>NC_092418.1:78983273-79606292 GCF_040894005.1 Engystomops pustulosus | reverse complement strand
AGCCCATGAAGCTATATGCTTTTGTTTGGACAGTTCATCAACTTTTGCATCTACAGACACCTACTACATCTTAAACGCATTTAAATTTCCTTTAAAAATTGCCATTAATATGATATCAGTTGATCCTTCTATAATACAAAACCCACCATATGTAGTTTAATGTAGTTTACTGTCAGTCTCTGACAGATTCTAAACGGCCTATGCTAGTGGTTGGTGACAAGTGGCTTTGATGACATTCGCGTTTGTTGAATTCAACCAAATACTGGGTAAACTTTGGTTTGGAACCCAGACTTCGGCATGAACTGGAACCTAAATGTGAACCTCATTGAAGTCAATGGTTGTAAATTGGAGGCATTATTTAATATGACCTCATGCTTCAGTAATGGAATTACAGATGCTACACTATACTAGCGTGGATCCACAAGGGTGGCCATCCAGTAATTAGAACAGGTGATTATCTGGGCAATGAGCAGACACTGGAACATGTATTGAGGCTTTGCTCGCTGTCCATTATTTTTATCTGCTCTGAGAGGAAGCAGAAAACAGAAATACAAATATATAGTGTAAGGCAGGGGCGTCGCTAGGCTAAAAGATCTGGGGCTCATGCCCCGGATCTTTTGGCCTGTGCCCTGGATCAGCCGGATTCTTGTCCTACTGTCCAGGTCCACTCCCACTCTCACTTCTTTCTGCATCCTTTCTGGACACAGAAGCGAGTGCTGCAGTGGAGAACTGAGCCATCGGCTCCTACCTTCATTACAAATAGCAGAAGACATGATGATGTCATTAAACCGCATCTCCTGCTTCTACCAGCTGACTACAGAGCTGGGAGCCGGAGAAGCGGTGTGAGGACATCACGGCGACTCTTCCTGCACACCGAGGAGAAGAGGAGAGAGGCAAGAAAGGAAGACAGGTAGGCATTAGGTTGTTCTTATTTGCTGGAGAGCTATGGGGACATTTATGTGGGTGTATGCAGCTTTGCTCAGATGGAAATGGGGGTGGAATATTAATTTATGTGGGGGATGATATCCAGTGCTGGGGAGGGGGGGATCCATTTATGGGTAGCTAGTGGGAAGATTAATTTCTGAGGAAGTTGTGGGGGACATCAATAGCTGGAGAGGCACATCAATAGCTGGGGGTGGGCATGAGAGCAACATCAAAACATCAATTGCTGAGAGGGGCTGGTTGGGGAACATTTATTGCTGGGGGGGACATCCCTTTCTGGGGTGGAATATTAATTTCTTAGGGCAGGGGAGGCTGTGGATGACTTGCTTGGGAGGTAATGGGAACATTAATGTCTGGGGGGGGGGGGTTTGTGGAACACATCAATTGCTGAGGCTCTATGTGGCACATCCATTGCTGGGGATGGGGCTGAGGGCAACACCCATTGCTGAGGGTTTTGAGAGGGACGTCTGTTCCTCTGGGGTCGGGTGGAATATTAATTTCTGGGGGGGGGGGGGAGTGTGGATGACATCCATTGCTCTGGGGGGGGGCTGTATATGACATCCATTGCTGGGGAGCTAATGGGAACATTCATTTCAGGGGGGATTTGTGGAAAACATCAATTGCTTGAAGGGGGGAAAACATCCATTGCTGGGGGTGGGAAAAACCATTTGAGGGGCTTGGGGGTATCCATTGTTGGGGTTGTGGGGGGATATCCATTTTTGAAGAGGTTGGGAAGTACATCAATTGCTGGGGGGGCTTTGGGGAACACCAATTACTGGGAGGGGATGGGAGGGCATCAGAGACCATGAATTTCTGGGCGGTTTTGGGGAACATCAATTTGTTTGGGGATTGTTAAGTGCTTGGGGTGTTGTTGGGACATCATTTATTGGTGAGACTTATTTCATGTGGGAGAATTATTCAGTGGGTGGAGGCATTATTTAGTGTGGGTATTATTAGGCGGCTCCTTTCAGTACACATAATTAAAAAGGGTCACTTTGCAGGGCATTAGCAGAGGTGAGAGGTATTAAGTGCATTATTAAATGTTCCCTAAACATGGCCTAACATGATTAGGTGGATGGCACACGAGTGGGTTGTAATTTAAGGTATGGGGCCAATAATTGTGGGGTCCACAATGGGGACAATGTAGTATGTGTAAACTGGAATAAGTAGTGTATGTATGTGGGTTATTCTAAGAAGGTGATTTGGGGCTGTGGGTCAAAATCAGGACAGTATATTGTACATTGTCACAATTTTTGGCATTATAAATTGTGGATTCTGTGTAGTCTTATTACAGTATTTAAAGGGAGAGTATTAGGGGTAGCAGCAGGATAACAGTGTTGGGGGACCAAGATATAGGAACAATAAAGAACATAAGATGTCTGTGTGGTAAACTTCACTGGAAGGACACATGGCTGAATAGAAGACATGGAGAAGATAGAGAACAACTACAGTCTGAGTACACCTCACCTGCAGGCAATGGAGGGAAAAGGGAAGGGATTTCTCCTGAATTTTCAATTGGTTTTGGCGGAAAACTCCTTTGAGGGGGTCATGTACAAGAATGGTCACCACTGTCAATTTAATTCATATGCATTGGGGCCTTTTACCACCCTATCATAGTATCATAGTATATAAGGCTGGAAGGAGACGCAAGTCCATCAAGTCCAACCTTTAAGAATTAAATAAATGTTTTATCCCCATAACCCATGATATTTTTTCTCTCCAGAAAGTCATCCAGGCCTCTCTTGAACATGTACATAGAGTCGGCCATAACAACCTCCTGCGGCAGAGAGTTCCACAGTCTCACTGCTCTTACAGTAAAGAACCTTTGTCTATGTTGATGGTAAAATCGCCTCTCCTCTAGGCGCAGAGGATGCCCCCTTGTCCTGGTCACAGCCCGAGGTATAAAAAGATCTTTGGAGAGATCCTTGTACTGTCCGTTCAGGTATTTGTACATTGTAATAAGGTCTCCCCTCAGTCGTCTTTTTTCTAAACTGAATAATCCCAAGTTTTTTAATCTGTCAGTGTATTCTAGTTCCCCCATTCCCCTAATAATCCTGGTTGCTCTCCTCTGCACCCGTTCCAGCTCTACTATATCCTTTTTATACACTGGTGCCCAAAACTGTACACAATATTCCATGTGTGGTCTGACCAGGGATTTGTATAAGGGCAAAACTATGTCTTTATCATGAGAGTCTATTCCTCTCTTGATACATCCCATAATTTTATTTGCTTTAGCAGCAGCCGCCTGGCTCTGGTCACTAAAATTAAGTTTACCATCCACCAATACGCCCAAGTCCTTTTCAGCTTCAGTTTTACTAAGTAATTGACCGTTTAGAACATAATTATACTTTTTGTTTCCATGGCCCAAGTGCATAACTTTACATTTATCTACATTAAACCTCATCAACCATTTCTCTGCCCATCCCTCAAGCTTCCACAAATCCCTCTGTAATGCTAAACTATCAACCTCAGTATTTATTACTTTGCACAGCTTAGTATCATCTGCAAATATTGAAACTTGACTGTGTAAACCAACTACAAGGTCATTAATAAAAATATTAAAAAGAAGTGGCCCCAATACTGACCCCTGTGGCACTCCACTGGTAACATCAACCCAATCTGAGAATGTGCCATTAATGACGACCCTCTGTTTTCTATCACTAAGCCAATTACTTACCCAAATACACAGATTTTCTCCTATTCCCAGCAGTCTCATTTTATATACCAACCTTTTATGTGGCACGGTGTCAAATGCCTTTGAGAAGTCCAGATATACAACATCCACAGCGTCCCCCAGATCCAGTCTTGAACTTACCTCCTCGTAGAAACCAATCAGATTAGTCTGACAGGACCAATCTCTCATAAACCCATGCTGACGCTGGGTTATAAGGTTGTGCACAGTGAGATACTCCAGGATAGCATCTCTAATAAACCCCTCAAATATTTTCCCCACCACAGCAGTTAGACTCACGGGTCTGTAGTTTCCAGGATCGCTATTTGATCCTTTTTTGTATATTGGTACCACATTTGCTATGCGCCATTCCTGTGGAACATAACCAGTCCTCAGTGAATCTTCAAATATTAAAAATAACGGTCTGTCTATCACGGTACATAATTCATGCAGAACCCGGGGGTGTATGCCATCTGGCCCAGGTGATTTATCTATCTTAGTGGTTGCGAGGCGGCGCCGTACCTCTTCCTGGGTTAAACTGTTGACATTGCAAAAAGAATTTACATTATTCCTCATTGTGTCTTCCTCCAGGGGATTTTCCTGGGTAAAGACAGTTGAGAAGACGACATTCAGTAGATTGGCCCTTTCCTCATCTCCTTCCACCATGACCCCCATGTTATTTCTAAGGGGACCCACACTCTCTGTTTTTAGTTTCTTATCATTTATATACTTGAAAAATAATTTGGGATTATTTTTGCTCTCCCTGGCAATATTTCTCTCAGTCTCTATTTTTGCGGCCTTTATCTGCTTTTTACAGGATTTATTTTTCTCTCTATAATCCTGTAATGCCTCATCACTACCTTCACGTTTTAGCACCTTAAACGCTTTATCTTTCTCGCTTATTGCTTTCCTTACAAGACTAGTTAGCCACATAGGGTTTTTCTTATTCCTTTTATGCTTTTTCCCATAAGGTAAGCCACATAGGGTTTTTCTTATTCCTTTTATGCTTTTCCCCTAGCAACGCCCTTGTTGTCAGGCAAGCCATTTCTTTCTCTTCTGTGTGTCTGGGTCGTGGGGGAAAAAGGGGGAAGCCAAAACTTAAGACATTCACCACGCCGGCAGTGGTCTGTATGTCCAATATAAATATAAGAGAGATCCTCCAGCCCTTCAAGAAATAAGTAAAAACACTTGCCTTAATTGAACATTAAAAACAGGGGGAAGGAAATGTTAGCATACATATGTGTTTCGTGCTTTCAAATACAGCTCTTAATGATGGTCTAAAACCTAAAGCTCATTACACAGGTTAAAAAAGACATAGCAGTACCTGAAGTTCACTATGTGATGTCACTGCCAGAAAGAGTTATCACAAAAAGCAAATACAAATATCTACACAATAATTAATCTACAGAACATCAATAAATTTACATGAGGTCTGTTCTATTATTTAGACCCTTTGGATGTCTAGTGTCCAAATCTAATATCCAAAATGCCTTCCTATTTCTCAACTTATGTACCCAGTTTCCGCCTCTCTCGGGGATTAACCCTTTCTATGATTGTGGTTTTGAGGCTGGATACATCACCATTATGAAGCGTTACACAATGTTTGGATAAACTAAACATGTTCTTTGTATTAGTGATAACTGTATTTAGACTATCCATGCTTTTCTGATTCATCCTTCTTCTGGAATCTGATATATTGGGGGTCATTTACTAAGGGCCCAAATCGCGTTTTTATGGCGGGTTACCCAAATTTTTCCGTTTTGCGACGATTTTTCCTGAATTGCCCTGGGTTTTTGGCATACGCGATCGGATTGTGGCACATTGGCACCGGCATACACGCGACGGAAATGGGGGGGGGGCGTGGCCGAACGAAAACCTGACGGATTCGGAGAAGCCACCACATTTAAAAAAAAAAAAAAAAAAAAGGGTCGCTGGACACACGCTTACCTGCATTCGGCCAGCTGGCATTCCGATGAACTTCAGCGCAGCAGCGACACCTGGTGGACGTCGGAGGAACTGCTTTATTGAATCGCCGGAAGACCCGAATCCGGAAAACTAATTTGTTATGCCTGTCAGTTACAATATATAGGCAGTACTATGCAATTTCTTTTAGGGTACAAACTTAACCAACACATATGTACATGAATGGACTAGACAGTTTTGACCTCTACCCACACCTTGAACTGTAGATTGAGGTCAGAATGTATTTGGTTCATCGGGTTTTAAAATTGATCACTACAATAGTAGGCAGTAATAGACTACTCTAATAGAACAATATTGCCGGTAGCATTTAAATAGTAAGCAAGTGCATAGGCTTAATGTAAATCCCACCTACTTATTGTGGACAAGCCTGCAGTAGAAACTAAGTAACTGAGTTTTAAATCTTGTCAATTATTGTTGCAAATTCGGAGCACAAAAGTTAACTGTTCCAATGAAAAGGTTGAATTCTTTAAAATTTAATCAGATTACTCAAAGTGTTTAAGTATTCTAAAATGGGACTTTATCATTTCTCCTTCAATGGCACTGGTAGAGGATTTGTTTTTTTCCAAGAAATTATAAGAAATGAAAAAAATGCAATATCATGACTAGATGCATTGTGAAGGCAAGTTCAGTTTGACTTGACTGTCTCAGAGGTAGACCATGGTAAATCTGGTAAAAGTTGAAGGAAACCTACCGTCAGAAATCTGCTTATTAAGGTAGCAAAGGTTACTCCACTTCCCAGTAGCCTCTGTGATCCATCCCTACCTGTGCATCCACTTGCTACTGCTGCTCCTTTGGAGCTCTCACCATTAGCAGTAGCTTTGGCTTCAGTGCTGATCGGAGCACCGCTATGCCCATGCGAGTTGGCACTGAATGCAGAGCTACTGCGCATGCGCAGAGCTGATAAGGAGCCAGGGCACAGCAGCAGCAGCACACTGAGGATGAACATGTAGAAAGGGATCTCAGAGGCTACTGGGGTGTGGAGTAGCCCTTGCTCCCACTCCCCAGAGAGCGTACTCCATGAACCAGTAGCCTCTGGTGAAAATTAGCTTATTGGGCCACATTTACTTACCCGGTCCAGTCGCGATCCAGCGGCGGGTTCTCCGACGCTGATTCGGGTCCGGCCGGGATTCACTAAGGTCCGTGCAGTGATATCCACTAGGTGTCACTGCTGCGCCGAGCTCCGCTGGAGTTCACCGGTGTTCACCTTCTATTTCTTAGTGCGTGTCAAGCGACACTTTTTTTTTTTAAATACCGCAGTTTTTCTGAATCCGTCGGGTTTTCTGATGGCCACGCCCCCCCCCCATTTCCGTCACATGCAACCCAGCGCGATTACGTCGAAATCCGATCGTGTGCGCCAAAATCCCAGCGGAATTCGGTGCAAATTGGAAATCGTTGGGATACCCGACAAAATCACGTGATGCGGACCCTTGGTAAATGAATGAGCCCCATTAACTTAATAAAGTGTAGTTTAGCTTAGAACCTACCATAAGATTAGGTAAAGAAAGTTTCGGGTTTTGAATGTTACATGGAATCTACCATCAAATCTACCTGATGGTAGGTTTCTTTTTAATAAATCTCATTGAATTGCCCTCTTTGTGAATACATGTTAATTAAATGTTATATTTCTTTTATAGGGTCAAAGATATTCCTGTCAAATTTCAGGTGTCAGTTCCTGAGATTATTGGATTTATCCAGTCGATTTGTGTATTTCAAATATACTTGGAGAAAAATGAGAAAGAAGCAAAACTATTTCTTGCACAAACTGAGGAAAGGTGCAGTATAAATACATGTGTATAATATTTAACAGATTTAAAGGAAACCTACCCTGAGGAATCTACCATCAGGAGTAGATTACTCCTCCTGCCCCTGCCCTAATCTGTAATTCAATAATCCTTAAATGTAAGCAAGTTTGTTTAAAACTTTATTTTAGTAATATGTAAATGAACTCCAGAGGCTAATGGGTCTACTGAGGCTACTCCCAGTGCCTGGCCAGGCTAGTACATGCCCCAGTAGCCTCTGCAGTTAATTTACATATTACTAAAATAAAGTGTTTAACAAGTTTAGGTTGGGTTCCAGGATTATTGCATTACAGATAAGGGCAAAGGCAGCCAGGAGGAATCTAGCATCAGATCTACTTCTGATGGTAGGTACCTAATGGTAGGTTTCCTTGGATTTTTAGTGTAATTTTAAGTCACATAAAATATCAAAATATTTTAATACAATACTCTACATTCAGAAGACCTTGGCCCACATTTATAAAAAAAATGTAAACTGCACTATATGCAGTTTCCCTGTGTAATGTGCAGAGGGCGCAGATTCAGGAATTTTGAAGCATATTCTTCATGAATCTGGGGCCCCCTGCACTACTCCAACAGAGTGCACCAATTTTTTTTGGTGCACCTTTAATATAGGGCGTGCAACACAGTTCTTTCAGATTCTGCAAGATAAATGTGTCGCACAATTGGACTGTGCACCGCAACGCCTGTTTCAATAACGAAATTTGTGTTGTTTGAAGAATAGGGCAGCCGCAACACAAATGAGTCGCATGCCACACATATGCGCTGCGCAAGCAGTTTGCACATAAAAGAATATGCAAAGTCCAACAAAAAAGTGGCGCAGGGGCTTTAATAAATCTGGACCTATGTTTTTCTATGAAGGATTGAAAGAGCCAGACTCCTATTACCCTTGTCTGTTGTGCTATATAAATACAGACCATGAAATATAATAAACTGCCCAAAAAGCTATTGTTTAACTCTTTGCTAACAGTAATAAAAATGGTAAAAAGATTGGCTCTTGTTAATGAAAAGATGAAGAATGATCACAGTGACTTATTCCACATTTTTGAGACGTTGCAAAGGCAGAATACGTTATAACTACTTCGCAAATTGAGATAAATCTATTTTGTAGCTATTAAAAGGGAACCTGTGACCAAATGTTACCCTAATAAACCACTAGCCACCTCAGGTAGGGTATTTAATATCCTTTCTAAAAGTGCTTTTATGTGATATTTTGCTTGTTTATCTGTAAAAAAAAATCACTTTCTCAGTCATATGAAGATGAGAAGAATCATTTTTGAGAGAAGAGTCCTGTTTAGAGGCTGGAGAAGAAATGCTACTTTAGATACCCCTATCTTCAGTTCTATTACACCTAGAACCATGGTATTTATGTGTAAGATTTGAATATTTTTGTTTTAGATGACATTAGGATGTGGTTTATATAACCTACAGAACAGGGTTCAGGCAGCTAAACACAATGTGGGACATGTGTTGTGCCATCCTCGCCTCTTCATGCCCCCTTGGTGTATAGGTGGCTTAGAGAGCATAGAAATTGCAATGTCTGTCTTGTACACCACATTATTGGCAAGCAAGACCTGATACTACTGAATTCAAAGCTGCAGATAAATATGAAATTCCCACATTATAGAGCTGAAGATAGGTGTGTCTGAAGCAACAATCTCTATGAGCCTCTAAACTTGACTCTTGTCTGATCATTTTCATATGACTTTGGAAGTTATTTTTTGTTGGCAGATTGAGATTTCACATAAAAAGGGTATTCTAGAAGGAGGTTTCATACATTATCAGAGGGTGCTAGTAGTTTAGAGGGGTAAAGGTTGGTGACAGATTCTCTTTAATATTAGTGTACAGGTATTTACTTAACTAGCTTGGATTAAAAAACATGATAGATATCCATATTAGCCCCTAAATGAAATCACTGTAGACCACAAGGGGCAGTACAGGAGTGCATTAGCAAGATAGATTAAGAGGCCCATGCACAGTTTATTCGGAGAGTCCTTGTAAAATACCTTTTTAAAGAGGTTCCCAATGATTGGGCTGGTAAAATATGCAAAAGATCATCTGTCACACAAGCTCGCTCATCAGGTGATTTTATTTTTTGAGTAACAAAACAATTATTATAATTATTATTACAATTTTTTGGCCAATTTTTTCCTACCAAGAATTCCTTTGTGTAGAACAGGACAAGAAAAGAATTACCTACTGTAATAAACAGTTACAATATCTTAAAAGCACTTTCTATAAATGTAATATTTTTAAATGATTGTAATTTTTTTTGCCTAAATACAGCTGCAGAAACTAGGAAAACCCATACGAACAGAATTAGAACCATTTTCTATTCATTAGTATAGCACCAGAACTATACCCAGTACATATATGATCTTTGCTCTGTACATAGATCTATTAATACAGAGTTCAGACTCTGACAATGTACAATCATTGCTGGGAATGCATTCTATTTACATAGATAAATGGGCAGGGGTGGATTCAGACTGTCATGGGCCCTGGGCTGCATGAATATTATGGCCTCTACAAGTCTGGAATTCACTTCCTATATAAGGTACAAGGGAATGGGGGATGTGTCCCTACTGTCTGTTTTCACTCTGTGGTTTCAGGACCTTTGGAGGATCTTCAAAGGCCCTGAAATGTCTTCTGTATAGATGTATATTAAGAGCAGGAACAGATGTAGGAGGATTCCATGGGTGAAGGTCCTTTCCTGTCTAAATTTTGGTGGGTGGGTTTGGTGGTTATGGGCCCCTAGAAAGCCTTGGCTCCGGGATACTACCAAAACTGCCTATATTATAATCCATTACCCGTCATGTGGTACACAGAGATTTTTCTGTGTATTGCTGCTATAGCTCCATGGTATACTGTGCCCTGTTGCTCTATAGGTAGAAATTATACAAGGCGATCACAGATTTCCTCCACAGTGCCCAATATAGTTACAGTGACCCCACAGTAACCAATATATTAAACAGTGAACACCCTCCTGTCCTCAGAGATAAAGAAAATAATTTCACTATGGAGCTCCCAATATTACTCTTCTCCCTCGTTATTCCATCTTTAACCACCGATGAACAGCTCTAGTCCTCAGTTTCTCCTGCTGAAAGTATGCCACCATTCAGACTAGCACCATCGCACTTTCATTATCCTCCTTTAATTATATTGTAGCTGGAAGAAAATATGCAGGCAGATGGTGTGGTACGTTCCAACAAAGTAAAAATTTATTAAGGTTAATCATACTCATAATCATACAAGAGTTAATTAAAAATGTGCACATCACAATTCAAAATAGTGGAACGCTAGCTTTCTTGTCTGCCCGACCCAGGGTTTTGCCGGCGAGGCTTCTTGTCCTACTAGGGGTCAAAAACCCTCAATAAACATAGGACAGTATTCACCCAGCTGGTAGCTATCCAGCAATATTAATGGTGAATATACCCCCACAAGCAGTAGATTTCCTTTACCTTCTTTACATTGTCCATTTAAAATCTAGAAAAATTATCAATTTATGTGCCATATACTGAAAAAATATATATTTTCTTGTTTGTTATATCTGTTGTGTGCTTATATAAGTGATTTCATGACTACACTACTATGTTCTTTATTGTTACAGAATGCGAGATGTACTTGGAGAAGAAGCTGATTCTGCCCGGCTAAACCTACATATGAAACATTACTGTGTCCTTGCTTGTAAACATTAAATTCATTTGTACAAATTCTTCTTTTTCTTGCATTGTTCCTTTTAGTTCTGTTAAGAAATAGCAATTTAATGTCATATGCAAAATAAAATCCCTTTTATGTGGCATGAGTGGGTCAAACAAAAATTTTAAAGGGGTATTCCCACAAAGACAAGATTCTTAAATATACTCAGGATAACAAAAAACATTCTCTAATTCCCTGTTATTAACAAAAATACAGCATTTCACAGAGAGAGACAAGTTGGAATTAATTATATCAGTCCTGGTATGTGCAATTTTGTCTCTGGTCGATAGCTTCTCTTGTCTGCACACTGCAGTGCTCTCTGCTTCCTGTCCCTCCTCCCTGCATTACCAGCTTAGACAAACTACAGACTTAGGCACTTCCTCTCAGCAAGCAGTATCATGCAAAGTTTACTCTATAATCTACAGACAAGATAAGGTTTTTTATCCAGGGGAGGGGGAGGCATAGCAGAGCTGACTGTGTGTTAAAAGTTAGGAAGAAGACTTGAGTGTTTCATTGGGTCTTATATCTCATGTCTCTTATATCTCCCCTTTTTTTTTTTATATTTAAATCTTTTTTGATTTAAAAAAGGTAACATACCATATACACTCACCGGCCACTTTATTAGGTACACCATGCTAGTAACGGGTTGGACCCCCTTTTGCCTTCAGAACTGCCTCAATTCTTCGTGGCATAGATTCAACAAGGTGCTGGAAGCATTCCTCAGAGATTTTGGTCCATATTGACAAGATGGCATCACACAGTTGCCGCAGATTTGTCGGCTGCACATCCATGATGCGAATCTCCCGTTCTACCACATCTCAATTGGATTGAGATCTGGTGACTGTGGAGGCCATTTGAGTACAGTGACCTCATTGTCATGTTCAAGAAACCAGTCTGAGATGATTCCAGCTTTATGACATGGCGCATTATCCTGCTGAAAGTAGCCATCAGATGATGGGTACATTGTGGCCATAAAGGGATGGACATAGTCAGCAACAATACTCAGGTAGGCTGTGGCGTTGCAACGATGCTCAATTGGTACCAAGGGGCCCAAAGAGTGCCAAGAAAATATTCCCCACACCATGACACCACCACCACCACCAGCCTGCACCGTTGATACAAGGCAGGATGGATCCATGCTTTCATGTTGTTGACGCAAAATTCTGACCCTACCATCCGAATGTTGCAGCAGAAATCGAGACTCATCAGACCAGGCAACATTTTTCCAATCTTCTACTGTCCACTTTTGATGAGCTTGTGCAAATTGTAGCCTCAGTTTCCTGTTCTTAGCTGAAAGGAGTGGCACCCGGTGTGGTCTTCTGCTGCTGTAGCCCATCTGCCTCAAAGTTCGACGTACTGTGCGTTCAGAGATGCTCTTCTGCCTACCTTGGTTGTAACTGGTGGCGATTTGAGTCACTGTTGACTTTATATCAGCTCGAACCAGTCTGCCCATTCTCCTCTGACCTCTGGCATCAACAAGGCATTTCCGCCCACAGAACTGCCGCTCACTGGATGTTTTTTCTTTTTCGGACCATTCTCTGTAAACCCTAGAGATGGTTGTGTGTGAAAATCCCAGTAGATCAGTAGTTTCTGAAATACTCAGACCAGCCCTTCTGGCACCAACAACCATGCCATGTTCAAAGGCACTCAAATCACCTTTCTTCCCCATACTGATGCTCGGTTTGAACTGCAGGAGATTGTCTTGACCATGTCTACATGCCTAAATGCACTGAGTTGCCGCCATGTGATTGGCTGATTAGAAATTAAGTGTTAACGAGCAGTTGGACAGGTGTACCTAATAAAGTGGCCGGTGAGTGTATATTTTTTTATTAAAAATGTTTTATGACTTTTTAAGAGGATTTCCTGTGCCTGCCAGACTGTTGGCAACAAGGTTGACTCAAATTATAAGGAGGGACAATAAGGAGGGACAATAAGGAGCCGATTTTACAAATCTCAAATGTATCACTATATGCGATAATAACTGGACATGTTGTATTTTGGATTAGTGGGGAATTTTGGTTTATATGTAGAGATGAGCGAGCACTGAAATGCTCGGGTGCTCGTTATTCGAGACGAACTTTTCCCGATGCTCGAGTGCTCGTCTCGAATAACGAGCCCTATTGAAGTCAATGGGAGACTCGAGCATTTTTCAAAGGGACCATGGTTCGGGAATAAAATGTGTTATTTAATTGAAAAAGAATGTCTTCCGATAAGTTAGCAGATGTATGCAAACATCTGCAATCTATTCTTCACTGTTCCGCACGTATATTATCTCCCGACAAGTTAGCAGATGTGAAGAACAGTGAAGAATAGAATAAAAACAGTGAACACAGTGAACACAGGATCATTTAAGTGAAAAATGCAGTGAAGAACACAGTGAAGAATAGATTACAGATGTTCTGCATATTTGCTTACTTGGCGGGAGATACGCTCCTCTTCTTCCACTGAAGTCTCCGTGCTGCCCCGATGTCTCCATATGCTGCCCCGATGTCTCCATATGCTGCCCCGATGTGTCTCCGTGCTGCCCCGATGTGTCTCCGTGCTGCCCGATGTGTCCATGCACTGCCCCGATGTCTCCATGTGCTGCTCCCCCGGTGTCTCCATGTGCTGCTCCCCGGTGTCTCCATGTGCTGCTCCCCGGTGTCTCCATGTGCTGCTCCCCGGTGTCTCCATGTGCTGCTCCCCGGTGTCTCCATGTGCTGCTCCGATGTGTCTCCGTGCTGCCCGATGTGTCCATGCACTGCCCCGATGTCTCCATGCACTGCCCCGATGTCTCCATGCACTGCCCCGATGTCTCCATGTGCTGCTCCCCGGTGTCTCCATGTGCTGCTCCGATGTGTCTCCATGCTGCCCGATGTGTCCATGCGCTGCCCCGATGTGTCCATGCGCTGCCCCGGTGTCTCCATGTGCTCCTCCCCGGTGTCTCCATGTGCTCCTCCCCGGTGTCTCCATGTGCTGCTCCCCGGTGTCTCCATGTGCTGCTTCCTGGTGTCTTTGTGCTGCTTCCTGGTGTCTTTGTGCTGCTCCCCGGTGTCTCTGTGCTGCTCCCCGGTGTCTCTGTGCTGCTCCCTGGTGTCTCTGTGCTGCTCACCGTGTTCTTCACATACTATTTTGTTCGCACCGTTTCGCGCATATCTTCCGACAAGTAAGCTGATGTGCCGAACATCTGTAATCTATTCTTCACTGTGTTTTTCACTGTGTCTTTCACTTAAATGATCCTGTGTTCACTGTTTTTATTCTATTCTTCATTGTTCTTCACTGTGTTTTTTAAATTAAATGCTCGATCTCGAGCAGGGGAAATACTCGTCCGAGCAACGAGCCGTCTCGAGTACCTTAATACTCGAACGAGCATCAAGCTCGGACGAGTATACTCGCTCATCTCTATTTATATGTTTTGCGGTTATTTAAACTGCTGTTTTTTAGGCTTGAGGATTTTGTTTGTGAACAAGCACCAGGTGGGTTGACTGCTGAGCAGCCAATGATTCAGCTTGCAGCCCCCTTAGCAACCACTGGCATGACCTCTGTAAAAGAGCAGGGTCATGCGTCCAAAAGACATTACACACAGGAGATAGAGCTCGGTAGAAGTTGATGCAGTTTTTAAAATCAATCAGATAAGCAGGGTCTCCTCTTTTCAGGGCAGTTGGATAGGGATAAGAGGCTGCTGTGTTTAGGAACAGGTGGAAATCTGAAATAATGCCCTTTTTAGGGCACTATGAAAAACTGATTTGAGATACTGATAGGCAGGGGCGTAACTATCACGGTCGCAGAGGGCGCAATTGAGACCGGGCCCCCTAGTGGAGAAGGGCCCGCGCTGCATGTGAAGAAAGTGCAGAACAAACGTGGATGAGCTCCGGCAGCCGCTGGGCCCCTCTGCCTGACACTCGCACCTTACTGCTGTGCACGAAGTATCTTTCCTGTAAAACAGAGGCCACACCCCCAGCCCCGGGCCTGCCCCGGAGCTGCCTGCCAGAGGCCTGTAGGTCTCTGCTGTGTGAAGTGATACCAGGCAGCTTGCAGGTCAAAGAATCAGTGCAGGAAATCCAGCATCCAGGAGCTGGGAGCTGTGGATCCACACTAAAGTCATCTAAAGAGGTGAGTAACTGTATTTGTGTGTGTCATGTATATTTAGTACAGCATATGTTATATGTACAAATGTGTATAAATGTGCAGTATGTGTATGTACAGTGTGTATGGTCAGTAATGTATCTACAGTGTATATCTACACTATCTATGGTCAGTAATGTACAGTGTGTATGGACAGTATGTATGTACAGTGTGTATGGTCAGTAATGTATGGACAGGGAGTATGGACAGTATGTATGGTCAGTAATGTATGTACAGGAAGTATGGACAGTGTGCATGTACAGTGTGTATGGTCAGTAATGTATGTATAGGGTGTATGGACAGTGTGTATGTGCAGTGTGTATGGTCAGTAATGTATGTATAGGGTGTATGGACAGTGTGTATGGTCAGTATCGTATAGACAGTGTATGTACAGTGTGTATGGTCAGTAATGTATGCACAGTGTGTATGGTCAATAATGTATGGACAGTGTGTATGTTCAGTGTGTATGGTCAGTAATATATGGACAGTGTGAATGGTCAGTAATATATGATGTATACATGTAGATGTACTGCATTTGTGAGGACTTATGTGTAATGGATGTGTGTAATTGTTATTGTACAAGTATGTGATGCTAAAAGTATTTATGTCAGTGTTAACTCTTAAAACTATTTGCGTCATAAAGTACTACATTGTAGAGCTGTGGTTATTATTTTATATCCTCAAACAGTACTGCATGATTTTTTTAAATGAGAAAAGCAGGAATTAAGGGACAAGGACGTGGCCACAGTTGTAGTGGTGCTGCTGCTGGTGATGATGAAGGTGGTGCTGCAGGGAGAGATGACGCTCAGGCTCTGCCTGCTCCAGTTCCTCTGGAGGCACCAGGGTGTGCAGCTTATAATGGTAGGGCTCAATAGGACAAACATTAATTAAACGGCAGACAGTGCCTTAACTTCCATGGGATTATCGTTTCGTCCCATAGAATATGGAGTAGCGTGCCTTTGCATCCACATCCCCTCCACACGGGAGAAGTTCCTGGGTAGATGATACTTAACTTGGAAGGTCTGAAATACTACCCACTGAAGGGTCTTAATTATTACCTCCTATCAGAAAGTAGAGTGAATAGTTGATATTGCCCACTTCCATTGCGCTGGGGAGAATGATTTTTGAAGATCTCTCTCCCACTTTGACATGTATGGAAGTTTTTCTTGTTTTGTGTTCTCCTGCAATATTTTATAGAAGAAGGATATTCCTTGAAGCTTTGAGGTAGTTTTATCAAGGTGATTTAATAATGTTTGGTCCATGTGGGGAACTGATTGAGATGTATCATTTAAAATGCTACGTATTCTCAAGTATAGATGTATGTCTCCTTACTACTCCTATTCTGTATATACTGACACAGCACATTACTACATTACTACTACTCTTATCCTGTTAATATGGGCTCAGTACTGCAATCCTGTATATATATAGCACTACTACTTGTATCCTGTATATGTGTGGGCACAGCAATGCACTACTACTACTCCTATCTTGTATATATGGGTGTAGCACAGTGCTACTTCTCCTATACTGTATATATGGGAACAGTACTACTACTCACATCCTGTACATATGGGCACAGCACACTACTACTAATCCTACCCTGTAAATATGTGCACAGCACAGTACTACTAATCCTACCCTGTAAATATGGGCACAGCACACTACTACTAATCCTACCCTGTAAATATGGGCACAGCACACTACTACTAATCCTACCCTGTAAGTATGTGCAGAGCACAGTACTACTAAGCAGTGACACAGGCGTCATGACGTCACGCCGCCTGTGTCACTGTGCGGAGACGGGGCTCACAGAAGAGCTGTGTGAAGACCGGAGCCGCTCGCCGAGGGAGCAGCTGCCTGCAGGTGAGTATGATTTTATTATTTTTAATGCACTTTCAATTATTTCTATGTGGCTAATAAGGGGGAGTGGGGAGGTGTCGTGTTATCGTGGGGGGGGGTGCATTTTAATATTCGCCTCAGGCAGCAAATATGCTAGGATCGGCCCTGCCTCCTATTATGTATATATGGGCAAAGATCAGTGCTACTACCCCTATCCTGCACATATGGGCACAGTTCAGTACTATTAGTCCTATCCTGTATACATGGGCACAGCTCAGTAATACTACCTTTATCCTGTATATATGGGCAGAGCTCAGTACTACTATTCCAATCCTGTATACACAAGTACAGCTCAGTACTACTAGTCCTATTCTGTATATGTGGGCACAGCTCAGTACTAGTAATGATAAAGCTAGGATGTAAATTGAAAATTTTCCTGTCATGAAAGTGATTGCTTTAACCAAATATATCTTGTCAGAAACCAATCAGGTGAATTTGTGACGCTAAACCACCCACAAGTCCTTTTGGACTAGAGGTGTCCCAAATCTTCATGTATTATTACTGTTCATGATTGCATTTTTAAAAAAATCACCTCGGTCCCTGGTTCTCAACACCAGTGTGTTATCAAGCTGGAGGAGTACACCCTGGCTTAACTGCACAAGTGAGGTAGGTACACAGCATGTACTATGAAGCTGGAGGAGTACATCCTGCCTTCACTGCACAAGCGTTGTAGGTACACAGCATGTACTATCAAGCTGGATGAGTACACCCTGCCTTCACTGCACAAGCACTGTAGGTACACAGCATGTACTATGAAGCTGGAGGAGTACACCCTGGCTTCACTGCACAAGTGAGGTAGGTACACATCATGTACTATGAAGCTGGAGGAGTACATCCTGCCTTCACTGCACAAGCGCTGTAGGTACACAGCATGTACTATGAAGCTGGAGGAGTACATCCTGCCTTCATTGCACAAGCGCTGTAGGTACACAGCATGTACTATGAAGCTGGAGGAGTACACCTTGGCTTCACTGCACAAGCGCTGTAGGTACACAGCATGTACTATGAAGCTGGAGGTGTACATCCTGCCTTCACTGCACAAGCACTGTAGGTACACAGCATGTACTAGGAAGCTGGAGGAGTACACCCTGCCTTCATTGCACAAGCACTGTATGTACACAGCATGTACTATGAAGCTGGAGGAGTACACCCTGGCTTCACTGCACAAGTGAGGTAGGTACACAGCATATACTATCAAGCTGGAGGAGTACATCCTGCCTTCACGGTCCAAGCGCTGTAGGTATACAGCATGTACTATGAAGCTGGAGGAGTACACCCTGGCTTCACTGCACAAGTGAGGTAGGTACACATCATGTACTATGAAGCTGGAGGAGTACATCCTGCCTTCACTGCACAAGCACTGTAGGTACACAGCATGTACTATGAAGTTGGAGGAGTACACCCTGGCTTCACTGCACAAGTGAGGTAGGTACACAGCATGTACTATGAAGCTGGAGGAGTACACCCTGGCTTCACTGCACAAGTGAGGTAGGTACACATCATGTACTATGAAGCTGGAGGAGTACATCCTGCCTTCACTGCACAAGCGCTGTAGGTACACAGCATGTACTATGAAGCTGGAGGATTACATCCTGCCTTCATTGCACAAGCGCTGTAGGTACACAGCATGTACTATGAAGCTGGAGGAGTACACCTTGGCTTCACTGCACAAGTGAGGTAGGTACACATCATGTACTATGAAGCTGGAGGAGTACATCCTGCCTTCACTGCACAAGCGCTGTAGGTACACAGCATGTACTATGAAGCTGGAGGAGTACATCCTGCCTTCATTGCACAAGCGCTGTAGGTACACAGCATGTACTATGAAGCTGGATGAGTACACCCTGCCTTCACTGCACAAGCACTGTAGGTACACAGCATGTACTATGAAGCTGGAGGTGTACACCCTGGCTTCTCTGCACAAGTGAGGTAGGTACACATCATGTACTATGAAGCTGGAGGTGTACATCCTGCCTTCACTGCACAAGCACTGTAGGTACACAGCATGTACTAGGAAGCTGGAGGAGTACACCCTGCCTTCATTGCACAAGCACTGTATGTACACAGCATGTACTATGAAGCTGGAGGAGTACACCCTGGCTTCACTGCACAAGTGAGGTAGGTACACAGCATATACTATCAAGCTGGAGGAGTACATCCTGCCTTCACGGTCCAAGCGCTGTAGGTACACAGCATGTACTATGAAGCTGGAGGAGTACACCCTGGCTTCACTGCACAAGTGAGGTAGGTACACATCATGTACTATGAAGCTGGAGGAGTACATCCTGCCTTCACTGCACAAGCGCTGTAGGTACACAGCATGTACTATGAAGTTGGAGGAGTACACCCTGGCTTCACTGCACAAGTGAGGTAGGTACACAGCATGTACTATGAAGCTGGAGGAGTACACCCTGCCTTCATTGCACAAGCACTGTATGTACACAGCATGTACTATGAAGTTGGAGGAGTACACCCTGGCTTCACTGCACAAGTGAGGTAGGTACACAGCATGTACTATGAAGCTGGAAGAGTACATCCTGCCTTCACTGCACAAGTGTTTTAGGTATACAGCATGTACTATGAAGCTGGAGGAGTACACCTTGGCTTCACTGCACAAGTGAGGTAGGTACACAGCATATACTATCAAGCTGGAGGAGTACACACCCTACCTTCACTACACAAGCGCTGTAGGTACACAACATGTACTATGAAGCTGGAGGAGTACACCCTACCTTCACTACACAAGCGCTGTAGGTACACAACATGTACTATGAAGCTGGAGGAGTACACCCTACCTTCACTACACAAGCGCTGTAGGTACACAACATGTACTATGAAGCTGGAGGAGTACACCCTACCTTCACTACACAAGCGCTGTAGGTACACAACATGTACTATGAAGCTAAAGGAGCAGGGCCGGATTATAGGCGGGGCTCCCGGGGCTCGAGCCCCGGGGCCCCCACCATCTTGCTCTCTGGGTGGGCCCCCACCAGATGACAAAGTCAGTCAGACATTGTTTAAGTGCTGCGCTTGGCCATTGCGCACCGCGCTCCTATGTACTTTGCTGACTAGGCCTGGAACAGGGAGCGATGCGCAGCGCATCACTCCCAGCCAGGCAGTGACAGCTAGATGCGCAGTGGCGAGCCATGCTGCCGTGGACACTCCGATTCCTCCAGGCTCCAGTGCCTGGCGGGTGATTCCCAGTTAGTTGTGATCTGTCTCTGGCTGGAGCGATGCACTGCAGTGATGCTGAAGCACATCACTCCCAGCCAGAGACAAGCAGCCCACAGTGACACTACAGCAGATTCAGCGCGAGGAGAGTATGGGCAGTGTGGAGCCGACGTCAAAGGGTCACGTAAGATCAATTCTCCCTGAAGCACACAGAGTATCCTTTGATTTATAAGAGAAGCCTGTCTGGGATGGGGGTCGATCTTTCTGAGCTGAGGGTCTCTGTAAGGGGGGGTTGATCTGCATGGGCTTGGGGGTCTCTGTCTGTGAGGGGGGATCTGATCTGTCTGGGCTGGGGGGTCTCTGTCTGTAAGGGGGGGTTGATCTGCATGGACTTGGGAATCACTGTCTGTGAGGGGAGGTCTGATCTGTCTGGGCTGGGTGGGTCTCTGTGAGGGGGGGGTCGATCTGTCTGGGAGGGGGTCTCTGTCTTTGCCTGTGGAAGGGGCATCTGTCTGTCTGGGGGTCTCTGCCTGTATGTATTTGTGAAAGGGTGTTGGCTGCTGTATGTAGATATATTGCTGGGTGGTTAGCGGCTGTATATAGATGTATTACTTGGGGGTTGGCGGCTGTATGTAGCTGTATTACTTGGGGGTTGGCGGCTGCATGTAGCTGTATTACTTGGGGGTTGGCGGCTGTATGTAGATGTATTACTTGGGGGTTGGCGGCTGTATGTAAATGTATTACTTGGGGGTTGACGGCTGTATGCAGATGTATTACTTGGGGGTTGGCGGCTGTATGCAGATGTATTACTTGGGGGTTGGCGGCTGTATGCAGATGTATTACTTGGGGGTTGGTGGCTGTATGCAGCTGTATTACTTGGGGGTTGGCGGCTGTATGCAGCTGTATTACTTGGGGGTTGGCGGCTGTATGTAGATATAATACAGGGGAGATTGCGGATAGTGAGCAGGAGGATTAGCATGTATGCTACATTCAGGGGGGGCCTCCACCATATTTTTCGTCCAGGGGCCCCCACTAACCTTAATCCGGCCCTGTGGAGGAGTACACCCTACCTTAGCTACGCATGCACTGTAGGTACGCAGCATATACAATGAAGCCGGAATGTTCCAGCTTCATTGAAGCATTGATAGAGGAGGACCTCATCAGACTTACATCTAAGTAAGTGAAAACACCCCTTAAGAGAATGTGGGTGGTTAAGTGTCCTAAATCTAAGATGCTACTGGTAGAAGTGCCACTGGTCATATGGAAGCAACAGGACATGTGTATGGTACAGAGATTTCTCCTATAAGTCACTACAGGACTACAAGTCATTGAAGTCATTGTTATATACTATGATTATTAATAAGGAGAAGAACCAGTGTCTACCACTATATGGTCACTGTATGGTGAACTACTGGCACACCTGGGTTGGACGCCTCTGCATATAATGCATATTTCTGCAACAAATCTACTACATGTGAACATACCTTAATTATTATGAGGCTCTGTTTTCTCATTAGGTGTGGCAACAGTATTAAGAAATAAAGAAGTGCCAAAACAGATTTTATCTGTTACAAACAGGCTTTTCTAGTCCTTAATTGTTTTTTAAACTTGTACATATATAGCAGCTGCATAGAGAAATATATTTACTTTACCGGAGTATCACTGGAAATTCATAAGGTAAGAGATTCTTAGAATTTTTATGTTTTTGGAATTTTGCTCCATATAGGCTCCATATCAACTAGATTCCAGACTGTGATACCATGTGTACTGTATCAAGTACAAATTGTCATTTGTGGTAATAATGTGTGTGTGGGGGGGTTGCATTTCTCTTAATTCATTGTTTATCAAGTAATTTTCATTTAAATATCATTAAAAATCACTTTATGATTTGTAATTTCTTTGACACATCATTCCAGAGCTTCTGAAAATATTAATTAAAATATTCTTACATAATTGGGAAAGCAAGTCAGGAGGGATTCATTTGTGGTATTGAAATTTATTTACTGTACATAATTTCTCTCTTTCAGACCTTCAACTATCTCCAGAGGAGACAGCAAGAAAATATTTTAACACAAGATCCCAATACAGTGAGTACATCTAGGCCTATTTAGATAGTAACAATGGTAAAGCTGCTATCGCTAAACATCAAGGGACTAAACTCCCCAACTAAGTGTAGGCTAGCCCTGAAGGAAATGAGAACCAATAGGGCGGATATAGTTTACTTGCAGGAGACACATTTTGACACAAGAGGCTCATTCGCCTTTGCCAGACATTTATATCCTGAGGCCTATTTAGCCTCACATGATAGTAAGAAAGCTGGTGTAGCAATTTTGATCTCCAACTCATGCCTGGTGCAGGTATCCTCCGTGATCGCTGACCCAATGGGACGCTATCTCATCGTACAGGGAACATTACATGGTAACCCGGTTCGCCTTTGTAACATATATGCTCCAAACTCCTCCCAGGTGAGATTCCTCACCAAGGTACTAAAGAGGATAGCTAAACTACTGCCAATGCCGCTGTTACTGGGACACAATTTCAACAATTTCAACATTTTTTCCATTTCAATGGAAAGGTTGGCGACTACAATTATCCAGTTAGCCCATCCCAAAACAACATGGCATCAGCCTTCTGTAGCCTAATGCGGCGCTTCTCCTTGTTTGACCTATGGCGGGTATGTAATCCCAGAGAAAAAGAATACACATTTTACTCTGCCCCACATGGTACCCATACCCGCATTAATTATTTCTTTGGGGACATCCAAATCCTGCGGATGATGCGAGATGCGGAAATAGGGACCATTTCTTGGTCAGATCATGCCCCTTTGGTTCTTAACCTTAGAAATGAATTTACCTACTTACGCACCTGCCACTGGAGGCTGAATGAGGCCTTGCTAAAAGTCCCACATACTAGGGAAGAATTATCCACATCCCTTGCTGAATACTTCCGCCTTAATGTAGACTCTGTGTCGACTCAAACCATACTATGGGAAGCATATAAAGCTGTGATGAGCGGTTATTGTATAGAGCATGGAGCAAGGTCCAAACAAGAAAGACTGCACCAAGAAAGAGAGCTACGTAAAGCGATAAAATCTATGGAGACCGATATGGCAGATAATCCGACCACAGGGCTACTAAGACGACTGGTAGAGCTTAGGGAGACCCTGAGAGAACTCCAACTTAAACAAGTGGAGAAGATGCTGGTATTCTCAAAGCAGCGCTACTATGACAAAGGAAATAAATCACATACATTGCTTGCGAGACAGCTCCGGGAGAAGCAAGAGAACTAAACTCCACATGTTATCATAGGGCCCTCTGGGTCCATGATCCATGACCCAAAGGCCATTCCGGAACAATTCCAGGCCTATTATGCCAAACTGTATGCTCTACCTGATTTCCAACCACTATCAGTGGAGGATAGAGAAAAGGACATAAAGGAGTTTTTGCTTTCCTGCTCCCTTCCCAAGCTATCCACGGACGCAGTCAAATCCCTACCGATCCTATATCTTCTGAAGAGATAGAGGAAGTGTTTAACGAACTTCCCAATGGCAAGGCATCTGGGCCAAACGGCCTGAGGTACCTATATTATCGAACATTCCTACAAACCTTGCTCCCCCATATGACGCGCCTATTTAATTCCCTTTTGGAAGGGGAGACCCTCCCCTCCACCCTTACTCATTCTTATATAACACTAATTCCCAAGCCTGGAGATTTTTACAAAGATTCTGGCGAACCGACTGCTCCCATTACTCCCTCACATGATTCACAAGGATCAAGTAGGATTCATTCCATGTCGCCAAGGGGGGACAACACTAGGAGGACGATTGACTTAGAGGTCCTAAACCATTCGAAGGAACAAGCACTCATCTTGAGTTTAAACGCGGAAAAAGCCGCGACCGGTTGAACTGGTCATCCATGTTCAAAACGTTGGATCGCTTGTTCAAGCTAACCTGTAAAAGTAAATAAAAGCACTTAAAAACATTGAATAAAAACATTTTTTAATAAAAAGAATTAAATAACGTTGAAGTCCCCTTGGTGAATTCCGTAAAAACAAAACATGAAAAACTTGGCAAAAATGTCCATTTTTCATAAAATCTCTTCACAAAAATGTTCGAAGAAGTGATCAAAAAAAGTTATGCACACCAAAATGGTACCAATTGAAAGGACAACTTAACACGTAAAAAATAAGCCCTAAACTAGCTTTGTCAACCAAAAAATATTAAAGTTGCCTCTCCGAAAAGATGGCGATGCAAAAACAAATGAAATTTCCTCTATATTACTTTTTTCCAGTAAAATAGTAAAAATAAATTAAAAACTATATAAATGAGGTATCACCGTAATCATAGTGATCTATAGAATAAAGATAATATAGTATTTTTACTTTACGACCCCCAAAAAATACAAAAAGAAAAGAAACCAAAATTGACAATTTTCTTTTCACCCATACATTCAAGAGTTAATAAAATCTCATCAATAAGCTAATGAGTCACTAAAATGAAATATTTGTAAAGTGCATCTCATGTCCCAAAAAATAAACCCTTATATGTCCAAATTGCCAAAAAAATAAAGATTGTATAGCCAATAAAAGTGACAATGCATAATCTGCTCTGAATGGCGCAGCTTCCCTTCGATGCCCTGGCGTGTGCCCATACAGCAGGTTACCACCACATACGGGGTATTGTTATACGTGGAAGGGATTGGGTATCAAATTTTGTGTAGCGTTTTGGTATTTTATCCACTGAGAATTTGTACATTTTTTGAAAAACTGATTAATTTAGCCAAAAAAAATTTACTTTCAAAATTGTATCCAATTTTGTTTTACCCCCTGTAAAACAATTAAAGGGTTAACAAACTACACACGTTGAGGGGTGTAGTTTTTATAATGGGGTAATTTATGGGGTTTTACTTTTATTTAGGCATCTCAAAGTGACTTGACACCTGAGCAGGTCCCTCAATTGCAGGATTTTGTGTTTTTTATGAAAATGTGAAAAATCGCACCTAACGTTCAAAGCCCCATAACATCCTACAAAAATGAAAGTATGTATAAAAAACCACAGAGGCATAAAGTAGACATTCGGTGAATGTAAGATATTATGTTTTTTTGCTGTTATGACTGTGTGGAAAAAGTAGAACATTTTGAAGTTCGAAAATCGAGAATGATGATTTTCTCATAAATAAATGCAAAACATACCACCAAAATTTTTCAACTAACATGAAGTACAATGTGTCACGAGAAAACAATTTTAAAATCGCTTGGATATGTTAAAGGGTTTCAAAGTTATAACCGCTTATAGTGACACAGGGCAGATTTAAAAAATGGGCCGTGTCAGGAAGGTGAAAAGTGTTTTCGGCGTTAAGGGGTTAAATTAAGGCATTGAGACATTGGGGGTCATTTACTAAGGGCCCAATTTGCGTTTTCCCGATGTGTTACCCGAATATTTCCGATTTGCGCCGATTTTTCCCTGTATTGCTCCGAGATTTTGGCGCACGCGATCGGATTGTGGTGCATCGGCGCTGGCATGCACGCGACAGAAATCGGGGACGTGGCCGAACGAAAACCCGACGGATTCGGAAAAACCGCCAAATTTTTTTTTAAAAAGTGTCGCTTGCACTTACCTTCACTAGGAACAGGCCGCTGTACTTGAGTGCATTCCGGGGAACTTCAGCGCAGCAGCGCCACCTGGTGGACGTTGGAGGAACTGCCTTAATGTAACCCGAATCCACCGCAGAGAACGCACCGCTGGATTGCGAATGGACCGGACTGTGTGCTCCGCGCACCACGATGGGGGGTAATGGACCTCAATAGGGGCCGTTATCTCACCACAAATAGTGCACATCATGCTTCTACTATGAGTTTAGGACATCTTAGTGCCACTTCGTCATCATCAGGTGGCGCTGGAGAATGAACGATTACAAACAGAGGTTGAAGAATTGTCAAACTGATTAGAGGATGCAGAGGCAACTATAAGATATCTCTGTTATTCCAGTAGTAAGGAGAGTGATAATTTTCAGTGTTGCAAAGAAAATCAGAATCTGAAGGACCAAATGAGTAGAAATGTGCTGTAGTAGCTACGTTTAATACTCCAAAAGAGAGCTCCGTTTGTAGCTAGGGGTCGTCTGTAAGTCGAGTGTTCTTAAGTAGGGAACCGCCTTTGTAATGCTTGATGATTATTTTTCTAGAGCTGAATACTGTAAAGTTACTCTTGTCAGTGAATAGTGCGTATATTTTTGTGAATCAGAAAAGTAGTGTTGTCACAGAATAGCACACAGGAAAACTATATCCAAAAAGTTTTGTTGTCACAGAATAGCGCACTGGAACACTCTATCTGCAAAGTTTTGTTGTCCATGAATAGCGTCCAGAAATACCTTGATTAAAAAGGTGCTGTCACAGTATTGTTTTGTACTACAGGTCTTTTAAAATGAAGAAAGCCAAAATGAAGGGACGTGGCTGTGGTGCTGCTGTTGGTGGTGGTGATGGAGCTGGTGCTGCAGGGAGAGGACGTGGTCCGTCTCTGCCTGCTCCACATTTTTCTGTTGCAAGAAGGTGCCAGGGTGTGCAGTGTGTAGTGGTAGGCTGCTCCTGACAGTAACTAGCGTGCACTAACTAGAGTCCTGGGGACCCAAGGCAATATGTATGACAGGGCCACCCCATTTACAATACACTTGCAAGCATGAAAAGTTACCTTTGGTCATGCTTCCACTATAGTAAAAAGAACGCTACAGTCTTTTATTTTTTACATTACAATAGTAAAAGAATGAAAAAAGGGAGCATTCAATGCATTCACATCTATTGTAAATGATGGCGAATGGTAGGGCTTTCATGTATCATAAGTGTCTGTTATTCTCCTCCATAGTCGAAGAGAAAAACCAAAACTAAAAGTGTTAATACAGCTAGTCACCCCCCCTCATCACAGCACACATTACACATTACCATTGTACAGAATATAACATATCAATGTTACACACATTAGGAGGTTTATCACAGCACAAATCAAACACACGTAGCATCACTCTACGGGATCTAGTATCTTATGGGTGATGATCTGCCCATCTGAATGCAGAACCTAGTGGGGCACATTTACTTACCCGTCCCGTTGACGCCGCCGATCCGGAATGTCCGACGAGGATTCGGAGCTGCCGCGATTCACTAAGATCGTGCCTCCAATTTCCTGCATGTGTCGCTTACCCCGCTGAGGTCCGCCGGAGTTCACCATCTTCTTCCCGGTGCATGTAAGTGCCGATCTTGCGACACAATTTTGAAAGTTAAATTCTGCTGTTTGTCCGAAACAGTCGGGTTTTCCGACGGCAACGCCCCCGATTTTTGTTGCATGAAAGCCGTCGCCGATGCGCCACAATCGGACCGCATGCGCCATAAACCCGGGGCAATTCAGGGCAAATCGTAGAAATTCAGGGCAAATTCGGGAAACCCAACGGAAAAGCGTCCGACGAATCCTTAGTAAATGTGACCCAGTGGGTTTTCCCGATCATTCAATTCAATCGTCCACACTATACAACTATAAACATGAGTCACTTACAGTATAGTGTCACCTGTATAACTATACTATGCACCTAAATAATGCTTCCCCCCTCACACCACAACTGATCACTCTGTGCTCCCCACAAATATACCTTACACAGCTGCATACGCCAAAGCATGAAAAAGTAATTAGTAATTTTTTTAAAAAAATCATACAAAAAGGGCAGAAAACTTGCCCTTAAAGCTCTGTACAATTTTTAAGGAAGGAGAGCAAATAAAAAAAAAAAAAGTCAAAAACGCAAGTTGTATTTTTCCATCCCCTTTTTATTTCATGCAGTAAAAATAATACACATCCCCCCCAATATACATGTATCTTAGTATTTTCCCAAAATGCATTAGGTTTTCTAAAACGGTCATTGCCCCCACAATAAATTAACCCCTCCACCACCTTAATCAACATACATATGTACATTTAGTATATGTATATCCAATATACATATACAATGTTGTAAAATTTTGTTTATTATGGTGGTGGAGGGGCTGTACAACAAGTCTGAACACAGGTGTACTGATTTGCACTGAACTTGTACAATTTTCAACACAGTTTATGCCAAATTGGCCTAAGGGTTAGATTATTATTTAGTGATAATGAATCTATAGGTATATATGGTGCTCATAAGTGTACAATGTACTTTTTTAACTTCAGGATTATGAGGATAAATGGACTCTTAATTATACTTTTGCGAGAAACTTGAACCACATTATTCACCCTCTAGATGGGAATTATGTAAGATCTCCTATATTGTGTTAATTGTATTTCTAGTTTAATATATTTGCATATATTGCAATATCTTGCCTTTGACTCTTCCAGATAAAGATAGCTTTCTCTTCAAATTGGTTAAATTCATGACAAGTCGTCCATCTGGATAAACACTGTTGGCAACTCAAGGTTTAATAATGAATTGTTTGTTGTGTAGTAACAGTACTCATTAACACCCTGCTCCTAGAAACAATAGTTTATAAGTGTTTCTATTAGTCACCTTAAGAACCACCTGGGATTTACTGTCATTCTGTAATCTAAGTAATTTCCATTCTTGATAATACTACAATAAGCCACGAAAAATCGACATTGACGTCCATTTTTCAAGGCTGATTTCCATCTGTATGGCAGTTTGGCATCTGGGTGTCAGTTTTTAGTTGACAACTTGCATCCATGAGGGATGTCTTTTTTTTGCAGTGAACTATGTACATGTCATGAGTGCATCTTAGCATCCATTTTTTACAGTCAGCACTTGGATGCCAATAAGAGAGGCATCAGTGTTTTCATTTACCCATTGAAGGCATTTTCTGTGCTTTATCTGTTACCAGTTTTTAATGTTTTCAGCCCTACAAGCAAGTTGGGGCACGACAGTGAGCTTGGCAGGGGTGGGATGTGAAGGAGGTGGGTGGAGGAGGGAATGCCCCAGTCCATCATATATACAATAGTCTCTGCTGGAAAACCGGACTTAGCCTCTTTGTAGATCCGGGATGCCGTTTTATGCCAGTCTTAGTGCCTTGACAAATTGGAAGGACTTAAAGGGAAAGGACATTGCAAAAATGCAACAAAGTGCATGGGTTCAAAATGTAGATTCAAAGACTGATAACTATTAGTTGATATAAGCAGACATTCTTAGGATTCACCAAAGTTATTGGCAAGTATTAGACACTGATAAATTGGTTTCATTTAAATTTAAACTTTATTGCTCATGTTTTCATGTCTAGAGAACAGAAAAAAACTAATTGTAATAACGGTAAGTTTAAATAACTTACCGTTCAAATAATATTTAAAAGGATTCTACTCATTTGACAGATTTCTGGCAACAATCAGTCATCATGAAAACCCAAGTGTTCAACAAGATGCCATTTTCATTAATATATCATAAGCATATGGTTCCAATTGCCACTGAAATTACCAGCATGGTTTTATCTTATGTGAAGGAAAAGGTAAGTGAAATAAAATTGTGTGATTTTAGTGGACTTTTTCAGTCCTTAAGTGCAGGGTCGGTGCCAGCACTGGGCATACATGGGCAAGTGCCGGGGCCCTGAGCTGCCGGGGGGCTCACATAAGGTATCCATGGGTTGAGGTGGACTGTATCTAATAAATCTATAGGGGGTGAGGGGCTTTATATAAAATAACCATAAAAGGGTGTTGATAAACTAGGGAATATTTTATGGACTGTTTCCGTTTGAATTTTTAGAGGCTCTGTTGCTGAGGGGCCTTCTGAAACTTGGAGCCGACCCTTGTCTTGATAACTAGTGCTACATCTGTATCTGTGATCTGTAGCATTACGCACAGGGAATAGGACCCATATGTAATATTTTGCTTTGTTAATTCGTTAAATGTCTTTAACATAATTAATCAATTAATGTCATAAGTATGAGGTTGGGCGGGTTATTATTACAGATCATGTAAGGACAAAGCATATTTGGGCATGGGATTGAAGTCTACAATTCTTATCTATTTATTCTTAAATGAGATAAACTGCTATGGGTGTGGTTACACATGGCATTTAGATTGCATTTTGAAACACAGTACAACAGCTGAGAGGAGAATTTATTAATTAAATTGCTGTAAACAGAACCATTAACATAATGTTAACTCATCGTTGACCCACATGTTGACACTATGTAACATTGGGGGTCATTTACTAAGGGCCCGAATCCCATTTTTCCGATGTGTTTCCTGAATATTACCGTTTTTCCCTGAATTGCCCCAGGTTTTTGGCGCACACGATCGGATTGTGGCGCTGGCATGCACGTGACAGAAATCGGCGGGCGTGGCCATCGGAAAACCCCACGGATTCGGAAAAATCGCCGTATTTTTTTTAAAAAAGTGTCGCTTGACACGCACTTACCTGCACCCAGCCTAGCTTCTTGAACTCCAGTGAACTCCCACGGACTTCAGTGCAGCAGCGACACCTAGTGGACATCGGGCCCACTACCTTAGTGAATCGCCGGAAGACCCGAATCAGCTTCGGAGAACCCGCCGCTGGATGGGGAATGGACCGGTTAAGTAAATCTGCCCCGTTGTGTTTTGCAAATACAAATGTTAACCGCAATGTAATCAGGCAAATCTTCTCTCCTCAGCTGTACTACTTTTCAAAACACAAGGTAAATGCCACGTTTGACTGCACCCTATAGGAGTTGCCAGGCAAAGACTGCATAATGTATGAAAAAATGTTACTCCCCTTATCAAGTAAAAGCTCGTAACTTTTTAGTCCCAAATACAACTTCCCTTAGACACAGATTACAAAAAGGCACTTATAAAATTGCACAGTAAACTAAATTTTGCAGAGATTACTCCATTACTAAAACCGTCTTCACTTAGGCTGAATTTACACAAACGTATGTCCATCGGCCATGCGTGTCCGTCGTGATGGAGAGAAGAAAGGATGACCCCTTCCCTGTCTGTAGAGATGCCGACATGTCTTATCTTTTCCCCGTGTACGGAGCAGTACTGTGTCACACATGTGCTGTCTATGTCGTCTATGGGAGACGTATGCACCCCCATACGGTAGGGGGGGGGGTTACACTGCCTTAGGATGGTTACATTGGCATTTTTTTTTTACATCATTTTTACTGAACCCATTTCAGCCTATGGACACATACAGATTGGATTTCGCTTCTTGCCTTCAGTGACTCTTCACTGATGCCTTACTGAACCGTTCTTTTCCATGTTTTTTTTTTTACATTTCAGCTTTTTTTACTGATCCAATGTTGTCAGTGAACACAAAAAGAACAAATGAATGATGGTCAGTGAAAAAAAAAACTGAAGTTTGAAAAAGCCCATTGAAAAGAATGGTTCAGTAAGGAATCAGTGAAACATCACAGAAGCCAGGAAGAGAAAAATCTGTATGTATCCATAAGTCAAAATGGGCTCAGTGAAAAATCAGGGATGTGGAAAAATAATGCTAACGTGAAACAATAAGGCCTAATGCACACTAATGTATAAAAATGGCTGTATACACGGCCAGAACACAAATCCATGCAGCTAGCGTTAGACAATTTCGATGTATGTCCACTTTTTAATTTTGCTATGAGTAAAGTGAACAAGTTTTGACAAAACGCCAAGTCCACGCTTGGACCATGCTTGTATATGACAAGTGTGGTGCAGTCTTGTATATTGTCCTTTTCTGGTAAGTATTTGCCACTGATCCCTATTTTAATTATATTAATGGTATTAGGTTAAAGTTGTATTCCAGTAATAAGCTTAATTCATATTCAAATAGTCAGTAAAAGGTCATTAAAAATATAAGCTAATATGTATTTAGTTGTTATTTAAAATGTTGTTCCTCTTAGCAGAAAATTGTTATGGACAAACACTCTTTGGGGGAGATGTAGTAGATGTGTCTGAGGTAAACCTGTTCTAAATGCCTAATGAAACCAATAAGAGCTCAGCTTTAGTTTTATAAATAGCTGTGGGAAATGAAAGCTGAGCTCTGATTGGTTGCTATATACAACTAGAACAGTACTGCTTTTAGACACTTCTGATAAATCTCCCCCTTTGACTCTGCGGAGGAGACACAGGACAGAAGATGGCTGCAGGTCATATGTCCACATCACATCTCCTTCATGAAGAAGATCATGTGATCATCACTATGTTTGGCTGTAATTAATTAGTTGCAGTGCATCCCATATGTCCACTGGCAGTTACACATATCATTACTATGGTATCAGCAGGACAGTTTTATACATCATTACTGGGAGCGGCACCGTACCGCTCAGTAGCCCGGGAAGAATATAGGACATGTCCTATCTTTTCCCGTATTACGGCGCCGCAGCCATATATCACTATGGAGATGGGCGGGGTGAGCGGCGCTCACCTCCTCCTCCTCTCCTCGCGCTGCCATGTGCCGCCATGCTACGGTGCGGCGGGCACACTGCAGTGTGCATGTAGCCTCACTCCACCTACTTTAGAAAGCCAATAGCATTTTGTGGGGGAGATTTATTAATCTATCTTACAACAGAATTATGTTGTTGTTTTCACTGAAAAAATGTCAGCACCACATTTATAAAGGGCAAGGTCAGCTCCAGGTTTCAGTAGACCCCTGGGCGACAGGGACTCATTGGACCCGTTTACACTGAGTTCACGTGGAAGCATTAAAAGTTCAGAAATTAAAACAGTCTCCTGTCCTAAAATATTCCCTAATAATCCCTATCATACCAAACATCCCCCACAAGATTATTTTATATATAGCCCCTTTATGGTTATTTTATATAAGCCACCCTATGGATTCATTAGTTACAGCCCCCTCAAACGCCATGGATTCCTTATATACAGCCTTATGTGGGCTCTTATGTGGGTTTTAGACAATATGGGGCTCATTTACTAAGGGCTCCGCGGCCGCACTTTCGTCAGGTTTCTCGACTTTTTCCATTTTGTGCTGTATTCCGTCGGGATTTTTGCACACACGATCGTATTTCGGCGCCGGCTTTCACGTGTCAGAAATCAGGGGCGTGGCCGTGGGAAAAACACAACGGATTCTGAAAAATCGCGAAATTTAAAAAACGAATTGTGTCGCAAAATCAATCACTCACATGCACCAGGAATAGGTTGGTGAACACCGGCGGACCTCGGCGCAGCAGAGACACCTGGTGGACATCGGACGCACGACCTTAGTGAATCGCCGGAAGACCTGAATACTCGTCGGAGAGCGCGCCGCTGGATTGCGATGGGACCGGGTAAGTAAATGCGCCCCTATGTGTCTCTCCTACGTCCAGCGCGCCAAAAAGCTATCTGCGCCAAAAATACTGCTGACCCGACAAAATTGAGTCCTCATTATCTTGTGTAAAATAAGCTAACTTACAGGAGGTGCAGTGTACGACTAGACAGTCTTATACTAGGACAGATTTATCACCCAGCACCAGGCACTTAAATGAACCTTGTGCAGAATAAGACTATCTAGTCTTACTGTGCACTGTCTAACCTTAGGACACTTATTCTAAATCTACCCCTATGAATCATGAAAACAAACTATTTTAGCTCCATTTTGTCATAAATGACATTGAGATTTGGTATATTTTTTTTATAGCATTATGGATTTTAGTATAAGGAGTTCATATTCCCGATATAACACTTTAATGATAAAAATTCACAATTCAAATACACCTGCTGTTTATAGATAGTATAACAAACATAATTTATATGACAGACATTTCAGCTTCACTAACTATTCTCTGTCCTTCTCTATAGACAGGAGGTCGGCCACTAGAGATGGCGTTGGATGTTGGCTGTGGGACTGGACGTTCCACTTTACCTCTAGCTCCTCACTTCAAGAAGGTCCTAGGAATAGACATCAGTGATTCCCAAATAAATGTGGCTAAACAGTATAATACAGCAAACAATGTGTCATACATGTGAGTATTCATCACATTGGTAATTCAGCTGGTATCGGGGGATTAGATGGCATTTATAACACTGGTATTTATCTCTCTGTGTATAGGGTGGCTCCGGCTGAGAGGTTACCTGTTCAAGACAACTCTGTGGACCTGGTGAACACCGGTCTTGCTGCTCAATTGTTCACAATAGAAAATTTTTTCAATGAATCAGTGCGTGTCCTGAAGACAAATGGATGCCTGGCTGCACATGGTTTTTTCCCTTTCCCTGAAATTGAATATAAGGATCTGTCCCATGACCTAAATACAGCAATGTCTGAGGTAACGTCCTGGGGAAGAATAGTGACAACATCCCTTTTCTTCCCCTACAGTGGTAGCAGACATAGCAGTTGCTTTGGGGCCCGCAGTTCCAGGGGGTCTTGGTATCTGGCTGGAAACACAACAGAATAATGGATTTGCACCATTATGTACATATTGCACAGCATAATATGGGTTTAACAGTGTACATCTTCCACAGTACACAACTGATTCAGGCACTCAGATAAGTAATGTTGGAGAGTGAGGGGACAGCAGGACAACAGGACTAAGGATTTCTCATTCCTGCTGTGTACTTCCCCCATGTGGTCTGCAGCTACTGGGACAGATCTGAGTATAAATGTATATATCAGTGCATAAATGTGTGTGCATAAGTATATTAATGCATAAGTATACAAATACATATATTTTCTGAGGGGGTAGGGGCCCTGCTCTATTTTAGGTACATATTTTCAAAAATTAGTCTAGAGGAACTCCTTGAAAGTGTGTGTGTGCATATGAATTTGTAATTAATATCTTAGGAAAGCAAATAACAAATGAAAATGGATTCTGGTACCTGGCCAAATAATGGATTGCAATCTAAAACATTATAGTGCACATTTACTGAGACTCTTGCACCAGTTTTCCCTTGGACTTAGCACATCTACCCTTTTGTGGCGCAGCCCTTCATGCAACACAAATTAAGGGGTGGTTCTGTGCTCAGTCGGACCGATAGCCAGATTTAACATGCAATGTGACATAAATGTGTTGCATGGCCCATGTTAAAGGTGCACCAAAAAAAGTTGTAAACTCAGAGCAGTGCAGGGGGCGCCAGATTCATGAAGATCACAAGCAGAATTTAGCATGGTTTGCACTGTTCTTAGTAAATGTGCCTTTTAATGTATGGTCTTTTAACTAAATTTTCTATTCCTTTTTTTTCAGATGTGGGATACTTTGTGTCAGCAAGCTTATACAACAGGTTTATCTGAAGCTGCAGATCACATGCTGAACCAGTATCGCACTATATATGAGACTATTGACCTAAAAGATAAGAAATGGTAATATTTCCATATTTAATAGAAACATACTCATTCCTACACCAATAAGGAAACCTATTAGACGGAGCATCTGACACTACCTGTGCTATCATCAGGACATTGCTGCTCTTCCTGGAATGCAATGTACGGCTTTATTATAAGCATTTCCAGGGACAGCAACAGGTTAAACAGATGCCGGCAGAACACATGTGACACAAGAGACAAAGGCATTTACACATCCTGTATAGTGAGCTGTTAGTTTTTCATGACTTGGAAAGAAGTTGTATGAGAGTTAGCAAGATTTTTGTGCCAGGTTGGCATTTTATTTTGTTTGACTCTGCTCTATACAAATAAGTGCTTCACACAATTTAAGGGCCAGGGGAAGTGCTTGGCCCTATATGCATTTTGCATTTGTCATCGAACCAAGTGCCACCTGTGGCATTTCGTTACATTAGATTGTGGCTTTCATGCAACAGAAATCGTCGGGCGGGACGATGGACGATCCAACGGATTCGGACTCAGAACAGGATTTAACTTTCAGATTGTGTCGCAAGATCAAGCTTTACACGCACCAGGAAGAAGAAGGTGAACTCCGGCAGACCTCAGTGGGGGAGTGACACATGCAGGATATCGGGTGCACAATCTTAGTGAATTGTGGCACAGTGCATGATTGTTGGACAATGCACTTTGAACTCCTTGTGCTTTTGAAATTGAAGGCATTAAACACCCAGATGGGACATGAACCCTCAAGCACTGTTTCAATGTGGTTGCGCCTCAGTACAGTGTAGGAAACGGATTTACTTGAGTGAGATGCTTGGAGATGTTGCCATTTAAGGCCACATTGCAGGTGTGTGGAAACTTTTAGCCATTGATGTGAATACATGTTGATCAAAACATCTATTTTTTTGTAGGATTAAAGATATTCCTGTCAAATATCAGATGTCAATTTCTGAGATTTTTGGATTTGCCCGGTCACTTTGTACATGTCAAATATTGTTAGAGAAAAATGAGAAAGAAGCAAAACAACTTCTTGCACAGACTGATAAGAGGTACAGTATAAATACATATGTTAAATATCAAGTGAATTAAAAAGCTAGAAAAAAAAATCCAAGTGCTTGCAGTCCCAAATGCAGAGCATTGTATTAAGGCACAGCAGCCATTTGTTTGTCCAGGTTTACTGGAGGGGTCTTCATCAAGAGACAGATTCTTGACAGATTCTTACCTGTGTACCTGTGTTTATAACTAAATATGGGCATGATTTAATGATTGAAGCCTCTTTTAATTACATTTAGAGCCTGGATAGAGAGTATTTGTCATACATCAACCTGCTGACCCTCCAAGTGTAGCTGCACACATCAGTAAGTTCTGGCCACTTGATGTATCCGGAGGGAGGCTGTGCAACATTTATTTCCTGCAAAAATAGAAATAATTGGGGCTACTCAACAAACACTTCCCACCTGCAGATGATTTCTGGGTAGTTTAGAGTATCACTAAACAAGAAAAAATAGAAAATTCCAAAAAGTATCCAAAGCACCAGCGTTCAGCACATCCTATGGAGCTATCAACAATAAAAAGGAATATGCAGTCTAAGATATTACTTATGAGATCTTATTCCGTTGTAGGTAACTGTTCACATTTCAACCATCAAAAATTGATAGCGTTTTTAAAAGTCACATAGCATGAAATAAACAATGTTTTCCACTTATTGCACTGATAGTGTTTTCAAGTAATTTGCACTCTGGATAATGTATTCACACTTGTAGTATAACATTCCTGTAAGCAGTGTCATGACACTTTTTTTGACTTTTTGAAAAAATGTTGTAGTGTGAAATCTGCACTTTCAACAGATGAATTGCAACCTTGTGTTGTAAAAAAAATTATCATCTGTATGTAGCTACATATGCTGGTTTTGTTTATGTTTTTTATGATTTGTATTAAAGATAAAGTATTTTAGACATATCTTTCCTCATATTGTATATAGCTCCAATAGGATGTGCTGAACGCTGGTGCTTTGGATACTTTATGGAACATTTATTTCCTACCTGGTGTAGAAATAAACGCAGCAAGTGATTTTTCACATATGAAAAGTTGGCAGCTGCAGCTAGTGCACAGGGACAGGAATGGCCACTACCCCACCAGCTGTGCCCACTCCATGGCTGGTTGCACCCCCTTCACGCATTTTTGATCATTTCAGGGCTTCCATGCCAGTGTCTGGGTGCATAAGTCCTGATAAATACTCCTCCAGATGTCTGTAATCCAACTTGGCCATGAATCCTGCACAGCAGGGGAGATTCAATCATACAAACCACATCAAAGAGTAGAAGGGTCAGACAATCAAATAAGTTTACACCTCACAAATGATCTGCATAGATTTAACACCATAAACCACATCAGTACCGTGGAGGCCATGAAACAATCGCAAATGGCAACATATTGCTAGCCTTGCGATTATTTAGCTGTCCCCACGTTTGCGCACTCACTGCTGCCAACATGTGAAAAGTTGCCGGCTGAGTTTATTTCTATGCCAGGCAGGGCCTATTGTAGAATAATCGCTGCGCTGCACCCTGCCCGATACACCAAGAGGCTGACGCGCTGTGAAAATGCAGTGGCGGGGTTTCACGAGCACGAGCGCTGCCATTTGATTAATATCCCCCAATGTGTAGCTATGAGGCTCTACTAACAGGGTAGGGTTAAGGGGTGTTGGTTTACAAGCCTTAATTATTTAACCTCTTTTGGGACCTATTTTGGCCTCTAGGATGCGGCCCCCATTCTTCAAATCTGCCCTATGTTACTATAGTGTGCTATTATATATCCAGGGGATTTCTCGTGAAAAAATTGTACTTTAAATTAGTTTACAATTTGGATGATATCTTTTGTGTTTAGTTATGTTTTACTAGAATGTTATGAGGCTCAGAATTTGGTTGTCATTTTTCACATTTTTTGGAAAATCACCACAACCTGTATTTAGATGTTTAGATGGACCTGCTCAACTTTCAATTGACTGTGAGAGGCCTAAATAATAGCTAGACTCGTAAATCATCCCATTATGGAAACTACACCCCCAACGTATAAAAAGGGACTTTTAAGAAGTTTGTTAACCTTTTAGGTGTTTTATAGGGGTTAAAACAAAATGGAGGTGCGGTCTACAAATTGTAATATTTTTTGACAATGCACTCATTTTTGGTGGAAAATTAAACATTTGAAATGGATTAAATGAACAAAGTTTGAAACCCAATTTCTTCCGAGTACACAGATACTCTATATGTGGTGGTAACCTGCTGTATGGGCGCACGGCCGGGCGTAGAATGGAAGGAGCGCCATCCAGAACAGATTTGCATTGTCACATTGTACAGGCTATAATTTTTTTCTTTTTTTAATGTGGACCTATAGGGGCTTATTTTTTGCCACATGAGATGCATTTTTATGGTACATGATTTTGGGGCATCTATAGCTAATAGGTCAGATTTTATTAACTCTTTGTTGGTGGAGGAAATGAAAATCATCAATTTTTAGGAAGCTTTTTTTGGGTTTTTTTGGGCGTTTATGGGTCACCACGATTATGAAAATACCGCATTTATATAGATTTTTTTTTCCCAAAAAATTTTAATGAATAAAAAGTAATTTGGCGAAAATGTTGTTAATTCTATCACCATCTTGCATGTGCATAACTTTTTTATTTTTCTGCTGACAAATCTGGTTAAGGGCTTATTTTTTGCGAGAAGAGTTGTTCCTTTTAGTGGTCTTGTTTTAGAGCTTTTTTTTCCCCAGTGTTTACCGTGCAGGTCCAGTAATGATTCTGGTTTATTATACAGATTGTTACGGACGCGGATTGTCACTTTCCCATACGGACGCGTATGGGAAAGTGACATTTTAGAGGCTTATGTTTTTATTTATGTAATTTTTATGTATTCTAATGTTTTAACTTTACTTTTTTTTACTTATACAAACTTGAATTTGAACCAGTGATGCTCTGATCACTGGTTCAAGTCCAATACACTGCTCTACATGTGCAGACAGTTTACAGTCAGACCCGGAAGGGGTCTCACTGCAGAAGACATCGGGCAGCTCCGGGGCACTTGGCAGACCTCGGGGCTGCCCAGAAGGGGATCGGATCCCCCAGTAAGCCGCATAGGCGATCCAATCCATAGGTGGAAGACCCTTACACGCCTCGGTCATGCTTAACTGCTGTGTGTAAGGAGTTAACACTCGTGATCGGAGCAGGCTCTGATCTGATCGTGAGTGTTAGAGCTGCTTCTGGTAGCGACTCTGTTCATCCCGCAGGGACGTATTATAATGTCCTAGTGCGCGTAGGGGTTAAGAACTCTAGTTGTTTAGGAGCCTGGTCAGATGACTAAACACCCTGATTAGCCTAGCCAACCCAAATATGGTATGGGGTGATAAAGGATGAGGTACCCAGTCAATTGAAGGTAACTGCAATTACAACTATTTTATAGGGAGAATTATGAGTTTGCATAGAAACTCATCTGTCATTCATCTTGAGACTCCAATAGCACATGGACAGTTGTCCAAATATTCTTAGCTGAGTGTTACTTTTAACTTTTAACTTTTTTAGAAGTACATTGTACACTTCATTTTATTCCCTATTTATTTTTCAACTGTTATGTATGTATTCTGTGTATATACCATGTAACCATTTTTTGATCTGACATGTTATGATGTTTGCAGTGTCCCTTTTGGTTTGTTAACCCTGTTGCCAGCGACTCTCCACAGACCCGGCAAGAGGTGAGCGGTCTCCCCAGGGAGATGGGGAAGGGGGTCCGTTCAGGTGGAGGAGGGCAGCGGACCCTACTTACGGTACATAGTTTCCTGCTACCGGAGACAGCAGATCTCCAGCAGGAACTGCAGTTCCCACTGGAGATCTAGTGTCTCCGGTCTCCGGTAGCGGGGACCTATGTAAGTAGGGTCCGCTGCCCTCCTTTAGTAGGGTCTGCTGCCCTCCTCCATACATAAGGCGCACCGGACTATAAGGCGCACTTTGGATTTCTAAGGAAATCTTAGGTTTTTATGTGCGCCTTATAGTCCGGATAATACGGTAACTGTCTGAAGAGATTGTAAAAATTTCTGGACCCATCAGGGGTATGCAAAGTCAATTAATTATTGCTTTTATAGACACTCCCTGAATGCATGGGATATGGGAGGCACGGGAAGTCAGAGTTGTCCACCCAACCTCTACATAGCAAAACACTAGCTTTCAACTCCGAGTGGCTGAAAGTCCCCTTTCACTAGCCTCAGTCAAAGAGAGATCTATCGGCATTGTAGGCCGCTACCAACTTCTTGTTTGATACAAGCCTGGTTCGTGATGGAATTATATTTGGTGGGGAAGTCAACCCCAGGGTATTTTTGTTACCAATTTGGACATATAAGGGCTTATTTTCTGCAAGGTTAGATGCACTTTAAAAATACTTTATTTTAGTGGATCTTTAGCTCATTGATGAGATTTTATTAACTCTTGAATGTATGTAGGAAAAGAAAATCATCAATTCTGGTTTCTGATTTTTTTGCATTTTTTTTTGCCCCATACCATAAAATGTTATCTTTATTTTACAGATCACTACGATAAACGCAAGGCGATATAGATCGTCTTTTTCAGCAAGTACTTCAGCAAAAAGACAATATATATCATCATAAGTTGAAAGCATCACCATGTGTAAACACATGGTGACAAGTCTGTGACGACAGCTGTCACCGTCAGCTGATTGGTCCTTGGCCCTATGTCAATGACAGCGGTCCTTGCCCGACGATCACTGTGATTGGTCAGCGGAGGGAGGGCAGGGGCGTTGCTAGGGTGGTAAAAGATCCGGGGCACGGGCCCCAATGCACATATATAGAACTTTCAGTAATGCCTACTCCTGTATACAACCCCCTTCATGTGTGGTTGGACCTATAACTACTGTACATAACATATACAGCTACAGAAACCACAAGAGAAATCCCTATCTATTCCCTCCAGTGACTGCAGGTGATATGTCCTCCATATTCTCCATTAGGCCCGGCATCACCACGTCTCCTCTTTAGCCACGTGTCCTCCCTGTGGAGTTCACCACACAGGCATCTTATGTTCTTCATTGTCACTACATCTTTGCCCCCTAACAGTGTTATCCTGCTGCTACCCCTAACACTCTAGCTCCTTTATTGTATGGCCCCTTTCCCATACATATATGCTACGGCCAGGCCAGGACTGCTTGGCTGGGAAGGTGGAGGGGTGACCGCTACTCACATTCTTACGGAAGATCAGTTTTTTTCTGGTGACACACGTGTGCTCATCGTACCGTGCACAACGGTCTCCCACGGTGGCCGTATGTTAGCTGCAGTTCAAATAGCTAGTATATGTAGCATATGTCCACCATATACGATCACGTAATAGGGGCCTATAGATACACAGGAAGTCCTCCTGAAAATACTGTTAATACAAAAATAATAAATGCTTCCTAATATAACATATTGTTAAAGCCATAAAACCTCTCTTTCTCTCTCTCTCTATATATAAATAACTGTGCCCCCCCACTAATTTGCCCTCAATGTGACCCTAAACTAATTGATGCCCTGCCTAATCATGCCCACATAAAGGAGCACCTCACCTAATAATACCTACACTAAGTAATGTCTGTACGCTCCCCACTAATAAGTCCCCCACAGTGCCCCAATGTCCTCACAGCCCCCAGTAATGTGCCCAACATTCCCCACTAAGAAGTTCTCCAGAGTCCCCTCTAATGCCCCCCACAGCCCTCTCTAAAGCCCCCCCTGCAATGTCTAAAGAGCCCCCTGTTATGTCCTCCATAGAACCCCTGTAATGTCCAAAGAGCCCCGTTATGTCCACAAATCCACTCTAATGCCCCCCACAGCCCCCTGTAATGTCTAAAAATCCCCCTGTAATGTCTAAAAATCCCCCTGTAATGTCTGAAGAGCCCCTGTAATTTCCCCCACAGAGCCCCTGTAAAGTTCACAGGACCCCCTCTAATGCCCCACACAGCCCCCTATAGTGTCCCTGATGCCCCCCAGTAAGGTCCCTCGCAGCTCCCCTGTAATTTCCCTCACAGCCCCCCCCTGAGAAAACCCACCACAGTGCCCAGTAATGTCCCTCACAGCCCCCCTGTAATGTCCACAGAGCCCCCTCAAATATCCCACACAGCCCCCATAATGTCCCTAAGAAGACTACAGCCCCCAGCAATGGCCCCAAGAGCCCCCTGTAATGTCCTATAGAGCCCCAACTTAATGTCCCCCACAGCCCTCTGTATTGTCCCCCAGAGCCCACTACAATGTCCCCACAGCCCCTTATTTCTTCACATGCCCCAGGGATGTCCACAGAGCTCCCTGTAATGTCCCCCACAGCCCCCCAATGTCCCTACAGCCCCCTGTATTGTTCCCAGAGCCTCCTGTTCTGTCCCCAGAGTTCCCTCTATTGTCCCCCAGTGCCATCAGCAATGTCCCCCACGGGACCAAGTCCCCTCATTGTGCCTTTCTTCCCTCACCCACCGCATAATAAACAAAAAAAAAACACTTTTACTCACCTCAGTCTCCTCCAGCTTCTCGCTGTTCACTGCAGCACTGAGGTGACGTCATCAGCCGGCGTCTCCTGCTTCCGGCAGCTGTAGTGAGCTGCTAGAAGCAAGAGGCACGGGTGACCGCGTCTCCTGCTCCCTGTAGTGGAGAACGGAGCCAACGGCTCTGTTCACCATTACAGGGTACAAAGGGGGGGATATCTGCCCGGGCAGCTGGAGGAGTGTCTTGCTGACCCGGGACATTCGGGGCACGAGACAAAAGATCCGGGGCACGGCCCCGGATCTTTTGACCTAGCGACGCCCCTGGGGAGAGCTGATTCTGCAATATTTCGTGACAGAAGTGACAGGATCAGAGCCGTGAACCAAAGCTCTGTCCCCTGAGTGTATTCAGAGTGCCCCCTCACATCCAAATACCCCCCAAAACCTACTCCGGCCCCTCCACACTCCTGTTCCTTATCATTAATCAGTGTGACTGTCATTTTTTTGTGTGTAATTTTTTTTGTGTGTGTGATTAGGGCTAGTGATGATGGCTAGAGATTAGGGCTAGTGTTTAGGGCTGCTGAATATAAATAGTGATTAGGGATAGTGATTAGGACTAGTGATTAGGGCTAGTGATTTAGGCTAGTGTTTAGGGCTGCTGAATATAAATAGTGATTAGGGCTAGTGATTAGGGCTAGTGATTAGGGCTAGTGATTTAGGCTAGTGATTAGGGCTAGTGGTTAGGGCTGCTGAATATATATAGTGATTAGGTCTAGTGATTAGGGTTAGCAATTAGGACTAGTGATTAGAGCTAGTAATAAGGGCTGCTGAATATATATAGTAATTAGGGATAGTGATTAGGGCTAGTGGTTAGGGCTGCTGAATAACTATAGTGATTAGGGTCAGCAATTAGGGTTAGTGATCAGGACTATCAGTTAGGGATATATATACACTACATATACAAAAGCAGATCTTGTACGTTATTATACTTACATCTACACCTTCAGTGTTTGTATCCTTTCCTGTGCTGATGTTTCAGTTACTGTTTTTTGTTTTATCATAAAATTAAAAAAAAATATATTAAAATATATTTTTAAAAAACTAAAAAAAATACAAAAAAATATATAGTTTTAGCTTTATAGATATAGTATCTTTTTAGTATTGTAGGGGTACATTATTATATATACTTTCACCTACACAGATCTTCAGTGTTTGTATCCCTTCCTGCGCTGATGTTTCAGTTACTGTTTTTTGTTTTATCAGAATATTAAAAAAAATACTAAAAAAACTAAAAATATATAGTTTCTAGCATGGCTAAACGGTTATATTCTGTGGAATATGCCTACATGTGTTCAGATACAGACACTGCAAGTAATAAAGAATACTTTCTAATGTCCTCCTCTAGTGACAGTGATGAACTCTCACAAAGGCCCAGTAGGCAGAGTGAAGAGCAGTCAAATTACCCCAGTTGGGAGCCCCCAAATATGTTTTCTACCCAAATTCCAGCATTCAGTTCCAACCCAGGAATAAATAATAATACAGATGGGTACAAGGAACTTTTTTTTTAAAACATTTTTTGCAGAGGAATTTGTAGACCTATAGAGTTGGCACCCCACTAATGCCACAGAATTAAAAAAATTCTGTGGGCTCTTTCTTAATATGGGACTTGTTAAAAATCCTAGCATCCGGTCATATTGGTCCAGTGACATTTTATACCACACACCAATGTACAGGGCTGTAATGACAAGACCACGTTTTGAAGCGCTGTTAAAATTTCTGCATTACAGTGATAATAGTCAGTGTCCTGCTGCTGGCGACCATGTCCAAGACCGATTGTACAAAATTAGGCCAGTAGTGACTCATTTTAATGAGAAATTTATGGAGGCTTACACCCCACAAAAAATATAGCCATCAACGAGTCACTTGTACTTTTTAGAGGTAGGCTTAAAGGGAACCTGTCACCAGGAGACCCATTTTTAGCACTCCTTCAGTACCCACAGAGCATAGTACACTGCCAAAGATTTTTTGTATAAAAAATAGGTTTTACAGAAAAGAAGATATGTTATATTGTACCTTTCATTAGCGTCTGCTGTGTGACTAGGCACTCGTCCCCTGGGAGTGGCTGGAAAGGAGCAGTTCCCCCCCACCCTTGGGAAACTGCTCCTCCATGTGTCCTTTTCAAATATATGAATAACTCCCCTCACTCGGGATTGGCTGTAGAGGAGCAGGGGGCGTCGCTAAGCCAAGTGATGGGTGTTTTCATATATTTGAAAAGGACACATGGAGGAGCTGTTTCCTAGGGGTGGGAGGGAACTGCTCCTTTCCAGCCACTCCTAGGTGACGAGTGCCTATTCACACAGCAAATGGAATTGAAAAGTGCTATATAACATATCTTTTTTTCTGTAAAACATATTTTTTATACAAAAACACTTTGGCAGTGTATGTACTATGCTCTGTGGGGACTGGGGGATTTCTAAAAATGGGTCTCCTGGTGATAGGTTCCCTTTAAATTTCTGCAATATTTGCCAAGTAAAAGAGCCAGGTACAAGATCAAAGTTTACCAGCTCTGTGAAAGTGAAAGCGGATACATCTACAAATTTCGTATCTATGAGGGAGAGGACTCCCAGATCTGTGTACCTGAAAGACCCCCTGTCCTAACCACAAGTGGTAAAATTGTGTGGGATCTTTTATTCCCCCTGTTGAGTAAAGGCTATCACCTTTAAGTAGATAATTTCTATACAAGTGTCCCTCATTTCATTTCATTATACCCCTAGATGAATACAGAAGGAACAAGTGTTCTTCACAACATATGCAAATAGATTTTGCCTGGATTTAATTTTACTAGCCCCAAAAACTTTCATTATACCCCTAGATGAATAATTTCTACTTTCTGGGTTTTGTTTTCAATAGGTGTTACATGTTACATGTTAGCTTGCTGGGGTTTTTAACTGTTTCCACTCCCCAGAGTCTTTGTAAATGAAAGGTGGTGGGATAAAACTTTCAGGAAAATCTACCCACTCATAGCCAAATGGTGTTCGCTCTGTTCTGTGCCCTGCTATATGCCCTAAAAGCAGTTTACACCCACATGTGGGGTATTTCCGTTCTCAGGAGGAATTGTGCAATAAAATGGGGTGTGTGTTTTTTCCTACAACCCTTTGTAAATTTGTACATTTTAAGCCTAAATTATTATATTCGTGGAAAAAATTATTTTTCAAAATTTTACTTCTGTTTTGCTTTAATTCCTGTGAAACACCAAAAGGGTTAACAAACTTTCTAAAATTGGTTTTGAAAAGCTGGATGGGGGCCTTTCTGAGAATGAAGTCATTTGTGATGGTTTCTTATTGCAAAGTCTTTTACAAAAGCTCTTTCTTAATTGCAACAGCCCATAAACACGGTTTCCAAATTTTCCTAAAAAATTCTGTTACTATTGTAAGTCTGCTAACATCCTAGAAAATTTTAAGAAAGTTTACAAAGTTATTACAATATAATGAAGAGCTATGGTACATTTTATTTATTAAGTCATTTGGATGGTAAGATTGTCTGTCTGAAAAAAAAAAACATTTCAAATTAGGAAAATTGCTGATTTTTTTATTTTTTTGCCACATTTCCCATTTTTTAATAAAAAAGATAAATCATATCAACTAACATTTACCACTGACATAAAGCACAGTGTGTCATGAAAAAATAATCTCAAAATTGCATAGATAAATTAAAGGGGTTATCCAGGATTTAAAACTTACTGTCGGCAGGGCTGGGGTGGGCTTATTAAAAATAATAAACATGTACTTACCTCGTCCGGCGCTGCCGATGTCCCGCGCTGTGGCAGGCCGGAAGCTCCCATCCGACACCATCTCCCAGCGCTTACAACGCTGAGAGATAGGGATGGATTTGAGGAGCCGGCCACATCACGGACCGGAAGCTCCCTGTGCGCGGCTTCCATGCCCCTGTAAACAAACAGGGGCACGGATCGAAGGGACTGCGGCGCGGGACATCTGCGGCGCCAGAGGAGGCAAGTACATGTCTATTATGTTTAACTAGCCCACCCCAGCCCGGCCCTCAGTAATTTTTAAAACCCGGATGTCCCGAAGTTATTATCAAACAAAATGATACCTGTCAGGTCTGAAAAATAGGCTTGTGTCAGGCTGTGTCTTAAAGGTGTTAAATGTTTTTTTTAATACATTTTTACAAGTATACTAAAAAAAATCTAATATATAGACAACATTTATCAGAACTAGTCACAGCTGTGGAGTGTGCAGAGTGCGCCAGATTCATCAAAACTCCCTGCACTGCTATGGAAGTGTGTTTTTTTGGTGCACTTTGTTCATGCTGCAGAATTGTGACGCAGAAAAAATTGTGCCGCACATCGGACAGAATTGTGGCGCACGCTCTGCACACTATCACATCCCTTTAGGTGCACGTTTTTTTCTGTCTTGTCAGACATAGTGCAGCTGTGACACTCTATAAGTACATATACAAGCAGTCTGCACATTCTTTTCAGTGCAAAGTCAGAAAGAAAACTGGTGCCTTAATAAATGTGGGCCAATCTCTTTTGTTTTAGTATTTTTCAGTTGACAAAGTTTGTTTAGGGCTTTTTTTGGCACACAAAACTTTTACTGATCACTATATAGTGAGGCAACTTTTGGCAAACATTTCTGTTTTTTTTTTTTACTGCATTCACCGTTCTCGACCCAATTTGGGGGGGTTCATACTGACATCAGTATTGTCAGTGTATTACTTTCAACAAGCAATCCCAGAGTGGGTGAGTAAAAGAAAACAATTTACATTTTTTTTTTTAAATGAAGAGTAGTTAAGTAGTTAACAAAATAAATAATAAAAACTGATAAAAAATTCCAATTTACACCACAATTATTCCAATAAAAAGTACAACTCATTCCACAAAAAATAAGCCCTAATTCTGTTGAATCAACAAAAATATCAAAATGCCTCTTAGAAGATAGCGATGCAAAGTGATTTTCTCTTTAAATGCGTTTTAATTTTGCAAAGTTATTCAAACATAAAAAAGCTGGGCTCAGAGTGGATCCCCAATGTGCCTGTGGTTCCTCTTCTGTCTTCGCCACAGCTCCTCTTCGATCTTCTGTAAAAGCCTGCAGGGCGCAGCCATGTTGTCTTCCGGCCAGCAGGCGCATACTATGACAAAGCTGCTGCTGGCGGCATAGTATGCACCGGCTGGCCGGAAGATAGCACGGCCGTGTCCTGCAGGCTTTTACAGAAAACCGAAGACAGAATAGGAGCCACGGGGGAGACAGAAGAGGAGCCGGGGCCACCAAAGGGTGAGTATATAATTTTTTTAAATTGACTCCTGTATAAGCCGTACTGAGGAAAAACTCAGCTTATACACGTATATATGTATATACGGTAAGTAATGTCTTTGCTATACAGTGTATAAAACAAAAAATGAAAGTAAAAATTCAGTATCAGAATAAATAATTGTTTTGCATTCCCACTGAAAAAGTTAATAAAATGTAATCAATGGGGCACAACCACCCCAAAAATAGTGTTACTATACTCCTTGAGGGGTTCAGTATTCAAATGGGGTCATTCTTTATGGGTTTCTTGTTCTGGTATGTTATAAGCTCAGCAAATGCTACATAGCGCATGAAAATTGTTTTAGCAAAATTTGTCCTCCAAAAGAGTGATGGCGCTCCTTCACTTCTGTGCTCTGTTATGGGCCCAAATAGTGGTTTACATCTACATTTGGGGTATTGCCATACTCAAGAGAATCTGCACAACAAATCTGAGGATGTGTTTTTTATGTAAATGCTGGACTAAAAAAACATTTTACTGTTAAAATTTGAAAATTCTGTATAGAACCTCCATTTTGTTGTATTTCATGTTTGATGCTTAAACGGTGAACAAGCTTAACAAGGGCTATTTTGAATAGCTTTGTGGTAAGTTTCTTACACATAGAACTTATAAAACCTCTATAAATATGAATAGTCCTCTAAAAGAATTGAATCTTAAATGGAACCTATAAGCATCAATTTGTAAGCCTCCTAACATCCAATAAAATGACATAAAAAAGTAGTGGAGTAGCTCCATGGGGCAGCTACTCCACGCCCCAGCAGACTCTGCCACTAATTTACATAATACTAAAATCTCTTCATCATATTATACTTACTATAGGCAAGGGGCTTTTAGCATGAACCTACCAGCGGATCTAACTTATTCGGTACATCCATGGTGGTAGGTTTCCATTAAGACGAATATGAGCTGTGTCCTTAAGGGGAGGGAACTGTTTTATTTGATTGATTAGCAAAACATACTATAGGCAAGGGGCTTTCAGCATGAACCGACCAGTGGATCTATATTATTGGGTAGATCCGTGGTGGTAGGTTTCCATTTAAGTGAAAAAGAGCTGGATCCGAACAGTTTTAAATGTGCAAAAGATTACTTGATAGAATCAACATAGAATCATATGAAGCATGAGTTTACGTTAGTACAGTATCACCTTTTGTAGCTCCTGAGCCTGTTATCTGCAACAAAAAAGTCTAAAACACAAAATGTAAAATTGTTCACATAACTTTCATATACTGAATATGTATGACTTTCATAAACACATATATAAATATTCTGCCTTACAATTTTGCTCTTTATTATTCCAGAATGCGAGATATACTTGGAGAAGAGGCTGATTCTGCCCGGCTGAACTTTTATATCAAACATTACTGTGTTCTTGCTTGCAAACACTAAAATTGAAACCTGAAAAATCCATAAGTATAAAGTAATGATGAGTCATGATAATAGTAATGATAATATCTGTAAATCAGGGGGTGTAAAATGACCTAGACCAGATTGTATCCTGCCAGGCCATAATGTGATCACTTCACTGGCTTTCTCAGCTTTAGAAGTTTTAGTTTACATCACGTTTAAATCATGATGCTATATGGTAGTGATGTAAGGCTGCATTCACATGTTGCATCTACACAGAGTTAACATTGCTATAATTTAAACTACCTTTACTTGGCCCAGATATATGAGGACTGGTGCAATCTGCCTTGGTGCAGTTTGTCTCACTAGTGTGCACTAGTGTGCCACATTATTTAATAGTGGTGCACACTCTTAGTAAATCTGGCCTGTTTTCAGGTTGTGCACAAAGTTAAATAGCTACATTCTACAGGGTGCAACACAATTCTGTGTGACAGAATTTAGCGACAGTTTCATGTTGAAATTGCACCAAATAATCACAACGCCAAATGCATCATGGCCGCACCTTTTATTTGTGCCCTATGGGATGCCCTCAGTGTATTGTATATCAGGACAGTTCTGTTCGGTCATGAATTCCACATTAAAGCATCATCTCTAGGTGACCCAGCACAGCACCTATAAAGGGCAATTTGTTACAATCATTCACCCATCTATAAAGGTCAATGGGTGGTTTGGTGCAAAACATTTTCAGGTTTCATGTCTAGTTGCAGTCCAATAATTTGTGGGAAATTGTGAGTGTAAATGGTGGGTGGTAATGCTAATCTAACAACATTCTAAAGCTGAAAGAGAAAAGCTAACCACATGTGTGTTTCTATATCATTCATTCCTAGATAATTGCTGATGCCATGTGCTACAATCTACTGTAATGTATGAAAGAAGAGGTTCTTGAATATTCATCTCCTGTGAAGAAAGCTACATATATTACTGAGACCTACACACAACCTTCTAGACTCCACTCATCACTAAAGACCTAAACTTGATCCACACATGACCTTCAAGACTCCACACAGCATTTTAGACTCCCCTCATCACTGAAGTACTGCATATCTGAAAGTGATCCTCAGGCAGATAATTCTACACTCTTGACTCCAGACTCCTGGGCCTCTTCAGGGGACCCAAACTAAGGACCCAAATTCTGCAGTGATGATTCTCTACTCCATGATGATGACAGCATATGACCTAAGTATTTTTACTACTACTCGAATCATGCCCCGTCAGTAAGGTGTTCTCAGATTCTGGTTGTGCAACTCTACCCTAAAAAATAACCTGAAACCCAATGAATCAGAACCCCAATGTGTGGCACTTAAAGGTGGCGAAAGCTTGCATATTAGAAAGAAAGATGGAAGAGCAAGGGGAGTTGGACTTCAGGTAAATTCAGGATGGAAGTAGCACAGCTCATAACACTTGCAGTTGAGAATATCTATATATTGGTGGCTCTGTAGATTACCTGGCATATCTGGTCTTAAGCAAATGGTTTTATATGACAACACTGCTACACAGCTAAATTGTTGTTTGAAAGTGTTATGTGCTTAAAGGAGTTTTACAGATCTCAACATTAATTATCTTACACATACTGGATAGGCCATCAATGTCTACTGTTGGGGAACCAAAATATATCCCTGCAATGAGAGTGCCAAGTGTCAGTCCCACAACTAACAGACATTAATCCTAAAAAAGGCTATATTGATGATTATTTCGGAAAACACCCCTTAACGTGGACTAAATCGAAAATATAATATGCTGAATAGAATGAAGACAACTGTCTGGTGCTTTGTCTCGACTACCCCTTTCTTTGACTGGCCCCTCAATGTTATGGAAATGGGTGGAAGACTTTGGGGGATATTTATTACTACCTTTTTTGTTAGAACAAAAAAGTTGCACATTTTAGTGCAGAGACATATTTGCGCACTTATTTTATTTTTATTCCAAAATACTCTTGGTAAGTTTGGGTCTAGCATGCTCTGTTTTGGGACTTATTAGGTGCAAGAATGGGACAATTTCGGAGCGCAAAAGTCTCTCAAATTGGGCTACAAAGATAAATACTGCAACCTGCCTTAAATCCTTGAGGCAGCTAACTTTGGTACACTGTTTGATTCTACACCTAAAAAGTCTCAAACTGCGAAAAGTTGGACAAAAAAAGAAAGTAACCGAAGTGATACATCTCCCCCAATGTGTCAATTGGATATTCAGATAAAGGAATAATTGAATCCAAACCACCAGACTGATATGGTTTAAATTTCATTTTAGCCCAAGTCTTAATGTCGACACGGGCTGATTTGAGTTATGTAATCTCTGAACAATGCTGTGGAATATGTTGTCATATTATAAATAAATTATAATCAACATATGTCTATGAGGGTTGATTGTTATTGGCTTGTAATGTTATGAAATTGTTAAATGACAAATTATAAAATAAAATTTAATTTTCACTGCATTTCTTTTGTATCTGATATCTGATATCTTTTTAAACACTGCACTCATTCACCAGGTAACTACCTCTTGGAGTCATCTTAGTTAAGTGACAGCTGAGACAAGCAAGACATAGTTAGTAGACAAGACAATGTCAGGGCAGGCAGAGTTCATGTGTAAAGGTAATCCTACCAGAGGTCAGAGAAAAATGTAGTCATAGTGCTGTCCCCAGAACCCAGTAGTTACAGTGCTGCCCCCTAGTAGCCAGTGTTGCCGCAGGTAGCCAATGCTATTTTTTTTTAAATAAATAAAATTCCCCCTGCCTGGCCGCCCTAGGCACCACAGTCCGTAGTGGTATTATATATAATCCAGCCTAGGAAACTTTAACCCTCGGTATAGTCTTTGTTGGGAGTATACTCTAGCCTGGTACACCGAGAACAATACATAAGTCCTGATGACGTGAAGATAGCAAAAGGTAGGCCCTGTGATGTCACAACCCCTGTAAATGCCTAATCCTACATGATTTCCGCCATTTTCTTTCTTACTGTATGCAGGGACAAGGACAGTAATGTCAGTGCCTTGTGTTAAGGGAGAGTGCAAGGATAAGACTCTGGAACTGATGTGGAGATGTGCAAGGCCTATATCTTAGGCGAATATATATATATATATATATATATATATATATATATATATATATATATATACATATACTTAGAGAATATAAATACTTTGGTGTTATATAATAGATAAAAAACTAATATGGCAGAATCACGTGGATAATGTTTACATTTTATGATGCTTGAGCTTGGGGTCCCTCTATAACAGCTAAAGAATTGAACAAATACAAAGAGGTCATTAAAAGGCTAGCCATTTTAGATGGTTGTCAGGGGAAGAGTGAGACACTATTCTTAATTGTCGTATGCGAATAAGCTGGAGGGCATAATCACTGTCACCCACTTTATCACTTGGTACAAGCACAAATAAGTTATTTTAGTGAGAGATTTATTCTGATAAGATGCAGAACGGATAGGTATAAACAACCTTTCATGCCTAGGGTTCTTCATCTTGTCAATAACTAATTGAGGTGCAGATGGTGTAGTCTGCTCACATTGGCACTCATTTTATTTAGTCTTTTTTGTCTATTTATCTTTTGTCTTTTTAAATTTCTTACTGATGTGTTTCAAGTGTCTGTGACAATAAATTAAATTATTATAAAACAGTACTGTCATGGCAATCCAGCAGTAGTTTAGTTTGCACAGTCTTCCACATTATCTTACGTGAAATCAAAAAAGGTTAGCTAGGAATTGAGGGCTCTTCACACACCAAACATGGCCAAGGAAACAGCTTGGGCCCTTTCCTCAACCCGCTTCTAGTCTATGCTGACAGTGGTAGCAACCTGGCATAGCAGCAGGTCAACTGCTTAAGGGAGTTAGTAGTAGTAGTAGTGAAAGTGGTAATGTGTCAGGGTCGGCCCAGCACTGGGCATGCCTGGGCAATAGCCAGGGCCCAGAGATGCTGGGGGGCCCACATAAGAAAACCATGTTTGATGTGATAAACAAGGGAAGAGGAGGAAGGGAATTAGTTTTTAAATTTTTACGTTAGTTCCCTGCAAAGGGGCCCATTGAGGCTCTGTCGCCCAGTGCCCTACTGAAACCTGGAGCCAACCATGTAATGTGGTATACATTGATAGGCAGGCAGCAGCACCATCATTGCAGTTGTGGCATGACTGCAGAAACAGCAAGTGCAGTTATTGTTAGCCAGGCATGCAGACAGCAAAAGTGGAAAGATAGATCACCTTCAGCAAAGCCGCATGTACCGGACTCAAACATAGGAGTCTAAAAATCCAGTCTATTTCAGCCATGGTCCTTTTTAACCCCTTAACGACTTGACCATTTTGCACCTTTCTGACACAGCTCATTGTTTCAAATCTGAAATGCGTCACTATAAGTGACTATAACTTTTTGTAACACTTTAACATATCCGGGTGATTTTGCAATTGTTTTCTTGTGACACATTGCACTTAATGTTAGTTGAAAATTTTGGGTGATATGTTTTGTGTTTATTAAGGAACAAAATGGATATTAGGCAAAAATTTAAAAAATTTCTTGATTTTTTAAAATTCTACATTTTCTACTTTTCTACCTTTTTCTTTCTACTTAATTTTTAAAACCCCATAAATTCACACATTTTAGAAACTACATCCCTTTTGTTGGCAATTTAGATATATAAAGGCTTATTTTCTGCGAGATTAGATGCACTTTAAAAATATTACGTTTTTGTTGGTCAACCTTATTAACAAGATATTTTCTTGAATGTAAGGAGAAAAAGAAAATTATTAATTCTGGATTCAGATTTATTTATATTTTTTCATCTCACCTGCTTTCACATGTATTTATGAACTATTTGTGCCAGTTTTTTTGTCGCTGCTAAACTCTGTCCGCCTAGACCAGTGATGGTGAACCTTTTGGAGACAGAGTGCCCAAACTACAACCAAAATCCACTTATCTACCGTGGAGTGCCAACATGGCATTTTAAGCAGTAATATATTGTTACCTGTTTTTCCACATCTTTCAATCGTATCAGCACCCTGAGGCCATCAATACAGTTGAAAGAAGGAGGGCAAATTCAGACTCTCGTTGTAGCTTCCCTCCAGGGTCTCTCTGTACAGGAAGAATGGTGGGTCGAGAAGGATGGCCTCCAAAGATAATGAAGTTCTGTCAACACCTTCTCACTTTTCCTACAGTTCCAAACAGCCAATAAAGTGTCGCTTTTAAAATAGCGCTGAGAGCAACATCTCTTAAGTTGCCTGGGACTGCAGGAAGATTTGGATTTGGTCCTATTTGGTGAACTCTGCCCTAGGGTGATGGTCTGAGTGCCCACAGAAATGGCTCTGAGTGCCACCTCTGGCACCCGTGCCATAGGTTCGCCACCACTGGCATAGGTCAACATCCTGGCCAATCTTGCCTGAGGAGTAACCTCTGTGACAATTGTTTGCGATGGGGTATTTTCTTGCTTGAAATGTCAATTGTGATAGGACAGTAAAGCAAAATTAAATTATGAAAATTCCAATAGTTGGGGCGTCCCTCTATATGTTCTGTATCTGAGACTGGACACACCCACACCATGAACAGTAAAATGTTTGCCTATAATGGCAGGGATTTCCTGTTACCTGGCTAGTAGAGTATTATTGAAAGGTTTTATTAAGGAATTGAAAAGTCTGTGCGGGGCTGCAATTCCCCTAATATTGCAGCAATTTCCTGTTGCCTGGCGAACACTGGTGGCAATGAATACTATTGAAAAATCTGAATTAAAGAGGTTTTCTGAGACGAGAACTAAAAAATATCAAACATATGTGGCCGGCAAGGGGCTGCTTAAAAAATTAACATTTACTTACCTCCGCCGCCATCTCTCTGGTCAGTGCCCCTGTTTGTTAAAAGGGGCATGGAAACTCTGCTGAGCTCAGATTCCGGCCCGCAGAGGTGGCTGGTCACGCCCACCGGTCCCCATAACTCTGCACAGCTTCTGTGCCCCTGTAAACAGTAGCAAAGGAGAGACCGTGGAGGTAGGTACAGTAGTGGCCAAAAGTATTGGCACCCCTGCAATTTTGTCAGATAATACTCAGTTTTTTCCAAAAAGTGATTGCAATCAGAAATTCTTTGGTATCTTCATTTAATTTGTCTTCAATAGAGATTAGCGAGCACTAAAATGCTCAGGTGCTCGAGACAAACTTTTCCCGATGCTCGAGTGCTCGTCTCGAATAATGAGCCCCATTGAAGTCAAAGGGAGACTCGAACATTTTTCAAGGGGACCAAGGCTCTGCACAGGGAAGCTTGGCCAAACACCTGGGAACCTCAGAAAAGGATAGAAACACCACGGAAATGGACAGGAAACAGCAGGGGCAGCATGCATGGATGCCTCTGAGGCTGCTTAATCGCACCATTATGCCAAAACTATGGGCAACAGCAAGGCCATGACAGAGTGACCGAATGAGGCTAGATAACATCTAAAACATGCAATAATTGACCCTGACACTATAGGGGACGGTATGCAGAGGCAGCAGCGGCAGGCTAAAGAGTGGCATGGCGACATACCCTAAATGGCTTCAAACCAAAGGATGGCAGAGAGGAACCAAAGGAGGTGATCAAGAAGTGCTGAAATGATTTCCAATGTGAACAAAAGGTTGACGGTATATTTATTTGATAACACAGCATGGTGGCGACATAGTGACAAAGTTCCATAACGTATCTGGTGAAACACCCGAAAAATGAGCCTGACACAGCTCTTTTGATAAGGGGACGACATGTGGAGGCAGCCATGGAGACGACTTCCATGATTAAGAGCAACAGTATGGGGCATCCATGATTTTAACTTCAGGTCTCCAGCATGGCGGCGACAGATGGGCCGAGTTCCACTATGTATCTGGTGAAACACCTGAAAATTCTGCCTGACACAGCTCGTTTGATAAGGGGATGATTGCTGCATATCCTCTCGTGCTCCAGCGTCTGGGGTATAGAGAGTTGAAAGTTGCGCATGGAGACATTGGTGGACGCTGTGGAGGATCGTGGAGGCAAAATGGACAGGAAACAGCAGGGGCAGCATGCATGGATGCCTCTGAGGCTGCCTAATCTTGGGATGGAGCTGGCGGTCCGCTGCCAGGCGAGCTTTCGCCTGTCCAAGCCCCTGTCTCTCGGCTCCTCCCCACCCAAAATGGGCCTGGGGGCCAGAAGCGTTTACTTTAAAAAAATTATAATTTTCAAAGCAGGCCGGGTCGTTTGAATATTTCAGCTAGGAATAATGGAATAGCATAGTGGTTCTATTTTCAATTGTTTTTTTGGAAATGGTTCCATGATTAAGAGCGACAGTATGGGGCATCCATATTGCGCTGCTATGATTGCAACTTCAGGTCTCCAGCATGGCGGCGACAGATGGGCCGAGTTCCACTATGTATCTGGTGAAACACCTGAAAATTCAGATTAAAGGTGCTGCAGTTAAAACTATGTTAGTTGGATCTTGGGATGGAGCTGGCGCTCCGCTGCCAGGCGAGCTTTTGCCTATCCAAGCCCCTGTGTCTCGAAGCACTTCTAAGAACCTTTTGTATAAGATCAAGTGTAGTAGTGTTCTTATAAGTTTGGGTTATGGCGGGTGAGGGGAATGTAAACCGATGCGCAAGAAGCCCTGAAATAATATCGGTAAATGATAAAAGTTTGCCAGTATATTTTGTGGATATCACAGCAGGGTGGCGACAAAGTTAACAAGTTTGATGTGGAAGCCATGAAAACAACCCAAAATTCTGCCTGACACAGCTCGTTTGATAAGGGGACAATGTATGGAGGCAGCGAACTAGTAGTAGATTAAAGGTGCTGCAGTTAAAACTATGTTAGTTGGATCTTGGGATGGAGCTGGCGCTCTGCTGCCAGACGAGCTTTCGCCTATCCAAGCCCCTGTCTCTCGGCTACTCCCCAAACAGCACTTCTAAGAACATTTTGTATAAGATCAAGTGTAGTACTGTTCTTATAAGTTTGGGTTATGGCGGGTGAGGGGAATGTAAACAGATGCGCAAGAAGCGCTGAAATAATATCGGTAAATGATAAAAGTTTGCCAGTATATTTTGTGGATAACACAGCAGGGTGGCGACAAAGTTAACAAGTTTGATGTGGAAGCCATGAAAACAACCCAAAATTCTGCCTGACTCAGCTCGTTTGCTAAGGGGACGATGTATGGCGATGACGTGTGGAGGTAGCAATGGAGACAATTTAATTTGGATAGTGCCTGTATGTGGCAGTCCAAAAAAGTTTTCAAACCAGAGGAGCAGGTAGGTGGTCCTCCAGAAAAATTAAATTTATTGAGTGCCTGTATGTGGCTCTCCCAAAAATTGTTTAAAACAGAGGACCGGGTAGATGGCCCTCCAGAAAAATTAAATACATAGAGTACTATAGATAGAGCCAGTTGGCCCTGGCAAAAATTAGCCAGTTTCCTCTGCTTTAGTGTACAAAGAGGAGGAGAAGGAGGAAAATGAGGAGGAGGAGTGCATACATTATTCAGGTTGAGCTTCTTTTACCTCGTGGAGAATGGAAATCCTGAGAAATCCAGGCTTTATTCATCTTGATAAGCGTCGGCCTGTCAGCTCTGTCAGCGCTGTCAGTCGACAGGCGTGTACGCTTATCGGTGAAGATGCCACCGGCTGCACTGAAAACCTGCTCGGACAACACGCTAGCGGCAGGGCAGGCAAGAACCTCCAAGGCGTACAGCGCCAATTCGTTCCACATGTCCAGCTTTGAAACCCAGCAGTTGTAGAGAGCTGTGTGATCATTTGGGACGATGGTATGGTCAGCTACGTACTCCCTCACCATCTTTCTGTAAAGATCAGCCCTACTCTACCGAGACTGGGAACAGGTGACAGTGTCTTGCTGGGGTGACATAAAACTGGCAAAGTCCTTGTAAAGCGAACCCCTGCCAGTGCTGGACAAGCTGCCTACTCGCCTACTCTCCCTCGCTACTTGTCCCGCAGAAGTACGTCCTCTGTCGCTAGCGCTGTCAGAAGGGAAATACTGTTTCAGCTTGTGCACCAGGGCCTGCTGGTATTCATGCACTCTCCCACTCCTTTCCTCTCCAGGGATGAGAGTGGAAAGATTTTGCTTGTACCGTGGGTCCAGGAGAGTGAATACCCAGTAATCGGTGCTGGCATAAATTCTTTGAACGCGTGGGTCACGGGATAGGCAGCCTAGCATGAAATCTGCCATATGCGCCAGAGTACCAACGCGCAAGAATTCACTCCCCTCACTGGCCTGACTCTCCATTTCCTCCTCCTCCAACTCCTCTTCTTCTGCCCATACACGCTGAGCAGTGAAGGACTGAACAATGCTCCCCTCTTCTGTCTCGAAAACATTCTCCTCCTCTTCCTCCTCATCCTCCTCCACCTCCTTCGATATGCGCTGAGAAACAGACCTGGGGGTGCTTTGGCTATCAACAAGGGACACTTCTTCCCCCGTCTCTTGTGACGAGCGCAAAGCTTCCGACTTCATGCTGACCAGAGAGGTTTTCAACAGGCCAAGCAGCGGGATGGTGAGGCAGATGATAGCGGCATCGCCACTAACCATCTGTGTTGACTCCTCAAAGTTACTCAGCACCTGACAGATATCAGACATCCATGTCCACTCCTCATTGTAGACTTGAGGAAGCTGACTGACCTGACTACCAGTTCTGGTGGAAGTTGACATCTGGCAGTCTACAATCGCTCTGCGCTGCTTGTAAACTCTGGATAACATGGTTAATGTTGAATTCCACGTCGTGGGCACGTCGCACAACAGTCGGTGAGCGGGCAGTTGGAGGCGGCGCTGCGCTGCCCTGAGAGTGGCAGCATCTGTGCTGGACTTCCTGAAATGCGCACCTTCGTGAGCAAATCAGACAGATTGGGGTATGTCTTGAGGAACCGCTGAATTATGAGATTTAACACATGGGCACATGTGCCACCAGGTTACGGCCGTTGTCACACACAACCATGCCTGGCTTCAGGTTCAGCGGTGCCAACCACAGATCAGTCTGCGCCGTGATGCACTGTAATAGCTCTTGGGCGGTGTGCCTTTTATCACCTAAGCTCAGCAGTTTGAGCATCGCCTGCTGTCGCTTAGCGATGGCACTGCTGCTGTGCCTAGAGCTACCGACTGATGGCGCCATGCCCACGGATAGTAATTCGGAGGAGGAGGTGGAGTGGGAGGAGGAGGAGGCATAGTAGGCCTGAGAAACCTGGACCGAGGTAGGCCCCCCAATCCTCGGCGTCGGCAGTATATGACCAGCCCCAGGGTCAGACTCGGTCCCAGCCTCCACCAAGTTAACCCAATGTGCCGTCAGCAATATATAGTGGCTCTGCCCGGCAGCACTCGTCCACGTGTCCGTGGTCAGGTGGACCTTGTCAGAAACGGCGTTGGTCAGGGCACGGATGATGTTGTCTGACACGTGCTTGTGCAGGGCTGGGACGGCACATCGGGAAAAGTAGTGGTGGCTGGGGACCGAATACTGAGGGGCGGCCGCTGCCATGAGGTTTCGAAAGGCCTCGGTCTCTACCAGCCTATAAGGCAGCATCTCCAGGCTAGTTTGGAGATGTGGACGTTGAGGGCTTGGGCGTGTGGGTGGGTTGCACTATACTTCCTTTTGCGCTCCAGTGTCTGGGGTATGGAGAGCTGAACACTGGTGGATGCTGTGGAGGATTGTGGAGGCAAAGATGGGGTTTTCGCACGGGAGGTGTTTGGCCTGGGGTTCTGGGCAGGGGGCTGACTAGCAGATGACACAGGGGAAGGAGCAGTGGTGTGCCCGGCTGGAGGTAAATGGGCATGGTGCCATTGAGTGGGGTGTTTAGCATTTATATGCCTGCGCATACTGGTGGTGGTTAAGCTGGTAGTGGTGGAACCCCTGCTGATCCTGGTGTGGCACAGGTTGCACACCACAGTCCGTCGGTCATCCGGTGTTTCTTTAACCCCTTAAGGACCAGGCCCTTTTTCGTTTTTGCGTTTTTATTTTTCACTCCCCACCTTCAAAAATCTATAACTTTTTTATTTTTCCATGTACAGAGCTGTGTGATGGCTTATTTTCTGCGTAACAAATTGCACTTCGTAGTGATGGTATTAAATATTCCATGCCTTGCACTGGGAAGCGGGAAAAAAATTCTAAATGCAGTGAAAATGATGAAATAACACATTTGCGCCATTTCTTGTGGGCTTGGTTTTTACAGCTTTCACTGTGCACCCCAAATGACATGTCTATTTCATTCATTGGGTCAATACGATCACGGGGATATCAAATTTGTATAGGTTTTATAATGTTTTCATACATTTACAAAAATTAAAACCTCCTGTACAGAAAAAAAATTCTTCATTTTGCCGTGTTCTTGCGCTAATAACTTTTTCATACTTTGGTGTATGGAGCTGGAGTGGTGTCATTTTTTGCGACTTCTGATGACGTTTTCAGTGCTTCTATTTTTAGGACTGTTCGACATTTTGATCACTTTTTATAGAATTTTTTATATTTTTCAAAATTGCAAAAAAATGCCATTTGCGACTTCGGGCGCTATTTTCCGCTACGGGGTTTAACGCAGTGAAAAACGGTTATTATATTTTGATAGATCAGGCATTTTCGGACACGGCGATACCCATTGTGTTTATGATTTTTACTGTTTATTTATATTTATATCAGTTCTAGGGAAAGGGGGGTGATTTGAATTTTTATGTTTTTTTAATATAATTTTTTTTTTTTTACTTTTTTTTATTTATTTTTTTTACTATTTTACAGACTCCCTAGGGTACTTTAACCCTAGGTTGTCTGATTGATCCTACCATATACTGCCATACTACAGTATGGCAGTATATGGGGATTTTGCATACCATCTATTATAATGTGCAGATCGCACATTATAATAGATAGCCTCGATCATGACAGCCTGGGATCTTTGTGTGATCCCAGGCTGTCATGGCAACGGATCGCCGCTCCCCGGTGACGTCACGGGGAGTGACGATCGGAGCCAAGATGGCGGCGCCCACGCGCCGCCGGCTCTTTAATGCCGCCGGCAGCTTTGCAAGCACCGATCGCGGGTGTTAGCGACGGGCGTTTGCTTCATTATGAAGCAAATGCCCGGTGAGTATGAAGAGGGCTCAGCCTGTGAGCCCTCTTCATACTCCCCCATGCGCAGTAAGATGTAAGGGTACGTCTTATTGCGCTATGGGGTTAAAGAACCTCCAGACTTCCGAAAATCTAGCCCTCGCCACGGGAGCTTGACTACGTGAAACACTTGGCGCTGATGCACCAGCTCTGGCCCTGCCTCTCTGTCTGGCCCCACCACTGCCTCTTCCAACCTGTTCTGGTATAGGACTCGCCTCCATCTCAGAAGCACTGTGTTCACCCGGCCTATCAACCCATCCTCATCATCCTCCGATCCCTCAGTCTGCTCCCCCCTCGGACTTCCTGCCCTGACAACAACTTCACCACTGTCTGACAACCGTGTCTCCTCATCGTCCTCATCGTGTCTCCTCACACCTCTTTACACACTTTTTCCACTACGTCAATAATGTCATCATCACCCACAGACTGCGACAGGTTGAAAATCTGGCCATCGGAAAATAGCTTAGCAGCAACCGGACAAGTGATTTGTGACTCTGGGAAGGGTCCAGAAAACAGTTCCTCAGAGTATGCCGGTTCAAATGCCAAATTTTCCTGGGAGGGGGCAGACTGAGGGGAAGGAGGCTGAGGTGGAGGAGCTGGAGGAGTGCTGTTTTCGGTGACATGGGTGGCTGCGTGGAAGACTGACTGGTGGACAAATGGCTAGAAGCATTGTCCGCAATCCACGACATCACCTCTTTGCACTGTTCTGGCCTCAACAGTGCTTTACCACGAGTCCCAGTAACTTGAGACATGATGAACCTAGCGAGTGTAGCTCTGCGGTGTTCCCCTGCTCCCTCATCAGCAGGTGGTGTCTCACCCCGCCCAGGACCACGGCCTCTGACCCCTGCAGTAGTTGGACGCCCACGTCCACGCCCTCGTCCTCTACCCCTAGCCCTCGGGTTAAACATTTTCAAAATTAAAGTGTAAACTGTAAATTTTTTTTGTTTTTTGTTTTTTTGTGTTTTTTTTTTTTAAACAAATTGATGCTATCCTATTGCTATGGCTAGTTTCTAACCTACATTGACAGCACGCAACTGGATTTTGTGCTGTGCCTGATGACTTTGAGTTATAAAAGTAAATAAACGTAAAAAAAAAAAAAATCAGCAGACTGTGCCTAATTCAAATCAAACCCCTAATAAATTGTCCCACTTCGGTGTTTGAGGTGGATATGTGTGTCACTAAGAGCTAAACACATCGGTCGCAAGTCTCCCTACAAATTCCTCACAATATGGTACTAGCTGCACTACTAATGGCAGCAAGCCCAGCCACAAGCAAACCAAAAAAAAAGTAAAATATAACGTTATTGTAGGCCTAAGTAAGCCGTTGGGGTTCTCCTATGGCTATTTTCTAGCCTACACTGAAAGCACACTGCTTTGCCAGATTACTTTGAGTTATAAAAAGAAATAAACGTAAAAAAAAAATAAATCAGCAGACTCTGCCTAATTCAAATCAAACCCCTAATAAATTGTCCCACTTAGGTGTTTGAGATGGATATGTGTGTCACTAAGAGCTAAACACAACGGTCACAAGTCTCCCTGCAAATTACTCACAATATGGTACTAGCTGCACTAATAGTGCCAGCAAGCCCAGCCATAAGCAAATAAAAAAAAATATATATATTACGTTATTGTAGCCCTAAGAAGGGCTGTTGGGTTCTTGTAGAATCACTCCTGCCTAACAGTAAGCTAATATAACACCCTAACGCTTTCCCTGACCAGCAGCAGCTCTCCCCCTAACGGCATCCAGACAGAGAATGATGCGAGCAGCGCGGGCAGGGGCTAGTCTATTCCAGGGTCACCTGATCAGGCCAGCCAACCACTGCTATCGACGTGTAAGGGTACCACGTGATGCTGGGTGGAGTGCAGAGTCTCCGGGCTTGTGATTGGCTCTGTTTCTGGCCGCCAAAAATCACAACGGCGGGAGCTGCCATTTTCTCGAGCTGGCGAAATACCCGTCCGAGCAACAAGCAGTTTCGAGTATGCTAATGCTCGAACGAGCATCAAGCTCGGACGAGTGTGTTCGCTCATCTCTACTAAAAATCATGTCTTAGTGGCAATAGCCCTTTAAAAACCAGCAAATATGATATAAAACGTCTTTCAAAAATATAAAAATGAGCCAGAAGCACTCCGGTTGATGTCACCTGAGTGCCTCTCAGCTTCCCCAGGTTTCAATGTATGCATGCTGGGTGTGGGGAAAGTGGGTGTTTGCTCTCTCCTAGCTCCCTGGCCTCATGGAGAAGGAGGTACTGTCATAGTGGAAGTGGGAGGGGGTAGTGAAGCACCTATGACACATTTGCATTATTTTTTAAGTCATTATAGAATTAAATATGCAGTTTCTTTATGCACAAAAAACTGTTCTAATTAGTGCATAAAGAAACAAGCAGGTCATGCAGGACCATCAAACTGATAGTAAATGTCCTTTGAAGGAGTGCATGGACAAGAGTCTAGAGCTGGGGATATTGTTAGTGACGATTTTTCGATGGTAGATGTGCTGATAAGTTTGATTTATGTAACCTAGCTCCCTGCCAGAAGCATGTTGTGAGTCCTAGGGGAGTGGTAGCTTCAGCATGTGTCTCCTCATCCATTCTCCCCTCCTCCACACTATCCCCTCCTTCCCCTGCATGCTAAATGCACCAGACAAAGTCGGAAGGAGCAAAGGGAGCCGCATGAGTTTGGAGAAGGGAAGACTGACACAGGCACACACAAGCTGCTGCAGCTCTTTCCACGGAACTCACCACATGCTGCTGGCAGGAAGCTAGGTAATGGGAATTAAACTTATATAAACTACGGAAATGATTCAGAATGCCAGGCATTTTTAAAAAATGCTTGCAAAGACTGTAGGAAACTGTCATCAGCTAAATATCACATTCAGGTGGCAGGTTCTCTTTAATTTTTCTAACATCGCATTTATGCTTACACAAGGGAGGGAGAATGCGAATAGGCGAGGGTTGTGCTCATTTACATATTTTTATAAACTTCTTTTTTCACAACACCGGAGGATCAGGATTTAGTGAAAAGTATCCCTATCATCCCTTAGAGGTAATGAGCAACCTTATTAGGACAATCAACTACTGGTAATCTGGTGGTAGATGTCCTTTAAACCTAACTAATGCTGCATTCTCACGTTTTTTTTGTGTGTTTTAAACCCCAAAATGCATTACTACTGCCCCACTAGCAGTACGTGTGACCGCACCCTGAGACTTTTGAGCAACATTTCTGATAAATATTAAAGACCCTACGTCTGCTCTGCACTGGAGGTTATTTGCACAAAAAGCCACTTTTTACCATAATCACAAAATGTTTGACTTTTATGGATGTGCACATCTGGATTTTAATGATAAATTAGGTCCAGTAGTGTAAAATTCTGTGGCAGGTCACAAAAAAAGAGGAAAAAACTTTAAAAATTTGATAAATGATCCCAATTTTTCTTATTCCAAAACACAGCGAATTCCAACGTTATAAAGATTTTATAGATTTTTAAAAATTTTAAACTTTTCTATGAAAAAAAATGTCAACAATTCTTAGTTTTTCATTTTGATTTGGACTTTGGTTCGGACGTCTCAATTCCCAAATTTTTGGGACTATGTGTATTGTGAAGTAGCCATAAAGTGTAGTTTTGGACATATGGGCACTATTTTCTCTTACATGGATTATAGCTGGTAATGACAATTTTTATATTTTGGAACACGGCAATAATTAACAGGTTAATGTTTGTATATTTTTATGTGTTCTAAAGAAAGTGGAGTGATTTGAACTTTCAATTTTTTTCATATTTTTATAAATATTATTCAAAGGGGTATTCCCACGAAGACAAGATTCTTACATATACCGTATATACTCGAGTATAAGCAGAATTTTTCAGCTCAAAAATGGGCCTCGGCCTATACTCGAGTCAAGAAAAAAACAAACCGTGTACTCACCTTCCGATGCCTCCCCCCCTCCCCGTCAGGTCCGCTTCTATACAGCGATGCTCCGGCATAGGCTCTGTGTCCCATGCTGTCTGTCGAAGGAACGGGACGATGACGTTCTGCTGTGTGCCAGCATCCTATGCTGGAGCATTGCTGTATAGAAGAGGACCTGGCAGGCTATATACTACAGGGGGCAGGCAGGCTATATACTACAAGGGAGGCTGTGACCAATGCATTTCCCACCCTCAGCTTATATTCGAGGCAATAGGTTTTTCCAGTTTTTTTGTGTTAAAATTAGGAGTCTTAGCTTATACTCAAGTATGTACGGTACTGCGGATAATGCGCCCTGCAGGCTTTTAAAGAAGACGGAAAATTGAGGACATCGAGAAATTTGAGAGACGCGCGGACATCGAGGGAGCGCTGGAGGTTGAGTATATAAGTATATATATTTTTTAGATTATAAGGGTGGGCTGGCATCATACTATTGGGGGCAGGCTGGCCTAGCTGTATACTATTGGGGGCAGCCTGGGCTGGCTGTATATTACAGGGGGCTGCATGGGCTGGCTGTAAACCACAGGGGACAGGCTAGGCTGGCTGTATACTACTGGGGACAGGTTGGGCTGGCTGTATACTACTGGGGACAGGTTGGGCTGGCTGTATACTACTGGGGGCAGGCTGGGCTGGCTGTATACTACTGGGGGCAGGCTGGGCAGTGCTGTATACTACTGGGGGCTGGCTGGGCTGTGCTGTACACTACTGGGGGCTGGCTGGGCTGGCTGTATACTACTGGGGGCAGGCTGGGCTGGCTGTATACTACTGGGGGCAGGCTGGGCTGGCTGTATACTACTGGGGGCAGGCTGGGCTGGCTGTATACTACTGGGGGCTGGCTGGCTATGTACTGGGAGGCTGTGACCTCAGCTTATACTCGAGTCAATAGGTTTTCCCGGTTTTGGTGGTAAAATTAGGAGTCTCGGCTTATACTTGGGTCAGCTTATACTCGAGTATATACGGTAATTGTAAAGTGCATGTAAGCTCGCAGAAAATAAGCCCTTATATGTCCAAATTACCAAATAAAAGTGCCAAAACTGTGCCTTTAAAAAGTGACAATGCAAATCTGAATGGCGCACCTTCCCTTCAGTGCCTATACAGCAGTGTACCACCACATATTGGGTATTGGCTTACGTGAGAGAAATTGGGAATAAAACTTTGTGGAGTGTTTTGGTATTTTATCCACTGAGAATATGTGTACATTTAAAAAAAATATACCTTTTTTAAGCCAAATAAATACAAAATTTCAAAATTGCATTGATTTTTGTTTATCCCCCTTTTGAAACAAATAAAGGATTAACAAACTCTATAAACCCTTATATATGTTGAGGGGTGTAGTTTCTAAAATGGTGTAATTTATGGGCTTTTCAAAGTGACTTCAAAGCTGAGCAGGTCAATCAAAAATACGATTTTGCGTTTTTTGATTAAAAACTAAAAAATTGCACCTAAAGTTATAAGCCTCTCGACATTCTACAAAAATGAGAGGATTCATAAAAAACATGTCAAATAAAGCAGACACTTGGTAAAAATATCATCCCCAAAACAATAATAATTCTGGATGTTTTTCAGGAATCTATTTTCTGGCGTGTATACGTACTTAGCCTAAAAACGGTTTTATATAGGAAAAACTATAAGGTTGCTGTTTACCTATTTTAGAGAACAGAAAAATTCCATTGTCAATGTTAAATGGGATCCGCGAATGATTGAACACAACAACAAAATACATAAAGTAAATTCGGATGTATTATCATTTGCGGTTTTAGATCAGGTCACAATACCAATCAATGGAGGGGACAGGCAAAAGAAATGATTGAGAAGAGAGGCATGATGGATAATTAAGATGGAGGCACTTGGAGCATTAGGACTGAATGACAAGAATGATATGGACATTTTTATGTAACTCTTATAATAATGATATGCATGGGACAGGGCTCCGCTTATTATGCGGGAGCTGTAGAGTCGAAGGTTGTTTCTTGTAACCGCCCATCTGCGTTATCATTGGTCAATGCAGACATTTGGTTCCCTTTCAGGTCCGTGGATTGATAAACATATAGTTCTCACTGAGGTCCGGTCTTGTTCATGTTTAACTCCGCCTACCTAAACGGGATTGGAGGAGCTTGGTTGAGTCCTTTCCCTTCAGGTCCAGCATAATACCTTGCTCTATCGAGAGGCAAGCTCCACCCTTTGGTTTGTTTTTAACCAATAAGACTGTTTTTAAGTTTGTAGGTGTGTTCATTGTGACAGAGTTGGTTGTACGGTGCCTCATTTAAAGACAGTTGAGGACACCGGCAACCTAGGCAAGGTGAAGCGCTAAAGATTGCGTGAAATGACTCGTCCCTGCTAATGTGTTCCCTGCTAATAAATACCCTCTTCCTGTGATTGTCGTATATATTTCTTTTCATGAAATAAAGGAAAAGAAGTTTTAAATTTACTGATGGTGAGTGTCGACTTTCTCTTTTATCTCAACTCTTTTACCTTTCCCTCTACTGAATCAATATTGATTGACTTGAATATTTGGTTGCTGTTATAAGTTAGAGCATTTGAGTCACGCTCCCGTTTTGTTATGTGAACACACACTCTATTGCATAGATGGGATCTCTAACCAGGACTGGTAATAGTGCCACTTCTATTTCTATTGTTGCTTCAACAACAAAAAAAAAATACTATATTTATAGCCTCCAAGATGTTGTCACATATTTTATCTGCAGTGCTTCTCTATTTTAATGTTTGCAAGCAAGGACACAGTAATGCTTTGAATATACATTCAACAGAGCAGAATCAGCCTCTTCTCCAAGGATGTCCCGGAATCTGTAACGATAAGGAACATCATAAAAATGTTGTCATATGCCTCTTTATATTTGCATATATAAGTTTTATACCATTATACAATACTCTCCTTAACATTTAAGTTACAACACTAAAACGATATAGTCATGGAATTATGGAAACCCCAAGACCATTTGTCATGTTAAAAATATGCAAATGATATAAACTTTAAATAGTAATGGGTCTTTGAAGAATGTTCTGCCATGATGAATCCATTGGAGACACAAATCATCAAGATCTACTTTTGATAGCTTCATTTGCATTTGCCACAAATGAAGTTTCAGTTGTGTTGTTGGATGACAGGTTACTAGGCGCTTCTAGTCATGGCAGGGCATTAAGGCCACACAGGGTGCTTTGGAAATACAAGCAACATTTAGCTTGTAGTGATTAGAAGATTTGAACCGCAAAGTTCAGGTTCATGATGATATTTGGGGGTTACGGACCCTGGACCGAACCCTGAACTCTCATCAGAAGTTCCGTCTCAAGCCACCAACAGTAATGCCCACAATTAGTGCAGACATCAATACGGCATATGCGTGTGAGTACTAACGAACATTACGTCATTGGTAGTGTCAATTCTCCCCAAAATGTGGTTAATCAATTTTAATGCCTTTGGGGACTTTGCCGACTGCATTCAAATTGAAGGTGTTATCGTTGGTGTGGTTCAGGATCTGGGTTCAGCTTGGGTACCCAAACCTGGACCCAACACAGAACCGCTAACAAATCAATGTAACACTGATCTATTATTGTACTTGGAATAAAGTCTAAAGGGGTCAAAATATCAATGTTTCCTCTGAAGGTCCCTTCATAACAATGTCCATGTGATCTCCGGCTATTACATTATCTGAGATAAAAGCAGGATGCTAAAGAGAATAGACCCCATTACAGCCTTCTTTACCATTCTACTCTAGGACATAATAGTTTTTTGAGAGGGGTGACGTGAGACAGTCATTAGAATACCTGCAGATGGATGTTGGGCTCGTGCCATAATGTTGTGCGAACACTTTTTGACATTTCACTTGCACTAGAGAATAAATAATTATCTACCAATATTAACTAATCTGGCAATTCATATGTAATGCTGCTGTTTGAGAATGAACAATAAGATGGAAAAAGGAACGCACAGTTAGCCCTAAGGCAAGATCCACCCAGCTGTCGCTACCTACTTCTTATTCTACCCAAATCAGTGACAACTGGTCTACACTCCCTTCTTGAACTAAGTAAAAACACAGAAACAAAAACATAATAGACACAGAAGAATTGTCGTACAAGTGAGGTTCAAAACCTTACTTCATACTCAAGAAACAAATAGGTGGACAAAAGACAAGCAAGGGTCAAAAGATCAAAGAATGCAGATGTCCATAAAACACTAGAAAACTCCAAAGAAGGCTTAAAGAATCCTCCATCAAAATGATGGAGTGGAGTAGACTGGCAAGGAATTCTAACTGGCCAACAAATTAAGGCCACCTGATGGGTGGTAAACATCTCAATCAACTTCTATTTGCTCATATGCTCTCTCAGGAGTTGATAGATCCATCAATAAAATCCTTGTTGGATATGTGGAAAGTTCTCTAAGGCTCTTTTTTAACATTATTTCCTAGAAAGAAGACCTCAGTGTGGACGGTGACATTCTTAGAAAATCGACCCGTCCATCACTAACTGGATATATGACTACCTAACAGGAAGATCTCAATACGACCTAACGGGCAATGATGGCTTGACTAAGGGTGCATTGCGCACCAGAAACACATAGCCTTTGCGTTTCCCGACTGCACTTATTGGGATTATACTTGCTGTGTTTTAAATGGATGTATTATAAATAAAGGTACTTTGCAAAAGAAGACATATATATTTTATCCTACACCGGTGCGGAGTTTCGTTTTCCTTTTTCCTGTGGTTCACGGGGAGGAGAAGATGTTAGGGGCCGCTCGATGGGAGGGGCCGTTGATGCCAGGGAATTTAAGATAAAAGGTGATTTACGTGGATGAAAGCAAAACAATTTTAAGCTAAAAGAAGGGCGTCAGTCAGGTATTAGGGCTGTATAGGAACCTGTCACTGACTGAAAATGTGCAAATGTTCCTTCCTATCACTATTGACAACATGATTACATGATGTCATATTACATAATCACCCCTGATTTATATGAGATGTTAGTTAGTTCTAAGTTGTGTTACTAGTACTTCTGGTTTTTCATACAAAGTCTGCTGGATGAACAATTTGTATTCCACAGACATCATTGTCTTGTATGATTTTATATCTTAATATTGTGACAAATATGACTGTTTATAGTACATGTAATATTCTATAAATATTTAGGTTATTGTTTATATGATATTGTATTAAAGAGGCAGTAAGGACTCTTTTTATCTTTTTATGGCAGGCAGTAAGGACTCTACAATTCATAGATTGGTATGCTACCAACAAATCTTACATTTTTTTGTTAATGAGCTTGATTGTCAGATAATTTTTTTTCTCCATGTATAAACTGTCCAGTAATTGCAACTATTCCTATAAAAGTATTGATTAATGCATTTCCTAACAATGGAACTGTGTGGCCCTTTATTAAACTTGTAAAATGTTAATTGTAACATATTTTATTAAAGATAAATTTTTCTCTTTTCTATTATTTTTATTCTTATCTCTGTCTTTTTTTTCTACATACATGGAAAATATTTCACTTTATAGTTCAGCTCAGTAAGAAGAAAATTCTATAAAACTGGTGTCTGTTAGCAGTTAAGTCTCTAGTAAATTTAGCAACTTCTGGTGTCTGCTGTCCATCTGAGGATGAAGGCAAAGTTTATTGAGACACACTGCTATATGCAGTAAGAAGGAAAGGAGAAATAGTCAGAGACGCAAATACAGTGGTAGCAGCCATAGCAGTTGTTATGGGGCCTGCAGTGTCAGGGGGCACTAGCATCTAAGTTGATATATTGACCCACATTTATTAAAGTGTTTGTATTTAATAAATGTGCAAACCACTTGCACATGTAGTTATAAAGTGCAGTTATATGTTCCGGCTGCACTGTGTCCGACAAGACGGAAAAAATATGCACCAAAAGGGGAGTGTTAGTGCTTAGTCGGATCAATTCCTTCTGTGCCACAATTCTGCAACATGAACAAAGTGCACCAAAAAATTGTGCACTCTGTTGGAGCAGTGCAGGGGGCGCCAGATTTATGAAGAACATGCAACACAATACGTGAATGTGGCCCACCCTGCACAGTACACAGGCAAACAGCAAATTGTGCAATGTTTTTGCTAAATGTGGCCCATTATTTGGCATATCTTACAGCACAATAAGTATATAACAGAGCACATCTCCCACAGTACAGAGCATGAATCAGCAGAAATGTCGGGGGAGGGTGAGGGGAAAGCATCTACTGGGACATATCTGTGTAGATGTATGTATGTACGAACAGTGTATAAATATATCAGTCCATAAATGTGTATAAATGTGCGAACTTACAAATATGTACATTTTCAGAGGGGGTAGGGGCCCCATTCAGAAGTCTGCTATGGGGCCCTGTCTTTCCTAGTTACGCACCTGGAAATAGGTCAAAGAAATCTATTTGTAATGTAGGGTCTGGGAATAGACTAAAGACACAGACAGAGACAGTGGGCCTTCAGGCTAATTCCCTTCCAGCTGGTAACATCAAAGAGGGCAAACAGTACAATATCACAAGTCAGGAGAAAAGTCTGAAAACAGGTGGGAAGGTAGGATACCAGAATACAGGGATCAGAAATGAGATGGAACCTAGACACCTTACTACAAACTGGGTCTCTAAGAGGTACACAACAAAATGCGTGTAGGTGATTTATCTGACCTCCAGACCAAACAGAAGAGCAAAGAAGTGATATGAGTTGATGGAGAGCCTGTCAGTAAAAGAGGATTAACTGTTTATGAACCCAAGTAGAGCTGCGGGAGAGTGACATGTTTGGTACAAATCAAGCAGGGAATTAATGAAAAATAAGCTACTGTTCACACTAGGGGTGTTAATTTGCTACAGTAACCTGCACTAATCATTTTTGGAATTAAGAATGATTTTGGTAAAAGCATATCTACTGTGTTGTTTGATCTTTATTAAATTCTAAGCCTTCTTAACTTCATACAATCAATTTACAAATCACTAAAAAGATGATTTTCTAAATGAGGCCCCCACACGGGGTCATAAAAGAAACGTGACCTGGGAGATGTAAATCCATGTGACAACATACTGGTAGTCTTTTATTAGGTCAATTTCTGCTGACAGGTTCCCTTTAAAATTGCAAAATCCTTTATTTTATTCTATTTTGATTTCTGTATTTTAATCCTTTGCATATTTCATATTAAAATATATATATAAATATTAAATATATGCACCTTTTCTCAGTCTGTATAAGAAATTCTTCTGCTCCTGTAACATCTTTCTGTAAGAACATCTGAAACATACATACTGACTGGATGTATCCGATAATGTCAGAAACTGACATTGGAATTTTGACTCGTATATCCGTGATCCTGGAAGAAAAATAATATTTGCTTTTGATATGGGAAAAATACAAAAAGGGATATTTTAATTAACATTTATTAACAATGATGAAACCAAATTGGGGTATGCAAATTAATGCCAGTTTTTGGTTTAGATTTGTAGAAAAATTATTACATTTCTGAATCTGCTTAATGCCAAGGCCCCTTTTTAAATTAAATTAAAACTTCTTGGCCAAAAAAAGAAATCCTCATTTTGCCATCTTCTGGCGCTAACAGATTTTTCATACTTCAGTGTACGGAGCTGTGGGGGGTGTCATTTTTTGCGTTTTCAGATGACGTTTTCAATGAGGACTGTACAACCCTTTGATCACTTTTCATAAACATTTTTTATATGTTGCAAAATGGCGAAAAAGTGGAAAAACTGTTATTACAGTGTAATAGATTGGACACTTTTGGCCGTGGCGATACCCACCATGTTTATGATTTGTACTGTTTATTTATATTTATATCATTTCTAGGGTTGTCCTGGTCCTATCATATACTGTCATACTGGGGATTTTCCACACCATCTACTACAACGTGCAAATCGCACATTGTCAATAGTTGGATTGATTTAACCCCGTTTTAACCCATTTATTACACAGATTTCTTGATATCTACTTAAGCAACAAAAAAATAATAGAAATTTTGGGAATACAGAACCCTAAAAACGGACACCCTGGACTTTGAGAAAAAAAATCACTCCACCAACTATGTGGATTTGACATGGATTTCTTGATGTCTACTTTGCCAAAAAAAAAAAGAATTGGAATTTGGGGTATACAGATCTCCCAAAACGGACACCCTGGACTTTAAGCAAAAATCACTCCATGAGCTACTGAGTACAAGCAGCTAGAAGCTAGAGACAGCACCTGTAGTTTGAAATGACGGGATTGCAAATGGCGGCCTGTTTTTATAGGGCTGTGACATCACATAAGCCTGCCGGTTGCTGATTGTGCACATGTGATCAAGGGTCTTCCTTTCTTCTTTCCAGAGTTCTCTGCCCCATTTAACACGTTGTGCTCATGGCCATTGTGCTAATAAAGGGGGAAAAAAAATTGTTCCCACAAATCACTGTAAAACTTTGGATTCGTGCCAAACCGAAGTTTTCCTGAAATTCAAAACACATTCCACTTCATTCGAATCGATTCACCCATCTCTAATCATAGTCATATGTTCACATGAATAAATCATCATATCATTAAAACTGCCAGCACACACACAATACTATTGGAACGGCGGCGGATGACTTCAGTGCCTTTGACGTGGCACGGGCCTGCCGCTGACCGAAGGATCGCACAGAAGACCCGAGGGGGCCGCCGGAAAGGTGTTTTTTCCTTTTTTTTTTAGTGTGTTTTTTATTTTTACTTGAGTATAGGCCAAGTTCGTGGTTTTCAGCACATTTTTGTGCTGATAAACTGGGCTTATACTCGAGTATGTACGGTATATGTTTTGAAAGCAGACAATCAAGCTATTGCATTTTCCTTGATTAACAGTTGACAGCCTGTACCACCCTCATATAACTTTGTGAAAAACACAAATTATAAAACAAAATGTACATTAAAAATGGCATGAAAACATAAATTTTTACATAAAACTCACATCAAAAATAGGTATTTAAAAATAATAGAAAATGGGCAGATTTATATATGCCACAATAGACAACATCTAAAAGAATTTACACTCCCAAAAATGCTAAAACAAAAACCATGCCATATTTGGTTGCTATCCACAAATGTGTTTACCGACCAGACCCATCATGCTAGCGTGAGAGTGAGTTTGTAATTGCAATTCAAACACAGCACGGGAATCCGGCCTAGGGCTACAGAATGGAATGTGGAATTGACATTGAAATGATAATTTGACAGCCATTCCACAAGCATCAGAAAACAGCAAAAATCTGCTGATTTCTGATTCAATTTATTCCACAATTTAGCAGCAAAAATTGATTTCTGGACCGAGATCCACAACAGAAAATTCACATGCTACAGGGCAAATCATAAATCCAAGTTTTTCACAGTGTGTGTATGAGATATGGATACACCTTATACATTATACTGTTACTGTTTAAGGACACTTTCACACTAGCATAATTGGTCTGTGAATTATTGTGTCACGTAGCTACCATACTCCTAGGGGCGCATCATAGTGATGTATAATGGTGCTGCAAAACAGCAGCGCAGACACTGTAATCGTGGCTACAATATGGGGCTGCTGCTTCATCGGGAAGCAAGGACTCCAAGGATGAAATATCACTATGATGCTAGGAGTCTCATCCTCAGCACGGTGGTTGGTTCATGACACAGGGTACTGCATGATCTGTTATTCACAGAGCAACCACTCTAGTGTAAGAATGTAGTAAGGTGTGTATTATGCTGTTGCGCTTAAGCTTGGGTGTGTATTATGACGTTCTGCAGCAGCTGAGATATGTATTGAGGTGTGTGTTATGATGTACTGCAGTAGTTTTCATGTGTATTATTAGTATTAGTATTATAGTAGCTGTGTTTCAGTGTTTCATATAAGTTTTATGATGTCTAAACTAGGAGTTGAGTGAAATAAACGAGGAGGAGCAGCTGCTCTCTTTGATATGTTCTCATTCGTTATGATCCTCAACTGTTTTTGGCTTCCAAAACTGCATAAAAAACTGAACATGTGGACGTACCCTCATTCAGTATCGGTTTTGGGGCAATACTGTTATTCAGGATCTCCGTAGGAGGCTTTAAAACTATTATTTTTACTTTATAAAGTATTTACCTTTTATAAGGAAAGGAATTAATTATTGCCCCGAACCCCCCACCGCCCCCCCCCCCCCCAACCAGTTTTTTCGCTCAGGGGCCTCTATCACCCATAATCGGCCCTGAATGGAATGGTTCTACCAAAAAAACCTCATTGTGAAACAATCCTAATACAATTCTGCTTTCAGAATTCAGTAGGGGACAAACCAAGCTTATAGATAAGATTTCTCTTGAGATGGGGTAGTTCTTTGATAGCAATAACTGACATATTCAACAATCCATTTACTTCTCATGTGTCCCCAACCTCCTGTGTCTTTTCTGTTACTATAGAGCAATACATTGTGGGAATAAATTGGGAATCATACACTGAATATGAAACCTTACCACTTCTTGTCTTTTAATGGAATGGCCTCATATATATCTTGGTACTGGGAGAGCATGTGATCTACCTCACGTGTTAAATTTGATGGTTCAACATACTGAAATAAAGTATCCCACACCTACAAAATAAAGGGAAAAAATAAAGAAAAATATGATAACAAAGATTGCATTTACATCTGCACATGCACATATAATTTGGTCCCCTGGTGGACCAAAGAAACTTTTGTCTGGTAATTTTTCATTTGATCAAATAAACTATTGAATACTTAAATGTTAATTATACCAAAGGCTTCTTACAACAACCAAGCTACAAGGATGAAGGATTGTAAACTAAGGACACTGCCATACTGGCATGTTCTGCCTCTGGCAGGATCGACTCTTCTTTAGCTTCTTTTAAACTTGTTCTTAGCAAAAAAGGCTTTAAAAATTATTCAAATTAGTCTTAAGGGCTCCGGGCTCCATTAAAAGCTATGTAGCCCACAGCCCCTCCGGTTCATTTGCATAATTTTTTCTGTAAAAACCTGGGTAAAAGAAGCTAAAAGAAGAGTGATCCTGCCTGAGGGAGCACACACCAGTATGTCAGTGTGCATGGTTTACAATGCTTGATCCTGGCGGTAGATTTTCTTTAAAGGAAACCTACCACTGCTGATGGTATGTATTAGATGTAAACACCTTTGCTAGTGTTTTAAACCGCTATATCGCGGTTTAAACACATTTTGATGAACAGCCCTGAGGAAGCTACGGCGCTGTGCGCGGCCATGCGCGTGTGACGCCTCTGGCACTTCCTATGGAGGTGTGCGCGCACAAGGCTGCGCGCAGCGCCAAAGCTACCTCAGGGCTGTTCATCAAAATGTGTTTAAACCGCGAAATAGCGGTTTAAAACACTAGCAAAGGTAAGCTCTGGCACCAGCTCACCCTGAGCTTGTGCCCGGTGTTTACATCTAATACCTACCATCAGCAGTGGTAGGTTCCCTTTAAGGTTTCCATGTCCAATCCTGTCCTGGGATGGGTCATTAGAATTTTTTTTTGCTGATTTATTGTCTTAATTATTACTTCAATATCTGTTAGATTTTTCATTTCATATTCTGCATACATAGGGGCTTATTTACTAACAGTCGCGGATCGCTTTTTCGTCAGACTTTGCACCTTTTTCAAGATTTGCATGACTTGGAAAGGTATTAAACAGGTGTCTGCGTTGGGATTGTGTCAAACATGATTGGTTTTTGGTGCAGCTGCCATGCGACACAAATTGGGGGTTGTGCTGTCGGATGGTCCGACTGATTCGGACTGAGCGCAGGATTTGACTTTCAAATTGTGTTGCAATCCAATGTACTTACAGGCACCAGGAAGAAGAAGGTGACCAGAGCGGGGAAGCGACACATGCAGGATATGCAGAGTGCATTATCGTCAGGCAATGCGCTTTCAGTGAACTCCATCAGATGGGTAAGTAAATGTGCCCCACAATCTTTTTCAAGGTTTAGGGTTCTTCTCCTGCCTGATAATTTGGATTAAGCATTTATAACCTTACACCTTTTTTGCACTAATTTGGTATCTTTTCTGCAAAGCCCAACAGAAACTGTATTTTTTAAACCAATGTTTTATATCCACATGAAAGGGGTTATATGCATTGTTGCATTATTGCTTATCTTCATTAGCATACTACCTTTGACATTACTTCGTTCAAGTCATGTGACAGATTCTTGTATTCAATTTCATTGGCTGGATAAAAAGCATGTGCAGCCAAGCATCCATTTTTCTTCAGGACACGGACCGCTTCATTGACAAATTCATCTACTGGGAACCAATGAGCAGCAAGACTGGCATTCACCAGGTCCACAGAGTCATCGTTTATGGGTAACTTCTCAGCCGGAGCCACCCTATACACAGAGATATAAATACCAGTATGATGAGTGTGAAGTAATCCTCCCTCATATTATTAGTATTGGTAAATCCAATGTAATAAAGACTCACATGTATGACACATTCCTTTCTAAGGTGTTCTGTTTAGCCACATTTATTTGAGATTCACTGATGTCTATTCCTAGGACCTTCTTGAAGTGAGGAGCTAGAGGAACAGTGTAACGTCCTGTCCCACAGCCAACATCCAACGCCATATCAAGAGGCCGCCCATTTGTCTATATATAAAGGCAGAAAACACTTTAAACCTTAAATTCCTATCACATAGGTACATTATGTTTATAAAATGAAATATAAAATATTAGTAAACGGAAGTCATATACTATTATTTGTTTTGTGACATTTGGCTACTTTATACATTTGGTTGAGTAACAGGCTGTGCAACTTTCCACACTGATGCCATGTAAAAGCAATGTATGCCAAGGGTACAAATCATCTTCCTTTGGTGCAGAGGTCAAAGTTGTCTTAAGCATTGCTGCAATGTCAGCTGGGCCAGGAAATATATTTGGGAGTCATGTCACTTCTGCTGCATCAGTGTTTTCTCCTCTACTTCTAGTAGAAACTAGAAAGACCCAGAGCCTATACTTATAGATTTTAGGACTCAGCCTCAGGAAAGTTCCAGAGGACCAATCATTGGGTCTGCCTTCATTAATACCAGGTGACTTATCTGCTAAACTTTAAAATACATAATTAAATACACTATAACATAATTAAAGTGAACGGCTGCGGGAGTAGGGGGATGGTGACACAGTGTAACAGTCTGTAAAGACAGAGTACAGAGGGGCTCTGCTAACATGCCCCAGAACCTAATTTTAAAAGTTGCTTTTAGATGAAAGGCTAGGATTGCAAATATAAGAAGATTACCACAGTCAGATTTCCAGGATCTATGAGTAAGTGTTATTGGTTTATCATGCTTCAATTTGCCGCTAGATATCCTTTAATGACCATCAATGGTCTTTTTAAGATAGTTATTGCAGTCTAGTCTATAGTGACCAGGTTCTTATTTTGCAGCAAGAGATCTTGGTATCACTGTAGAGGGAGACAAGTATTTCACTGAAGGTTTTTCCTGTAAGAATAAGCTGAACATCTCTTGTTTTTAAAGCTTTCATTTGCTCAACTGTTGGATTTGAGCTTGACTTAACCATTTGACCATGCTATAGTCACTGTTGACTATGGTAATCAAAGTTGACCCCCTCCATTAGGACACTGCTTTTCCTGGTGAGCTAATCAGAGACTGAGAGATTTAAAGAGGACCTGTCACCCTCAAAAACAGGACTAAATGCTGTTTTACTAAAGTAAAAAAAACACCTAGTGCTAAAACAGATGGATCAGTGTTACACTGCTAGCGTTATCGGAAACCTCAGATAACGCTCACAAATACTGCTGCACGTATTCATGAGGGGACGATCCGAGGCGCTGCCTCTTCCCTGGACCGCCTCGCTCACTCCATAGGACAGCGATGACTGCGGGTCATGCGGCAGTCACCGCTTCTAATCCCGCCCCCTCTTGAATACGCCGGACCGCAGCAGTGTTTGTTAGCATTTTTGGAGCTTTAGTAAGCATCTCCTATTGCCGTTTTTGAGGGTGACAGGTCCTCTTTAAAGAGGTTTTTCACTTTCAACAAATACAATATTTCTATACAATTTTCCCAATAAACTTTCTGTATCACTTCCTCATGGTTTTCTAGGTCTCGGTAATGGGTTCTCTTTTAGCATTGTATTTGTAGCTGGCATAGTGCTAACAGAAGCATAGTATTTTATTTCACTTACTTTATCCTTTACATACGATAAAACTGTATTGAAGACTTCAGTGGAGACAGGTAGCATATACTTTTGATATACTAAAGAAAATGGCATCTTCCTAAACATTTGGACCGCCATGATGACTTTTGTTGGAAGTTTTAATGTAAAAATCTGGAATAGAAACAATAAGGCAAATGTAATTCATATATTTTTAGACTAAACTTGGACAAACCTTCCACCGCTCTTTAAATAATGATGAAACATTTGCAAAAAAAAGTTCAGCAGGTTTAGCAATTTGTGATGCTGGATAGTAAAGTTGGTGCATATTTTGAGATAATGGGGCACATTTACTTACCTGTCCTGACGCGTTTCCTCAAAGTGCATTGACCGACCGGAATGTACTCCGCCGCGATTCACTAAGATTGTGCGCCTGATATCCTGCATGTGTCGCTTCCCCACTCAGGTCCGCCGGAGTTCACCTTATTCTTCCTGGTGTATGCAAGTGCTTGATCTTGAGACACCATCCCCTGTGAAATACCTGTCACAGCGGCGCAAATCTAGAAAACGCTGGAAAATCTGAGGAAAGTGCAGCTGTGGACCCTTAGTAAAAAAGCCCCAATCTGTCAGGACATTTAGACACTACAAACTGTCCCTCACAGCAAACACATCATCTAATCATGTTTAATGGGAGCCTTTCCCTATTTTTTAGACCATGAAACTGCCAGCTCCTTCTGGTGGGGTATGAAAAAAATGTTTTAATATTCCCTCTTGTATCTTATAAATAATAACTTTGACCGGAGATGGGTCACTTTTTGCCTGAGATGACTGCAGAGATAGCTGTTATTGGGGTCAGAAACTGGTAACAAACAGACTTGTCGTACTTTCTGAAATGGTTCAGAAGTGCTATATTAAATTCCATCAAGAGAACCTGTCACCAAGTTTTACCCTACTAGACTACTAGCCCCCTCAAGTAGGGTATGAAATGTCCTTTCTAGAATTCCTTTTATGCTAAATATCACCCACTTACCTATAAAAAATACCCCTAAAGTCAGATAAATATGACTCTTTTCACCTCATTTTCAAATGATATGAGTCAAATTTAGTGGTTGCAGGGGTGGCCCCTACCTTTTGTTTTATAGTAACTAGAAACAAGCTTTTTGTGTTGTATTAAAGATAAGGATCACATATTTTGCTTCACATTAGGCTTATGGCTTTATGAACTAATGTGTAACCAGAGAGATACAGACATACATAAGACATAGTTGGAAATGCAAGCAGACAAAGATCCAGTGTCTGCCTATTTTTAATTGCCTGTATGTCCAGGTCTGTTGCACACACATCCATAAGGCTGATCTGAAAGATGAGATTCTTATCTTTAAACACTCATTTTGTTTTGATATGTGTGTCTAAGTACTATAGAATAGATACATAGATACAAAGATACAGGCTAATGACACCCCCTCTGCAACCACTAAACTTGAATTACCTCATGTGAAAATGGGATATTTGCCTAACTTTGGGGTACATTCTTTGTATATTAAAACATGTGATACTTCACATAATAAAGAGAAATCTAAAAAGGACATTTCATATTCTACCTGATGAGTCTAGTAGTTTACTAGTGACAGGTTCCCATTAAGATCACGCATTACGGAGTCAAACCCTTTTTATGACCCAAGACAGGACACAATGCAATCAAATCAGATACATACATGAATACACATAGAGGGGGATACAACTCAAATGTCAGGGTTCTCGTGATCAATTAAATATACATGAGACAAACCACTGGGTAAGAAAATATTGACAATATTTACTACACAAATGAAGGGAGAAAGATACAGATAGATGTATATAAATACATAAAACCTCTATGAATATGTATACATGTATGTCACATACACAAACATATGTGTCAATACACAGGCATGTCATCATAGAGATGAGCATCTGTGGTTTAAATTAGATTAAAGATCTAAAGTTCAGCAACGTTCTTTAGATTAAAGAAGGAATTCTAGAAAGCAGAGCTTATACCCTCCTGGTTGTAATGAGGTTCTTAGTATGTGAAATGGGGCATAAAATGAATTGGTCTCCTGCCCTGGCCATAAGTTATTTCCTTGGAAATACCTCTTTGTTACACTGATGTACCCATGTCGTTCACTTTGGATGTCTTTCTCAGGACTAGTGCTGTCTGCAGCCGCTTACTGCTCAATGGAACAAGAACTGGAACTGAACAAGCTGTATGCCCCAGGGCTTGGCTCACTGCCAGGGGAATATGGCTATAACTTGACTTTCCAACTCCTGCAGTTAAATAGTGAGTAGGATTTTACATGATTAGATGATGTTTTTGCCGTGGGGGTTAGTTTGGTATGCTTAACCCATTCATGACTAGGCCGATATGAACCTTCCTGACAGCCCTTTTTTAAAAATCTGATACATGTCACTTATAAGTTTTTTGTTTTTTTTTAAATTAAAGATTTTTAATACATATAAATCCAAAACAAAACCATTTAGAGACAGCGCAAAAAATACAAAACAATATAAAACATAGACAATACAACATGTCTCTACTTTATTGAGTTCTTCAAGTTCTACCTACTCTGATATTCCCCACACCTCCTGGGAAAGGGAGTAAACTATCCTGTGATAGGTAACAGCCCACTAACCTAAAATATTTTCACTGGTAATGCAAATGGCGATCTTTCCCATAAGGACCACCTTTTCCTTAGACGGCACAAATGCTGGTAATTTAACGCCATAATGAATTCATAGTGCATATAAATGTATACTAGATACGTTTCATAACTTAGCAATGCCTTAACATGACCAGGTGATTTTGAGATGTTTGAGATTTTTAAGATGTTAGGAGGCTTAAAACGTTAGGTGCAATTTTTAAGATTTTCCTGAAAATACACAAAATTGTTGGGACCAATTTAATTAGAAGGGACATAATAAGGCTCATATGATAGAAAACCCCCAGAAATGACAACATTTTGGTAACTGCGCCCCTCAAAAGATTAATATCAACTTTTGAGAAGAACTGAGACCACCACCGATCAGCAAGTTAGTCCCTATCCTGTGGATAGGGACAGCCCTTTGAAGCAATCCTCTCTACTGGATGATAAGAATAACTAAGATAGCAGGCAAGTTTGAGATAAGGTTTAATGTAGGGACATTGGGGCAGATTTACTTACCTGGTCCATTCGTGATCCAGCGGCGGCTTCTCCGATGAGCGTTCAGGTCTTCCGGCGATTCATGAAGATCCTGCGCCCGATGTCCACCAGGTGTCGCTGCTGCGCCGAAGTCCGCTGAGGTTCCCCGGAGTTCATCGTCTTCATCGTGGTGCATGTGAGTATGGCCCGTGCGACCAATTTTTTTTTTAAATGCGGCGGTTTTTCCGAATCCGTCGGGTTATCGTTCGGCCATGCCCCCCCCGATTTTCATTGCGTGCATGCCACAAACCGATTCGCCACAAACTGATCGCGTGCACCAAAATCCCAGGGCAATTCAGGGAAAATCGGCGCCAATCGGAAATATTCGGGTAACACGTCGGGAAAACCCGAATCGGGCCCTTAGTAAATGACCCCCATTGTGTATAGCACACCAGCAAAGGAATGACATCATGTGCAAGCTTCCATGTACTCATAAAAACCTTAAAATTATAAAACACCAGACCACATTGCCAGGCTCCTTTTTGCCCAATGTCCATGCGTTAGATACTTTTATCACATATGTACAAAGGAGGGGAGATTTATCAAAAGTGTTGCACAGTAAACCAATGTAGCGTGAAACTACACAGTCTTGTGTCACCAGGGTTATATCTGTATCTGATGCTGGAAGGTAATTCTGTCATACTCTACAACATCTATTAAATGGACTAGTTTACACCATAAAACTGGCCAATACTATGTTTCACCTGCCCCTTTTTGCGTCTAAATGTGGCATTTCAGACATTTTTTTGACCAATCTTTGACAATATTCTGTCGCAGACCATTAAATAAGTATCCTGGAATATTGCTTTATTAATATATTATTCTTTATACTACCTCTAGTGACATCAATGTCATCCAACACCCACCTTGGATACCCATAATGCATAATGTGTCATGTAACCTAAATAAATGAACTTTTGATTTCACTGTTTGTAAGCTCCTAAGACAGGGAAAAGAGACATTTATGCTCAGGTATGTAAATGGGTAAAGCAAATGGGCAAAATGTCTTAAAAGAATCTATCAAAATCCATCATGGTAAACCAGGGACACTTACTTATAGATCCAGGCACTGTTATTAAGGTAATCTTATATCCACGGCTTCCCTCCTTCTAAAATCAACTTTTAAAATTATGCTTATAAGCCAGAAGGGCCCCGTGGGCATTACGAGAGCCCCTCCATGTTTTACAGGGTGTTACCCTGTGTAGAGTAAAATCTTTTCATAGACGGCAGCAAAATTGGTCTTTTAGGGAGCATGTAAAATTGATAAGCCTTTATAAATTAGAATTATTTTAAACTACCATTCATAGAATATGTACGTTTTTCTATACTCCATAAATACATACATGTCTCATAATTATTAGTGCAAAATGAACATAGAAAGGGGAAGGTTCATACATATCTCCATAAAGATTAAACCCCAAATGTAAAATAAATGACTGAGCTTACAAGTGATTATAAAGTCTTCCTACCTTCTCATTTGCTTTTCAGGATTTTCCTGGTTCTGTGCTTCCCAGATTGACAAGGTTTTTAAGGACATATCCTTGGCCCTAGTTCATCTCTAGGTACCACACCTTACATTACGTAGAACAGTTAAGCAATAAGCACATTTGTACATATTTAATGGGTTTTGCCTTTCGGGATCATGGAGTCATCTTTATGAATCAGCTCAATAAACATCGGTGGTGGTGGAGGGGTAGAGGAGCAGTGAGGCAGGTACTGCAGGCAATGTCATAGGTAAGTACTACAGTTTTAATTAGTTTATACATTTCTTCACCATGTTTTTTGTGGACTCCAAGCAATCCCCTGAAAATTGACACCTTAGGGTCAATTGCAAGTAGGCCATAATTAAATGTATTTTCTGTTTAGAATTAGCCATTTGACAAATTACTACAGATGTGAAGAAAATATGATTTTTTGATCATTTTTTTTCAAAGTAGTAAAATTGAATAAACTTTTAACAGAATCTGCTCCCTTGCCCACATCCATCTACATATGCAGTGTGCATGTACTTCTACAAACTGCCAGCTGGGTCTTTCCTGCAGCTCCTTCTCCATTCTGCCTTCAGCTTAAAGGTTGGAGGGGATAAACTTCAGAAGAAATTTTATGAACCAAGGTACCTACAAACTTAGTTCTGGATATTAAAGAAGAGAATAGGGTACATGTGATATAAGTTAGGCAGGTGTATCTTAGTGGAATTTCATTTTTGATACATGTGACTTTTAGGCTACATGCACATGATGTATACCTGCCGTACCGTAGTAGCGCTGCTCACCCCTGCCTCTCTCCATAGGAATATACAGCACTAGGCGCCATATTCCGTAGAAAGATAGGACATGTCTTATGTTTCTACGGGCTACAAAAACGGTATGGTGCCACATGTGTACGGCACCGTACCACTCCTGTACAGAGCCGTAAGGCCATAGAGGTGTATGGGAGAGGTATATACACTGTATATACGTACCTCATGCGTTCATGTGAATGTAGCCTTAGGCTTTAGTAAATCGGCAACTTAAAAAAAAAGAGTCTCCAAAAATTACAATCAGTTTTAAAGGGGTTTTCCCACGATAGGCCAAAACCTGCTGATCGGTGGGGTTCTCAGTGATGAGATATCCACAGATCACGTAAACGAGGGGTCCGATGGGGTAACTTCGTAGATAGGGCCTAACTAGGAAAGGGGATAACCCCTATAAGCTAATTTCTCTGCCTGGTAGGGGGTAGCTGTAGATTTGCACCACGATTTGCAGCATTTTTGCTACTTTTTGTTGCATCAGGCGATAACCCAGAGAACACTGCAGAAAACTAGTCAATGGCGAACGGTGTAAGGCAAACTGTTTTAGGTGCAATCATTTCTAAATGCCACATACGTCACATAATAAACAAAGAAAAACAAAAGGCCAAGCAGAGAACGGTTTTATACTTGTGCCGCTGTGTTTCTAGGTGCCGCAGAACTGGAGATATCCAAAGATGAAGGAAACCTAATATCTGATACATACCTAATGAACTGAGTCCCCTTTGCACCACATATTTTATAGAAAAACTATTACAAGACCAGATTCAAAGTGGATTTCATTCAGGGATGCTGCTTTCTAAAGTATAAATCAGTAGATGTCCATTAAATATATAGTCGGGAAGGGAGAGCTGCACATAGAAATATAAATTCTTACAACAAATTGTGGTTATCTCCATATCTTCAGTTCTGTGACACCTAGAATCACAGGGGCCAGGAAGTCTGTCCAATAGTTTTATATGTGATTTAGTGTAGGACTGAAATTCCAGATGCAAGCTCGGTGTATGAGTACATGTTAATATTTAAAAGTTTCAAATATTCACAAAATATATCACGAAAATGTTTAATCAACAAAAATATTAATATAAAATTGTCATAATTTAGGTTAAAATTGTATCCACTAAAAACACCATTATAAAGGTTAAAAAAACTACACAATATGCGAAGGGGTGCACATGATAATAGAACACAACCCCTATAACCTTTTATATATTCAGGAATGGGTAACCCTACAGAGAATATGAACAGTAACAGCACTACAATTATACTGCAAGAAAAAACAATGCTTATTTACAAAAACAATACCACCAATGCAAATACTAATAAACTATATATTAGCAATAAACAAATATACAAACACACCAGCAGCCTACAGGAGGAAGCTGGACAAAGCTGCACATGTATTGTCACATGCCTGTGGCTTCCTCAGGGGTAAAACGGTAAAATGTTGTGGGGGACAAATATTTAGGGAGAGGATTTATCCTGGAGACTTTTTCCTCCCTCCCACGTTGGCTTGGAGAGGTGTGGTCTGACCCCGGGCGGGAATGCACCGCACCAGTGCACTAGCTATAGCATGTGCCAGTTCTTAGCACAGGCTGTAATGTAGGAAAAAGAATTGTCTGGCAGCATAATTGTGCTCCAAATATACTAGGAGGCTGAAGCTTATTGGTTTATCTGACATGAATTGTAGAGCGGGGTTAACAGCACCCCCCTCCCCCCTTAGTATTCAGATTCACTACCTACCAAAGAAAAATAACATGTGCTAATGGCTCCCAGGATCTTTTGCCCCTTTATCAGAACCCTTATCCTGTCTATCAGGGAAGTGAGTGTACATACACCGGTGGCGTTGCATTGTAGATGCTGTTTTGCAGCATATTAAATAGTGTTAACATTGCATTTAAGTTAACACAATGTTAGCACAATATAAACAGAATATTATGTACATAAACACAAGTTAACGCTATATAGACACAGTGCGCTAAAACATCCAGTAATGGAATATGTCTACCTGCACATACCAGCCAGTTGAAACAGACCAGTTTGTTCGGATTTCTAACACATTTGCCAGGATTTATTATGGTTTCTACAAGAAACCATAAGAATCTCCCCGTCCCTGCCACTTTTCGTGTTTCTATGATCACTATGGGTGTGTTTGGTCATAAGGAAGGCCTGCCCACTATATTTACTAGAATCGCTGAGAGACTGGAGAAAAACACTCTGACAGTTCTGACCTGGTGTACAGTACATTTTGGTCTACAATTTGTGCCCATATGTACTAATAGGCCGAAGCCTCTTAGTGAATATCAGTGCAGGGGGGAAATTTTAAGGGAAATAAATACCTCCATTATATCCGCATATACATACAAACACATTTATAAAATAAGCATATAAACATACTGTACACACAATTTCCACATGAAGACACATAGCATACACATTATACACATGAACATATAAAGCATATGCGATATACATTATACTTATACACAGGCTGTTTCTTCCACCAGTGGCAATGGCTCTGAATGCAAGAAACGGAGGGCGCCAAAAGCCTCACCTTTTTCTGCCTTCTTCTTCAGAAAGATGATGTCATAGTGCAGAGTTGGGTTGCAGGGCAGAAGAGCCGTGGTGAGCACCGGAATGCTGTGCTTGGGAGTGGGGGGTGCAGCTGCCTATATTCTGGGGAGTGGGGGAGCTGCCTATACACTGGAGAGTAGGGGAGTTTCCTATATACTGGGGAGTGGGGGGGTGACTATGGGGAGTGGGGGGGTGACTATACACTGGGAAGTGGGGAGAAGCTGCCTATGTAATGGGGAGTGGGGTGCTGTCTATATATATACTAGGGAGTGAGGTAGGGCTGCCTATACACTGGGGATGGGGGGAGCTGACTATACACTGGGAAGTGGGGGGGAGCTACTTATACACTTGGGATGCGGTAAGCTGTTTATGTACTGGGGAGTGGGGTTCTCTCTATATATACTGGGGAGTGAAGTAGGGCTGCCTATAAACTGGGGATGGAGGGAGCTGACTATACACTAGGAAGAGGGGGGAGCTGCTTATACACTGGGGAGCGGGGGGATAAGCTGCCTATATACTGGGGAGTAGGGCCAGATCAAGGTTGGTGGGGGCCCCTGGGCAGAAAATATGGTGGAGGCCCCCACTGAGTGTAGTGTGCATACACTCCTGCTCACTATCCACTATCCCATCAGTAATACAGCTACATACAGCCGCCTCGCCCCCCGTAGTACAGCTACATACAGCCGCCTTGCCCCCAGTAACACAGCTATATACAGCTGCCTCGCCCCCAGTAACACAGCTACATACAGCCGCCTCACCCCCAGTAACACAGCTACATACAGCTGCCTCACCCACGGTAACACAGCTACATACAGCCACATCACCCCCAGTAACACAGATACATACAGCCGCCTCGACCCGAGTAACACAGCTACATACAGCCGCCTCTCCCCCAGTAACACAGCTACATACAGCCACCTCACCCCCAGTAACACAGCTACATACAGCTGCCTCACCCACGGTAACACAGCTACATACAGCCACATCACCCCCAGTAACACAGATACATACAGCCGCCTCGACCCCAGTAACACAGCTACATACAGCCACCTCAGCCCCAGTAACACAGCTACATACAGCCGGCTCACCCCCACCAACACAGCTACATACAGCCGGCTCGCCCCCAGCAACACAGCTACATACAGCTGCCTCATCACCAGTAACTTAGCTACATACAGCCGCCTCGACCCCCAGGAACACAGATACATACAGCTGCCTCGCCGCAAGTAACACAGTTACATACAGCCGCCTCACCCCCAGTAACACAGCTACATACAGCCGGCTCGCCCCCACCAACACAGCTACATACTGCCATCTCACCCCCAGCAACACAGCTACATACAGCCGCCTCACCCCCAGTAAGACAGCTATATACAGCCGCCTCACCCCCACTAAGACAGCTACATACAGCCACCTCGCCCCCGGTAACAAAGCTACATACAGCCTCTCCCCCAGTAACTCAGCTACATACAGCCGCCTAGCCCCCAGTAACACAGCTACATACACCTGCCTCTCCCCCGGTAACACAGCTACATACAGCCGCCTCACCCTCAGTAACACAGCTACATACGGCCGCCTCACCCCCAGTAACACAGTTACATACAGCCGCCTCGCCCCCAGTAACACAGCTACATACAGCCGACTCATCCCCAGTAACACATCTTTATATCTACCTTCATTCCTACCAGATATGCAGTCCCATGTAACATACACCTCAGCCACACCCGCCATGCAGTTCCATGTAACATACACCTCAGCCACACCAGACATGCAGTCCCACGTAACATACACCTCAACCCACATCAGCCATACAGTCCCATGTAACATACACCTCAGCCACACCAGCCATGCAGTAACATGTAACATACACCTCAGCCCGCACAGCCATGCAGTCCCATGTAACATACACCTCAGCCACACCAGCCATGCAGTCCAATGTAACATACACCTCAGCCACACCAGCCATTCAGTCCCATGTACCATACACCTCAGCCACGCCAGCCATGCAGTCCCATGTAACATACACCTCAGCCTACATCAGCCATACAGTCCCATGTAACATACACCTCAGCCCACATCAGCCATGCAGTCCAATGAATACATGTATACAGCCACTAACCCTTCTCCACATGAAGTTTATTTTCACAGCAAAGCTCCTTTACTTCCTGCACTGAGAGGTGGCTTCACGGGAGGCTCCGCCCCTTCTGACATCACAGGTTTCCCACAGGTCTGGGGGGGCATTGCGGGGGGGGGGAAGGGTGCGATCTTGCAGGGGGTTGGGGCCATGGGGGGTGAGATCGTGTGGGGTTAGGCGCAGGCCATGGGGGCAGGGCACAATCACGGGGGGGCAGCTGTTGGGGGCCCTCTGGGGGGAGCATGATAGAGGGGGCCCCGGGGCTCGAGCCATGGGAGCCCCACCTATAATCCAGCCCTGCTGTGGAGTGAGAGGGCTGCCTGTATAGTCTGGGAAGTGGGAGGGTGCTTCCTATTTACTGGGAGGTGCATGGGGAAGCTGCTTGGGGAGTGGGGGGGAGCTGCCTATAAACTGGGGAGTCTGGAAAGCTGCCTATTTACTGGGGGGTGGGTGGGGAAGCTGCTTATATGCTGGGGAGAGGATGGGTGCTGCCTATATTCTTGGGAGTGAGGGGAGCATCCTATATACTAGGAGGGGTGGGCTGCCTATATTCTGGGGAGTGAGGGGAGCTGCCTATATATTGGGGAGTGGGTGGGGGATTCCTATTTACTGGGGGTGCATGGGGATGCTGCCTATATGTGCAGAGTAGGTGGGAGCTGCAGATATACTGGGGGGTGTGGGATCTGCCTATATACTGGGGAGTGGGGGAGCTGCCTATATACTAGGGAGTGGGAGGAGCTGCCTATATACTGGGTGGGGTTGATGGGGCTTCATTGTGCTGGGGATATCTATATAATATGGGTGGGCTGCAGTGTGCTGGAGCTGAACTATACACTGGGGATTACCTATATACTGTGTATTAGGGAGCTACTTATATACTGGGGAATAGTGGGTCTGCCTATATACTGGGGAGTGGGGGGTGCCTATATACTAGGGAGTGGAGAGCAGCTGCCTATACACTAGCGAGTTGGGGGGAGCTGCCTATATACTGGGAGTTTGGGGGCTGCCTAATTACTCGGAGTGGGAGGGGGTTGCATAGATGCTGGGGAGTAGGTGGGAGCTGCTTTTATTTTGGGGAGTGTGGGGGTAGCTGTCTATATACTGGGAAGTGCAGGGGGCTGCCTATTTCCTGGAAAGAAAGGGGGCTGCCTATATACTGGGGATGTGGGGAGCTGCCTGTTTAATGGGGGGAGGGGAGCTGCCCATATACTCGGGGGCACTGCTGAGGCTAACTTTATAATGGGGGGATGGAGCGCAGTGTGCTGGGACTACCTTACTACTGGGGAGGGCTACAGTGTGCTGGCTCCCAACATAATGGGGAGGGCTGCAGTGAGCTGGCTCCCTATATACAGGGATCAATGGGCTGGATACAGATATTGTTGGGAGGGGGGTATCATGTTTTAAGCTGCTGTCGTGAATATTCAGTATTTGGTTTCTTTAGTTTTCTTCCCGTGGTTACCAGCACAGTGCTCCTGTCCTGCAGGGGTTATGACTTATACAGTGTTATACAGTGTGTGATCAATGATATTTATATAGATGCAACATCACACGCATATATATCTATACATGTAAATAAGATGACTCTGTACATATGTAAAATTATTTGGGATATTGTATATATGAATATAGGGATCAGGAATTAGTCCTTGAGTTTTGTTTTTGTATGAAGCTTGGTTCTAGTACTGTACTTAAGTTTTGGATATCATACTGGTACTGTATTTATGTTCTAAACTTTATTCTGGTGAAGTATATATGTAAATTGCTACTATAATAATTCATGACAGGCACAATATTATAATTTGGAAGACACTGTACATTTTAATTGAAGGGGGGACACTATATCTGTTAGAATTTATTTGGGTGGAAGCAATGTGTAAGGTAACTAAAGTGTGGCATACACTATAATCCGGGGTGCAGTATATATATTGCATATTTTAATAACCTAGCTTAAAGTATTATCAGGACAAGTTTCACATCCTGCTGTTGTCACAAGACTTATCTGCCTGATTAGAACGTTTAAAAGTCTTTAACCCTTTAAGGACCTGGCCCTTTTTTGTTTTTTAATTTCTATTTTTCACTTCCCACAATCAAAAATCTATAACTTTTTTTTTAGAGCTGTGTGGCGGCTTGTTTTCTGCATTACAAACTGCACTTCATAGTGATGGTATGTATTCTTCCATGCCGTGTACTGGGAAGCGGGAAAACAATTCCAAATGCAGTGAGATTGGTTATAAAAATGCATTTTGCGACGTATTCTTCTGGGCTTGGATTTTGCGCCTTTCACTGTGCACCACAAATGACATGTCTACTTTATTCTTTGGGTCAGTGCGATCATGGGGATACCAAATTTGTATAGGTTTTATAATGTTTTCATACATTTACAAAAATTTAAACCTCCTGTACAAATATTTTTTTTCAGATTTTACCATCTTCTGGCGCTAATAACTTTTTCATACTTTGGTGTAGGAGCTGTGGGTGGTGTCATTTTTGCGACTTCTGATGAAGTTTTCCACGCTACCATTTTTAGGGCTATGCGACCTTCTGATCAATTTTTATTGAATTTTTTACATTATTCAAAATGGCAAAAAAGTGCCATTTTCAAATTTGGGCGCTGCTTTCCGTTGCAGGGTTAAACGCAGTGAATAACCGTTATTATAGTTTGATAGATTGGGCATTTTTGGACGCAGCGATACCTGATGTGTTTATAATTTTTACTGTTTATTTATATTTATATCAGTTAAAGGGAAAGGGGGGTGATTTGAATTTTTGGGTTTTTTTATTATAATTTTTTTAAATTTTTTTAAATTTTTACTTTTACTATTTTTGAGACTCCATAGAGTACTTTAACCTTGGTTGTCTGATTGATCCTATCATATACTGCCATACTGCAGTATGGCAGTATATGGGGATTTTCCTCCTCATTCATTACCATGTGCAATTAGCAATGTGGAATTCATTATAGTAATGAATGGGTCAAATCCAGACAGCTTCGGGTTTTTGGAATACCTGAGACTGTCATGGCAACTGACCGCCGTCACGGGGAGCGACAATCTCCAACAAGATGGCGGTGCCCTCGAGCCGCCATCGTTTTAAAGCCACCGGGACCTTTGCCAGCGGCAATGTGCGGGTTGACACCTGTGATCGGTGCTAGCAATGATCGCGGGTGTTACCGGTTTGTCTTTTCTGCGATATGCAGCAAAGACTTACTGGCAATGGAGAGGGCTTAGCCTGTGAGCCCTCTCCATGCACCCGCAGCCGACCTGTGACGTGCTGTTACGTCACGGGTCGTGAAAGGGTTAATATCTTTATTCAAAATATCATTAAATGTCTGCTAGAAATAGCCATAAGCACAGGTTAGCTTCCCGCTGTAAGTCTAAGTGTATCCTGATATGCCTCTGAGAATGCATCGATTGGTAGGGTTGATGCAGAAACGCGTCAGGCAGGGACATAATTGAGACAGACCTACTATATACAACCACTGATAATAGGTGTTAGAGCGGGAAGCTAGGCTGTGCTCCTGTGATTGCGCCTACTTGTTTCTTGGTGCATAATATGGACTTTGATTGACACACATTTTGATTGCTACCTGAAGGTGCACCTTGAAAAGCCTGAATGAATACTTATGGCTATTTCTAGGTCACTTTTAATGATATTTTGAATAAAGATATTAAAGACTAATAAGATAAGATAATATTTTAATAACCTGGGGGGGGGGATTTTTTGAAATTTGTCATGTAAAACACATAACTTAGAAACTGCTCTGCATATACAGTACACATAATTTAGATATATAAACATATGCAGCATATACAATTAATTTACCACATAATTATATTTCAGAGTCAGGCCTAAAGCCTCCAGAGAGCACAGTGAAGCATAGGGTCCCTGACCACCTCCACCCCTCTCCTTCTGCCATTTCCTGTACAAGAGTTTGGGTGGTGGAGGGGTAGGAGCCGGGAGGAAGCACCAGAAGCTGAGTCAGTGACATGTTAGTGCAGGCAGCCTGCACACTCGTCTCACAGCAGGATCAGCATACTGTGAGATTACATCCACCTTGTGGTCGCAGTCACACCCCCTGCGACCGTGATTGCTATGCCCCTGATATACAGTATATGATGAGATAAACTGTCAGTATATTGTGTAAGATAATATATCATAAATTGAATTAAACAAATGGTTCAGCAAATGTTTTATAATAAGGTCACATTATAAGGAAATTAATCTCATAATTAGGAGTACATAATAACATGTGTAACATCTGATATAGAAATTAGATAACAGCTAAACTTACATAATAATATATTGTATGACTAATATCCTTATTGCAAATAATCTATTGCTTGGGAGTAACGGGGATGTCATGGGTGCTCGTGTGACCCATATCACGGGCACGGGCTCACCCATGCCCCACCATGCTTGCTTGCGAGGCACCCATGCTGCTCACCGACACCCTGCACCAGCTAAAAAATTTAAAGGGCCAGCGCACCGTTAATTGGCTCTGCCCATTTCCCAGAATTGTGTTTCTGAATCCCCATTGTGACCCCGGTTCGGTTATTGACTCTGATCCCGTGCTGCCTGTCCTGACCTACCGCTACATGATACATGGTGTATATCATTTTAGAGAGATCAATTATACAAACATAATATATATATATAACATAAAAATATAACATAAAAATACATAAAAATAAAAATATGACGATGGTTTAAAGAATGCAGCCTGGGCAAGAAAAAAGGCGGAGTAGCACTGAAGGGCCCAAGTGCACACCTCTTCCATAAAAGTTGAAAGTAAAAATCTTATAAAAAAATTTTTTTCTAAAAATTGTATGTATAACACCTATATAGATCCGTGGATTATTTAGAGAGCTGTTAAATTCTTTGTAGACAGAGTGGAGTTGTCATCAAAGTAAAAGGAATAATAATCTTGCACTTCTTATTAATCAAATGAGATCCAAACATTAGACAAAGGTTTATTGTTTGACCATAGATGTAATCTTATCAAAGGCCATGTGACTTGATAGAATGCCGATCGTACCACGACATCTATCCCTTTTTAGGATGTTTAGAGTTTTTACAAAGCAATCTGAGTCCAATAGATAAAACTCATGTGTACTCAAGTTATGTCCTGTATAGGATAAAGTGTTTATCACTATGACACAGGATCAATATCAGAATTGTCTCCCAGATGTTAGTGACAGATATATATTAGTGAAAGATAGATTCAAAACGTGAGTCTATATATCTTTCACTAACATCTTATCATCTTAGCAGAACAGCTTATTTTGTATTTTTTAAAATATATTTATTTCTTAATTAGTGATGAGCGAGCACTAAAATGCTCGGGTACTCGTTATTCGAGACAAACTTTTCCCGATGCTCGAGTGCTAGTCTCGAATAACGAGCCCCATTGAAGTCAATGGGAGACCCGAGCATTTTTCAAGGGGACCAAGGCTCTGCACAGGGAAGTTTGGCCAAACACCTGGGAACCTCAGAAAAGGATGGAAACACCACGGAAATGGACAGGAAACAGCAGGGGCAGCATTCATGGATGCCTCTGAGGCTGCTTAATCGCACCATTATGCCAAAATTATGGGCAACAGCATGGCCATGACAGAGTGACCGAATGAGGCTAGATAGCATCTAAAACATGCAATAATTGACCCTGACAAGATAGGGGACGGCATGCAGAGGCAGCGGCGGCAGGCTAGAGAGTGTCATGGCGACATACCCTAAATAAACTCAGGCTTCAAACCAATGGGTGGCAGAGAGGAACCAAAGGAGGTGAGCAAGAAGCGCTGAAATGATTTCCTATGTCAACAAAAGGTTGACAGTATATTTAGTCGATAACACAGCATGGTGGCGACATAGTGACCAAGTTCCATAACGTATCTGGTGAAACACCCGAAAAATGAGCCTGACACAGCTCTTTTGATAAGGGGACAACATGTGGAGGCAGCCATGGAGACGACTTCCATGATTAAGAGTGACAGTATGGGGCATTCATATTGCGCTGCTATGATTGCAACTTCAGGTCTCCAGCATGGCGGCGACAGATGGGCCGAGTTCCACTATGTATCTGGTGAAACACCTGAAAATTCTGCCTGACACAGCTCGTTTGATAAGGGGATGATGTGCTGCATATCCTCTCGTGCTCCAGTGTCTGGGGTATAGAGAGTTGAAAGTTGCGCATGGAGACATTGGTGGACACTGTGGAGGATCGTGGAGGAAAAATGGACAGGAAACAGCAGGGGCAGCATGCATGGATGCCTCTGAGGCTGCCTAATCTTGGGATGGAGCTGGCGGTCCGCTGCCAGGTGAGCTTTCGCCTGTCCAAGCCCCTGTCTCTCGGCTCCTCCCCGCCCAAAATGGGTCTGGGGGCCAGAAGCAATTACTTTGAAAAAATTATAATTTTCAAAGCAGGCCGGGTCGTTTGAATATTTCACCTAGGAATAATGGAATAGCATAGTGGTCCTATTTTTGTTTTTTCGGAAATGGTTCCATGATTAAGAGCGACAGTATGGGGCATCCATATTGCGCTGCTATGATTGCAACTTCAGGTCTCCAGCATGGCGGCGACAGATGGGCCGAGTTCCACTATATATCTGGTGAAACACCAGAAAATTCTGCCTGACACAGCTCGTTTGATAAGGGGACGATGTATGGAGGCAGTGAAGTAGTAGTAGATTAAAGGTGCTACGTTAGTTGGATCTTGGGATGGAGCTGGCGCTCCGCTGCCAGGCGAGCTTTCGCCAATCCAAGCCCCTGTCTCTAGACTACTCCCCAAACAGCACTTCTAAGAACCTTTTGTATAAGATCAAGTGTAGTACTGTTCTTATAAGTTTGGGTTATGGCGGGTGAGGGGAATGTAAACAGATGCGCAAGATGCCCTGAAATAATATTGGTAAATGATAAAAGTTTGCCAGTATATTTTGTGGATTACACAGCAGGGTGGCGACAAAGTTAACAAGTTTGATGTGGAAGCCATGAAAACAACCCAAAATTCTGCCTGACACAGCCCGTTTGATAAGGGGACCATGAATGGAGGCAGTGAAGTAGTAGTAGATTAAAGGTGCTGCAGTTAAAACTATGTTAGTTTGATCTTGGGATGGAGCTGGCGCTCCGCTGCCAGGCGAGCTTTCGCCATTCCAAGCCCCTCTCTCTCAGCTACTCCCCAAACAGCACTTCTAGGAACCTTTTGTATAAGATCAAGTGTAGTAGTGTTCTTATAAGTTTGGGTTATGGCGGGTGAGGGAGAATGTAAACAGATGCGCAAGAAGCGCTGAAATAATATCGGTACATGATAAAAGTTTGCCAGTATATTTTGTGGATTACACAGCAGGGTGGCGACAAAGTTAACAAGTTTGATGTGGAAGCCATGAAAACAACCCAAAATTCTGCCTGACACAGCTCGTTTGATAAGGGGACCATGTATGGAGGCAGCTATATGGACGACTTTTGGAGGCAGCTATGGCGATGACGTGTGGAGGTAGCAATGGAGACAACGTGTGGAGGCAGCTAAAAAGACGACGTGTGGAGGCTGCTATGGAGACAATTTAATTTGGATAGTGCCTGTATGTGGCAGTCCGAAAAAGTTTTCAAACCAGAGGAGCAGGTAGGTGGTCCCCCAGAAAAATTAAATAGATTTAGTGCCTGTATGTGGCAGTCCAAAAAAGTTTTCAAACCAGAGGAGCAGATAGGTGGTCCTCCAGAAAAATTAAATAGATTGAGTGCCTGTATGTGGCACTCCCAAAAACTGTTTAAAACAGAGGACCGGGTAGGTGGCCCTCCAGAAAAATTAAATACATAGAGTACTATAGCTAGAGCCAGTTGGCCCTGGCAAAAAATAGCCAGTTTCCTCTGCTTTAGTGTACAAAGAGGAGGAGAAGGAGGACAATGAGGAGGAGGAGTGCATACATTATTCAGATTGAGCTTCTTTCACCTGGTGGAGAATGGAAATCCTGAGAAATCCAGGCTTTATTCATCTTGATAAGCGTCAGCCTGTCAGCGCTGTCAGTCGACAGGCGTGTACGCTTATCGGTGATGATGCCACCAGCTGCACTGAAAACCTGCTCGGACAACACGCTAGCGGCAGGGCAGGCAAGAACCTCCAAGGCGTACAGCGCCAGTTCATGCCACATGTCCAGCTTTGAAACCCAGTAGTTGTAGGGAGCTGGGTGATCATTTAGGACGATGGTATGGTCAGCTACGTACTCCCTCACCATCTTTCTGTAAAGATCAGCCCTACTTTCCCGAGACTGGGGACAGGTGACAGTGTCTTGCTGGGGTGACATAAAACTGGCAAAGGCCTTGTAAAGCGTACCCCTGCCAGTGCTGGACAAGGTGCCTGCTCGCCTACTCTCCCTCGCTACTTGTCCCGCAGAAGTACGCCCTCTGCTGCTAGCGCTGTCAGAAGGGAAATACTGTTTCAGCTTGTGCACCAGGGCCTGCTGGTATTCATACATTCTCACACTCCTTTCCTCTCCAGGGATGAGAGTGGAAAGATTTTGCTTGTACCGTGGGTCCAGGAGAGTGAATACCCAGTAATCGGCGCTGGAATAAATTCTTTGAACGCGAGGGTCACGGGATAGGCAGCCTAGCATGAAATCTGCCATATGTGCCAGAGTACCAACGCGCAAGAATTCACTCCCCTCACTGGCCTGACTGTCCATTTCCTCCTCCGCAAACTCCTCCAACTCCTCTTCTTCTGCCCATACACAGTGAAGGACTGAACAATGGTCCCCTCTTCTGTCTCGCCAACATTCTCCTCCTCTTCCTCCTCCACCTACTCCGATATGCGCTGAGAAACAGACCTGAGGGTGCTTTGGCTATCAACAAGGGAATCTTCTTCCCCCGTCTCTTGTGACGAGCACAAAGCTTACGACTCCATGCTGACCAGAGAGTTTTTCAACAGGCCAAGCAGCGGGATGGTGAGGCTGATGATGGCGGCATCGCCACTGACCATCTGTGTTGACTCCTCAAAGTTACTCAGCACCTGACAGATATCAGACATCCACGTCCACTCCTCATTGTAGACTTGAGGAAGCTGACTGACCTGACTACCAGTTCTGGTGGAAGTTGACATCTGGCAGTCTACAATCGCTCTGCGCTGCTGGTAAACTCTGAATAACATGGTTAATGTTGAATTCCACCTCGTGGGCACGTCGCACAACAGTCTGTGAGCGGGCAGTTGGAGTGGCAGCATCTGTGCTGGACTTCCTGAAATGCACACAGATGCGGCGCACCTTTGTGAGCAAATCAGACAGATTGGGGTATGTCTTGAGGAAACGCTGAACTATAAGATTTAACACATGGGCCAGGCATGGCACATGTGTCAGTCTGCCGAGTTGCAGAGCCGCCACCAGGCTATGGCCGTTGTCACACACAACCATGCCTGGCTTCAGGTTCACTGGTGCCAGCCACAGATCAGTCTGCGCCGTGATGCCCTGTAATAGCTCTTGGGCTTTTTATCGCCTAGGCTCAGCATTTTGAGGACCGCCTGCTGTCGCTTAGCGATGGCACTGCTGCTGTGCCTAGAGCTACCGACTGATGGCGCCATGCCCACGGATGGTAATTCAGAGGAGGATTTGGAGGAGGGGTGGGAGGATTAGGAGGCATAGTAGGCCTAAGAGACCTGGACCGAGGTAGGCCCCGCAATCCTCGGCGTTGGCAGTATATGAGCAGCCCCAGGGTCAGAATCGGTCCCAGCCTCCACCAAGTTAACCCAATGTGCCGTCAGCGATATATAGTGGCCCTGCCCGGCAGCACTCGTCCACGTGTCCGTTGTTAGGTGGACCTTGTCAGAAACGGCGTTGGTCAGGGCACAGATGATGTTGTCTGACAAGTGCTTGTGCAGGGCTGGGACGGCACATCGGGAAAAGAAGTGGCGGCTGGGGACCGAATACCGAGGGGCGGCCACCGCCATGAGGTTTCGAAAGGCCTCGGTCTCTACCAGCCTATAGGGCAGCATCTCCAGGCTAAGCAGTTTGGAGATGTGGACGTTGAGGGCTTGGGCGTGTGGGTGGGTTGCACTACACTTCCTTTTGCGGTCCAGCGTCTAGGGTATGGAGAGCTGAACGCTGGTGGATGCTGTGGAGGATCGTGGAGACGAAGATAGGGTTTTCGCACGGGAGGTGTTTGGGCCGGGGTCCTAGGCAGGGGGCTGACTAGCAGATGACACAGCGGAAGGAGCAGTGGTGTGCCCGGCCGGAGGTGAACGGGCTTAGTGCCATTGAGTCGGGTGTTTAGCATTTATATGCCTGCGCATACTGGTGGTAGTTAAGCTAGTAGTGGTGAAACCCCTGCTGATCCTGGTTTGGCACAGGTTGCACACTACAGTCCGTCGGTCATCCAGTGTTTCTTTAACGAATCTCCAGACTTCTGAAAATCTAGCCTTCGCCACGGGAGCTTGACTACGTGAAACATTTGGCGCTGATGCACCAGCTCTGGCCCTGCCTCTCCGTCTGGCCCCAACACTGCCTCTTCCAACCTGTTCTGGTATAGGACTCGCCTCCGTCTCAGAAGCACTGTGTTCACCCAGCCTATCAACCCAGCTTGGGTCTGTCACCTTATCATCCTCCGATCCCTCAGTCGGCTCCCCCCTCGGACTTCCACGGACTTCCTGCACTGTCTGACAACCGTGTCTCCTCATCATCCGACACCTCTTTACACACTTCTTCCACTACGTCAATAATGTCATCATCACCCACAGACTGCGACCGGTGGAAAACCTGGGCATCAGAAAATAGCTCAGCAGCAACCGGACAAGTGGTTTGTGACTCTGGGAAGGGTCCAGAAAACAGTTCCTCAGAGTATGCCGGTTCAAATGCCAAATTTTCCTGGGAGGGGGCAGACTGGGGGGAAGGAGGCTGAGGTGGAGGAGTGCTGATTTTGGTGACATGGGTGGACTGCATGGAAGACTGACTGGTGGACAAATGGCTAGAAGCATTGTCCACAGTCCACGACATCACCTGTTCACACTGTTCTGGCCTCAACAGTGCTCTACCACGAGTCCCAGTAACTTGAGACATGAACCTAGGGAGTGTAGCTCTGCAGCGTTCCCTTGCTCCCTCATCAGCAGGTGGTGTCTCACCCCGCCCAGGACCACGGCCTCTGACCCCTGCAGTAGTTGGACGCCCACGTCCACGCCCTCGTCCTCTACCCCTAGCCCTCGGGTTAAACATTTTCAGAGTTAAAGTGTAAACTGTAAATTTTTTTTGTTTTTGTTTTTTTGTGTTTTTTTTTTTTTTAAACCAAATGATGCTATCCTATTGCTATGGCTAGTTTCTAACCTACACTGACAGCACACAACTGGATTTTGTGCTGTGTCTGATGACTTTGAGTTATAAAAAGAAATAAATGTAAAAAAAAATAAATGAGCAGACTGTGCCTAATTAAAATCAAACCCCTAATAAATTGTCCCACTTCGGTGTTTGAGGTGGATATGTGTGTCACTAAGAGCTAAACACAACGGTCGCAAGTCTCCCTGCAAATTCCTCACAATATGGTACTAGCTGCACTACTAGTGCCAGCAAGCTCAGCCCAACCTGTCTTTATAATAGCAGAAGAAGAAAAGGAAGAGTCTCTCTCCCATAATTTAGATCTTATCACCGCAAAGGCAAAACGGTAAATGGCTAATTGGTGTAAAGCTTGCAGAATAGTTAAAATAGGAGAATGAAAAGTGACCAAAAATACAAAACATAAAGAAAATGGAAATTTATTGTAAACACTTTGTTTTAAAAATAATTTAGGCATTAGATCAATTATAATGGCACTTTTAAAATTAATAGGCAAATAACCACCTATGTTAAAGCTTTGTTGCTGCTCACATTTATCTACAAGTATGCGCAAAGTAAAGCGATAAGTAACGGAAATTTTATAGCTTTTATATGAAATGTTTTAATTTCCTTTATTAATATATCCTAAAAATTTAAACATGTACATTCCTTTTACTTTGCAAAAAGCTCTTGTCTTATTGATCTTCAGAATTTAGGAGTTTAGGTGTTTATGTTATACTCCTATGCTTTGGTCACTGAAGATTCTACATATGATCTGTATAGATACGACCCCTATGGTGTACAATGTGACCATAAGACATTGAATACATTTGGAATTCCTTAAATGAAACCTACCACTTGATTTGATGCATTATGAAGCAAACATACCTTGAGAATGCTGTAGCTACACTGATGCAGTATAATATCTTGGTTAATCCCTGAGCTGAGTGGTTTTGCTGAAAAAACAATTATTACATTCAGGCCCTTGGGAAAGCTGGGTCAGGCTGGCTGCCTCGATCAACACATTAGACACTGAGCTTGTAATTACAAATAGAGGTTGGTCAAGCATGACTAATTAATCTTAGCTGGATCACTCATAGACAGCAGCTGGGGGATTGTGCAGAAATTGATTATTGTGCCTTCTTACACAAGCCAGGGATTACATCATCCTCTCCTGCAGAGAAAAACTCACGTGCTAGGGGAAGCTCTGAACCAAACTCTGAAGGAGCCATAGAAGTGGCAGAGCTTCATTATCATAATGTTATATCTGTTTTATCAGCAAAACCACTCAGCACAGGGATTAACAAAGATATGATCCTGCATCAGTGTAGCTACAGCATTCTCAGGGTATGTTTGCTTCATAATGCATGAAATCAATTGGTAGGTTTCCTTTGATAGAATTAATAACAATAACATTGTCTAAGGTAGTTTCATAACTGGCCTTATAAACCTACCTCATAAGTTTGAGGTATAAACGTGCAAGATGTACAAGTATTACTGTTTTTTAAATATAAAAGTGACTTTAAAGATCTTTTGAATAGAATTTTTTTGATAACAGATTCTCTCTTTCTCACCATTAGTTGGAATCCATGGCAATAAAAAAATTAAACATTCCTCAATTCATCTTAAAAATTGTCTTTGGAACATAGTAGATCATTAACATATGCACTAAAGGATTCAGTCATGTTGCTAAACCAAAGCTTTTAGCACCAATAGAAAAGCCTACAATCACTTCTGTCACGCTGGTGAGGCCGCCTCCCAGTCTGGGAAGAATTACTTTAGCTAAGCACCACCAATTGTGGAGGCTCTTGACTGCTTTCCCTGGAGTTATCAGGACTTGACTGAGATTGGGCAAAGTTGATAAACACCTGGAGAAAAAACACAATAACATATTATTAAAATGATATAAACAAAAGTCATCATTTACCAAAAAAACATTAGTTTAAGCGCTTTGCTATGGAGAATTGTGCAATCAGGATACCTTGTAATATATAGGAAGAAGCAGATTGTGAGAAGTAACATAATTGTCTACAGATGAGTGAGTCATCCGAGATTCGATTAATAGAAACTTTGTTGAATGTTTCCACAATTTATTTATTTAGTCTAAACAAACGAGGCTCCAATAGTCGTAGAATTGGTATGTGACCGCCTCCAGTCATGTCATAAGATTTTTCATAAAAAAAAAATACACTCACTTCACCATTTTTTTTCTATTTTTTTTTTTATTTTTTTACAGCCCCATTACTAATAACATAAAATTACAGAGATATGACAGATTTTCATAGTCAAATAGTTGGCACATTTCTTGTCCGACCAGGCATTGCAAAAAAATAATTAAAAAAATGATGTACCTCATCAAGGGTCGTTTGACTGACTGAAAAGTGAATGATGTTCAAGTGTCTCTTGTTAGATTCAAGCAGATCAAATATACTGGCAACTCCTCCAGCTGAGACAGGGACATGGTATTCGGCCATACTGAAATGTTGATCCTGTGAAGAAATATTGCATCATATTAGTGTTTCATGTACTAGGATATTTGTTTTGGCAGCAAACGCTCGGAGAGCATCATTATGAAACTAGCTAAGGAAAATGCACTCAGCAGTCCAACATCCTAGCTGTATCTGGCTATTGCTGGGCTATAACTCCCATGATCCTCTGCCAGATGAGAGCTAGGGGGGTTGTAACTAAAACTTTAATGATACATGTAAACCAGGATTTCATATTTTGGCTGTATTTTTTTTACAGTTTTCAGGCATGTAATACAAGGTGCATTATATCAGAATTATATTAAAAATAAAATAAATGTAAAGTAAAATTCTGCAGTGATCCAATACTAATAGAGTATTGGTGAGGAATCGGAGAGTGCTTCTTCAATCACAGAATTTAGGCCAGTTTATTCTTTTTCTTTATTCAAAACTCCTTTTTAAAAGAGCTGTTCAATATGGACCAACTTCTAAAGCTCCATTGGGTTTGGCATAGTGACAATCATATTTGTAACACCCCTGCCCATGCAAGGGTTAAACCTGGTGTTACAAAACTAAGTTCCACTCTATGCCTTATAGATTCCTTTAGGAGCCTGATCAACTTACTAGGGGTCTCAAGTGCTGGATAATGGTAATGCAGCTGATAACCATTTGCCTGTGGAGCAATATTAACCCCTTAACGACCTGGCCCTTTTTAATTTTTTCACTTCCATTTTCACTCCCCACCTTCAAAAATCTATAGCTTTTTTATTTTTCCTCCAAAAGAGCTCTGTGATGGCTTGTTTTCTGCTTAACAAATTGCACTTCATAATCCAAACAAGACATTTCGGTCTAAATAGTGATGGTATTTAATTTTCTATGTCCTGCACGGCGAAACGGGAAAAAAAATTCCAAATACAGTGAAAATGGTGAAAAAATTTATTTGCGCCGTTTTCTTGTGGGATTGGATTTTCCAGCTTCCATTGTGTGCCCCAAATGACATGTCTACTTCTTTGGGTCGGTGCGATCACAGGGATACCAAATTTGTATAGGTTTTATATTGTTTCCATACATTTACAAAAATTACAATATCCTTTATCATATCATACTTCAGTATACGGAGCTGCGGGTAATGTCAGCCCGTGAGCCCTCTCCATGCATCAGGACCCGACACGCACCGTACTACTAATTGTGTTGACCAATAGAATGTGTTATAATATCATAATGAAAGGAGAAAGCTGGTTGGATAATGAGCTGCCAGCTCAGAAGGGGAGTTTATGAAACCCATTGTGGCTGTAAAGTTCCAGGTCAGTCCAGGAGGTCTTCTGGAGATGCAGAGTTCCTGAAACAGAGGATTCTGTGTCATGCTGCCCCGACACATCAGGCCTCTGTGAGAACATCAAGCCCAAGCAGCTGTCCACGACCTGGAGTCTGCAGCTACCTGCTGCTGAAGCAGCCAACTACGTCCTCCATCTTAAAGATACCCATCCAGGCTGAGAGTGCCCATAAAGAACCATGTCCAACCAGCCATATTGTGAACAGCTACTACAGAGTTAAGCTCATTTCATGGGCGAACACATGGCAGTGTGAAAGTAGCCTTTGGTTGAAATTTGTATAGATAGTAAGTATAGATAGTAAGCATGGTATATTGTATACATTTACTGGAGACCAAAGAAATGGCATAATTTATGTGCTCACATCAGCGGGGTGAGCAGGCAGCCGGACAACAAGTAGTAGATCACACTCACCCTGCTTGCAGTTCACACTTTGGTTTTCTACATGAAGCCTAACCATCGATCATAAAATAAAATGCATGTCTTTTTATCTGTTATATCACTCGATGGAACGTTTATGATAATACATATACCTATACCTAGAGCTTATTGCTTATGATACCACTTCCCAGTTTGTGCTCAAAGGGAATCTACCACCACGATTCTACCTATAAAGGTAGAACGGGTAGTAGGTGCATGTATGGGACATGAGGATAGCCCTTTTTAGAGCTAATCCTCATGTTCCCGCTATCTTTTTGAAAACTTTATTGCCCTTATAAGTAAATTTTGTAAAGCGGCTACTGGGGCGTGCAGTAGCCGGACATGAGGCTACACATCGCCTTACTCCACGCCCCAGTAGCCTTTCTGCTCCTCCTACTCTGACATCTTCGGCACACAGCTCCTCATATCAAGCGCAGAACGCCGGCTTCTCGGACGGTAGAATCGTGGTGGTAGGTTCCCTTTAAGGTGGATTAATATACAAAAAAAATTTGAGCTTAAATTGTACCTTTAAATATGTGTTTGGAAAATGTAAGTGCATAAAGCTTGTTATTGTCTCAATGTTGACGGTGGAGTCCTTCAAATGCATCTTCACTGTGAACCCACTTCCAAACCTGAAAACAAAACAGAGGATCAGCGGATTGTACCATAATGGAGCATACTCAATTTAGTGGTTCTTATAGGAGCCTGCAGCTTTCTTTATCTAGGAAACAAATCCAGTCCTTAATTGTGAGCTGAAAATGTCAAGAACTCACATAATAAACAAAGTGCGTCACCAAATAACGTCACATTGTGCGAGTCCACTACATGGAAATACATTTCACAACAGTGTAATGCTTTACTGCCTCAAGCTTGTAGACATTTTACTAATTTGTGTGATACAGGCAAAACTAATTACATTAGATTCTCATGTAAAGAGGACATGTCAGCTATACCGAAATGTATTTTTAAAAGTTTAGAAATAAATTGGCAAGTGGGTGTCCTGACACAGTCTGATTCTTTTTTTTTCCAACACTATTCTTTTATTCCTCAGTACATTTGTTGTTACAGGGTTGCTTAGAACAAAGTGACAGTATTTTCCTATTATTTGGTGCATCCTCTGATAGGAGGATGACTGCTCTTCTCAGAAAATCAATGAGGGTCCAATGTGGGAAATTCCATTGTCACCTTGAATAAGAGCAATAAAAGTCCCAATGATAAAACAAGCTCTATTCTTACCTTCTTGCTGCCCCTGCAGTCCCAGGAAGCCCAGGAATAGTTGTTCTAATAGCACTGAACACACCACATCCTGGGCTGTTCACTCAATGGCCCAGATATAATATGGCTTTACAGTTTTCTGGTGGAGAAACCATATAAATCTACCCGTCCTGACACCTTTTTGTCAGAGAAACCATGCAAATCTACCCGTCCCCGCCAATTTTTGAGTTTCTACAACCCACACGCTATTTTGGGAGTGTCGCGCATGAACACCAGGCCCGCCACATTTGCTATAGTCTCCGCAAAACTGTTCTGGTGGAGAGTAGAGCAAAAATCTCTGCCAGTTCCGACCTGGTGGTGTTTGCACCACATTTACTAAGAGACTGGAGTCTCTTTGTAGATACGGGCGGTGTAGTGCCAATGGGTAAATTTTAAGATGGACGTTCTAAATGCCAGTCTTAATATATTCCCCCCATTGTGTCTGGCAAAATCTGTGCTGGGGTGATGGCAAACTCTGTGCAGAGATGGCTGTGAGTGGCACCGGTGCCATAGGCTCCCCCTAACTGCCTTATGCTATATACATACAATGCGGAATGGCTATGGAATTTACCATGTGGCAGTTTTATGCCATGATAATATATATAGAGGAGTTCGTCCTTTGCATTGCAAAGGCTGGTTTCCTCACCTGGATCCACAAAAAATAAATGACATGCTGCGGATCATAAATCCTCAGCAAAAATCTGTTACTACTATGTATGTGTTTGGGATTCAAATAAATCCCATACACAATATAGTTACTGTATTTCACTACAAATCTTCTACACAGGAATTCTGCAGTGAAAATATAAACAAAATATTCATATTGGGGCACATTTACTAACAACTAAATGCAGTTTGCCTGTGTAATGTGCAAAGGGTGCCAGATTCAGGATTTCTGGTGCCCACTCTTCATGAATTGGTGCACCTTTAACATAGGGTGTGTGACACATTTTCTGTTGGACTTTGCATGTTAAATCTGGTGCACAGTCCGAGTGAGCACTGGAACGCTCCCCACACACACACACTTTTTAGACACCTGTGCAAGCAGTTTGCACTAAAAAGAATGTGCAAAGTTCGACAGAAAACTGGCGTGTCAGCGTTTCCTTTACATGGCTTTCAAAACATCAAGAAAACACTTTTACCTTATGTGATGTAATTAAAACAAAATTAATAAAAAAAACTTTTAAATACTAAGTGCACCACTTCTATAAATTACTTACAATGCTGATAAAAGGGAAGCATGTTGGAACTATTTAAAATAATATTTTTAGCTGACAGAAACTGAGCATAATACTTTGAATTTTACTGAAATCTTAAACTTTGCTGAACATTTGATCAGATTTTTGTATCTTCTGGTTTCAATTTGAGACCTTCACAGATGCATAATTCAAGAGGAAAAGTTTAAAAAGGAGTAAAAGGATGAAGAATTTCCAGGCTATCCTTGTGAGTGAAATACTGTAAATTCAGCACTTAATCATAAAATATGAATTCAAGCTACGGTGACCTCTACAAAGCCGTGCACAGCGCTGCCATGAATTGTAGCTAGCTTTATTATATGGATTATGGAGATTCAGACTTGCATTATAAGTGAGCAGTATATTTGCATGGCATTGAGGAGTTCCCCTCACTTACTTGCTCACGGTGGGTGCAAATATCTCAGACTGAGACATTACTTTGCTACAAAAAGTTTCATAGCGTTTATTTTTGGCAAAAAAAAATAGTTTGTACTATAAATCATATAAACAATCAAATCTTTTATCACCATTAACAGACACACCATTAATTTCAAAAATTATCTTTTCAATATATGTTTTCCCATATCTGTACAGTATATATTCCTAATTTAAATTATAGAGTGACATAAAAAATGTACGAGTTACTGACCTGCTCTTTATGTGCTGCAAAGAGCCAATGCATTGAAACTTCCCTCTCACCATGATGGCCAGCCTGGTGCACAGAGCTTCACACTCCTCCATGCTGGGAACATAGAACAGAAAGGACATTACTATGTGCAATATGATATTACAGTTAGGGTTAGTTACATTAATAAGAGAATTTATTTAAAGGGAACCTGTCATCAGGAGCCTTTTTTCTGGCTTTCCCATGTCATAGAGAATAGTGTACACATTGCCAAAGTGGTTTTTTTTATAATAAAACTGGCTTTTTCGGATAAAATAAAAGTTAGATGAAAGTGTCCCATGGGAGTGGCCAGTGAGGAGTGGTTTACGCCTGCCCCCTCGAAACCTTTCCATTATGCGTCTATTTTAAATTTACAAAAACACCCATATCCCTCCTATTTGAACCTATTTGTCCTATTGGACACTGCTCTGCAGAGAGAAACGGTAACTTTCATCTAACTTTTCTTTTTATCGTAAAAAAGCCAGTTTTATTATAAAAACACTTTGGCAATGTGCACAGTATTCTCTATTGCGGATATGAGGGAGCCAGAAAAAGTGCTCCTGATGACAGGTTCCCTTTAAGTATCATAAACGTAAGCAACTGACAAGTGGGGATAGTTCCACTCCTGCCCTCCTTACTTTTGCTTTGCTCCATTATAGGAGGAAGAAAATAATAAAGCCGAATGTTGAACCCCTTCCCAACGTAATAGTATGGCACATGTTGGGAGGGGGAGGAACAGAAAAGGCTCACAGGCTTCTCTGTACCATATTACTGCAAACACCCACCGGTAACACCGCGGTCAGCCCTAAGAAAGCTGCCGGATAAATCCCGGTGGCGCATTGGTGACGCCAAATTGGATTTGATCACTTGTGAGGTCATTCGGGGGGCAGCAATCAGTTACTATGAGAGCCTCTGGTCATACAAAGACCTGAGGCTGTCTCGTTTTAACCCATCTATTACAATGTGCGATTTGCAGATTGTAATAAAAGATGTGGAAAATCCCCATATATACTGTAGTATGGCAGTATGTGAAAAACAGAGTTACATTACCCTAGGGGGTCGGAAAAATTGTACACAAAAAAGAGTTTTTTTTCCCCCTAAAACGGATATACATAGAAATAAACAGTAAAAATCATAAACATGTTAGGTATCGCTATATATCCCAAAATGTCTGATCAAAAATATAATTACGGTTATTTCTGGTGTTTAGCCCGGAACGGAAAATTGCACCAAGTTTTTTTACATTTTGACAAAATATAAAAACTTCAATAAAAAGTCATCAAAAGGCTGTACAGTCCTTAAAATGGTAGTATTGAAAACATAATCAAAAGTAAATCAAAATGACACCACCCAAAACTCTGTACAAATGAAGTATGAAAATGTTGAACACACCATAAAACCTATACAAATGTGTTATCCCTGTGATCGCAATGACCGAAAGAATAATGTAGACATGTCATATGTGGACCACAGTGAAAGCTGTTACATCCAAAAATGGTGCACAATTTCATCACATTTGGAATTATTTTTTTCAGCTTCCCAGTACATGACAGGGAATATTAAACACTGTCACAATGAAGTGCAATTTGTTATGCAGAAAACAAGCCCCTATACAGCTCTGTAGATGGATATATAAGGAATTTATAGATTTTTGAAGGTGGGGGCAAAAAATAGAAACACAAAAATGAAAAAGAGCCAAGTCATTTAGGGGTTAAAATGTTTTGTACTTAGAGATCATATGTCAGATCTCGATCTAGATTTATCAGGGCTTGTACATGAGTTTTTTGGTTTACAAGACCTAAAATAATCATAAAGCACTGTAAACTACCAGGCATTGCAATTATTATTCATATAATGTCACCTCCATGCCATGGGGGCGAGGAGCGAAGTGAAGGGTGGCACGGCTAAAAATTGGTACAATAAAATAATAAAATATATACCCCCAGATGTGGCAGAAGTGTCTTGATCTGCAACACTTAACCCCTTTACAACCAGGCCCTTTTTGTTTTTTTCATTTACATTTTTCACTCCCCACCTTCAAAAATCTATAACTTTTTTATTTTTACACGTAAAGAGCTGTGTGATGGCTTGTTTTCTGCGTAACAAATTGCACTTCTTATTGATGGTATTTAATATTTCATGCCGTGTACTGGGAAGCAGGAAAAAAATCTGAATGCAGTGAAAATGGTGAAAAAACTAATTTGCGCCATTTTCTTGTGCGCTATTGTCCTCACCTCCTAACACAAAATTGCCCTTCAACCTGTTGAAGCAAATTGAGGCAAACATCTTAATTTATTGACACAGCCCAGGGATGCTTTCCTGCTGCACTTTTCAATTTCTTAAACTTGACATGTGCACCTCAATATGTCATATTATAGTAAAGAGCAAGAGGGATCTTATATGGCGCTCAAAATACTGCGAAAACTAAGACATGTGCAGTCATTATGTGATGGAATCACAGCACTAAATCAAACAGAGCTGGTGCGCTGGGTCCATCTGATTTATTATCACTTGTACATACTCTTCCATATCCTCTCAGAAGACATCGGCTATGCAATCCCAGATCTTTAATTTCAGATTCTGGAGAGGCTTATTAGGTGATAAAATGGAAATCAAGAGATAAGAAGCAGCGAGAAGCAGCAGAATCAAAACCGTATAGAAAAGATTAACAAAGAAATATAGATTTTTTTTTAAATGGTATTATTTTTCTGCATCCCCAGTTCTCACAATAACTAATAATGTTAAGATCCGAGACAAAACCACTGATGCACCATTGTACTGTATCAATGATATATCTTCATAAATAGCTGCATTGCTTGTTTTATAAATATCCCCATTCACTGAGTGTTGTGTATATACTGCCTGCACAGCTAGAAATCAGATGTTGTTTGATAGGGATGCATTCATTATTATGGCAGAGAGATGGAAAAGTTCTCTTTCAGAAGTTTGGCTTGGTTTTAGGCTATTGGATGCTCAATTTTCAGTTTGGAAAAAAATGAATAGAGAATATACATGAAAGGAATGTTAACACACCCCAAAGGAGGAACATTAAAACTCAATGCTCAAAAAAATTTTCAACATATCGAAAAAAAAAACACTATTTTTACTTTTGCTTCTGTTTTTTACTGTAAAAACACCCAAATGAAGCAGTTACTGAAGAAAAATTCTACTCCTCAACCTTTGCAAAGGTCAAAATCTGCAGCTTTGAATGACATCTTTTTCCACCTCTACTATTAATGACCTATCCATAGGTTAAGCAGAAATGCAAAACAACCATGTACTATACCAGAATAACAATCTTTATTTAATATGGACAACAAATAACATATACACCAAACCAATAAGACCAATAAAAACATTTAAAAAGGAAAAAGATCCTATATAATTAAACCCAAGGGAGGGTCGGGCACATGATAAGGCCCCCAGAAAAACACCTCCCTACCCAGCCCCACACCCTGAGCCTGTCCAGCAAAATAATAAAAGCTTTTTTCATGTGCTCAGCTTTCAATTTCATGTGTAGTTCTTCCTTGAGATTTTTATTTCTATCCATAGGTTAGATGATTGTTGGGGTGGTACCCCATGCCTAAGCACGGTACTGTGGTGCCTGGATATCCACATCAAAAGTGCTGGTTTCTTAGAGTTAATGGGGCACATTTTCTTACAGAGGTGTGATCCTCTACGAGAACGCACAGCTGACGCCATTCACTTACAACATGCTCCCGATATCCTGCATGTGTCGCTTCCCCGATCATGTCCGCCGGAGTTCACCATCTTCTTCCCGATGTATGTAAGTGCATTATATGCGACACAATTTTAAAGTTAAATCCCACGGTTTGTCCGAATCCGTCGCATGCGACAAAAACCCCTGTTAAATGCGGCGCAAAATGGGAATTGCCGGGAAACCCAACGGAAACGTGGTCTGCGGACCCTTAGTAAATGTGCCCCAATATGTTTTATTAAAAAATTTTTTACTGTGCCCCATATATTGACCTTTCATATGGTATCAAAACAGGAACAGCATCTGTTAATACTTTTATAAACGTTTCCTGTACAGAATGATGGCAAACATAGGTATTTTACATCATTACATTTTACCCTAGAACAAAGGTCACCCCGTCTATCCATTGTGTGCCTCCTGCCAGTAGCTGGTGTATGGACTCACTGGGAATGCTAGATTTACCACTTTTTGAGGCCTTTGACCATTTCAACTTTACAGAACTTCATACTAATAAAATGAAAGGCCAATCTGTTTAATGACAATGTGCTATACATTAAGGAGTTAATAGCATTGGCTTGGAAAACCCCCTGGAAAATTTCAGTGAAAGTCACTTTGAGATGCAAATTCTTTTCCTCAGCTTGTGCATGGAATTTAAATCCTATCCACTTTGCTGCAGCTATAAATCTCTAACGTTTCTCTACATCACCAGCCTTAAAGGGATATTTCAAGACTTAGAACAGCACAGAACAACATAGCTCCATCCTCTGTGTTGTGTCCGTGTCTGGTTATTACAGCTAATTTCCCATATACTGGAATCATTGCGAGGTAATTAGAATTAATTCCAAATCTAGTTCAGTTATTAATATTTTCATAGGGAACAATTTCTTGTAGAGCATAATTTTTGTGACAAGAATATTATGTAGGAATAACTATTTACCTGTGAGATGTCAGTATCACTGCACATTTTTCTTTGACTTCTTCAGAGATGATTTTCCACAGATGTCTTTTTGTTTTTGGGTCCATTCCTGAACTGGGTTCATCCTAGAGGCAATGATCATTAAGTATATTATTACCACTTGGTATATGGCAGACTACTTTATAATAGTCTTCTGTAGTTGTTACTGTGTAATGTAATATTCGGTAACTGGTGAAATACTGTTGCACTTACCAGAAGGAGGATGGAAGGCCTTCCCACGAGGGCGAGAGCGGTCGAGAGTTTGCGCCTAGTGCCACAGCTGTAATTGGCAGTGATCCTGTCTTTGTATTGTACAAGTTGTAGTTTATGAAGTAGCTGATTGGTTACCTGTAAAATCAGACACAGGATAAAGATATTAATGAAAATGCAAAAAGGCTTGTCTACTTTGACAGTCCCATTTCTAATACAAGTTTACCAAGATTAACGGATAATGCATGGTCTTCCTTCTGGGAAACAAATGAGGCAGTAGATATCAGACTGAGAAATTCCTATAAGGGCTTCAGTACAATTATGGTGGCTATACAATGCTCTACATCCAAGGGTTTTTTGCCCGTTCACGTCCTCTTTCCTGAAGGCCACACACCCTTTGTTGGACAAGTCAGAAAAGTGCCAAAAATGGTCTAAAAGCATTGATACATGTGTCGTAAGGCAACAATGAATTCCCTTCATAATCTGTAGATATACCACATATTATCCAGATGTGAATGGCCCTTTAACAGGGTATATGCAGCAAGAAGATATTTGAACTACAGAACCCATTTTATAATCTTCATCAATTTCTTTTTTTTACTTTTTTAAATTAGACAAAAAAAGTTCCCCTTTTTTCTAATGTGTTTTTAATTTCTGATTGTAAATTTTTTAATTCTTATTTCTAGCCCCAAATATAGGGTCTACCATCTAGCTTGAGCATCTGCTTTACAACATACCACTCATTGGGGCTTATTTACTAAGGGTCCTGCGGCCGCATCTTCGTCGGGTTTCCCGACTCTTCAGGGATTGCACCGGGGTTTGTATCGCAATCGTGCCGTGGGGGGGGGGGGGGGGCGGGTCGACAGACGATCCAACGGATTCGGACTACGTGCAGGATTTAACATTGAAATTTTGTGTCGCATCCAAGCAATTACATACACCGGGAGGAAGATGGTGAACTTCGGCGGCCCTGATCGGGGAAGCCATACATGCAGGATATTGGGTGCGTGATCTTCATGAATCACGACAGAGTTCATCAGTCTGGATTGGGGATCGCGCAGGGACCGGGTAAGTAAATGTGCCCCATTGAGTTCTATGCAGTGTTTTCTAGGTATGTTCTGTGCAGGTTGGATGGTTTCTGTATTCTTCTATTGTAACCCTGCCTGTGATATAACAACTAATGCAGGGAAAACCCCTAGAAAATTGGCAAGGTTTCAGTCTATTATTATGCTTGGAACCCAGAGTAAAAATTGCAGGATACTGTATGTTACTTTTTACGTAACACGGATAGTTTCTCTTTAAAAAAGAAAAACATGGCTTAAAAATCAGTCATTTTCCGGGAATGCTTTAACTTTAAGAGTAGAATAAACATTTAAAGTGAACCTGTCACCAGGAATGTCTTTTTCAGATGATGACAGGTTCCAATAGCATATGTTATGCTAATTTTAAAAAAGCCTTTGTCAGCATTCTGAATCATTGCAGTAGTTTAAATAAGTTTAATTCACATTACTCCGTGGTAGTGATGTGTTGTTCATGAACAAAGAGCCGGCTCTTTTGTGTGAATGATGGGAATTGGCTCCCTTCAGTGAGCTGAGGGCTCACTTAACCCCTCCTCCCATATGCTCATCACCTGATAAAATAGGGTTAAAAGTGGTGCAGAGTGGGGGACTGGGTGGACTGAGGCTCCCTATTATATATTTAGAATAAGCTCTTTTTAGTAAGCAGAGCCTAAAGATCCTGCTCACTGAAAGGAGCCATCATTCCCATCACTACTCCCTGGCTGTGGTGAGTCCCATCTGAGGGGACAGCTGCAGCCTGTGCGTGCCTGTGTCAGTCTCCTCTAATGCAGCTCCCTTCCCACTTTCTGTCATGTGCATTGAGCAGGAAGGAGAGGGAAAGGATGGTGTAGACTAGGGGAAGAATGCATGAGGAGTTACAGGCACACAAGCTGCAGCTGCCCCTACTGCGGGACTCACCACACGTTGAGGACAAGTAGCCAGGTAATGTGAATTAAACTTATATAAAGTACTGAAATGATTCAGAATGCTGACAAAATACATTTTTAAATTCAGCATAGCTAATCCTATTGGAACTTGAATGAAATTCTTGTTGACAGGTAGGCATAAAAGTCACACGTGGAATATTGAATTGGTTGCTTAGAATGTTGTGGCATGTGAGGCAGATGGATCAGGAATTCATATCTGTTGTATTGCTCATATTTAGCATTAAGCTTTAATAAAACCAGCTTACATGTTTTATCCTTCTTTCCGGAATTCCATATACCCGGGCATAATAATATAAATGTTCTTTTCCAGTCAGCAATTCATCTAACGCATCCTCCTGTGGACAGTACCCAAAAGACGACCAGTCTTTGTTGAATCCCAAAACATTCACCAAATTCCTGTGTGGCAGATACATTAGAAGTCAGTAAGCAATGTGTTATTCTGCTCAGTAATGAAAAACATTTGTAGTACTGGCAGATGATATGTACCCGAAATGATTCCTGACTTGGATATTTCCAAATGATGGTGCTATATCGCCGGTCAGCATTTTGAATGTTGTTGTCTTCCCAGCACCGTTCACGCCAAGGAGCCCAAAACACTAAAAGATAAAAAATATTTTAATTAACCGTAGTACCAGAGTACTGAACCTGAAATATTAAAAACAGCTCTTAGCTATAAATAACAATCACAAAATAAAGACAGAAATTTGCTCTGCTCCTGTATCTGCCCATGTTCACACTACCTTGCCGTGGTGCTGCAGCTAGGCTGTTTCTCCTGGTTGAACGCTACAGCAATTGGGGTCATTATAAAGGGGCCCTGCAGTGGAGTGTAGCATGGTGTATTACACCATATGTCCACACTTCAGCAATTCCAGAGTTATTCAAAGAATGTGTCTTCTGCCAAGGGGAGAGGTGTTACTCATTGGTGCTGATAGCTCCTCCTCTCCAACTTCTCTGCCCCGGTGTCATTTCTCGCTGTTGTTCTGGTTTTCTATTAATGAATTACCGAACTTGTAACAAACAATCACTGTCATGTTCTCATCCCTTAGAGCAAGGTATTGTGGGAGAGTATTCAAGTACCTGAGACTGCAGCTCTGAATGTGACTGGAGTATCAGAAACGATATAACAACAGATTGATACTCTAGTCACACCCAGAGTTGCAGTCATCTGAGATGATGTAACAGTAGATAGATGATTTACATTCTGGAAGTGACTGGAATATCAGAGACTATATAATAGCAGATTGATACTCCAATCATATGCAGAGCTGCAGTCATCTGAGATGAATCAGCTCTGGATGGCACTGGAGTATCAGAAATTATAACAATAGATAGACAATTGTAGTTCTGGATGTGAATAGAGTATCAGTGTTGCTCTAATGTCAGATGTAAGACTGCTGCTGGAATTTCAGAGATGATATGATGGCAAATATAACACTGCAGCTCTGGGAGTGACTGGAGTATTAGAGATGACCTTATGCCTCTAGAATAACAATGGCTAAGTGCCTTAATTAAAATCATATTAACTCACACATATGATGTCTTATACTAAGAATGTTGTTTGTTGCCTATAACAACCAATCAGAGCTCATATAAATGGCCCATAGCAAAAAACACACTGAGCTCTGCTTGGTTTCTATCCAAGCTAACTGCCACAGCATCCGATAGACAAATGGCTTCTAAGGTTACCGTATTTTCCGGGCCATTAGGCGCACCGGAATATAAGGCGCAACAGTCCGATGCGCCTTATATATGTAATAATTCCATTATTACGGCGGAGGTCCGGGGGCGGAGCGGAGACCCGACGGGATGCGACGGGACGCGACGCCGAGAAGAGACGCGGAACGCGGGGAAGGTGAGGGGGAGGTGGAGAATAGCATACTTACATAGGTCCCCGCTACCGGAGACAGCAGATCTCCAGCGGGAACTGCAGACCACGCGGCAGAAGTTGTTCTTGCCGCGTGGTCTGCAGTTCCCGCTGGAGATCTGCTGTCTCCGGTAGCGGGGACCTATGTAAGTAGAGTCCACTGCCCTCATATAGGGCGCACCGGACTATAAGGCGCACTTTGGATTTCCAAGGAAATCCAAGGCTTTTAAGTGCGCCTTATAGTCCGGAAAATACGGTACTAAGCATATTTTGGAAAGCACAGGGTGAAAATTTTTACTCAAAATATGATCTATGACGTTTTCAAAGGAAAAGACTGTGCAAAATTTTGTGATTGTAAATGCAATGATGCAGATTCCTTTAGTGGATATACATACATACACTATATATAGTAGATTTATAGATGAATTAAGAATATATTGTCGCTGTTACCTACTAACTAAAGACAAATACCCAGAATTGCATTGAAAGTGGTCTTCTAGAAGGCTGATCATTTCACAGAAGGCAGTAGACATAAAATATGATGAAACTGTAAATCTTTCACAATAAATATGGTCTGGATAAAGGGATGGTCCCTTTTTTCAAAATGTTTGTATATAGATAGATAACTAGATAGATATATATGCTGATAATTCAGTACGCAGTGTTTATGAATTGCTACTTACCTCTCCAGGTGGAATTCCCAAGGTCATGTTGTTTACAGCAATATTATTCTTGTAGACCTGATAGAAATTTTTTGTGAGACCTTGCAGAAGCAAAAGATCTCCATTAGCATTGCCCGATTCAACACGATTCCTTTCATCTTTTACATCTTCATCCTCCTGAAGGGTCTTCATTTGTATACTGTAGTGCTTCAAGAAATTCCTCTTCACAAATGTCCTGGTGCATTAAATAAATAATACTTCAATTCAAGCGGTGAGGTAATCCAAACAGCCGTCTTCCCATTATTACAGGCTCTCTCTCTAATTCTCAGTTATATATTCCTTCTTTTGTGGCGAATTATTGTTATAAAGTTTTTAAGTCTAAAAAGGATTCACTATATAACCCATCAGTCAGGTGAATTATTTTGATAAAATAAGGACGTCAGTGTGGTAGGTCTGTAATAAACCAGACCGGGTGCTGGTCTGATTTCACAGACACTCTAATCCCATATGAAACTGCAAAACGATTAGGGGCATATATACATTGCTCTTTATTCATCTGGAGGTGGTATGGAGTGGTGTTTTACCACATCCTGTGACATTTCGGTGGAGCATCCCCTAGACATCATATGTCTAATGAAACTTCAAAATAACTAACAATATCTGGTGAAGGGGGCTATCTCCCAAAATGTCACAGGATCTGGTCAACGCCACTCGATACCACTGAGCAAAGGATCTCTGTTCTGGGTCATTTTGTAGTTTTGTATGGGAGTTCAGCACCAAATGATAAGATATTGCCTATTGTGGAATCCCAGGACTGCTAACACATATGGACTTTTTTTGAACTGTTTAATACCGGGACCAATCTAATCCTGTGTGAACTGTGTTATAACAAATGTCTTACTAACTTCATTACAAGAATACAAATGAATTGATGCACTGTTGTATATGTATCTACCAAAGCAACTTAAAAAAAGTGATTCAACTAATGGAAAGTGGTGTGGTTTTTTTTTTTGCTGGAAAATATTCTCCTACATCCATCCATCCATCCATCCATACATACAATCTACCTGATGGATAAGACCCCATAATATGTACAATAATAAGTCAGCCTATTATTTTATAGATTGATACAATTAGTCTTCCTATTGAAAAGGTGACAACTTTAAATGTACCATTCTCCCCCCAAATTAAGTTGTACTGCATCATAATAACTTATTACTGTTGTTGACATCGTACTTGACTGCCATTTACACCTGGTTTATTTTATGTGCCAAACTTCACAGTTTTAGGACATCTTGTCAGAGACACTTACTTTACACTGTAGATGATCCCATCATTTATTAGCAGTCGTACGATGAAGCAGAATGTCCCTTGGACAACCATGGCCACATACATGTAACCCAGAATATCCATCCCAAAGACATTTGCCTTTTCATAATTTCCAAAGATATGTAATTGATCTTGTATGGCTTGTTGTTGAGACAGCGTTATCAACCCATACCCAAAGCAGAATTGAGGGAAGATCTTAAAAACGTTTATGAGGGTGTTGTAGGTGTTATTTAGGCTCTGCAAAAACAACATAACACATGGAGTGGTAAAGACCTGCCAATACTTAACAAATTTTGGCATGATTTGGCATGAATTCACAACATTATACTAACTCATGCATCTTTACAGGTCGATTTAGATATGTGATAAATACCTCATAATTTGCGTCACTTGTGCTAGTTTGTTGGGTGAGCATATAAACCACAGACGAGGAGATGATGGTATTAATGCCAATGAACAGGTTGATACAGACATAGGAAATAAAAGCCATTCCAGGGTTCTTGAAGGTTCCAGCTATCAGGTACATCCATGAGAAAGTAGCGTAACTAAAAGACAAAAAAAATTGTAGTTCTCCAACTGTGAAGATAAGGGTCATGTAGCTAGACCTCTAAAATACAATGAACTTACCCAAACAAAATAAATAGTAGGGACACGGCTCCTAGGTTCAGATACTCATAGAACGCAGGTAGCTTGAAGGCCGCTATCATTGCTATAGAGAGTGCGACTGGGATGAAGTAGATTGCCTAAACAGGTAAAAGTAGGAATTGCTTGTTACTTACATATACACATTAAATATTTCATTGTAGTAGAGAAAGGTTTATTTAGGGTTTTTTAAGTGGGGAGCTATATTTATATATTTTTTTAATTTTCATATTTTCATATAAGAAAATATTCCCCACACCATGACACCACCACCACCAGCCTGAACCGTTGATACAAGGCAGGATGGATCCATGCTTTCATATTGTTGACGCCAAATTCTGACCCTACCATCCGAATGTCGAAGCAGAAATCGAGACTCATCAGACCAGGCAACGTTTTTCCAATCTTCTACTGTCCAATTTCGATGAGCTTGTGCAAATTGTAGCCTCAGTTTCCTGTTCTTAGCTGAAAGGAGTGGCACCCGGTGTGGTCTTCTGCTGCTGTAGCCCATCTGCCTCAAAGTTCGACGTACTGTGCGTTCAGAGATGCTCGTCTGCCTACCTTGGTTGTAACGGGTGGCGTTTTGAGTCACTGTTGCCTTTCTATCAGCTTGAACCAGTCTGCCCATTCTCCTCTGACATCAACAAGGCATTTCCGCCCACAGAACTGCCGCTCACTGGATGTTTTTTCTTTTTCGGATCATTCTCTGTAAACCCTAGAGATGGTTGTGCGTGAAATCCCAGTAGATCAGCAGTTTCTGAAATACTCAGACCAGCCCTTCTGGCACCAAAACCATGCCACATTCAAAGGCACTCAAATCACCTTTCTTCCCCATACTGATGCTCAGTTTGAACTGCAGGAGATTGTCTTGACCATGTCTACATGCCTAAATGCATTGAGTTGCCGCCATGTGATTGGCTGATTAGAAATTAAGTGTTAACGAGCAGTTGGACAGGTGTACCTAATAAAGTGGCCGGTGAGTGTATATCCATATTGTCAAGGGAACTCTTGTGTATGTTCTTACTAGATGGGAGGAATCAGCTCCTTATTCAAAGCATGAATGTACTTTTGATTTTTTCTACCCAAGTCAACATCCAAAAGGTCATTTAGTGGGCAGCTATCACCTCTAGAGAGTCCTTTTGGTGACAAATATCTTTTTAAGGAAATATAGAAACGTAATCAGGCATGATAAACCAAGGGAAATTGGTCACAGATTCAGGCACTGTGACTGCGGTAATCTTATATTTCTTATGCATGACCCCCTTCCTTCTAAAATCAACTTTGAAAAATATACTGATGAGGTTGTGCCCTCCAGAGCTCTGGCTCCACAGGCTGTTACACTGTGCCAGAAGCTCTTCCTCCCTCCCACTGTGTGATAAAATTGAGGAAATATTGAGGAAATATCCTCCTATACAGATCTGTACATTGTGTGTCTATGCAGGCTACATGAACTCACATCTGCTCTCCATGTGTGGGGTTAAACAGCTCTGAGAAGTGAGGATTAACCCCTTTACTTGCGGCTTGATGTTTGAATATAGTGCACATAGCATAATACATCCAGGGAGAGAGCAGGGTGGGTTAACACTCACTCACAGCTGTGTGAACAGTAGAAGAGAGACCCATCTTCAATTTCAACAGATTTGCTTAAGCAACCACGAAGTAACATTGTAATTAAGGGGAACATTGAAGTTTGTTTCTTTACAAATTATGGAGAATTTCTAAATTAAGTATATTAGAAAAATGTTTACAACCCCCCCCCCCCCAACATACAATATCAAAAGTATTTTTTCACCAATTTCCCTGCAATACAATTTTCCCTTCATACAGCTATTTACATGGAAAAATAAAAAATGGATTTTTGAATGTGAGGAGTGAAAAATGAAAACACAAAAAGGGGTTAAGAGGTTAAAATAGGAAATACTAAAATACCCTTCTAGTCATAATGTCATATTTTTTGGTGTAACATTTTACTGTACTGAGTTTAGTTTAGCTCTGCCTTCTAATAATCCTTTGCTTGGATTGCATTGCTATTACATTGCACTGGAAATAGTATTCTAATGTGTGTCTAAGACCTAACATCATTACTTACATATTTTGTAGAAAAATACTAAACATTTAATGTATGTCACTTAAAAAATTAATTTAATAAAATATAAAAAAAAAAAAAACCTATAGAGGAATTTCAAAATGCTTTATACAAAGTTGCCTTGTACAGACGGTCCCTTATTACTTAAGGACACCTAACTTACAGATGATCCCTAGTTAAAGACAGATCCCTCTGCCCCCTCTGGTGAAGCTATATAGATGCTCACCAGAGGTCAGAGAGATCATAACTATTTAGTACGACGTTTCGGTCATCTCGACCTTTGTCAAGTAGGATCTGACTATTATAGCTTGTAAAGTGGAGGGAAGGTGAGGCTGCCCAGGATCTGTGAAAAATTACTCTTGTATCCACATACAATACGGTGAAGGCTTTGCAATGTGATATATTCACTAAAATAAAAAATCGTTTGAAAAGATCTAAAAAACCGGTGTGTGCCATGTTCTTCAAATGACAGAGGCCTGTCCTTCGCTGATCTTCTTAGTGATATACCTTGTCACTGACAACTCCAAGGTCAGTCATGGAGTTTTGGCTCTGACTGGGCCTATTAGGGTTAATGAGGTGTAAGAGACAAGCAATGTAGCCACAGTAGCACAGACAGAGTTGGATGACTGGAGACATTTGACTTGGCTCTGGATGCAGCATCACTTTCCTAAACGTATCCAGCTGTCTGTGATACTTAGAAGGTTTCTATTAATTATTCATATCATACTTTCCAAATATTACATTATGTGTACAGGGCAAGCATTTTGCTTATCAATGTTAACAGAGGCAAAAATATAGAACATTACAAATAGCAAAGTATAGATAAAAAACTTGTAAATATAAATATAAATTATCTTATGAACACACCATTATGTCACAAAACATTGTATTATGGTGTAGGCCCTCTTTGTGCTACTAAACCAACATGGAGGACATCTACCACCAGGATGAAGGATTGTAAACCAAGCACACTGACATACTGGTGTGTGCCGCCTCTGGCAGGATCCACTCTTCTTTAAGCTTCTTATGCCCTTTTTTGTAAAAAAGCAGGGTATAAGAAGCTACAAAAAAGAGTGGATCCTACCAGAGGCGGCACACACCAGTATGTCAGTGTGCTTGGTGTACACTCTTTAATCCTGGTGGTAGATGTCCTTTAATAATCCATTGAGAAATTGATTTTTACATGAAAGCGCACTTCTAGTAAATCATTTAGATCTTTGACTTTGTGAGCCAATCTTTCCTGGATTGTGCTGATATTTACAGGAAATACCATAGTTGTGCAATTAGATTGAGACCTGGGCAATTTGGGTGTTAAGTCAACTCCAAGTCAACTATCTGCCTTCTTCTTTAAACCATTCATCAACAATATCTACAATGTTCTAGTATTTTTTTAAATAGTTTTTTTAATCTTAGGCAACATTACCTGATCATCAATTTGTACTACAATTACAATAGCCCTATTATAGGAACAGACTAGACAGGCCAGACAGGCCATTCATCCTCACTCATACGCCTTATGGCCACAAACTTATGCTTTATGTAGCCTGTCCGTCATCGGCTTGTAAGCGCCTCTCACAAAGCCATTGACAATATGAAAATAATACGGCAAGGTCAGTCAGAAGGCTGATGGTGCAGTGACTACAATGGTCGCGGGCAAGTAGAAAAACATTCCCTGTGTGTTAGCCAAAAATAGATGTGTGTATATATACATATATTCATTATATTAGTAATGGTGTATATTTACCAAGTCATAAAGGAAATTTGTCAGCCAGTAGCAAACTTCTCCAATCCCAGCAATGTGCTGTAACCTCTTTGACCCATTGTGATACTCCTTTACCACATATGTGACAAAACTTGCAGTAGTGATGGAGTAGCCAACCAGAATGGAGAGTGCCACCAGGGTATTCACCAATACAGTGGTCCTGCGAAGAGAGAAGAATGAGTCTCTGAGGGGGAGCTCGCAGTCGGCAGATGGGAGCTGTACACTTCTTGGGATCCTCCATTTCTCAACTATTACTTATGAATAAAAACACAGGGAGCACTGCTACACAGTTGTTAAAGAGATAAATAATGGTGCCTGGAAAAGCGGACAGGTAAATACATCTTCTGCATTACTGCGGCACGGCTTTTAAATTATGAGTGTGACCATAATACCCAGAAACGTATTAAAGCCCTAACAGAAAGAAGCTCTAGTTTTGCTTAGAGCGCTTTTTAACAAAGAAGCTAAAAAAGTGTCTAAACTACTCAAAAACTTGCTGTACAGTATGTCAGTTGATTGATGCAAATTACGTCAAAATATGGTACATTTTTCTATTAGTTGATCTGTCCCAATATTTTTAGAGACTAGGTAGGGCCGCACATTCAGAAATAATGTGTCAGGGTTCTGGGCCTCTGGACCACCACGAGAGGTGGTAGAACCCGCCGCAAAGCGGGATGGTCTTGCTGCGGCTGGGTACCACCAGGCCGTTCCACAGGTGCGACTAACCCGCGGTGGCAGCCAAGGTAAAAGTTCAGAACACAGTCCAAGCCCGGGGTGACAGCGGGAGAAATAAAGCAGGAAGGAACACTGGAACACACAATAGGAACACGGAACAGGAACATAGAACAGGAACACAGAACAGGAACGCTGGAGCACAAGGACACGGGAACTGGAAGGCTGGAGAATGGAGACACAGGAATAATGCAGGGAAGCTTTCTCTAAGGCTATTGGCTCAAAGATCCGAGGAAACCCAATAAATTCTTGAGTGCCGGCGCGCACTGCATAGGGAGCGGGGACACGCACATGGCCTAGTCCAGATGGGAGCACGCTCATGGGAAATTAAGTGAGGGCCCGGGGGAGCCGTGCTTCAACGGGGAGGGGCAGAGGTGTGATCGCAGGGGGCACCCATGACATAATGGAAAGTATCATAATTTTGTTCTGAACTAGAAACCTGCAGCTGGAAGGACAATTTGGTAAGAATGAGAATCTTGTATATGTATGTAATTAAAACATGAATAGAAACGATCTTACATTGTTCCTTGTGTTATATCTCCAGGGAGAGGTGCGTTGTAGACTGAAATACCTGTAGAAAACATTCAATAGTCAAGTAAGTAATAAATCCTATCATACATGGTGACTGGCTGTTGATCTTACCGCACTTTCAGGCAGAAATAATTAATAAATGTTTAGGAGAAATAATAGTGCAGAGTTCTCAAAAAATTTCTTGAGGATTTTTATTATATAAGATACAAACATTTACTAAAACTTCCCTTAATTGACCGATTTGGCCAGCAGCTATTACTTCCAACATGCACATGCACACATGGCTCGGATAAGCATGCATGTGTTCTAGATTGTCAGAGAGGAGTAAGTTGTTGCTGCTGTGAGAACAAACCTATGTAAGAATTCCTGTTTTCCCATGTCACCAAGCATTATCTTTATTGGGTAGCTTGCAAGGCCCCATCCTTATACATACAGTAATATAATTTTGTTGCCCTAAATTGAAGGGTATGGTTGACTTTATGCTATGAATGCTATATTGAGCATAGGGATTAATTATGTAACTGGATTAAATAATATTAGGAACATATAGCTAAGGCCTCATGCACACGACCATTCTTGGTGGGTCGTTATTTGATATTGTTTTACTTACTGTATTGTGAAGACTCTGTGCTTGGCAGATTGGATCTTAGAAGAAAGTTGCTGAAGCTGTTGAGGAAAGCTGGCAGACTGTGAGGACCCTCGTTGTTATACCACACCTGGGTATAAAGACAAACAGTCATGAGTGTGAAATGCTGGAAAAGCTAAAAATGTATTAGTAAAGCTGTTATAAGGAAAGACAACCAACCTTATAAGGGGTGTCCAGAGGATGAAAAACATGTCTGCTTTCTTCCAAAACAGCTTGATCAGATGTATTGGGAGGATTGTAACTAAGCACCATTCATATTTATACAGCTGAGCTTAAATACCAGCACAAACCATGGTCTGGTGTGGCGCTGTTTTTCAAAGAAAGCAGCCATGTTTTTTTAACTTCTTGACAACCCCATTCATTTCCACTATTGTTACATTAGTAATAAAAGCATATTCAACTGCTGTTTTTTGGCAAATTAAAATGTACCAGTAAATGAATTACAACATATTATAACATATTCCATTTTATATAATTATTTCTTTACTATGTTAGAATTAAAGATTTATAACTGAGGGGATGAATGAACTTGTGTAGATACTGAAATTCTTCCCAATGACCACTACCTGTGATGAAAAATCAGATACTGTAAAGGTCACTTGAGGTGAAAACATAGCAAATAATACTGGGCATGGACCCACCAATGCAGACTATATCATGAATAGAAAAAAATGCTGAATGAAACACTAGGTCTTCTTGTGACAATCACTGATAACCAAGATCCATGATCCAAGTCCATGGAATTCGATGGGTGGTAGTGGTGCCCATCGTCATTTTTCTGCTCTTAAATAATAGATGTTGACTTACTGTAAACCATCCTTCCACAAAAGTATAATGCATCTTCTTGTCTAGAATTTCTCTAATTACCTTATTCAGAGTCAGGTTTGCAGGCAGTGCTATCAAACTGTTAATCTGTGACGTAGGAAGGCCGAAACTCCATCCTCCATACCTACAAACAAACATACTCAATCATACTGACAATCAAATCCCAAACTTTCAGGTACGATTACAGATATCTGCCATTGTCCATAACCATGGAGGACAGAAGATATGCTTGTGTCACTGGCATATGAGATATGAGCTCTAAGCATGTTCTGATGGCAGGAGAAAATACTGCCAGAGCCACAGGCACAGACAGGAGTAGGACCTACTCTAAAATTTGCAGCTCAGGCAGTCGGCTCATACGTGGAGGCATGTAAATTTAGACTGTGGGTGTGGGGTCATAGAAATATATGAGGATGTGTGTTAGCCATTGAAACAACATTATTTGTGTGCCTGAGCCCTTTCTCCATTAGGTTCTCCTATGAGAAAGCTGGGCTGCAGTAAGCTACATATTTGCATGTGGCATTTTATGGAAACAATAACTTGATGGGTTGTCTATGCCATAGCAAGATACAATTTCTGTCATTGTTATTATACTGTCGGAGGGAAGTTCATATAGGACTAGGATTGGAGACAACAGGGAAGACATCACCTGTTCTGTGTTTAAAAGATTCCCCATGTATGAACATGTTGGACACCCATGAATGTGACATGGGGTAGAAAAGCCTAAAAGGGTTTCCAGGATTTAAAAAAACACCTGTCCACATGTTGTGTTGCTGTCCCAAAATAAAAAGCTGCTTGGCGTGGGTTTGACTGCTGGGACCACCAACCAATACAACGGGTGGAGCAGTAGGACAAAAATGCCCTTCCACTCCATCCACTTACTATATAAGTGCCGGAGTTAGTGGACACTCGGTTGAATAAAGAATAGAATGGAGTCACAGGGTGACTGGAGTTCAGGTTGAGAGGGTCCCTTTCTCATGTTATCATCTTGTGGATAGGGGATAGCCTCCAAACTTGGATAACCCCTTTAAATTAACTAATGCATAATACCAGAAATAAAGTTGTGGCACAGATTCCACTAGAGAACAAACAGGTTTTTCTAATTTCCATTAAAGGGGGTTGCTCGAGCTACACCTGGTTCTTTTACTTTTCATGTATCCAGGTTTTAAACACATTTTCCATATACATCTATTTGTGGCAATGATGGACCAGCTATTATACATAGCTCTCTGGGAATGAAGTGGGATGTGAATACACTTAACATTGAGGGCACACCTGCTGTTAATGCACATGTTTGTCTGAGCATCGTATGTCTATAAGGAGATATGAAATAGCTCGGCTAAAGATGTCAACTCAGAGATGAGATTACACCAATTGGTTTCTTGTTTTCCTCCTATGCGGACATTTAAACATTTGTAGAAATAAAATGGTAAAAAATGCATTTTTGTATTCTACTCCAGCAGCAAATTTATAAATATCTCCACATATCTGATATATCTGGATGTTCTGCCATTCCACATTACAATACATTCAACCATTTACATAACAAAAATAGAGAAAACCTGTGCTTATTATCTTTATTTCCATAGAGATATAGATCGAGCTATTATGTTTTATCTCTAAACTGTAAAGAGTGAAAGAGAAAATATCTTCAATATGAAAGAAGAAAACGGTCTTAGACCAAACAATGGAGGATAAACTTACCGCTTCTGGGCAAACTGTAAGGCTGTTGTGATGAGATAGTCCTCCAAGCTGCTCCCAGTGAGATTGTACATCATCTGTTTTGAGTAAGTCATCCGATGGGGAGGAACAACATCAGCGGAATTACATACCTGGATGATACAACGTAACAGACTTAGTACAAAGGAAAATGCAGTAGTGGACCGGCACAACATGAAGGACTTCACATGGGTACAATGCCAAAAAGACTTTCTTCTTTATTGTTTAAAACATCATATACATGAGGATGCAGAATGGGTTGACGCGTTTCGACGGAGACCGTCTTAATCTTAACCTGTCTGTCCACACACCGCGCTCACTTTTAAAGCTAATCAGCTGGGTGGTGTAAGGAAGGAAACACCCTCCTTGTTTAATCACCACCTGATCCGGGCCGTGCCTCCAGGTCACATGACAACTTCCTCCTCCTACTACGTCACGTGATCGGGAGCACGGACCGGAAAGACATAGTGATAGTAAGTAACCTTATTAAAAACACAGACTTTATATTCATAAAATATGTCAAAGCCTCTTATAGTTGCACTATACAAAAAGATTGTGTGGGCTGGACATAAGTCAAAGTACTGGGGAACTAAGGAGTCATATTATGATGCATTACGATTCAAAAATACACATGTCGATTCTGAAATATTTTACAAGTCTTAAGGTTCCAAAAGAAATGACCATGCGTCACCTAATTACTAAACAAGGAAAAAACACCGTAAACATTATACATGAAACTTTATGTGAACGAACCGTTAATACGGAAAGAAAACATCTGGATAGATCTCAGTCATCCTAATGGGACAGGGAGAAGGAAAAGAAAACAGGAAAAAACAGGAAAGAACAACAAGGAAGGGGGGAGATATCTACCTAATAGAGCACATACAGGTAAACACTCACTCTTAGTATGTCAATATGATGTCATGTCTCTTGTTCATACCTTGTGGTGCTCTGCTTTCCATTACAAAAATCCAATAACTCTCCCTATTCAATAGTTTCCTCTTCATGTTTCCGCCCCTGATTGGATGTATCACTCTTTCAAATCCTATCCATGTAAAGTGACATGACGATTTGCCATGTATTTCTCTGAAATGTTTCGAAGCTGCTGAGATGCCTACAGACTCATTGGTGATGTCTGACAAGTGACGGCGTATCCTGATTTTGAGAGGACCTGTAGTGTGACCTATGTATTGAACATTACACTCTGTGCACATGATGGAATATATGGCATTACTAGTGTTGCAATTGAGATATGACCGAATGGGATAATTCCTATTTGTGGTACATGACGTGATATTCGTGTCAACCGTGACGTATTTACATGCTTTACACTGTGAATGGCCACATTTATAACAGCCCTTGGTGTTCAACCAAGTCGGGTTGGTTTTTCGGCTGTTGAATAAGCTAGGTGAGAGAGCACTCCCTATTGTAGGGGCTCTCTTTGCCACACACTTTATGCCTTTGTTCAACATGGTGTACAGACTGGGGTCTTGTAGTAAGATCGGGACAAATCTATTAACTATTTTCGTAATTTCTTTGAATTTTCTGCTGTATGTTGTGGTGAACACTATGGGGGTGTTAAATTCTTGTGTTTCAATTTCATTTTCTTTCCCCGTGTGTTTGTGATTCTCTCTTAGTAAATCTTTTTGTTTAATATTACAGATCCTGTTTGACGCTTCAATTACGGATTTTTTGTAACCCCTCTGGTTAAGTCTAAATTTAAGGTTCTTTCTCTCCCTTTCATAATCATCATCATTGGAACAGTTTCTTCTAAGACGTATCAATTCACCGTATGGTATATTTTGTGTGACATGGGGAGGATGACACGATGACGCTAATAGAGTGGTATTTCTTGCCATCTCTTTCCTAAAGGGCACACTTCTAACCCTATTGTTCTCTCCTGTAAGGGTTACATCCAAAAATGGAATTGAATTTCCTCCAAACATGGACGTGAATTTAAGATTCATTGGGTTGTCATTGATATAGTTTACAAAGTCTGTAAACATTGTTTCTGAACCTTTCCACACCCACACCAGGTCGTCTATGTACCGACCAAACCATACAATAGACGCCTGATGTGGGTTGGATGGTGAAAAAATGTATGTCTCCTCCCATTGGAGACATGGGGGAGAATTTGGCCCCCATCGGGGCCCCCTCCACTTGCAAGTAATATATGCCATCAAAATAGAAAAAATTATTTTGAAGTAAGAATACTGTGGTAAGAATTATATATTCCTTCAACGCTAAGCTGTAGGTACAATATCTATCAAGATGTCTGCGTAAGAAAAAAAGACCCAATTCGTGGGGTATAGATGAGTATAACGCGGTAACGTCACATGATGCCCATTTGAAATCATTATGCCATTCAAAATTTTGCATAATTTGTAGCAAATGTTTTGTGTCCCGTAAAAACGAGGGGGTGACTCTGGTAATAGGCTGAAGATAGTGATCCAACCATTCACCCAGTCTCTCACCCACTCCTCCTATCCCAGCCACTATAGGTATAGACTTAGTACAAATGTTTTCTTTTATATACAATTATTTCAAAACTATTAGTTCTTAGTAAGATTAGCGGTGGGAGAATGGGCAAATTTGTGAAAATACAAAGTGAGAAACAAGGCCTTCTTTGTAGTTGCTCTCTGCTACGAAATTTTGCTATCTAAACTCGACCTCCATTTTAAGTTCTATTTACTCTCTGTGTGTAGGTGAACACCTGTGAACACTTCCTCCTGGAAGACAGTTACCTTAATCTAAAATAGGACACTTCTTCTTTTCTGACACATCAGTTTTATAAAATACAGTGGGTACGGAAAGTATTCAGACCCCTTTAACTTTTTCACTCTTTATTTCATTGCTCTTTTTTTTTTTTTGCTCATTAATGTACATTCTGCATCCCATCTTGACAGGAGTTTTTCTCAGCCGCAGGGACAAGTCGACTGGTTACAATTGAAGGAAAGATGAATGCGGCCAAGTACAGAGATATCCTGAATGAAAACCTCTTCTAGAGTGCTCCAGATCTCAAACCGAAGCCGAAGGTTTATCTTTTCACAAGATAAAGACCCTAAGCACATAGTTAAAATAACAAAACAGAGATTTCAGAACAACTCTGTGACCATTCTGGACTGGCCCAGCCACAGCCCTGACCTAAACCCAATTGAGCATCTCTGGAGAGACATGAAAATGGCCACCACCAACGTTCCCCATCCAACCTCAGGGAACTGGAGAGGATCTGCAAGGAAGAGGCAGGGGATCCCCAAATCCAGGTGTGAAAAACTCGTTGCATCATTGTCAAGAATATTCATGAATGTACTGGTTTAAAAGCTGCTTCTACTCAATATTGAGCAAAGGGTCTGAATACTTATGACCATGTGCTATTTCATTTTGTTTAATAAATTAACACAAATATCTACAATTCTTTTTTCTGTCAAGATGGGGTGCAGAGTGTACATTAATGAGAAAAAAAGAACTTTTTTTGATATCACCAATTGTCTGCAGTGAAACGAAGAGTAAAAAATTTAAAGGGGTCTTTAAATATTTTCTGTACCCATCTAACAATTCTGAAGCATCTTTTCCTAGGTCTTACCATTGTACTGCTCCTCTGTTATTCATCCTAGGTATGTAGAAATATATCGATTGTCTCTTGCTCTGCACCATTATGAAATGTTTAGGGAGATACCTTTATTTCATGGTGGAATGGTAACACCCATTTGTCAAATAATTAGGATGAAAAATATAGTCACCATCATTTTGAGCTGTCTTTGTCAGGGGGTTATGGTGTATTTTACAAGGATTATGCAGTCATATTCTAGCTTCATCTAGTTCTATTTGTACCCAGACAGGGCATTATAGCTGTTATCATGTCTGCTATCTTAAAGAGAGCCTTATATGGTTTAGAAACCCAATAAAGACGTTCTACAATGATCAAAACAATTCTTTAAGTAGCATCGTGCTAGAGCAGTGATTTTCAACCAGTGCGCCGCGACACACGGTCGGGTGTGCCGCGGGAAAAGTTCCCCAAACTATGGTGCCCCCTGTGTTTTGTTTCCCGGCAATGCACAGCGATGCGCAGTCACGGCTTCTCACAATGTAGGAGACGTGTACAATAACACATGCGCAAGCTTTGAACCTCGAGCGACAAAATGACGTCACCGAGGCCGGCGCATCATCCTCAGAGCGGAGAGACTCTCCCATTTGCTCACCGCTAAGGTAATGCCCACCAATAATGCTGACTATATGAGCTTTTGCCTGAGTATATGAACTGTTAGCAGAATACACAGCATATGAGCTGGTACTTTTAGTACTCCAGCAGTATACTGCATATAACAATGAGAAATGTAAAATGAGAAATACTATAGTCATGAGGCTGGAGTACTACATGTACCAGCTCATATGCTGAGTATATGAGCTGGCACTTGTACTCTGACTTCACGGCCATAGTACTTCTCATTGTACCCCTTTATTTTGCAGTATATGAGCCACATAATAATCAGCGCCAAATACTAAAAACAGGGAGAAACTGAGAACTGTTGAGCTTCGTCTGTGTCTTTCCACCATTCCTGCCAGGATATCTCTTATGTGTTTATCGAAACAGGCCCAGGTTTCACACTGAGTGAGTAAAATAAATTTAGAATCTATATTATTAACTATATGTATAATATGACTGTTTTAGTGTCATATTGTGCTATTTTGGTTGGTGGTGTGCCCCAGGATTTTCTAAGTCAAAAAACGTTGAAAATCACTGTGCTAGAGTAAAGGCACATCATTTGCAGCAATAATATGCTCAGTTAGAGCTGTAATTTTATGTCACGAGTAATAACTAACTCCACATTGTATATAAACTAAGTAAACAGCAAAAAAAATGTTCTTGCTCTGAATGTTGCTAATTGCTCTATTTACAGCGAACATGACAAAAGAAGCAGTCATTCCGAGCTGTGCTAACAATGAAACAATACACCGAGCCACAGTGCATCTCTCCGTAACTATCCATAACTTTGTATCCAGGTGATTTTGTGATGGTAAAATTCTAAATGTCATTGTTTCTTTCCAAATTTCACTTGTACATTGCTTAGGCTTCATTTCATAGGAACCTTCTTAAAACACAGAGGAAAGCTTCTTGATGGAGTGGCCTGGATAATGGTAGTATTGCTAGAATTGTGTACTCTAGATACTGGCAAGGGGCATATTTAAATATTACAAAACCCATCACTTCTCTGATTGTCCTGCAAAATGGTCAGTTCTGCCAGGGAAAGGAAATTTAGATCAATGTGATCGGTCCATGATCCGGCCAGAAAAAATACTCGAGGCCAGTCCATGGCATGTCGGAAGGTCTATGAAATCTAACCATGCATGGTCCACACCATGCATGCGCACACATAACACACAAAGTTTTAGACGTGGTTTAGAATTGCAGTATCACTATTGAAGGCAATCGTAAATGTGTTTGGACCTGCATTTCTGAAAGCACCCTCCATCAAATTAGTTGAATGGTGAATACATTACGGGAGCTAGTCACTATCTGACAAATTTCAAGACTTGGTATGGAGCAGAGTCTACTCTAGGATTTGTGGCCATATATGAATACAGTGAGAGTACTCACAGGCTGGGTTAAAGAACCATGGGGGATCTGAAATAATAGTAAAAGAGGTGTAAAAAACATTTAAAAAATATCAAAAATTTAAATCAGCCCCTTTTCTCTAAAACACATAAAAAAATTCTAAAAAATCATTAACATGTCTGGTGCCTGAATGCGGCGGTTTTTCCGAATCCGTCTGGTTTTTTTACGGAACACCCCCGATTTCCGTTGCGTGCATGCCGGCGCCAATGCGCCACAATCCGATTGTGTGCGCCAAAATCCCGGGGCAATTCAGGGAAAATCGGCGCAAATCGGAAATATTTGTATAATCCGTCGTAAAAACGTGAACCGGGCCCTTAGTAAATGACCCCCAATGTATACAACAAGCCCTCATACAGTTCTGTACATGGGGATATCAATAAGGTTTGGCTTGGGAAGGAGGGAAATGTAAAACTCTGAGTTTTAGGGTTTTTCAGGTTGTTGTATATTAATTTTTTTATATGTTCCCTATACATCTGTAAAGCTATAGAAGTGGCCATAATAATTCCAGATCGTCATGTCAGGAGCAGAATTTACAAGTCTCATTCCACTTACTGTATATCCAGTCGAGCAGTTGCAGTTGCCATATGCGGGGGTCTGGTTGCCGGTATAGTTCCATGACCCCAAGCTGTTTTCAGCCAAGCATTGCCTACAAGCAGGGAAACAGATGTAACACATCATTCTCTAAGCTGTTACATACAGTATCACTATGACCCTTTAAAAGTGGTAAATTATGTTTTATTATTTCAGCATTTTCTGTTTTATTAAAGGGGTTTTCCAACGAAAGAAAATTCTCACATCTGAATCCCCTAGTGATGTTAACACAATAAAGATCATTTTAACCCCTTACTTTACAATGTTACTCAGTGTTATTGCTGTTTTAGCTCCTTTCACTCGCTAGTCTGGCCAGTGTAATATTCAAGGGTGTGAGCGGAGCCTCTCTAAGCAAACACTTTATGACCCATCTAGTTTGGTGGGGTGACAATGTGGTGACATTATCAGAAAGATCAGAGATGCATGATGCCTATTACACAGAGACTGCAGACTGTTAGCCTGTGAGGTCTGCTACATCTCTCAGACATGTGCCTGCCTCCTCCTTCCCCCATATCACTTATCTCCTTGTAGCTTGTAGTTTGCAGCCTCTCTCTCTTCTCTCGGCTCTGTCCTGGCAGGATGGGATCAGTGAGTGTCTGTGAGCTCCATGCAAGGGGCGTAGCTACAGACAGAAACTCAGCAGCAGGATCTTATACAAAAATCCAAGATGGTCACCAAAGTCAAAAGTTACTGGGTCGTGTCTAAGGGAAACTGAAATTGTGTACAGCAGAACTGATAGAGACAATTTGGACTTGTATCTGTGAAATGCTGCATTTTTGTTAATAACAGTGAATTAGAGAATGTGTTATTTTGTTATCTTGAGTACATATAAGAAACTTGTCTTTGTGGGAATACCCCTTTGTTTAACCCCTTTAATGGCACATCACGAGTCAGCTTCAGGTGCATGGAGAGTGCTCTCGAGCTGAGCCCTCTCCATAGCCGGTAAGTCTTTGCTACATATCGCAGCAAAGACTTACCAGTAACAACAGCGATCGGTGTAATCATAGTAATAACATGGTGAGAAAAAGACATCAGTCCCTCAAGTCCAACCTATATAGTCCATCAAGTACTGTGCTTTTGTGCTTACCAGTTTTGGGCCATGCAGACATTGTCAATGCCAGGAAACAAATTCATTGCATTCATCAGGTCTTCACTTGTGTCATTAGAAATTCTGCAAAATGAATCAAAGTGTAATTATGAGAAAACATGAAAAATTTGCTGTCACAAACAGAGCGGCATATGAAGGCATCGAAGTAAAGGCTGTTCTGATGCTACTTTAAATGCTATAAATCATGGTGCACAGTATTAAAGGAAACCTACCACAGCACGACACATACTTTAGTTAGGCCCGGCGATCGTTAGTTTAGCTAAAAATTTTTTTTACTTACATATGAAAATAGCCCTCCGGTGCTACCTCTACGTCATCTTCGGAAGGGAGATGCCTTCCGATCTTTAATTATTCCTGCCTCCTTCATTGTAGCCATCCTCCTTCAGGTGCCGAGAGCCGTGACGTCACTAAGCTCTCGGCACCTATCGCGCATGCGCAGAAACTAGCTCTCACACACCCGGCCGGCGATAGGTGACGAGAGCTGGGTGACATCACGGCTCTTGGCACCTGAAGGAAGGAGGCGGGAATACTTGAAGGAGGCGGGAATAATTAAAGATCGGAAGGCATCTCCCTTCCGAAGATGACGTAGGGGTAGCACCGGAGGGCTATTTTCATATGTAAGTAAAACATTTTTTTAGCTAAACTAACGATCGCCGTGCCTAACTAAAGTATGTGCCGGCATCAGTATTAAATAGCCTACCAGGTGGTTTGCTCGCATGATTTTATCATGCGAGCAGTGGTAGGTTTCCTTTAAGCGCCTGTATTTGCATGCACTTTCTCTACACATATAACTATAATTCTAAATATGAGCCTCTGTACAGGTTACTCGCATGGTGCGTAGCTGTCATACATATATGGAAGTTACTCACTCAAAGGGTACGGCTTGTTCTGTGGTGCCATACATCTCAGGGGTCAATAAGAGCTCTGGATATTCTGCATATCCTATTGACAGTGATCCAAATCCCATAGCAGCAATGACAAATAATACAGGAAGCAGAATTTGAGAAATCAGACCCTTCCAATTCCTTTTGGAGTTGTGGAACCTCTTTATAAACATAGCCATGATCTTCTTGAGCAGGAGCTTGAAACCTTTGACATGTTCCATCTTGGTCAGTGGTTGATCTGTGCAAGTATTAATAGTAGAACAAACAAAGACTTGAATATGAAATACATTTTGTGGCCTGATGAAGATGCCAATGTAATATTGAAACCGATAACCCTAACAAATATTATATATTGTTTGAACAAATAAAGTTTAACAATATACTTACTATGGGGGTCTTTTTTGGTTATTCCAGGTTTTGGCCTTGTTAGATTTATCTAGAGGTTGATATATCAGGCATGTGTGTATGTTGTCTTTTTGTGCCTTTTTAAAAAAAGTTTCACAAAAGTCATAAATTCTTTTGCAATACTCCAATTGCATCATTTTTATACATCCACTCCTGGATATTAAAGATTTAAAATTATTGTGCGTCTAAGTTTGTTAGGTAAGTGAAAAGTAGCAAATGTTGGTGCAAATATGCAAATGTGCTCAAAAAAGAAAATGACAGAAAATAACAGAAAATACTAAGATCAATGACCCCTATGTCTTCTGTTTTCTCTCGCAATCCTCTGATTTATGATTTCTTTGGTTTCCATTTGTATTGCTAATACAAATGAACAGTTGGTTCAAATGAGCAGACATGTGTTTTCAATCAGTAAAGGAGAGAATCTTTAGAGCTTCTGAGCTAATTCTGCTTTGTGGTCTATTACAATAGTTTTTCTAAAACATACCATCTCTATCAAAAAGATTGTATGAGTTTGTAGAGATTTCATCAATTACTATAACATCATCCTTGTTAGGGATAGGCATTGCTTTTGAAAATTGTTCATCTTCCTCATCCAGTCCATCAGTTAATTTTAGGAATACCTATAAGAAAGAAAATGCAAGTTCATTTTTGGTTATGTCTGTCCTGAGGACTTGTGTTCTTGTGATCTTAGCTTGTTTATCTGTCTTCCAACGTGTTCTGTCTACCCTGGTCCACCACTTGTATGGCATAACAAACAAACTGTGTCTGCCATGACCTTGGCTTATCTCCATCATGCCCATCATATGACATTTATTGACATATCTTGACCACTATGAGCAAATACTACTCCCAGAGATAGGAACCTGGTAGTGTATTTGCCTCTAAGTCTCAAATAATAAAGGGGTTAAAGGGTTAATCAATGACATTTAAATTGGACCCATTTAGAGATGAGCGAACATACTCGTCCGAGCTTGATGCTCGTTCGAGCATTAGCGTACTCGAAACTGCTCGTTGCTCGGACGAATATTTCGCCAGCTCGAGAAAATGGCATCTCCCGCCGTTTTGATTTTTGGCGACCAGAAACAGAGCCAATCACAAGCCAGGAGTGAGTGAGGCCCGCGCTGCTCGCATCATTCTCTGTCTGGATGCCGTTAGGGAGAGAGCTGCTGCTGCTGCAGGGATAGCGTTAGGGTGTTATATTAGCTTACTGTTAGGCAGGAGTGAGTCTACAACCCAACAGCCCTTGTTAGGGCTAGAATATTTTCTTTACTTGCGGCTGGCCTTGCTGGCACTAGTAGTGCAGCTAGTACCATATTGTGACGAATTTGCAGGGAGACTTGCGAACGTTCTATTTAGCTCTTGCAAGTCTCCCTGCAAATTCGTCACAATATGGTACTAGCTGCACTACTAGTGCCAGCAAGGCCAGCCACAAGCAAATAAAAAAAAATAAAAAAAATAAATAAATAAAAGTTAAAAAAAAATCGTCCGACTGTGCCTAATTCAATCAAACCCCTAATAAATTGTCCCACTTAGTGACACACATATCCATCTCAAACACCTAAGTGGGACAATTTATTAGGGGTTTGATTGAATTAGGCACAGTCGGACGATTTTTTTTTAACTTTTATTTATTTTTTTCAAAACTAAAAGTCATCACAGGCACAGCACAAAATCCAGTTGTGTGCTGTCAGTGTAGGTTAGAAACTAGCCATACAAGTACCCAACAGGCCTTCTCAGGGCTACAATAGCGTTATATATTTTATTTTTTTTTATTTGCTTGTGGCTGGCCTTGCTGGCACTAGTAGTGCAGCTAGTACCATATTGTGACGAATCTGCAGGGAGACTTGCGAACGTTCTATTTAGCTCTTAGTGACACACATATCCATCTCAAACACCTAAGTGGGACAATTTATTAGGGGTTTGATTGAATTAGGCACAGTCTGCCGATTTTTTTTTTCTTTTTCAAAACTGAAAGTCATCACAGGCGCAGCACAAAAATCCTGTTGTGTGCTGTCAGTGTAGGTTAGAAACTAGCCATAGAAATCATCATCATCTTCTGTGGTTGCTGTGTGATTTCTTGTGATCGTTTTGTTAAAAAAAAAAAACACAAAAAAACACCAACAATAGAAAAAGCACAAAAAACACACAAAAAAAATTTTTACAGTTTACACTTTAATTTTGAAAATGTTGAACCCGAGGGCTAGGGGTAGGGGTAAAGGACGAGGGTGTGGACGTCCAACTACTGCAGGGGTCAGAGGCCGTGGTCCTGGGCGGGGTGAGACACCACCTGCTGATGAGGGAGCAGGGGTTCATGTCTCAAGTTACTGGGACTCGTGATAGAGCACTGTTGAGGCCAGAACAGTTCGAACAGTTGATGTTGTGGATTGCGGACAATGCTTCTAGCCATTTGTCCACCAGTCAGTCTTCCACACAGTCCACCCATGTCATCGAAATTAGCACTCCTCCAGATCCTCCACCTCAGCCTCCTTCCCCCCAGTCTGCCCGCTCCCAGGAAAATTTGGCATTTGAACCGGCATACTCTGAGGAACTGTTTTCTGGACCCTTCCCAGAGTCACAAACCACTTGTCCGGTTGCTGCTGAGCTCTTTCCCGATGCCCAGGTTTTCCACCGGTCGCAGTCTGTGGGTGATGATGACATTGTTGACGTAGTGGAAGAAGTGTGTAAAGAGGTGTCGGACGATGAGGAGACACGGTTGTCAGACAGTGGTGAAGTTGTTGTCAGGGCAGAAAGTCCGAGGGGGGAGCAGACTGAGGGATCGGAGGATGATGAGGTGACAGACCCAAGCTGGGTTGATAGGCCGGGTGAACACAGTGCTTCTGAGAGGGAGGCGAGTCCTCGATGAGAACAGGTTGGAAGAGGCAGTGGTGGGGCCAGACGGAGAGGCAGGGCCAGAGCTGGTGCATCAGCACCAAATGTTTAACGTAGTGAAGCTCCCGTGGCGAGGGCTAGATTTTCGGAAGTCTGGAGGTTCTTTAAAGAGACACCGGATGACCGACGGACTGTGGTGTGCAACCTGTGCCACACCAGGATCAGCAGGGGTTCCACCCCTAACAGCTTAACCACCACCAGTATGCGCAGGCATATGAATGCTAAACAACCCACTCAATAGAACCAAGGCCGTTCACCTCTGGCCAGGCACACCACTGCTCCTTCCCCTGTGTTATCTGCTGCCTCTGCTAGTCAGCCCCCTGCCCAGGACCCCGGCCCAAACACCTCCCGTGCGAAAACCACACCTTCGCCTCCACGATCCTCCACAGCATCCACCAATGTCTCCATGCGCAAAATTCAGCTGTCTATACCCCAGACGCTGGAGTGCAAGAGGAAATACAGTGCAAGCCACCCACACGCCCAAACCCTCGATGTCCACATCACCAAATTACTCAGTCTGGAGATGCTGCCCTATAGGCTGTTAGAGACCGAGGCCTTTCGCAACCTCATGGCGGCGGCCGCCCCTTGGTATTCAGTCACCAGCCGCCACTACTTTTCCCGATGTGCCGTCCCAGCCCTGCACAAGCACGTGTCAGACAACATCACCCGTGCCCTGACCAACGCCGTTTCTGACAAGGTCCACCTGACCACGGACACGTGGATGAGTGCTGCCGGGCAGGGCCACTGTATGTCACTATATGTCACTGGCTGGGACCGAGTCTGACTCTGGGGCTGGTCATATACTGCCGACGCCAAGGATTGCGGGACCTACCTCGGTCCAGGTCTCTCAGGCCTACTATGCCTCCTCCCACCCCTCCTCCACCTCCTCCTCCGAATTACCATTCGTGGGCATGGCGCCATCATTCGGTAGCTCTAGGCACAGCAGCAGTGCCGTCGCTAAACGACAGCAGGTGGTGCTCAAACTGCTGAGCCTAGCCGATAAAAGGCACACTGCCCAGGAGCTATTACAGGGCATCACGGCACAGACTGATCTGTGGCTGGCACCGCTGAACCTGAAGCCAGGCATGGTTGTTTGTGACAATGGCAGTAACCTGGTGGCGGCTCTGCAACTCGGCAGACTGACACATGTGCCATGCCTGGCCCATGTGTTGAATCTCATAGTTCAGCGGTTCTTCAAGACATACCCCAATCTGTCTGATTTGCTAACGAAGGTGCGCCGCATCTGTGCGCATTTCAGGAAGTCCAGCACAGATGCTGCCACTCTCAGGGCAGCGCAGCGCCGCCTCCAACTGCCCGCTCACCGACTGTTGTGCAACGTGCCCACGAGGTGGAATTCAACATTAACCATGTTATCCAGAGTTTACCAGCAGCGCAGAGCGGTTGTAGACTGCCAGATGTCAACTTCCACCAGAACTGGTAATCAGGTCAGTCAGCTTCCTCAAGTCTACAATGAGGAGTGGACGTGGATGTCTGATATTTGTCAGGTGCTGAGTAACTTTGAGGAGTCAACACAAATGGTCAGTGGCGATGCCGCCATCATCAGCCTCACCATCGCGCTGATCTTTACAGATCAGCTGATCTTTACATAAAGATGGTGAGGGAGTACGTAGCTGACCATACCATCGTCCTAAATGATCACACAGCTCCCTACAACTACTGGGTTTCAAAGCTGACATGTGGCACGAACTGGCGCTGTACGCCTTGGAGGTTCGTGCCTGCCCTGCCGCTAGCGTGTTGTCTGAGCGGGTTTTCAGTGCAGCTGGTGACATCATCACCGATAAGCGTACACACCTGTCGACTGACAGCGCTGACAGGCTGACGCTTATCAAGATGAATAAAGCCTGGATTTCTCAGGATTTCCATTCTCCACCAGGTGAAAGAAGCTCAACCTGAATAATGTATGCACTCCTCCTCCTCATTTTCCTCCTTCTCCTCCTCTTTGTACACTAAAGCAGAGGAAACTGGCTATTTTTTGCCAGGGCCAACTGGCCCTAGCTATAGTACTCTATGTATTTAATTTTTCTGGAGGGCAACCTACCCGGTCCTCTGTTTTAAACAATTTTTGGGAGTGCCACCTACAGGTACTCTATGTATTTAATTTTTCTGGAGGACCACCTACCTGCTCCTTTAGTTTGAAAACTTTTTTGGACTGCCACATACAGGCACTATCCAAATTTAATTGTCTCCATGGCAGCCTCCACACATAGTCTTTTTAGCTGCCTCCACACGTTGTCTCCATTGCTACCTCCACACATCATCTCCATAGCTGCCTCCCAAAGTCGTCCATATAGCTACCTCCATACATCGTCCCCTTAGCAAACGAGCTGTGTCAGGCAGAATTTTGGGTTGTTTTCATGGCTTCCACATCAAACTTGTTAACTTTGTCGCCACCCTGCTGTGTTATCCACAAAATATACTGGCAAACTTTTATCATTTACCCATATTATTTCAGCTCTTCCCAAGATTAGGCAGCCTCAGAGGCATCCATGCATACTGCCCCTTCTGTCTCCTGTCCATTTTGCCTCCACGATCCTCAACAGCGTCCACCAATGTCTCCATGCACAACTTTCAACTGTCTATAGCCCAGATGCTGGAGCGCAAGAGTATATACAGCACATCATCCCCTTATCAAACGAGCTGTGTCAGGCAGAATTTTCAGGTGTTTCACCAGATACATAATGGAACTCGGCGCATCTGTTGCCGCCATGCTGGAGACCTGAAGTTGCAATCATAGCAGCGCACTATGGATGCCCCATACTGTCGCTCTTAATCATGGAACCATTTCCAAAAAAACAATTAAAAATAGAACCGCTATGCTATTCCATTATTCCTAGATGAAATAATCAAATGACTCCGCCTGCTTTGAAAAGTATAATTTTTTCAAAGTAAACGCTTCTGGCCCCCAGGCCCATTTTGGGTTGGGAGGAGCCGAGAGACAGGGGCTTGGACAGGCTAAAGCTCGCCTGGCAGCGGAACGCCAGCTCCATCCCAAGATTAGGCAGCCTCAGAGGCATCCATCTATGCATACTGCCCCTGCTGTTTCCTGTCCATTTCGCCTCCACGATCCTCCACAGCGTCCACCAATGTCTCCATGCGCAACTTTCAACTGTCTATACCCCAGACGCTGGAGTGCGAGAGAATATACAGCACATCATCCCCTTATCAAACGAGCTGTGTCAGGCAGAATTTTCAGTTGTTTCACCAGATACATAATGGAACTCGGCGCATCTGTCGCCGCCATGCTGGAGACCTGAAGCTGCAGTCATAGCAGCGCATTATGCATGCCCCATACTGTCGCTCTTAATCATGGAAGTCGTCTCCATGGCTGCCTTCACATGTCGTCCCCTTATCAAACGAGCTGTCATTTTTCATTTTTCGGGTGTTTCACCAGATACGTTATGGAACTTGGTCACTATGTTGCCACCATGCTGTGTTATCGACTAAATATACCGTAAGAAATCATTTCAACGCTTCTTGCTCACCTCCTTTGGTTCCTCTCTGCCGCCTTAACCAGGCAAAATACTGATACATACAGTGCTACATGTTATCCTCGTCAAAAGGAATTTTTTAAATTGGTTTGAAGCCTGAGTCCATTTGAGGTATGTCGCCATGCCACTCTATAGCCTGCCGCTGCTGCCGCTACCTCTGCATGCCGTCTTCTATAGTGTCAGGGTCAATTATTGGATGTTTTAGATGCTATCTAGCCTCATTCGGTCACTCTGTCATCGCCATGCTGTTGCCCATAATTTTGCCATAATGGTGCGATTAAGCAGCCTCAGAGGCATCCATGCATGCTGCCCCTGCTGTTTCCTGTCCATTTCCGTGGTGTTTCCATCATTTTCTAAGGTTTCCAGGTGTTTGGCCAAGCTTCCCTGTGCAGAGCCTTGGTCAACCTTGAAAAATGCTCGAGTCTCCCTTTGACTTCAATGGGGTTCGTTATTCGAGACGAGCACTCGAGCATCGGGAAAAGTTTGTCTCAAATAACGAGCACCCGAGCATTTTAGTGCTCGCTCATCTCTAATAATGTGCGCAGATTTTTAGGTCTTTCACTGTGCTCTTTAAATAATACCTCTACTTTATTCTTTGGTTCGGTACGATCAAGGTGATACCAAATTTATACAGCTTTTATTGCTTTTTAACACATTTTCAAAAGTTAAACGATGTATGAAAAAGAAAAAAAAAATTGCCATCTTCTGGCGTTAATCACTTTTTCATACTTGGGTGTACAGAGCTGTACACAATAAACATTTTTATATTTTGATAGATTGGGTATTTTGCCTATTGTGTCCTATTTTTACTGTTTATTACAATTTATATCAGTTCTAGGGAAAGGGGAGTGATTTGAACATTTAGGTTTTTTATTTTTTAATTATTTTTGAAAAAATTTGTAAACATTTTTTTTTACTATTTTTAGAGCTCTTGGGTATATAAACCCTAGATGGTCTGATCATATACTGCAATACTACTATGCCCAGTCGTGTTGTCTCAAGGAAGATAAACTAGTGCCGGAGGTGTCTGACATTGGCTTACTCCTCTCTTCCTATTCAGAATATAAGCATGCTAAGTGTCCATGTGTATGGTGCAAAAAGTGTTTTGTGAACATCTATGTAAACTGTACGGTCACCATCCACTTTTGACTTTTATTTAAGGTGGACTCCCTAGCAAATTCGGATGATCCGAAAGATAGGCCAGTCTGTCAACCACACATTAAGCTTACCTCTTCTATGGTGGTGTCAGAGATACCATAGCATCCAATTTTCAAATAATTCAGGTTGGTGTCCAGATCACGGAGGAGTGAAAGGTAGGAAGCTGATATCTCTGCTGTGAATGGTGGAAGGACATAGACTAGTTCTCCTCCTACATCTTCCTTCAGTATTGCTTCTGGGATATGTGACTGGATTAAAGCGGTCACTTTTTCTGAATCGCAGACTGATTCATCCTTCTTATTAGGGAACTGAAAAAAGGAAAAGAAACATAGTATTATGTGTATAATACCTAAGGGAATTCTACAGAGACACAAAGAATTGCCCCTTCTGACTTACCAGACCAATCCTGATTGTACTGCTGACCCCAGAGCTTGAGGCAGTGAAGACACCAGCTACACCTACATAAGACTAGGGAGTATGGGGTTGGGTTTGCTGCAGCCCAGGGCAAATTTAAGTCTTTGCATTGAATCCCCAGCAATAATTTACATGATGTGAACCCAAAACTATTTGTACAACATTTTTTGTTGGGATTTGGCTAATGCATGCTATTCCTGCCTCAGGTAAGCTGCCAGAGATTTCAGTTCGGCTTACCCTCAGCATGTAGCATCTGTCCCTGGCCTAAGGGTGATTTAAACAAAACTTTGGGTTTAGAAAAATGGTTCAATCTATTAGCACATCTCAGTGTGTATGAAAATGGGGTAGGGAAAAGGGAACAACCCTTTAAAGCAGACTTACAATATGACAACAATAAATTTACTGTTGGCATCCACAACATATTTGGGTTAATTTACTAAGGGTCGCGGATCTCACTTTCGTTGGACTGTTTGTCTTTTTTGGGGATTGCACGGCTTGGACAGGTATTTAACAGGTGTCTAGGCTGGGATTGTGTTGCCTGCGATCAGATTTTGACGCAGCTGCGCTGACTTCCATGCGACACATATTGGGGGGGGGCGGGCCGTCAGACGAACTGACTGATTCGGACTGAGCATGGGATTTATTGTCGGACAATGCACTTTCGGTGAACTCCAGCGGCTGTGCAAGTATTTGAGCACTATTACCCTTGTATTTCACAATTATATAGATGTTTCCTTTCCTACCATGCTTCTTGGTCAGACATATGTAGATATGTGGGATGAGATAACTAGCTTTTCAGAAGAATATACACTCACCGGCCACTTTATTAGGTACATCTTTCCAACTGCTCGTTAACACTTAATTTCTAATCAGCCAATCACATGGCGGCAACTCAGTGCATTTAGGCATGTAGACATGGTCAAGACAATCTCCTGCAGTTCAAACCGAGCATCAGTATGGGGAAGAAAGGTGATTTGAGTGCCTTTGAACGTGGCATGGTTGTTGGTGCCAGAAGGGCTGGTCTGAGTATTTCAGAAACTGCTAATCTACTGGGATTTTCACGCACAACCATCTCTAGGGTTTACAGAGAATGGTCCGAAAAAGAAAAAACATCCAGTGAGCGGCAGTTCTGTGGGCAGAAATGCCTTGTTGATGCCAGAAGTCAAAGGAGAATGGGCAGACTGGTTCGAGCTGATAGAAAGGCAACAGTGACTCAAATCGCCACCCATTACAACCAATGAAGGCAGAAGAGCATCTCTGAACGTACAGTACGTCGAACTTTGAGGCAGATGGGCTACAGCAGCAGAAGACCACACCGGGTGCCACTCCTTTCAGCTAAGAACAGGAAACTGAGGCTACAATTTGCACAAGCTCATCGAAATTGGACAGTAGAAGAAAAACGTTGCCGAGTCTCGATTTCTGCTGCGACATTCGGATGGTAGGGTCAGAATTTGGTAGAATTTCAACAACATGAAAGCATGGATCCATCCTGCCTTGTATCAACGGTTCAGCCTGGTGGTGGTGGTGTCATGGTGTGGGGAATATTTTCTTGGCACTCTTTGGGCCCCTTGGTACCAATTGAGCATCGTTGCAACGCCACAGCCTACCTAAGTATTGTTGCTGACCATGTCCATCCTTTTATTACCATAATGTACCCAACATCTGATGGCTACTTTCAGCAGGATAATGTGCCATGTCATAAAGCTGGAATCATCTCAGACTGGTTTCTTGAACATGACAATGAGTTCACTGTACTCAAATGGCCTCCACAGTCACCAGATCTCAATCCAATAGAGCATCTTTGGGATGTGGTGGAACGGGAGATTCGCATCATGGATGTGCAGCCAACAAATCTGCGGCAACTGTGTGATGCCATCATGTCAATATGGACCAAAATCTCTGAGGAATGCTTCCAGCACCTTGTTGAATCTATGCCACAAAGAATTGAGGCAGTTCTGAAGGCAAAAGGGGGTCCAACCCGTTACATGGTGTACCTAATAAAGTGGCCGTTGAGTGTAAATTTGTGATAATCATATTTGATACACTAAATGTGGCCACGTGATGCCAGTCTGGAATTCGGTAAGCACATGACAATGTTTTTAAATTAAGGTTTCTTACAAATGTTTGCCCTTAGGCTTCATGTACTCATCTGCATGAGCAGACGTGTACCGTGAGCCGCAAGCCGGGTGAAATGGGAAGAGGTGAGTCCACTTTCCATAGGAAGCTGAACAGCCACGGCTCAAATCAGTGCAGGAATAGGACCAGCCCTATCTATTGAGGGTGCAGCCACACGGTTCTGATACAGTGTGTTGAGACACAATGGGGAAGATTCATTCTGAATCTCCCCATCCCTGGTGGTTTCACCGATCTGCCTGCCACTATGTGTGTGTCGGAAGGGAAACCAGCTGGGAAGCGAGCAGAGCAGGTGGAGAGCGGTTCAGGGCGTGTATGCCTGGCCCATCACATTTACTATAGTCTCGGACAGAAAACTGTCTGAGACTATAGCAACAGATTACCCAGTTATGATTTGGTCTAAAGAAATGGCAGAATTTTAAAACTGCCATTCTAAACGCCAGTCTTAATGAATTTCCCCCAATGTGCAATGCACGTCTGTGGCAGCAGTGAGCTAGCTACCATCTTTGTGGTTAGCTCATGGCCACTACTAGTGGACATATACATCTTGCCTTAAACTATTTTAAGCTAACATACTTAAGTACTATTGCCACATTTGTATCTATTCCCTCCCCTGCTGTCAATGCCCAAACGGCTCTGGATGCCTCCAGAGCCTAATATTGGCCCTAAAAAGTAATATAAATGCCATTTGTGCCATCGCTAACAACTTTGCCCTATCAGACTTCATTTTGTTGTGAAAACAGGTTTCATTTAAAGAGTTTGGTCTGTTTATTCAAGGTTATCCTGATAGCAGGGAAGTGCAGAATGGATACAAATGAGATTATTAATTGGTTTGCAAAACCCTTGCATTTAGCATACAGTTTCCGAGTCTCAGTTGTTGGGTTTCCATGGAAAAAGAGCAGCATGTCTGTGTCTAATTGTTTGGCCTTGTATATCTCCAGTGCCTTCATTAATGTATGGTCTCCGCATTCAATCACAAAATTCTTTTATGCATAGGCTGATGGGGCTATGAAAGTAAAGCCAGAATCTGCTACTAGTCCTGGCGCCACTTATCATAGTTTTATGCATGCGCGATGCATCATTATTCTGCCTTTGCTTTTATATCATGGCCTTGTGATCAAGTCATGTCTAGATTGTGAATTAGAACTTCACATTTTAAGTCAACCCAATAAGATGCATCAGTCCTGGTATTTTAAGACCAGAGCAGAATTAATTTGTTTGGTAACTTTTGTTCTCAGAGTTTGTGCTGAGTTTGGGAAGAAGAAGACAGCAGAAACGAATCATTGTTAACTCTTTGGTTGTAATGTTTTCCATAAAAAACCTCTTCATCTGATTTTATTTAGAAATCGTCTCACTAATATGTATAGGCCACTCTGTCGTAATGACTGCTCTGACTTGTATTGAATTGATGAGCTGCAATCAGATGAAGGAAGGAATAATGAATAATGAATGGGATGAGAAAGTGCCTTAGTTATCTCATTTGTTCTTACTAAGCCGCACTCATGTTTGATACTTAAAAGCGCCTCCCTACTGATCGGGAAGCCAAACGGATATCTGCAAATACTATATAAATATTAAGGATCCAATCACATGGGTAAACCCATGATGGATATGGCTGATGCATATTGTAAACTATCCTCATGACTAAGAATATGTCTGTTTTATGTACATTCCCTTTACTACAGAGTAGAACAGCGCAGGAGACAATTGCGCTATTCAGTAGTGAAAGGCACTGAACAGTATGCATCCATATGTAAATATAGTTTATCTGTATGCTAATGATATGACCAAAGTGCTGTGAGGGATAAGGGGTAGATATTTTGATAAGCAAAGTGCAATATTCTACTATATTTATGAGGGAAAACTTTTTAATGTAGAATATGACTTAAGGGGTTGACCCAAATGTTAAAGTTATCCTCTATCCAGCAATAACAAGAGCAAAGATCCCTTACCCAAATTTCTATGGAACAGTAGGTCAAGCAATACACTGCCACACTCCATAACAGGACCCCTGCTATTCTGATCGGTGGAGGGGTCTAAACATGAATAATTTTTTTACAATCCATTTTGATCATGTGCTGTATATGTAGATATTTTATCAAAGGAATCCAGACAATTTTTCCTATTCTTTCAATTTGCCATTAGAATAGCATAACATCAATTCAGCAAAGAAAACATTTCCCACATGTCCACACTTTATTTAGTTAATAAATAAGAACACCCAACTTACAGAAGACCCCTAGTTAGAAATGGACCTCTGGATGTTGGTAATTACTGTACTTTATCCCAAGGCTACTATAAACAGTTATAGCAGTTATCGAAGGTGTCTGTAATGAAGCTTTGTAGTTAATCCTGGTTCTTATGACAATCCAACATTTTTACAATTCAATTGTCACATAGAGACCAAAAACAATTTTGACTGGGGTTACAATCATGAAGTATACAGTTCTGGCTTAAATACAAACTCAACTTAAGAACAAACCTACAGAACCTATCTGGGACATTACCCGGGGACTGCCTGTATATAAGTCTCATTTTAATATTTGAAGATTCAATGAGGACTGGTTATGTTCCACAGGACTGGCGCATAGCAAATGTGGTACCAATATACAAAAAAGGATCAAATAGCGATCCTGGAAACTACAGACCCGTGAGCCTAACTTCTGTGGTGGGGAAAATATTTGAGGGGTTTGTTAGAGATGCTATCCTGGAGTATCTCACTGTGCACAACCTTATAACCCAGCGTCAGCATGGGTTTATGAGAGATCGGTCCTGTCAGACTAATCTGATTGGTTTCTACGAGGAGGTAAGTTCAAGACTGGATCTGGGGGACGCTGTGGATGTTGTATATCTGGACTTTTCAAAGGCATTTGACACCGTGCCACATAAAAGGTTGGTATATAAAATGAGACTGCTGGGAATAGGAGAAAATCTGTGTATTTGGGTAAGTAATTGGCTTAGTGATAGAAAACAGAGGGTCGTCATTAATGGCACATTCTCAGATTGGGTTGACGTTACCAGTGGAGTGCCACAGGGGTCAGTATTGGGGCCACTTCTTTTTAATATTTTTATTAATGACCTTGTAGTGGGTTTACACAGTCAAGTTTCAATATTTGCAGATGATACTAAGCTGTGTAAAGTAATAAATACTGAGGTCGATAGTTTAGCATTACAGAGGGATTTATGGAAGCTTGAGGAGTGGGCAGAGAAATGGTTGATGAGGTTTAATGTAGATAAATGTAAAGTTATGCACTTGGGCCATGGAAACAAAAAGTATAATTATGTTCTAAACGGTCAATTACTTGGTAAAACTGGAGCTGAAAAGGACATGGGGGTATTGGTGGTATAAGTTTTGCCCTTATACAAATCGCTGGTCAGACCAGACATGGAATATTGTGTACAGTTTTGGGCACCAGTGTATAAAAAGGATATAGTAGAGGGTGCAGAGGAGAGCAACCAGGATTATTAGGGGAATGGAGGGATTAGAATACACTGACAGATTACAAAATTTGGGATTATTCAGTTTAGAAAAAAGACGACTGAGGGGAGACCTCATTACAATGTACAAATACCTGAACGGACAGTACAAGGATCTCTCCAAAGATCTTTTTATACCTAGGCCTGTGACCAGGACAAGGGGGCATCCTCTACCCCTAGAGGAGAGGCGATTTTACCATCAACATAGACAAAGGTTCTTTACTGTAAGAGCAGTGAGACTATGGAACTCTCTGCGGCAGGAGGTTGTTATGGCGGACTCTATGTACATGTTCAAGAGAGGCCTGGATGCCTTTCTGGAGAGGAAAAATATCACAGGTTATGGGGATAAAACATTTATTTAATTCTTAAAGGTTGGACTTGATGGACTTGCGTCTTTTTCCAGCCTTATATACTATGATACTATGATACTGCACGTGTTTGTGTCCAGCCATGGATGGGTTAAAAAGGGTATAACAATGAACCAGGTACTGAAGCCATCTCTATACATCTACCATACAAAGCCATTTTCCAGATAGAGGACTACTTACCATTTTAGTAAGAATGAGACGACACCCACTTCCAAATTTCTCCTTGAGGAATAATGGGGTCCCGCAGCACTTCAGACCTCCCCTCTCCAGGAAAGCAATGCGATCACTGAGCACCTCTGCCTCATCCAAGTGGTGAGTGGATAAGATGATTGTTTTATCTAAAAATAACATAGAACATTATGGTTTTCATTTCCACAAATATAACTACTACTGTATATTTACAGGTTTCCCAGAGGTTAGACATAGACCCAATGTATGATTACTGTACCAAATATGTTCTTTACAACTCAACGGCTACATTTGTATAAAAATGGCTACTATTTTTCATGTGTTCACGAGCATTGTACAATACTGTTCCTGAATAAGTTTCCATTTGTAATAGGACATTTTAGGGGGCAAAAGCATAACTTAGGGGAATGCGGACATATATATAGGATATAATGCATCTTTCCTATACCTCTTTGTTGTGCCATTCCAGTGTAATTGCTCGTGGAATTAAAATTCCTGAGCACTAAATTCCTGAGCACTAAAATCTAGCCAGTTTTATTGGTTCCCCTGTACTGGGCGGCAAAACTAGTGGTCCCATGTGGCGGCCAAAGAGCCTCAGGGGAAAAAAAAGAAAACTCCCCTTTTCCCATTCCCCTGCAGCAGTCCTCACCTCTCCTCCATTCTCTGCTGAACTGTGCAGACTCGATTATGTCATTGCACCAGCTGACTTCAAAGCCACACACAGCAGCTGCAGAAGAGAGAAGAGGACTGCTGCAGGGGGCAGGGAAAGGTGAGTATTGGTTTATTAGTATTTTTTCTACATGATTATTTTTTCACAGTAAAAATGAGAGTGGGCATTATAGATGGGGTATTGAAAGGTGGCATATATCATGGTGCTACAATAAGAAGAACATTATAAGAGGGGGCTACAATAAGGGGTGTCAGAAGTGGTGACTGTCACAGGAAAGAGGCATTGTACTACATGGGGGCCACTAAGTATATATAGCATAGAAGGAGCAGTTGGTGGGGGAGTGTTGTATTATACTTGGTGTTGTATATGCAAAGGAGGCAGAGTGTTGGGTAGGTACAGGATGTAAGAAAATAAATATTTGGCGCTGACAGAAGACCCCCCCCCCCCCTCTATCAATGGAAAAGAAATAGGATAAAAAAGAGTTGGATACAAAAAGGTTTGGGAAAACTGCTTTACATGATACCTACTAGTGCTAGGGCAAGGGGATAATTACAGCGGTGTGAATGTCAGGGGCCCTGACGTATGACCAGAAACACTAAAGAATGGAGGATGTGCAGCATTATATACATATTATGCTGCACATTGTATGGCATAATATGTATAGTTTCATAGTTTCATAGTTTATACGGTTGAAAAAAAGACACTTGTCCATCAAGTTCAACCAAGGAAGGGTAGGAATTGGATGAGGAAGGGATTTAGGGGAAACAATCCTATATAGCATAAAAATCAATGTTATTTAGCTGTAAAAAGGCATCTAGACCCTTCTTGAAGCTATCCGCTGTCCCTGCTGTGACCAGCGCCTGAGGCAGGCTATTCCACAGATTGACCGTTCTCATAGTAAAAAAGCCCTGTCGCCTCCGGTGATTAAACCTTGGTTTCTCCAAACGGAGGCAGTGCCCCCTCGTATATTGATTTGATTTAATCTGGAACAACTTACCACCATATTTTTTGTATGGACCATTCATATATTTATATAAATTAATCATGTCCCCTCGTAGTCGTCTCTTTTCCAGACTAAATAAATTTAGTTGTTTTAATCTTTCCTCATAACTAAGACCCTCCATACCCCTTATCAGTTTTGTGGCTCTACGTTGAACCCTCTCCAGCTCCAGGGCATCCTTTTTATGGACCGGTGCCCAGAACTGCACAGCATATTCCAGGTGTGGCCGAACCAGTGCCTTGTATAGTGGTAATATTACATCCCTATCACGAGAGTCCATTCCACTTTTGATACATGACATGATCCTACTAGCTTTAGAGGCAGCTGATTGACATTGCATGCTGTTATTCAATTTATGATCTACTAGTACCCCCAGGTCCTTCTCAACAAGGGACTCTCCCAGATTTACTCCCCCAAGGACATATTTTGCCTTTGGATTATTGGCCCCCAGGTGCATAACATTACATTTATCCACATTAAACCTCATTTGCCAAGTGGATGACCAAACATTCAGTTTGTCCAAGTCACCCTGCAGCCTATGAACATCCTCCATAGACTGTATTACACTACACAGTTTGGTGTCATCTGCAAAAATAGACACAGTGCTATTAATTCCTACCTCTATATCATTAATAAATATATTAAATAGTAGTGGGCCAAGCACAGAACCCTGAGGTACACCACTCATAACTGGTGACCATTCCGAGTAGGAATCATTGACCACAACTCTCTGGATACGATCCTTCAGCCAGTTTTCAATCCAATTGCAAATGATTTCTGCCAAACCAATAGCCCTAATTTTACCCATCAGGCGTCTATGAGGGACAGTGTCAAATGCCTTTGCAAAGTCCAAGAACACAATATCCACAGCTGCTCTATCCACAGATGTATCTAACACATCTTCCACAGTACACAGAATAGCTATACTTTTTAAGGTGAAAGGGGGCCCCATTCAGAAGTCTGCCATGGGGCCCTGCCTCTCCTAGTTATGCCCCTGTGCAAGGGGTTTGGAGTGGCATAATAATATCTCTTGTCACTACTTCTTCAGCATAGGTCCTGAATTCAAGGTCCTATCTCTTATAGCATTTCTCCTGCAATACCGCTCCTTACCCTTTTTATTTTTAGAAATGACTTCCCAGATACTTCGCCTTGAACAAGGGTCCACTCCAGTAGTGGGTTCATCTAAAATCACCACCTTAGAGCCCCCAATCAATGCTATGCAGATGGAGAGTTTCCTTCTCATGCCCCCAGATAAGTTCTTCACTGGTTTGTAGCGATGTCTGTATAATCCAGTCTCTTGTAACGTCCTGAAAACAAAGTAGCAAATATGGAAGCTGAATATTAATGTGCCAAGACCAGAATGAGTATTAGTCTCTGCTGCCTTTATAGAGCGCTGTATGTATGAGGATTACAAATTCTTCAAGGAGAATTTCATCTCACTGCATATTTATATTTTATTAAAGAGTGGGAGCTGCTAGTTACATCTTGTGGCTTCCATAGACCTCAATGTCACCGGTAGTCACCAGGGGCAGAGCGACACCCAGTGGCCAAGTGTTGTATTACGTCTTAAGAAACATTTTCAACTATTTGTATACTTGAGAAAAGACATTGGGGCAAATTTACTTTCCTGGTCCTGTCGCGATCCCCGATCCCGATGGTCCGACAAAGATGAAGTCCAGCGCGATTCACACAGCTTGTGCGCCAGAGTTCCTGCACCCGTTGCTTTACCCCCTCCCCCCCCCCCCCCCGAGGTCCGCCGGAGTTCACCTTCTTGGTGGGGCTTGTAAGTGCTGATCTTGCAACACAATTTCAAATGTTTAATCCTGCGCGTAGTCTGAATCCATTGTGCTGTGTCGCATGCACCAAAATCCCCTGTTAAATGCGGAAATCATAGGGGAACCCGATGAAAATACGCTCGCGGACCCTTGGTAAATAAGCCCCAATAAATTGTTCTCTGTGGATTTTCTGTTATAGATACATAGAGAATGTCGGACCCACCATCTATCTTGTATATGTATGGAGGTATAAGCTAGTGACTACAGAATTATTAATCTCTGATGTCTTTATTAAGAATGGCTGGACCATTGTATGTTTACATCTTATGTGACCCCTTCTTCTTCATAGAGTGTAAGCTCTTGGAGCAAAACCCTTGCTCCTATTGCTTGGGGGCGTCAGTGATCTGAAAGGAGATCCAGAAATGGAGCAGGGAGCTGTAGCTGGTAATTATTACATTTTTTTATTCTTAGACCTGCCCCAAGGGGGTTTTCCCAAATTTACAGAGCCATATTATAAAAGAAGATGCCCAATGGAAGGTCCCTTCAGTGATGGCTAGAAATTGATCTATATGAATATTTCCATGTAGCCACAGGTTACTATTTCTTCCTTTATTATGTAATATTTAGACAAGTGCAGTTTTCTCATATGTGATTTTAGTTGTTGAAGATGTCATTATAGTGAGTTATTGATGAGTACAAAACTATTCAGCCTCCCCGTACATAACGATGACAAGAAAAAGCAAACCCCAGTAGCGCACTACATTTTCCAATTACATTTGTCTAAATGAGACAATGAATTAATTCACAATGTCATTTGTTTTGTGGTAATCTGCTTCTTGTAAGAGAGTTATGCAATGTTAACCACACTATGGGAAATAGGCCTAATGTGAACCTGTGGGCAATGTCTCCACTGATATTACTGCATTTGCTCTCCATAAGTCTATGTAAAGTTAAATCTGCCATAGAGCTACATCTTCTAACACCTAAATTCATGGGTCATTAGTGAGTTTATCATCAATACAATATAGCAACGTGGTGGTATTTGAGGTTTTACATAGGAGTAGAAAGGAAATGTGCCACCATGAAAATACTGAGTAATCTGTAGACAGCTTGTTATAGAGCAAAATCAGCTGAGTCCATTCGCGATCCAGCGGCACGTTCTCTGCGGTGGATTCGGGTCCGGCCTGGATTCACTAACGTAGTTCCTCCGACGTCCACCAGGTGGCGCTGCTGCGCTGAAGTCCGCCGAGGCCCACCGGAATGCGCTGAAGTTCACCGGCCTATACCTGGTGAAGGTAAGCACGAGTCCCGCGACACTTGTTTTTTTTTATATGCAACGTTTTTTCCCAATCATGCCAGCGCTGATGCGCCACAATCCGATCTTGTGCACCAAAATCCCGGGGCAATACAGGGAAAATCGGTGCAAATCGGAAATATTCGGGTAACACGACCAGTAAAGGCTGCGTAGATTGCACAAAGTTACAGAGCAATAGAGGTTAAAAACATTGTGCACAGTATCCTATCTGCAGGCAGCATGTCATAAAGAAGAAGGCTGGAGGCAGCTTGATATAGAACAAGAGGTGCTGAAAAATGTATACGCATTAGGCATACCTCCCAACATTTCCGAAAGAGAAATAGGGACAAATTTGCGGCATCTCCCCTAAGCCACACCCCTAATCACGCCCTGGCCACATACCAAATTTGCACCAGCAAGCATCATGATTGCCAGGGTTCGTGGTCAGTGGACCCTCTGGACCACTGTGGAAGATGGTACAAGCCGACACCTGGGACCAGAATCTAAGTTTCGCCTGGTCTTCACCAGAGCCCGTCGCAAAGTGGGATGGTCTTGCTGCAGCGGGGTACCACCAGGTCATTCCACAGGTCGTTCCCCTCTTCTTGGTCTCAGGAAACCTCTGGAGGAGCCTACGGTCCAGACTATTCTCTTCTGGCTGCCAGGATCTCTCCCCAGGCCCGAACCCCTTCCAGTCTACATGGAATAACCGCTTACCTCTCATGGTCCTTATGTCCAGCACCTCCTTAACCTCATAGATATCTGGGGAGTCAGCCTCAGGAGCAGGAAGAGGAGATTGCTGAGAGAAGCGGTTCAAGACGACAAGAGACATGGATGGAGTTTCGGGATGCGCATTGATGGAGAAAGGTGGAGTTTGTAGGCCACTGGGTTGATGCGCTTGATGACTGCAAAGGGTCTGAGGAAGCAAGGACCAAGCTTGTAGCTTGGTATCTTCAGCCGTACTCAGGGCCGCATCTGCCATGAGGAGAGATGAAAATCTCGCCTCAGGCGGCGGATGCCTGAGCCCTGATTGAGGCGGCGACATTTGGGGCCATAATGTGGGCGATTCGGGTGGCGATTGCCGCCCGAATCGCCTACAAGAAAAATCAATCGCGTCTGTCTCTTTAAGACAGACGCAATCTGTCCGTGCCGCTCTGTTGCTCTGGAGGACTCAGGCAGCGTGCGATGATGTCACGCTGCCTGCGTCCCTTCACAGAGTACAAGGTAGGCGAAGACCCGGGAAGAAGACGCGAACGCCGGCGGGGGAGCATGACAGGAGTCGAGGTGAGTTGATTTCTTTATTATTTTTATAAAAGGCGGGCAGTATATCTAAGAAAACGGGAGTCGGGGGGCTGTATGACAAAGAGTACGGGGGGCTGTATGACAAAGAATACGGGGGGCTGTATGACAAAGAATACGGGGGGCTGTATGATAAAGAAAACGGGGGTCTGTATGATAAAGAAAACGGGGGGCTGTATGATAAAGAAAATATGACAAAGAAAACGGTGGGCAGTATATCTAAGAAAATGGGGGGGGCTGTATGACTAAAAACGGGGGGGGGGCTGTATGACTAAGAAAACGGGGGGGGCTGTATGACTAAGAAAAACGGGGGGGCTGTATGACTAAGAAAACGGGGGGGGCTGTATGACTAAGAAAACGGGGGGGCTGTATGACTAAGAAAACGGGGGGGCTGTATGACTAAGAAAACGGGGGGCTTTATGACTAAGAAAACGGGGGGCTGTATGACTAAGAAAAAGGGGGGCTGTATGACTAAGAAAACGGGTCTGTATGACTAAGAAAACGGGGCAGTATATTTAATAAAAATGGGGGCAGTATATCGGAATACAGGAGCTGCTTATTTAATAATAAGGGGGCTGTATATTATATAATATGGTAGGTGAGCTGGACATTATGTAACCTGGGGGTGGCTTTTAACCATAATTTAACTACACATTATATAATCAAGGTGGGCTGTATATAATATAACTTGTGAGTGAAGCATTATATGGGAGGGGGCTGTATTTAAAAAGGAGGGTGGTTAATATGGGGTACTGTATAAAATTTGGGGGCAGTAAATCTGTATATAGTTAAACGTGGGAGAATCTGTATATAGGGGTCATATTTTAATTAAACTATAGGAGCTGTATATAATTTAATTAGGGGACAGGAGCTTTTATTATAAATTTTGAAGAAGGGATTCTATATCCATTCTGTGTGTGGTGTTGGGGGGTAGAGTGGTCCGTTGTCATGAGAGGTGTACAGTATATGATTTAGGAGCGCTGTTATTTCGGTGAATATATACTGTAAGTGACTGTGGTATATTATCGGTGCAGTGCAGAGATGTGGTCCCACAAGCTGAAGACATCTGCCAGCAAATTCAACAGTCCTGGGTGGGAGAAGATGCAATGATGCCGTCTTCCTGAGTGAGCAGATAGTCGCCTGTGAGGTACTAGATGCCACTATTGTCTGTGTCACTGACTGGCAAGTGGTATCACGTGTGGTGTCTCAGAGGGCCATTTACTAATTTTAAGTAATGTTGTCAGCATTTTTTTTTTTTTAAATGTGGAAATTCAGTAGGCCGAACATATCCTGGAAGCAGGGGAGGTCTGGTGTTGGGAAGGGGGGGAGGATGCTGTCGCGGGGGGCGGCATTTTAATTTTCGCCTCAGGCAGCAAAAACCCTAGAATCGGCCCTAGCCGTACTTATCTGGAAGATAAGCACACCTTATTACCTGGAGAGAAAACAGGAGGAGGATGCCGCTTCTTGTCAGCCCGAGTCTTTAAGGTCCAGCACCAGATCCTCTATCACCGGGACATTTTAAGGAGTAGACAGAAGAAGAAGAGGAGGACGAGGTATTCGTCCGTAGACCACAAAGAACGGAGCTGCACCAGCAGACACAGAGTCCAAGGAGTTCTAGGAAAACTCAGCCTAGTTATCTTGATGGGCAGAAACAAATTGCCGGAGGTAACAGTTCAAAATCTGATTCAACCTTTCTACTTGACCATTTGACTGGGGGCGGTAAGCAGAAGAAAAGTCAAGATTAACTTGCAGCTGGTTACACAAGGAACGCCAGAACTTGGATACAAACTGGACCCCTGTCAGACAAAATGTGCTGCGGAAGTCCATGCAGCCAGAAGATATGCTTGAAGAACAAACTGGCAAGCCATGGAGAAGACGGAAGACCTTGAAGGGGAACAAAATAGGACATCTTGGAAAACCGGTCCGTCATTACACAGATGACAGTATTGCCAAAGGAGTGAGGCAGATCAGTGACAAAGTCCATTGCCAAATAAGACCACAGACTACTGGATATCGGCAACGGAAGTAACAGTCCAGCTGGTTTGAGGCAATAGGCTTTGTTATAGGCACAGGAGGAGCAGGATCCCACAAAGTCCCAAACATTTTGGACCAGACCTGGCCACCAGTAGTAGCGGGAGATGCGGGTCATGGAACATTGCACCCCTGGGTGCCTAGCCAAACGCGAAGGATGTCCACAAGACAGAATCCTCTTCCAGAGTGCAGGTCTGACATACATCCTGCCAGGAGGTAAGTGCCGAAGATCCAGCTTGGAGAACACCCTGGAACCGCGCAGCCGATGAGAGTGTTCTGTAATCAACAGCAGCCCGCGCTAGTCTATGCAGGGACGCAGAGAGCCATCCTAATTTTGACAAAAAAGAACCCTGCGCCAGCAGGAGAGGAGGACATGCGTATGAAACCTCTGTGCAGGTTCTCTTTGATGTACTCGGACATGGCCGTCGTCTCAGGAACAGAAAGAGGGAGGACACGGCCTCTAGGAGGAGAATCACCTGGCAGGAGATCCACAGGGCAATCATAGCGATGATGCGGTGGCAAAATCTCTGCTTGTTTTTTGGAAAAAAAAATCTGCAAAGTCCGATAGCAGGCTGGCAGACCCTCCAGAGACTTTGGAGACAACAAAGAAGTCAGGACAGGTAGAGGAGTCACCATGCAGCGTGAGTGGCATTCTGGGCCCTAACACAGGATCTCCCCCGTCTTCCAGTTGAGGACCGGAGCATGAAGTTGCAGCCATGGGAGACCCAGGAGGACAGATGAGGTAGAGGGTGGTAATACACAGAATGACAGCTTTTCTTTGTGAAGAACTCCCACTTGAAGACTGACAGGTTTAGTGCGGTACCGGACCGGATCGGAGATAAGCTGTATGCTGACTGAGGAAATGACAAGCGGTTGCTTGATAGGAACCACAGAATGTGATTCCAGGAGACCAGGGAGGCATCCACAAAGTTCCCCGCAGACTCAGAGTCCAAAAATGCTGAAAGTTGCACAGGATTGCAGGTACCAACACTGAGAAGCACAGGGACTGCCATGCATGGAGAAGCTGAATTCACACCGAGGAATGCTTCTCCCAAGAGCCTTAGATGCTGGCGTTTCCTGGACATTGGGGACGAGCTGGACAAGCCCGGATGAAGTGCTTGGGACTGGCACAATACAAACAGACGTTCCTTGGCAGTGAGTCGGGCTTTGTCGACTTGCATAGGCTCCACTGCAGACTGTGCTGTTGGAGGCTGGAGCGGCTTTTGGAAAACCGGAGCCAAGCGATGTAGACGTGGAAGCCGGACTTGCAGGATGCTCCATGAACCTCTTTCTTGCCACGGTGATGAGACTACTCAGAGTAGCCGGCAGGTCACGGGCTGCCAATGCGTCTGTGAGCTGAGAGGAGAGTCCCTTTTTGAATGTTGCTGACAGGGCCACATCCTTACAGTAGAGCTCGGAAGCGAGGGTACGGAACTTGACGGCATACTCGCCCACAGACAAGTCCTCTTGGCGAAGGTTCAACAGCGACATTTCAGCAGAAGAGGCTCGGGCAGGTTCCTTGAACATGGACCGGAATTCAGCCAGGAATGCAGTATGGGTAGCAGTGACTGGATCGCCTCTGTCCCATAGAGGGGTAGCCCAGGCCAGGGCATTCCCGGAGAGTAGAATGACAATGAATGTCACCTTTGAGCATTCGGAGACAAACTAGGAGGATATCAGTTCCATGTGCAGCAAGCACTGTGTAATGAAGCCTTTGCAGAGCTTGGTATCCCCGTCATACTTACCAGGCATGGAGCGTCTAAGCCTTGGTTCTGCCGCCGGTAGACTAGCTGGAGTGACCAAAGAAGTCGCAGGAATATAGTCCCCAAAATGGTATTAACCCCTTAACGACCTGGCCCTTTTTATTTTTCTCACTTCTATTTTTCACTCACCACCTTCAAAAATCTATAACTTTTTTATTTATCCACATAAAGAGCTCTGTGATGGCTTATTTTCTGCGTAACAAATTGCACTTCATAGTGACATATTTAATATTAAAATTCCAAATGCTGTGAAAATGGTGAAAAACCGCATTTGCGCCGTTTTGTTATGGGCTTGGATTTTACAGATTTCACTGTGCGCCCCAAATAACAGGTCTACTTTGTTCTTTGGGTGGGTACGATTACGGTGATACCAAATTTGTATAGGTTTTATAATGATTTCATACATTTGCAAAAATTAAAACCTCCTGTACAAAATTTTTTTTTTTTATTTTGCCTTCTCCTTTCGCCAATAACTTTTTTATACTTTAGTGTATGGAGCTGTGGATGGTGCCATTTTTTGCAACTTTTGATGGCATTTTCATTGCTATCATTTTTAGAACTGTGCAACCTTTTTGATCACTTTTTTTGATTTATTTATATTTTTCAAAATAGCAAAAAAGTGTTACAGGGTTAAACGCAGTGAAAAAATGTTATTATATATCGATATATCGGGCATTTTTGGATGCGGCGATAACTAATGTGTTTAGGATTTTTACTGTTTATTAATATTTATATCAGTTCTAGGGAAAGGGTGGTGATTTGAATTTTTAGGTTTTTTATTATAATTTTTTAAACTTTTTTTTTATTTTACTTTTACTATACTGCCATACCACAGTGGAAGTGGATTTACCTCCTCATTCATTACAATGTGCAACTAGCGGGTGGTACCAGTAACCGTACCCGATGGTACCGGTAAGCCTTTGCTCATCCTGCGAGCCCTCTCCATGCACCGGGACCCGGCGCGTGCCGTACTAGTACGGGAAGTCCGGAATGGGTTAATGAAGAGGTTAATGTAAACGTCATCAAGTACCGCAAAAATGACACTTTAAACAGCTACTTACAGAAATGTATAGAAAAATTATTTGTCTCAGAAAAGATTTACAAAAAAAATAATAAAATCTGTGTAACCTTGGTATCCCCTTGATTGTCCTGACTCACAGAATAAAGGGGAGGTGTTATCTGGAGCGCAAATTAAAAGCTGTAAAAACAGGACCAAAAAGAAAATTGTACCGTATATACTCGTGTATAAGCCGAGTTTTTCAGCACAAAAAATGTGCTGAAAAACGTCCCCTCGGCTTATACACGAGTCAATACTTAATATATATACTTAAAAAAAAAATTAAAAAAATAATAAACTTATATACTCAGCCTCCGGTGGCCCCGAAGTGCAGTGCTGCTCCCCCGATGTCCGCGCAGGTCCTCTTCTGGCTTCGGCGTCCTTCTTCTTGCTTCTCTAACTTCGTGCGTCATACTAGGCGCCGTCCGGGGGAGAAAAATGGCGGCGCCCGGCACGAAGTTAGAGAAGCAAGAAGAAGGGCGTGGAAGCCAGAAGAGGACCCGCGCGGACATCGGAGGAGCAGCGCTGCACGTCGGGGCCACTGGAGGGTGAGTATATATGTTTATTTTTTTTTTTAACGCTGGGCAGGCTGTATACTACTGGGGGCAGGCTGGGCTGTGCTGTATACTACTGGGGGCTGTGCTGTATACTACTGGGGGCTGTGCTGTATACTACTGGGAGCAGTGCTGTATACTACTGGGGGCAGTGCTGTATACTACTGGGGGCAGGCTGGCTACATACTGGGGGGGGGGGGTCTGTGACCAATGCATTTCCCTACCTCGGCTTATACTCGAGTCAATAGGTTTTCCCAGTTTTTGATGGTAAAATTAGGGGTCTCGGCTTATACTCGGGTCGGCTTATACTCGAGTATATACAGTTTTTTTTGTCAAATTTTCCACATTTGGATTTTTTCCAGCTTTGCAGTACAAGGTATGGCATTTTTAGTACTGTCACTAGAAAGGATATTTAGTTATAAAGAAAATAATTCCACTAAGCCCGTGTGTAACTAAGAGTTAACTATATGGAGAGGGATTATAATTATTGAGACGATTATTATTATGGAAATTATTATTATTACTACTATTATTATTATTATGGAGATGATTATTAGTAGATTAGAAACCCATCAGCTGTTTTTCCATATGTGAAAAAAATGATGGCGTACGGATACAATATGGACTGATCACATCCGCATTTTTTGCAGGTAAGCAGCACCAACGCCCGTTGGTAACTGCTTTTTATGTGCTTAATATAATATAATCTTCATAATAACAATAATCTCCTTAATAATAATAATAAGAAGAAGAAGAAGAAGAAGAATCTCTGAGAAGATCGCTCTCTATATATAGTGAAGCTCTTAGTTACATAAAATCCTCCCATACACAACCACTAAGCCTATAGCCTAGTGGGTAGCGACTCTATCTCTCTATAGCAGGTGGAGTGTGGAGTTTGTTGGTTCAAATCCCAGGCTGGGCAAAAATGTATTTAATTGAATGAAATAGAGACCTTGGGGAATATTTATCATACGCAGGCGTATGATAGCCCCGCCGCTGCTTCCGCGCCTTGATACATCGAGGCAGGCAGCTGTAGTGTTTATTCTAAAAAAAACGCAGCCAGCGGCTTTTCACATATGAAAAGTCAGCGGCAAAAGCAAAGTGCACCGGTGCGGGCACTGTGATGCCCCGCGCTGGCCCACTCTCCCCCGCGTGCCCCACTGCCGTGACAGTGAGGGAAAAATAATCGCAAATGCTAGCAATTAGCTAGCATTAGCGATTATTTCAGGGCCTCTATGTGAGACAGAGGCCCTGATAAATATACCCCCTTGTGTTTGAGGGAGCCCTGGGACATGGTCTCTGCTCTGTCGCTAACCCGACACATCTCTCAAAAGGATTCCCTACCTGATAGAAGTCATACAGTACCGCAAGTTCTGGCTTTGAAAGTATACTATGCGGGAGGGAATATCCAGGACAATCTCCCAGCTGCCCATGACGGTGGGAGGTAAAAAACCGGGAATGTCCCACCAAATCTGGGACGGTTGAGAGCTATGCACATTGGGGGTGGGTCATTTATTATGGCCTTACAAAATGGAAAACTGGTGACATTTTTTCCTTTCTCTCCAGTCACGGTGCCTGGATCTGTGAGTAAGTGGTTTATCATGCTGAATTTTTATGGTATATTTCCTTTTAATCTACAGCATTACCTCAAAATAAAAAGATACAAGGATTTAAAACTAATGAGCTCCACTACATCTGGAGAACACATACTTATAAAGCTATATCAACACACTCTAGCAATCTCCTGAGTAAATATATTCAGCTATGGTAAGGATGCATTACATTCAAACTATCCCAAGTGCACTGGGATGAAACCCTTAATGGGAATTTGCATTTATATTGTGTTTTATGTGTATACAGCATTCCAAAGTGCTCCACAACATTTTGCAATCAATATAGGATCATCCAGTTGAAAAAAAATGCAATGAGGCATCGTTTTGCCATCTTCTATCATTTTTCTGGATCATTGATAAGAGCTGCAGATATATAACTGTGATAAATCAGAGCCTCTCTCATGTAAGTCACATGAGACTAAAAGGAGGAAAACAGCCGAAGTGCTTCCAGATACTTAGTGAAGAAAAAGAAGTTATATCACCTTGTGATGGACGTGTCCCTGATAACCTGCCAATCAAAATCTTGAATTGGATTACAAAACATGGTTGATATCTTCTTTCAACAGTGCCATCCCTGTCCATGGGTTATGTATGGTAATGCAGCTGCAATACCACACACAACCACTGGACAGGCTTGGTGCTGTTTATAGAAAAAATCCCAGAAACCTGGTGATGCACAGGTACATGATGCTTGTAGACATCCAAGTATTAAAACCACTCAAAGAGATTAAATCAAAGTATCCAAGACTATGATTATTCTTTTCTAATTCTGAAAAAACACTTTTATATTAAGATTAGTAGTATTTCCAAGAATAATCCAACAACATATGATGAAAGTACCTCTTTACTTCATCGTGCAGCTGCCTCTTGTCCCACTGTGGGGCTTTGATAGATCCATAAAGCAGCAGATGTTCCTTTGTGGTGAGATGATCAAATAAGACATCATACTGCATACAGACTCCCATGCTCTTCCTGGCCTGGTCAAGGTGTGTTCTTATGTCATTGCCATAAACATATATGGTTCCTGAGGAGGCGCTGAAAAGTCCTGTCAACATGGAACTGAGGGAGAAAAGGATATTTGAGAAATCCAATACAGGGATAAAACATCATGACATCTTTTCTTTATTACAAAATTAACTTTAAAGAGTGGGGACTCCACCAAAATGTTCTATAATTACATATTCCAAACTCAAACCTGTACCTTTCAAACAAATTTCCTCACCAATAGAAGTGGTTTCTACTATACACAAGGTCACGTTGTTTGGAAGTTACTGGTTTGAGTTTGGAGCCCGCAATTTTAGAATGTTGCATCAGAATCCCCCTCTCTAATGTTCATTTTGCACCTTATGGTGTTTTGGGATTTACACCAAGATTGACCCTAGCTCTAATTGGATTGGCTAGCATAAGACTAAGAACTAATTTGTTGTTACTTTTGTATCACATGTTTATTGTTAGTCTTTTATTTCTTGTGTATATACCATTTTTATTATAGCCTTCAAAGTGGTTCTCTACCTTTATGAACCATTTCATCATATCCACAATTCTGTGGATAGAGCTGTATGTGGTAAAAGTTAAACTGTCCAAGCCTAACAGTAGAGCAGTGGTTCTCAATCTTCCTAACACTGGGACCCTTTAATACAGTTCCTCATGTTGTGGTGAACCCCAACCATAAAATTATTTTCATAGTCGTAGCGATGCCCCCGGTAGCCAGCAGTCACAAGGATGCCCCCAGTAGCATATGGAAAAATATAAAACATAGCTATCTTGTTCCTCTCTGCACCTTCTTCTGCTCTTGCCATTCTCTTCACTCCTATACCGGAAATGTGATGCAGGCGACACGTGATGGCAGGTGAATACATCATCATAAGGTAACTGAACTGCTTCTACCATCACACAGACCGTCTGTGTTATAGATGGGCAGCAGTGGAGCACATGAGCTATATTTTACCATGCTTTTCTGCCACTAGTGGGAGGTGGGAGCAGACTCTGCCCTGTAGTGTCTTGGTTTCTAGGACCATTGGAAAACCAATATTTTCAATGGTTTTGGGCAACAGCAGTGAAAGGGAATTGCGACCCCCAAGGGGGTCGCATACCACAGATTGAGAACTGTTGCATTAGAGGGAACTATTTACATACTGATTGATCATTGAGTTCTATATATATGTATATCTAGGATGGAGTAAATCTGCTTATCTATCTATCTATATAAATATATATATATATATATATATATATATATATATATATATATATATGGATCAAGCCATTTTCTTACAGTGTGGTGGTTTTTCCAGCTCCGTTATGTCCCAGCAGTGATGTTATGTGGCCTTCATAGAAGTCTAGGTTCAGGTTTTCCACAGCTGCCTTTGACTGGTAGATCTTTGTTAGTCCGTGAAGGGATATTCCTACATTTAGATCTTTATGTTCCTGCTCATTAAATGAATATATGTTCTCTCCTGCAAAAGGGTCCACATAAATATATATTTTACTTACAGATCATGTTTTACAATGTTTAATGTTGACACTTGAGTCATAAAAATTTATAGAAATGACCATAAATATCAACACGGCATGAAGTGGTAAACAAGATTTGTAGATTTGTAAGGATAGATGGTGAGCAGTAAACTTATGGGAGTCTTTCAGGGCTACAAAATATTGATGATGTATCAGTAGGTCACAATTAGTAGATTGGTGGGTGTCCTAAGCACCCCACAGATCAGCTGTTCTCAGAAGCTAATAACCAGAGAACGGAACAGGAAGCTCTGTTCTCTGTATAGTGGTCAGACCAGGTCACTGCAGAATATCTCCCATTAATTTTAATTGGAGCTCAATTTTACTTGCTCAGCTAAACCACTAAACAAAGAATGGAGCTCTCTGCTATCTGTCTGTTTATATAGTTAGTAGCTCTGGGATGTTGGACCCTTACCAATCAGATATCGATTGGCAGGTAAGCCAAGTGCCGGCGCCGGCCCTGGTGTCAAGGGATCTGAACAGCTTTGGTTGCAGATCTACTCTAGAGATTGGCTAAGTTTATTTCTAGTTACCTTTCTTCTCTGGAAAGCCTTTAGCAACAATATTAGAGAGCATCATTCCACTCGGTTTCCTCGAACAGAAGTTTTGTAATCCACAAACTTCCCTCCAAAAAGATGGGAGAACAAGAAAGTACCAGGGAGCTCCAATGCCATATTTTCCTTAAAGAAACATATAAAACGTCAGTATGAAGAACAACTCCACTAAACAATGAAAAACAATATAAAAGCTCATTACTTACCAGGAAATACTATCCTTATGTACCCGCCAACAATAAAGTAAATCATAGCATCAATCACCATCATCCAGCACAACCAGCCAAAACAGCAGTTGTCATTGATCACTGGGGAAGTATACATGTTATGCCACTGCATCCCTGCAATGCATCAATGTGTTATGGGTTACATAGATATATAATTATAATCTTACATATCTTTTAATAAAAATATATACACACTTTATATATAATATATATAATTTAAACCTTTGGCTGTGTATCAGTATCTTTTTAATTCCATTCTAATATCTTACATATATTTAATCTTATTATGATATGTATAATACAATAGTTTAACTATTGACCTGCTCACCTTCATCTTCTTCCTCATAGCGAACAATATACTGTGTGGCATAGCTGAAAGCCGTAGGTGAGAAAAGACTCTGTATTAAACAAAAATGAGGACAAGAAGTTAAAAGCTAAATCATGAAAGTTAGACTCTGCTTGGACTTTTATCCCCTATCCTCCAGGTAGAGGATTGTTCAACAATAGTTAATGGCAGTCACATGTAGCCGTATGATATAGACCATTGAACATAGAACTGACCAGATGCTTTTTACAGTGTTAGCATTTTGGGGTTGGTATCTACTATTGTTGAAAATTTTTGTTGAGGGCAGGAATAGAAAAGCATCAATTCTGTACTGGATTTTTTCCTTTTTTTTTTCGTGTTCACCATATAGCCTAATAATCATGTTATCTTTATTCTATGGGTTGATACGGTTACGGGTATACCATACATGAATATTTTTCTTACGTTTTACTAAATTTGCCAAATAAAAAACTAAAGTGGGGGAAAATCTATCATTTTTGCATCGTCGTCGTCCAAGTGGCATAACATTTTTACTTTTTTGGCTATGGAGCTGGTTGATGGCTTGCTTTTTGCGGGCCATGGTGTACTTTGCAACAGTTTTATTCTGGGGTATATATGTTTTTTTCACTTTTTATTGCATTTTTTTGTTGGATTCAATGTGGGGTTCATCATGTGGGTTCAATAATTATTTACTTTTATTCTACGGGTCGTTACGGACATGGTCATACTATAGGTGGGGTTTGTGTAATGATTTAGACTGTTTTTTGCAGGGTATTATCAGTGTCAGCCTATGCACATTCAGAGACGCCATCTTTCAGACAGTGCCTACAGCCAGCTCTGGGGTCCTGATCGGACCTCAGGGCTGCCATAGCAACGATCGGTGGCCCCGAAGACAGTGCGGTGGGGCGATGGTAGGGGAAAGTCCCCCGGAAGGCATCTTAAATGCTGCGGTCGCGCTGACCGCGGCATTTAATGGGTTAAACAACCACAATCGGAGCCCACTCCGTCTGCGAGTGTTACACTGGGATTTGGGCTATTAGCTACAGCTGGCACCATGTGTATCCCGATGCTGGCTTGGCCCTGATCCAGAGCTAAGCCGGCATCAGCACCATGGTGGATATATCTGCCACTGAGCGCTACGTCACTGCGCTCAGCAGAAGATATATCCGCCGCAGAGCGGGAAGGGGTTAAGAAGCAAACTATGAATCCAAGAATCACTGTACAAGGTTACATCTCACCAATAAGCTTTTTCCAGCAAACGACAAGCCTTGCTCCTTAGAAACCACTACAATGAATGGGAAGAAAGTGATGATGTAGATGAGGCTGCCGCTGAGAGCCGCCACATTAGTGTTGTGGAAGAAGACGCTGATGAGATAACTCATTGCTATCACTGTCAGGCTGTAGTCCAAGAAGAAAAGGAACAGAATGAAGCCATTGCTATGCGGCAGAACTTTGCCAAACTTCAGAATAAGGACAAGAATGACCACGGTTATGACCACGAAAGAGGCACATTCAATGAGCCAAGCAAAGAAGTGATTTCCTGATTTAACTCCCATCATGTTCATGTACTGCAAGAAAAATAAGAAGTAGAAATAAAAACTTAGAAATAAAACTTACTTGAGAATACTTTGCTTGGTTGAAAGGGAATCTGTCACTACAATTAATCTACCCAAACTTACTGCTATTTTGTATAGTTGTCCACACATGTCAGCCGCACCATTGTTTTTTGACCAGCTGCTTCTTCCGTGCTAAAACTTCAATTTAAATAAGCAAATGAGGCTTAAGTGCTTTGGCAGAGCACCTCAGGCCTCCAGCTCCTCATCTCACTGGAACCAGTGATGTAACTGTAGTGGATGGATGAGAAAAGGTGCTGGGCGGTGGAAGTGTAGCATCTAGAAACCAAAAACTAAGGTATAGCCGGCATTTGTGAGCATAGCCCTACATAACTTAGCAGTTAGTTAGTGTAGTGTAGGTAAATTGTAATGACGTATTCTCTTTAGGTTATTAAATTACATTATGTTATACATACATACATGTTATGCATTTCTACTTGCAGCACAAAGATACAGCATATACATATCACATATGCATACACATTTAGAGCATACACACATCACAGATATACACAAACAGCATATTCACATCCAATACCCCAAATGCTGAGGGCTCCATGCCACCGTTGGCCCCAGAGCAAATGCTATGGCTGCTTGCCCTGTAGTTACTCCCCTGGTAAACTCTCTATAGCTCTCTGATACATGTTTTCAGTGTCTCCTCAATCTCTATAGCTTGATAACTGTTTAGAATAGTATTTGGATTACGATATAGCAATAGACCAATAGAAATTACTCACTCATTTATTTATTTTTTTGCAGAGAGTTTATATATGAACATATGTGCCTCTGCAGTATTGCAATTACATTGGACGAAGGGGCTTTTCCACAAATTCAACAGAATAGTTTGTACAAAAAAATTGGCTAATAAGATTAACATTTTACCCGCCTTGGCAATCATTATATTTCCAACAAATATCATACTGGAAAACATGTTCACTGGCTTGTCCTACCTCATGTAGTCGAAGTTCTTTCTCATGAACCAGTTTCTTTACAAAGGCGGCAATGAATAGAACCCACGTGATCATCAAGGCGATGGGAAGCGAGAAGGATACGCTGTAAAGGAAACTGCCGAAAAAAGAAAAGTGTTTGAAACTTTGGTGATGGTTGAAGACTTCATAGTGTAAGGGAAATAGTAAATACTTAAAGGGTCTCTGCCACTGAAGAGATATCGCCATAGGATAGAAAATAAGTGTCTGATACTGGATGTTCCGACACTGAGACCCGCAGTGTTCATAATAGTTCTGCAAGTCGTCTGAAATTCCTATACAGAACGGAGCACAGGTCCATAGGCTCCACATGTGAACTATACCATGTGGGCCACTTTAGCAGACATGAGGACCTACATTGTCCTGATCACTCTAGGCAGAAACCAATCCATCAGACATTTATGTCTGTGTCTTTGGTAGCACAACCCCTTTAAGAATTATTGGCACTGTATACGTCACTGTATGTACATACCTGTTTATCTGGTAGCAGGGGTAAGGCATGGGTTGGTATTGTACACCAACATCATTCAGCTTCTTGTTAGTCTGCATCTCTATGATAGCTCTGTCAATATTCTCCTGTAAGTACACAAACCCGCGACTATATTTGTTCAAAGTGTTACGAGGCCCCAGAACCCAGTAGGAATCTCTGATGAAGTTGGTGTTCTCTGATAGTAGTGAGCGCATGGAGATACTGTATTTCATTTGCTTAGGTAAGCCAGAAGCTGCACGTGCATCTCTGCTGCTACCGGAGGGTAGATGGAAAGTAACCACTATAAGGGAAAAAAATTACTGGTACAGTCATGGAAAAGCATAAAGAATGATTAAAACATAGAGGGATTTCCGGCGCTTGCCCAGGCATGCCAGGTGCTGGTGCCGGCCCTGCTCCATGGGATATTTATTTTGATTTTCATTGATCCCTTTTAATATCCAGGAATTTATTCAAACAATTGTGCTCTGTTATAATATATAATGAATCTAATCTTAGTAAAAAAATAAAAATGCCATCACCTGCAAATAGTCCATTATTCTTCTGAAGCTCCTCTGCTCTCGCCAACATTTCGGCAGTAGTGTTGAAAGCTGTAATACGGTCATATGACACACAGGACATAAGGCTGTGCATGGCTTGAACTAAAATCTGGCCTGATGCAAGGTAGCCTTGATTCTGAGTCAAAAATTGGATATAACTATCTGTGGAATACAAAAATGATACAGAGTTGTAAATGAATAGGGGGGATAGTCGAAAAAATTCTGTTTATTTATTGTAAATTTGTATTTATTTTTTGTCCTATATATTAGTTTACAAAATGATTTACAAAATAGCAAAGAAACCAAATTCTGTGTAGATGCACAGTCACTTACTAACTGCAGATAGGTTTCCAGATAGACCAGTGGTATCAAAATTCATAAATTGCTGTAGAAATCCAGTAACAAGATTATTCTTCAGAAGACCCTGAGGGTGAAAAGATTAATATTGTGAGTAGCATTTATCAGACAAAACAATCCTTTTTAGTTATATATCATTTTATTATTTTAATAATACAATGGTTACCCATTAATGCAAGTTTAAACTCCTAAATGCTGACGCTATGATGTGAAAATCTAGCGAAATGCCTGACCACCCAGACCTCACAAATGAAATACAATGGCATGTGAACAATACCCTCAGCAGGGTGCCACTTCCAGATCAACCTAAGGGTGGTAACATATGGAAAACATCCCAATGTCATGTGCAAAAACCATCCCACCTTGACAATAACCATCACCTTTCTGAAAATAATATGTAATGCAGAGTATAATACTTATGGATCTTCCCAACCTATTGCAAAAAATATACATTCCTTCAATAGAATCCAAATTTCTTTGGCTTTCACAAACCCGAATCTAGAGCAAGAGGCTATGTGTAATAGACTATATAATAGACTGTACTCATGTACATTTTGGACCATCTTAAAGGGAACCTGTGACCAGGAGACCCCTTTTTAGCCCCCCCCCCCCCATCTTCATAGAGCATTGCACATACACTGCAAAAAATTTTTTGTATGAAAAATCAGTTTTGCCGAACAAAAGATATTACCTTCGAATGACATGTGCTGTGTGACTAGTCAAGTTGCGCCCTGGGTGGGGCTGAAGAGGAGTAGTCCCTCCAAACCCTCGGGGAAACCGCTTCTCCGTGTTTGATTTCAAAAGACTAATCCTGCCCCTCACCTGCCCTTCTCCATCATTTTAACGCTACCTGGCTCGACTCCCCTGCAGACGTCACCTATTTATGTCCTGCCCACTGTCTGGAACTTTTGCTGATCTCATCAGGTATTCTCATGCCAGCGCAGTCAGCATCTCTCATACCTTGTGCACGGACATACACAGATGAAGTGGTGCGGGTCGCAAAGGCCCTCGCATTCATCTGCGCATGCGCCATACTACACTGTCGAGTCGGAGTAGCTACGTAGTTTGCGTAGCTTGCGGCACCTCACTGACTAGACAGGAACTGGGAGCTACGCAAATCACGTAGTTACTCCAACTAAGAATCTTTTTTTTTAGCTTCGTAGCCCCATGTTTTTACAAAAAAGGCTTTAAAAATTTTGCAAATTATCCTCAGGGACTCCAGGCTCCATTAACATACATGTAGCCTGAAGCCCCTCAGGCTCATTTGCAAAATATTTAAAGCCGGGGTTTTTTTTGCAAAAACAAAGAATTAAGAAGCTAAAAGTAGAGTGGATCCTGATGTGGGGGTTTACACACCTGCATGTCAGGCTGCTTGGTTAACAAACCTTCATCCTGGTGGCAGATTTTCTTTAAATAAGGACTTACCTGCAATACTTTGATGAGCTCCCCAGTGGCAATGATGAATTCCTTATTCTTCATAAATGTCTGAATTTGGGTGGATAAATCACTAAATGTTGTCTTGTAATTTTCCACTTCAAGTAGATTATTTTTTGTCTTCCAAAACACCAAAATACGAGTTTATATTTCAGAAGAATACAAGACATTTGTTTAAAATCATTCACATTTCCAGTCTTTCTCAATGATGTAACGATGGAAGTACATTGGTCCTTACATACAAAAAGTTATCATATAATCATCATAAAGGAGTTGGTCACTAACAAGAGACTTTCCAGTACAAGTACAAGATTATGGTTGGGTCACCCATTTATTTACTCTAGAAAAATTTCTTTTTGGTCTGTAGCAGCCGCAGATCACATGACCCGCCAGCAACAGGACTCATTAAAGAAGAAATTCACGTCACTCCCAGGTTAGCTCGGGTGCATCGAATAGGATACCAACCCGTGTAGAATCAATCATAAAATTCGGAACTCCATTTTCTTCCTGTGCATTAATCCCATTTTTGCATATACCATTATTTACTTTGCAGGCGTCTACTCAATTTGCCAATATTCCCCACATACATTTCCATATTTTCTGTTGATACCCCTTTTTTCTTCTATATTGCTCTCTGAATTTGATCTTAGCCGGCTGATGTCCTCCGTGCATGCACACTATCTAATGTGACATCAATCTTGCCTCTCCTGCTAGAAGCGACAGCCATCTTGCCCCCCCAGCAAGTTGGCTCACACATGTGATGGTTTAATGATGGTTTTACACGTGCCGTCATATTGCTACACCTTTCTGTAGTCGATACCGGAAGTGACGCGTAGTACATGACTTCTGCTTAATACAGTATTTAGATCCGCATTCCTCCTTATCTTTCAGCCTGTGCTAGAGCCGTATATGGGCTCATTTACTTTGCTAATACATTTCTCACCGCAATCCGGTGAGTACCACTATCCACCAATGTTTGCCTATATGTTTTATCAATGTTACAGATATGGTTAGGCTGTCTCTATATATACTACATCTGCACTGGTAAACTAATAATTCATAGGACCATATCACTATGCCCACCATACCTTGATTTAGTTTATCTACACACATTATTCATCTGGATCCTAACTGCTTAATTAGGAAGTCTGAGGAAGATCCTACGATCGATCGAAAAGTTACACACGATAATTCAATTCACAAAAACAGAGTGCCGAATTTTTATGATAGATTAAGCAGCAAAACTTGGGATTTTGTGTTACATCCTGTCTCGTGCCAACTCCCTGTCCATCCACAGGGCCATGCAGTTATTACTGTCGATGTCAGTGGCACATTAATGACTGTAAGCCCCCCCCTTGATTAGGGACCCAAATATTTGTGATCAGTGGCAGTCAGATGAACACTCTGAGGGAACCTCCCTCCAACTGTGCTTGAATTGTATTTCTAAATAAAATTCAAGTGAACACACCATGTAAATTCTATGTAAATCCATGTAGAAGAAAGTGTAACAGAAGAATAATACCTTATTCATTATCTGCTCAGTTTCCTTGGTATGAGGCGCATAAAGAATTTGTCCATATACCAGAGGCTTCAGGAGCATCCAGTAAGTGGCACCACTCGTCGTATTAACAAGATTGGTGAACAAGCTGCGGCAAAACTTGTCTGCAAAATATACATTTGGCATAAATCCACTGCAGAGAGAATAACTTGTTGAACACGGGTAGTGTCTCCTATAGTTAGCACTTACTGTCAGAAGGTATGCCATATAGCTGGTCAATAGATTTGGCTCTCTCGCTGTTTTGACCAGAAGATGACTTTGTGGATGCGTAGAGTAAGGCCAGGACCTGGCCCAGTGCCTTGTAGTTCCCAGTACACATATATCTTGTAATATCAGGAATTGTAGGAATGGTTGCACGGGTTTGTGCTGATACTAGAGGATCCTGAAAATTGGGATTTTACAAAACTCATTATTCAAAGTTAATACTGTGGTTGGGAAGAATGAGAACACACATGTCTTTGTAGAACACCATATAGTTGAGTTTCAATAACTTTTACATTTTCCAAAGGAAATAAGTGCAACATGAATGCTACTGATGGGAAACTGGATCATATTATATAAGATTCCAGTAGCCAGTTGACCCCCATAACAGTCACAGCCATATCTGCCATGACAGCTCTTTATATACTACATACCACACTTCTTCTCTTCCTGCTTGAAGTATTTGATGAAGTAATAAATTTGTTCATGATTTCCATCAGATTTTTTAATCCCTCTTGGGAAGGTAGTTTTTTTAACATCTCACTAAATATGTTGATCAAATTATTCAGTAAAGCCATCAGGGCCTGGATAGCTGTTTGCCATTCTGATGGAACCATCATCTGCAAGAGAAGATACCTCTTTCTAAAGCCTAGCATTGACAAAATCCCAAAAAAGTATGTATGATAAAACATGGCATATACATTATCATTGTGTACTACTTACTCTGTATGTTAACTGAAGAATATCCACATTCTGGAGAAATATTACAACCATTTGGTATCCTTTATCCGGAGGTAAATTACAATATACTTGCAGTGGTTCAGCCACCAGGGAGTTGTTTGTACTACATTGATACAGGATGATAAACCAATCGCTAATCTGAATGGAAAAGATTATAGTGCTTAATGCCTACAATTACAAAATATTTTTTTTATTCTTGTGAATTGCAATTTTTTATTCTTGTGAGGCAATTTTATTGCTTTACACATTATAAGATATTTTAAAAATGATAGAATGACCTTATTATTTTTCAGTGTTGATCTCTAAAGCGAGATTCAGCTGTGTACAGCATCAATGCACATAGAAAACAGTTCATAGTAGAGTAGGAATGGGAGCTGACCCTATATCCTAGGTTAAAGCAGTGAAAAGGACCTGTAATGCCATCATGATGGGTGAGGAGCATGAGACCCATTCATACACAGATCTGTTTTCATTGTTACAAGTATTGGCACTGCTCTGTAGTAATCAGATCTGCAGTTTCATGTAAAGTTTTCTCTGTTTTTAGAATTTGATCTCCTGTTTTCAGAAGAGCAGGACACTCCCCCCTCCTCAATCATACCATCATCAAAGGTTCTTTAAAAATCCAAAATATGTCGTGTTAGGTACCTTGCACCATTCATTACATCATGGGTATCAAACACAATGATTAATCAAAGCCTTGTGTTATCCGACTCATCTTCCTATCAGTACTTTGATACTCAGCTTTCCCCATTTTCCAGAAGCAGCAACACTAGCAAAAACTTGTTTGAGCACAGCTGGAGAGAGCCTCTGACAACAATTCCAATGATAACTGCATCATTCCTCTGGCTTCTTCCTAGCCTGAGATATATCCAGGTATATCTATTAGCCCTTCTTATAAAATCATATTCTACTATTTCTGAAGTGGGCAGGACTTTCTGGGTGTGACATCAGCTAAGGACACTTAGGCCAGAGGATTGAAGGTATTCATATAAATTAGCAAAGCATGTTTGTAATTGGACAACCTTAAGCATGTGATAATGCTTGTAACATGCACTACTGCCCCTCCAAATAAGCTTCCTGTCATCTCTAGCTGTCCTATACAAATTCTTATAGTAGCCATAAAGCATGGCAAACGGAGATTAGCCTAGGGACAGGGTAAAATCTCTGCAAGCAGCTAAACACAAGCATATAGCTAATTAGATTAAATTAGAGAATCGCTTAGTTTTGCTTCGTGCCGTTTTATACTTTACAGTTGTTCTTTAATGTCTTGAAAAATGTTAACTCCACATTTTTTTTTTCTTTTTTTCTATTGGTATTTTCAGTCTTCTTTATGCCTCATTCCATGAATTAAAAGATCCAGCTCCTCATCTAAATGTATATGACTTGGCAAGATGAAAAGTACATGTTGTAATTTCCCTTTCTAAACTTCCTTATCAATTAAGAGAGCTAAAAATCTGGCCGGCCAGGGATTGGGTGTGGCTGGCAGGGGGAGTGGGCCACCGCGGGTTCAGTCCTGTATTCACATCAGCTCACTATCTGCTGCCAGAGACTTTTCACACATGTAGGCTACATTCACACTAACGTATGGAGGACGTATATACGGCCGACGTATATACGGCCGATATACGACCTCCATAGACGTCAATGGGCGCACGGCGCCCTACGGGAGCGGTACGGTGCAGCACACGTGCGGCACCGTACCGCTCCATACCTGGAAAAAGATAGGACCTGTCCTATCTTTTGCCGTAATACGGTGCCGTGCGCCATTACTTCCTATGGAGAGGGGCGGGGCTGAGCTGCGCTTACCTCCTCTCCCCCTGCACTGCCGTTGCCCGCTACGGTACGGGCGGGCAACGGCAGTGTGAATATAGCCTTATACTGTATAATAAATGACTCAGTTTACATTATGACACAATTGAAGAGGTTGGCAATGCGTTCTATACATTATTATTACCCTATTGCCTATAAAGAACCATCATAATTTCAAAATACTCTGTGTGTTTGTAGACATCATTGTAGAAATATACATGTCACACATTCCTTTCTTAACTTTCTTTTACTTTTTACTTTCTTTTACTTTCAAAAGTAATTCACAAGGATTGTAACCTGCACTATATACATGACTGTCTTCACATAGCTGACAATCCCTTCGCAATATGGTATTCTGTGACATACAATACTTAATGTGGTTACCCATTGCCCATGTACCTTTACTTTACCTTTATTTATGTCAACATTATACAAAAATATCATCACATCACAAAAGTGCGTTCTCTACACAAGCAAGCAAACATACCATAGTATCAGCATAAGGGAACAATACATAAGTTATAACATACTGTTTACATTAGAGTTCCTTCATCTCTACTAATATTTAAAAGTTTAATTTCCTAAAGTCATTTACCTTATTGCTTGTACTGATTTCTTAGTAAAGTTAATCTGATACACCTTTTCTTCACAAAGATAGAATCTTATTTATGCCTCCCCCCTCCCTTCCTTCTACCAAATTCCTCCACTACCTTAATTGCAGTTGGAATCGATACAGGAGAATCTTGTAAGAAAAGAGCTAGGTCATCCACATATAAACAGATCTTGTCATCCGGACCCCCACAACCCCCTCCAAATATCCTTGTTTCCCCTCTTATTTTAATAGCAAGAGGTTCTATATATATTGTGAATAATAGAGGTGACAGTGGGTACCCTTGTCTGGTCCCTCGAGTAAGATGAAATAATTCTGAAATAATCTCCTCATTGCCTCCCAAAGGAAGCTCCACTCCACAATGTCGAATGCCTTTACAGCATCTGACATTAACCTTTTTTATGCCAGAACAATTATAATACTTGTAGAGGGCTAATGATACCACCATGGCCTAATATTATGAACTTCATCTCATTTCATGTGAACAGTTGACCTATATGTAAAATGATCTGATATTCTGTCTACAAGAAGTTGGGATACTAAGTATAGATAGCAAAAAAGTTCAAGACTCACATTAGTTTTGTTACTGGGGATCTCCACGTTCATCAGTGCAGTGATGCTGGAATCGCTCAGGTTTACTACTTGCCTTAACTGATTCTCCACGTGACTACTGTTGTGGAATATGCTTCTCAAAGTTACTGTGAAAAAGTAAAGTTAGTATTAATACATATGCTATGAATGTATCACATGCTTAGACCAAATCTTGGCAGATTTATCCATTCGCAGACTTGACATAAAATAATACTAATTCCTTTGTTTATATAATGCACACAGATTACGCAGCGCTGCACAGAGCTTGCCAAATCAGTCCCTGTCCCCAATGGGGCTCACAGTGTAATTAACCTACCAGTATGTTTTGGAGTTTGGGAGAAAACCAGAGGTCCTGGAGGAAACCCACGCAAACATGGAGAGAACATACAAACTCTTTACAGATGTTGACCCTGGGACTTAAACCCAGGTCCCCAGCACTGCAAGGCGATAATGCTACCCACTAAGCCACCTTGCTTATTTTATTTTTCAACGTACCTGGAGCAGTGGCACTTGTGACATTAGTCATGTTGGTAAATTTGCTCAGCATTGAGGTTATGTTTGATAAGGAACCTTCTGAAAGACTGAAATAAAGTGGAGGAAGATATTGTTCTATTACTCACAGATATGTCCACCGCTGAAAGAAAACTAGGGTTTTAATATAAATCAGAAATACAGAATACGGAAAGGAAGCCCTTTCTGAAATTATAATTTTATTAAACAAAATCTAAAAATATGGGGCTCTTACTTATTCATCACACACTGGCAAAGGTTACTGCATGTTAACAATTCTTAGTACAGAACATAGATAAGAGAACCAATTTTTTATAATAAGGTAACCCCTTGCCACTGATGCCCTTTCTTGTTTTTGTGTTTCAGTTTTTGCTCACCTCCTTCAATAACTTTTATTTTGTGCACTCCATGATAATTCCCCTTTACTTTTTGGTTTAGTACAATCATGACGATACCCAATTTATTATTATTATTATTTTATTATGTTTTAATACTATTAAATTGTTTATTTTTTTATTTCTGATCAAGGGAAAGTATTTTTTTTAAATTTTTGGATCCTTTTTATATTGTATTTTTAGGCCCCCTGACCTCTTATACTATATACTGTAATACAACTGTGTTGCAGTATATGGCGGTTGTGCGATATGTGAGAGACTCCTGGCTGACATGGTAATGGATTGTGACTTCACCATGATGTCATGGACTCCCAGTGCATGATCCCTCTTCATCCATCCTTAACTGCTTGTCAGGCTCCAGAGGTAGTGGACCCACTGGACCACCACAGCCAATGACATAAGCTGAAACAGAGCTGACACCTGGGACCGGAATCTAAGTGGCCCCGGTTGTTTCACCAGAGCCCGCTGCAAAGCAGGTTGGACTTCTTGGTGCGTGGTACCGCTAGGTCGTTCCACAGGTGCGACTTGTCCGCGGTGGCAGCCAAGGTGAAGTACACAGACGTTGAGCAGAAACATAGTCGGGGACAGACAGGAGGTCAGGATGGGCAGCACTGAATTGCGGACGAAGCAACAGATTAGGGCAGGCGGAACAGGATCAAAGTCAAATATAGAACCAGGGTCACAAGTGGAAATCACACGAAGAATGCAAGGCATCAGGGAACAAGCTTTTTCAACGGCACTAGGCAATAGGATTCTGGGTATGGCCAGCGCCGATTAACAGTGCACTGGCCCTTTAAATCTTCTGAAGCAGGCAGGGTGTCGGGGACGCTTGCACATGGCCGCCATACTGGAAGCAAAAGCAAGGACAGGTGAGTAGAAGCCGCGGGGCGCAGGGGCACACGGAGGGGAACCGATGAGCCTGCAACCCGTGACATGGATCGTGGGAGCACCCGTGACACTGCCATTACTTTATGTTCTGTTTTTATGCCAAACCTGCATTCTTTCCTTATTTTGAATGTTTTTTTTAATAGGAAATATGCCAAAATCATGAAAAATAAATGATCAATAACTTTCAGAGCATAAAGGTGGCATGAAATTTTTAGGAGACTACATTCCTAGGTGACTCTCTACAGAATTGGACTGCTTTTACATGAACGTATGCCACGCCTGGGCCGGGACCCGGCTGTAGCATACGTTCGGCTGAAGAGGTGGAAGGGTGAGCGGTCCTCACCTTTCCCTTCTCCATAGTAAGAAGTGCTGCCAGGCTGTATATATGACAAAAGATAGAACATGCTCTTTTTTTTCCAATTATGGCATGGTCACACACATGTGTACTTACCATACCATGCTGTGCACAATGCACTTCTATGGCGGCCGTATGCTAGCTGCAGTTCATACAATACTGTACATATCGTACAATATGTGCAATAAGTCCATGTCTGCATACAGGAACATACGTACCATGACAAGTTGATGATAATTTAAGTAAGCAGTTTTGCTAGTCATGGTAATGTATTGACCATTTCATTAGTAAAGTGACTTACGCTGAATTTATCATTGTGTTTATTTCATTCTCGATACCCATAAATATAATGTCTAGTTGCGATTTTACTGTGGATACACCCCAGTTTTGACTTGTTTGGACGATGGTTATTCCTGCAGTTGCGACATTGGCCACCTCTTGCAGCATTGTTAGGTACTGGCACTGGACATAGCAGTATGGCTGGGTATTATTTGAACCATCCACTTCGCAGAGAATAGTAGCTACAGTTTTTAGCTGATTTATCTGTAGGAAAGAAAATGTTCACAAATTATTAACACAATAACCCAGATTTACTAAATGCCCTGCGCCAGTTTTCTATCAGACCTTCGTGTACAAACTTCACATTCTTTCATGTACAAACAGCTTTAAGATGTGTCCAAGACACATTTTTGCCGCATGTGACACAATTGTGGCGCACTTTGCACTATATGCGACCCAACACAAAATTCTGCACTGAAATAAGCGTTCCAATGCTTTATCTGACCGAGCACCACATTTAAAGACTGACAGAATTGTGTCGCATGCCCTATGTTAAAGGTGCACCAAAAAATGGTGCACTCTGTCAGAGCTATACAGGTTGCGCCAGATTCATAAAGAATGGATGCCAGAAATGCTAAATCTGGCACCATCTGCACACTGCACCGGCAAACTGCACACAGTGGAGTTTGCACTGTTTTTAGTAAATGTGCCCCAATGTTTCGATGAAGACAAAGGAGGATATTTATCATTTGCTTCCGTCCCTTGATGTATCATGCAGGCGTATATATTCTTCACCAGGCAGGGCCTGGTGTAGAAATAAACACGGCCTCTGACTTTTCACATGTGCGAGTGTGCCGGCGCGGGTGACAGATTGTGGCAAATAATCGCAATTTATGGGTGCAGGGGTCCTGATAAATATCCCCCAAATATTAGATACAAAATGACATTAGTGAGATTTTTTACTTTTGAAAGAGTATAATGTTTGATATAACTGCTATTTATTGTTTTTCTTACTGTGACACTTGTTACTTTGTACTCCCTATAGTTATGCCTATGAGCAGTTCCATTTACTTGAGCAGAGCGCTGTTGATTTTCTGTTCTCTCCCATCTACCACCTGAACTTGGTCCTTAGTCATTTCATTTCAAGGTTTGGTCAAAGAAACCTATTGATTGTGTTTTAACTCCTTTAGCTCACATGTCTTGGCAAATAGGCAACTGTTGTGTTACATGGACCACAGTTCATAGGACAGAGGTAAAATAAGTGTTACCTCAACTTGATTTATGCCACCAGCAAAATATAGAATTGAGAACGAAGGGTTGAAAGAGGATTTGGCCCGTCTTGGGCTGTGTATAAATAATTTTGCCTACCATCATGGTATGATAATGAACAAAAAACAAATTATGAATGGGTTAAGTGTCAGAAATGATTTAACATTGCTTTAGACTACTTACCTTGAGATTGAGTAACTCCAGAACCATTGATCCACTTGCTAATACATTGCTTTGGTTAAACAAATCCTGAATTGCTACTTCAAGGTGCCCTTAAGAAAATAACATGATTAATAAAAGACTTTACAAGAAGAAAATCAATACTGGAATGAGTTCTTTAGTGCAGCTTCTCAAATCCTCAGTAAGTACATTAACCCCTTAATCGGGCACGCCGTAATAGTACGGTGTGCTTTGGGTGCGGGTACATGGAAAGGGCTCATGGGCTGAGCCCTCTCCATAGCCGGTAAGTCTTTGCTGCAGGCATTATCCCACTGATCGCCGCCAGTAAAGCTGCCAGTGGCTTCAAAAAGATGGTGGCACAAAGTCGAAAATGGCACTTTTTTGCCATTTTAAAAAATATTAAAAATTCAACAAAAAGTATTCAAATGGTCGTACAGTCCTAAAAATGATAGCATTGAAAACGTCATTAAAAGTCACAAGAAATGACACCACCCACAGCTCCATAAACCAACATATGAAAAAGTTATTAGCACCAGAAATGGCAAAATAAAAAAAAAATTGTGCAAGTTTTAAATTTTTGTAAATGTATGAAAACATTATAAAACCTACACAAATTAGGTATCCCCCGTGATCATACCGTCCCAAAGAATAAAGTAGACATGTCATTTGGGGCGCTCAGTGAAAACCGTAAAATCCAAGCTCACAAGAAAACGGTTGCGTTTTTTCACCATTTTCACTGCATTTGGATTTTTTTTCCCACTTCCCAGTACATGGCATGGATTATTCAATTCCGTCACTATGAATTTCAATTTGTTTTTTACGCAAAAAAACAAGCCATCACATGTGTAAAAATTAAAAAAGTTATAGATTTTTGAAGTTAGGGAGTGAAAAAAGGAAATGAAAAAAACAAAAAAGGGCCAGGTCGTTAAGGGGTTAATTGCACAGAAATCTATATTGCATTATAGAATCCTGCTTCATTAGTGGTTTTCTTATCTTGACTATTGGAGCTATTTATTATACTATAGTGCCAAGACCATTTAGAGTTTATACAATAAATGGTTGAAGACATAAAATGGCGGCTACAAAGTGACATTGACTATACCCGTTTCATGATCGGTAAGGTTGGCGGCCACATATTTCACACAGTTCATGACAGTTTCATAAGGTTCTATCAGAGGAGGAAGCTGCACACTATTGGCAAGTTTGGTGATGACATTGTTAAGTCTGCAAAAGATAATACAGAATCAGGTGATTATTATTATTTTTTTGTAAAAATGCAAGTTGCCCCTTCTGTTTTCACAACTAAAAAGGATCCAGGTGGTAAAACTATTGCTGATCTACCATAGTTTTATTAGAAATACCCATTTAAAAAGTAACAGGGTAACTGGCCTTCATAGTGCAAATTAAAGGGAAAATGTAACCAGTCCTATGCATATAAAACCAACATATGTACTTTATTCAACTCTTTATTTGTGTGAAATCCATCTCATTCTGAATCCTCATAATGGCTGTATATTGTTATAAAACAATAGCTCAACTATAAAGTCAATCTCTCTCCATCTCCATTTTGTCTCTCAGCAGACAAACACCACTCTATCCTTTTATGTCTCTATCTTGCAGATCCCCTTTGTCTGTGTGGCAGATGGCACTTGCATTGGGAATAGGTGCCTGTGGGTCTAAGAAGCTTCTAACTTCTAATGAAGCTCTGGGTTAGGTCTGAGGGACCCAGACCCGCAAGGTTCAGTGTGAACTTAAACTTTGTGGTGCAGGTCTATTCAACACTAGCCATAGATTGAAAATGTGGGGCATTTATTTTAAGCTGTTATTAATAGACTTAATTCAATGATTCTTGGTATACTTACTGTTGAGTGATCCCACCGCTACTAGTTAAGTTGCTGATACTGTTGGCTATTTTCATCAAATAATCAGATAAAATTGAAGTTCCTTGTGTGTATGATGAAGCGTTGAGACTTGTTGAGAGTAGATGCAAAAGATCTATTTGTAAAGTGAGGACTTGATCAAACGTAGAAATGCTGCCAGAGCTAAATACAATAGATGTTAATTTTTTTACAGGAAGTTTTTCTAACCAGTCTGCTATGATTGTAGTGTTACTAAAGATCCTAAATTCCTGGATAAATAGTTCATAAACGTTATGCAGTAAATTTTCCTGGGACATGTTTGTAGACTGAGAAATGTTAGAGAGAAATGAAGTCATCATCTCGGTAGCAGTGAAATAACCAGTCATTTCACCGGATACATAATTTGCCAGATTTGATAAAATATTACTTGTGATTTGGTAGTTTGCTGTCCAGGAATAATTTGCTGACTGCAGAGACAGGGTATTACAGGACAGTAAACCAAAGTGCGAGAGTAATTCTTCAATATTTGATTGTGTTTGATTGAATATTGGCCAAACTGTTCTGGAAAAGTTGGCCATGGCGTTGATAACAGCCGTACATTCAGCCACAGAAGATACAGTCGTGTTAATCATCTCCATATTAGTCATACTGAGGAGTGCAGAGAAGGTTGGGTTTTTCATGACACCATCTGTGAAAACAACTGCTCTTCTGATGGTTTCCAGTACAGAAAAAGATGAGTCAATGATATTTGAAATCTGTGTCCATACCTGCTGTAAATCTGAAGTCTGGATGGTGGAATTAAAGTGTTGGATAAAAATCTGGATGAGATGGTAGACTGGGCTGGATAGATTAAAAATCTCATTAGTTAAATTAAAGAAATTATTAAATGAACTGATCATAAGTTCAACATCTTTTAGAATCAGACTAATGTGTTGGTTATTATCCTGGATCCATTGAAGTATTGAGTATATTGTATCTACAGTTAAAGAACTGTTAAAATTCAGTTGTATTTTTGCAACTTGTAGCGTTAACCAATCCATAGTCTGCAGTTGTGATAGTATGGTCTCCAGAACTCCACTAATGTTATATTGTAAAATGCTGGAAACATTGTGTGTGCCGGATTCAACATTAAAAAGTTGTATCATCTCATATAGAATGGTCAGGGTAATGTCTGTTTTATTCAAGCTCACACCTTGTAGGATGCCTAAGTTTTGTAAGGAATATATAATATTAACCAAACTTGTGTTTATTGCCTGCAATGTGAACTGTTGGTCAATTGTGAGGACTATAACATTATATAGCTGTTGGTAAGTCAACATATTCTTATCTAGAATACTTATCCATTGCCTGACTATTGAAGTGATGATTGAAATGTTGTCATGAGTTGTTAGTCTCAGTGGAAGTTGGCTTAGAAACTCCGTTAGTTGCCATGTCATGTTTAATTTGCACAAAAATGGTTCAGTCTGGTTGTTGCAAGTAGACATAGTTAGCAGTGTTTCTGCCTGAAGAAGAACTTGGCTAATGTTAGTAGACCTCAACACCTCTGAGATGCCCTGAAGAGAAGTGGTGACGTTAAGGTCTTGTTCCATTGTTGTATTGAGAATTATATTTATTAGTGTCAGAACATCTTCATAGACTCCATTTTTGCCTGTAGATGTATTGTATGAATGGCCAAGTGCATATGAAAGCATCATAAATAGTTCATCTATAAGGACAGTCTGTGACTTGTTGTAAGATGTAAACTGTAGAAAAGAGATATAGGCAAGGGTTTTGTTGTTCACGGATGACTCAAGCTGGGCTACACCGTACACAAAGTTTTGTACATCTTTAATAAGATCTGTACAGGTCACCGAGTTGCCCACACATTTTTCCATAGCCTTTATAACAAGCAGGCTGGCATTTGCTGCTTTTCCTAACCTGTCTAGTTCTTCTGGTAGTACATGTCTAGAGACCATGGTGACGATCCAAGACATTATTTCACTCACACTGGTATTTTCATTCATTAGAACGTGGGACTCAAAAAATGACAAAATTTGCATAACAGTGTTACTTGGATCATTGGGCTCTTCATTAGTCAGATTGTTAAAGTATTGCCAAAGGTTAAAGATGGCATTGAGAGAAGTTTGTATGTCGTAAGCAGTTTCTGGAAAAAGTTTTATATAGTTTACCAAGATGGTAGAAAGATCTTGAACGTTAATACTGTTATTCATCTGAGAAAAGTCATTAAATATTTTTAGTGCATCAAGAAACTGTTGTAGAAATTGCAGATCATTGGAAAGAATGAAGGACTTGATGAATTGTCCTATTTCAGGAATGATACCAGTCTCATTCATTGCTGAGAGAATATTGAATAGCATAGTAGGGTCATTGGAAATATCTGATTGAAATGTTATAAAATAGTTAATGAAGGTATAAATCTGGTTCATCATATCGGGTCCAGTTAACTCAAGCAGAACCTTTGTCACATTTATTACAATCTCTAAAGTTTGTATTAGCTGTTTGTCTTCCATTTGTGGTAAGTATGCTATCAGCAGATGCTCCACCAACATCTCCAGAGCATCTATAAATGAATTGGGGGAAAGTTGGTTGAATGAATTGACCACAGTTTCTACATCTCTTATTATTACACTAATCTGTTGGTAATTATTAATCATCCATTGTACCACGGTATGCATTGTATTGGCCCCTGAAGAGTTAGTGAAATGTTCAGGCTGGTTTTCTATGTAAAGCATCAACCAGTTGATAATATCCAGCTCCAATAGCATGGATTCTAGAAGATCACTGACATTATATTGTAACACATTGGAGATGTTATATAGGTTTAGGCCAGACTCAAGCTTCTGTATTATCTCAGATAGAATATTGGTGACAATGTCGGTTTCCTTCATGCTGTTATTCTGCAGTATACCCATGTCATGCAGCATATGCACTATATTTACCAGAAATGTGTTCAGTGCTTGCAGTGCAGGCTCATGTTGAAACATATAAATGGTTACATTGTAGAGATCAATGAGCTGTGTGTAAGTTGCGGTATGAGTATTAAAGTTACTTATCCATTGTCCTATTATTGAGGAGATGACTGATACATTGCCATGAATAGTTTGTCCTAATGGAAGCTGGTCTAGAAGCTGGGCCAGTTGTAGTGTTGGATTCAATTTGCATAGTAATTCATCTCTGTCAGTTTGGTTGGAACAGGTTGAGGTTTGTAGAACATTTTCTAGGTGGAGCAGAAGCTTAGTTACGTTGGCAGTGTCTACTATTTCTAAGATGGTTTGAAGAGGAAGTGAAGCTGTGAAATTCAGGTTATCTTCCATAGTTGTGTTGAGGATCTGGTCCTTCAGTATAAGAACATATTCATAGATTCCCATTTGACTGGATGAAGCATTATATGGATGTCCCATTGCATATGAAAGTAAGAAAAATATTTCATTTATCAGGGTGATCTGAGATTGATTATACAGTCCAAAATGCAGTACAGAACTATTCACCAAACTTCTGTTTTGCATGAAAGTCTCAAGTTGACGTATATCTGAAACAAAGTCCTGAATCTCTCTGATAAGATCTAGGCAGGTCCTTGTAGTAAGACTACACGTCTGAACAGCATCAATAATGTGTTGTGTAGCATTTGCAACTTTGTGTAGTCCATCTTTTTCTGCTGTTGGTATATGGTCAGATATTATGTTGACAAGCCAAGACATTAGTTGACTAACATTGGTATTTTCATTTACTAGGGACTGGATATATGGCAGCATTTGTACAGTGATGTGTTTAAGGTCATTGGGCACTACACCTGTCATATTGGTTAGATATTGCCACATCTTTAGGATGGTATAAAGAGACGATTGTGTCTCATTATTGAACCCCACATTAATGAGTAGATGATTAGCAAATATAGTTGCAATCTCTTGAGCAGTAAGAGTAGTGTTCAACTGGGCAAATTCATTGAATATCTTTTGTGCATCCACAATAAGCTTCATATATTGTGTTTCATTAGCACCAAATATAATCTGTGGATATTTTGAGAGAAGACTGAAAAGAGTAACTTTAATATTGGAGGCATCGGAGGTAGTCATACTGTTCAATAACAACTGGAGCTCATGGAGGATTGTAGTCATTTCCATTCCAGATTGACCGCCAAATTCCAATGTAAAGTTCTGGTATTGGGATAGCAAGGACTGCATAATATTATTCACAGCCATTTGCAGTATTTTTACAGTGGTGTTTATGTTTAGTGGGGTATCAGATATGACCAAATCTGTGATGTTGAGTACAAGCTGAAGGAGCTGATCCATTAGTTTTGTACTTTCTGGACTGACAGAGCTATTATTCAGAACAAGGTCCCTGATCAATCCATTGTACTTAAAGGAATCCCAGATTTGTTTTAGAATCCTGAAAAACAAATTATACAATTATTTTTAAAACGAATTTCATCTTAATATACATAAAACATGTCAGTAGAGATTCCAGTGGCAGTGTACATACCTAAGCATGGGTATGATAGTATTTCATTGGAACATAATCAATATTCAGCCTCTATTATAAATTACATTAGATAAGTTCTGTTTGTTAGAAAACCCTTTCTCTTAACAGCCTATTAACTGTTGTTGAGTTTGAGTGTTGTCTCTAGATCAGTGGTGGCGAACCTTTGGCACTGGTGCCAGAGGCGGCACACGGAGCCATTTTTGTGGACAGGACTCAAAGAATCTTCCTCCAGAATCTTCCTACAATGAAAGGCGAATTTACCTTCCTCCTTTCAACTGCGTTGGTGTAGGAGGCTGAACGATTGAAAGTTGTCAAAGAACAAGGAGAAATAAATTACTGCTTAAATTGCTGTGCTGGCACCTTGCAATAAATAAGTGGCTTTTGGTTGAAGTTTGGGCACTCAGGCTCTAAAAGGTTTGCCATCACTGCTCTAGATTATCCCTTATAATGTTACATTGGCGGTGGTTTAGAATGTCCTTTGTAGCTGAGCCTAATAAAGGGGCTCTCTGAATCGCCTGCCATGTCAAATTTAAGGGGTTGCACAGCAGTAGAAACAATGGTACCACCTGTATTGTCCATGATATTTGCCCTAACCATATACAGCTACTAAATCGTTAAAGTAAAGTACACATTTGTTGTAGAAAATATTGAAAAATGCCTCAATTATTATAATTCCACTGTTGCCAATGCAAATCGGAATAATAATCTCTGCTATTATCAAGACTTGTGTGTGGGGAGAAAACTTTAGATATTTTTCCCCTACATACAAAACATTGCCTAAATTATAAAGGTTTAATTTTGTGTCCATTCAGGCAAAATGTTATAATTGTAAAGTGTATAGAATTAAAAAACCAACCACTAAACATTTCAGTCCATAAAGCGCACACGTCACCTGGAATGTAATTTTTAGCTGGTGACAGGTTCCATTAGCCTGTGCTATGCATTCTGAATCATTTCAGTTTAATTCACATGACCTTCTTCCATTCCAGTACCACGTGGTGAGTCCAATGGGAAGGGAAGCAGCAGCTTATGTGTGCCTGTGTCTATGCATGTATTCTTCCTCTCCTCCATATCATACCCCACCCTCCCCTGCCTGCTCAATGCACATGATAGGAAGTGGGCTGCATGAGTGTGGAGGAGTGGAGACTAAAACAGGCGAACACAGGCGTCTGCTTCCCCTTACCCTTGGGACTTACCACTCGCTGCTGGCAGGGATCCAGGTAATGTGAATTAAACTTATATATAGTACTGAAATGATCCAGAATGCTGACAAAGGCATTTTTTTAAAATCAGCATAGCATAGGCTGTTGGAGCCTATCACCAGCTAAAAAATGACATTGCTGCTGACAGGTTCGCCTTAAGGACCATCTTCTGTTGTGTAATTGTACTTCTAAAAAATGGAAAATAAATTATATTAAGAATGTACATGATGGCTAAAGTGATATAATTTAAAGATTAAAACATTGGTGTGTGATAAAATGTTTTAAATATCTTTATATAATATGTGAGTGAAAAATCAGGCTATTTTACTGCTTTGGCTGTATAACTACCTACCTATCGTGTGGAGCATCCAGTGTTGTTATCAAAGCACTAACCTATGTATGCTGTTGATTTAATATTTAGAAACATATGAATGAACCTACCTTTCTGCAGAAGATGGACCTTGTGTACCATTGATAACAGTTCCCACCACTTCCAAGGCGAATGACACCCAATTATTACACGGAGAGATGGGTTGTGTCTTGAGCATATCTTGTATGTCCTGTATCATTGTGAAATTTTGCACTTTGAGGAGAAGAATTTCTTTTGGAGAAGATGAAGTCCAAGCAAGATCCAATAAGAAATAAACAACCTTCTGGAAAATCCCATTCTGTATCCAGTCCATTGCATGGGTATCGAACAGTTCATTTATAATTGGTACAATGTTCAGAATTTTCATTATGTTCTTTTGTGATAGATCTGGCTCTGTAAAGAACTCTGCCACCACTACAAGCATGTATTCTGATACATTAATATATCTCATCATCATTTCAGGCACAAGAGGTTTAATGTAGGAGAGGAGCCCTCTGGAGGTTTGGAGCAGAGTAAGCCAGTCATTCTGTGAGTTATTCCAATGCAGCAAGTTACAAACCTCCATAGTGATACTTGACATTTCATCCACCCATTGACCTTTCTGGTTGGTTATATTCAATATCATTTTAAATGCAGAAGTAAATATTCCAGAAACACTGTTGCAATCTTTTGCTAGGGAAGACTCCAGAAAAGATTGGAAAAATTGTGTAAAATTCATGCTTTTAGTAGAATGAGTTTGGTTTAGAATTTCAAGAAAAAAATTATAGAGTTGCAAGATGTCTGCACCCTCAGTGATATTGTTTGCTGTAATAGTAGCCTGCAAAACTTTCAGCATTTCAGATATCTGTGTCACATTTAGGTCTCCAGTCATGAACCTGTTAAAAACCTCCCAGATTGTTGGAAACTCCACACTGTGAAAGACTTGAAGTGAGTTGATCTGTTGGAGAATAGATGATAAGTGTATTAAATTTTGTACTTGATCCATTGCTTTGTTGTCATTTTTTATCAATAATTGAAACAGCTTTTCTATTCCAGGAGACAAAACATTTGTTATATTTGGGACATTGATCCAGTTTTCAACACTTGCTATGAAATCTATCAGTGAAATCTGTATCAATCGATACAGAGCATATGGATCACCTATCATCTGTTTTTCCATCTGATTTTTTATACTTATGATATACCACTCTATGATCTTGATTTGTGTTTGGACATTTTCCAGCTGTGAGCTGTTGATGCGGAGAGGACTTATCGATGAGTTAAGGAGGTTGCCATCTTGCAACACCTTAAAGATATTTAATATGATGTCTTCTATAGGGGGGGAGGATGTGTTTTCTAACTTCATATTCTCAATGATTTTTGAAATATCTGTCAATGTCCAAAGTATTGTTTGGATTGTGGGTTCATTTTGTAATGCAGCTCTTGTAATCTCATACAAAGAGACCATTTGCTGGTATACATCAGCTGTTGTGTTAACTTCACCCAACCAATATTCGGCAATTGCAGAGGCAGCCAGTACTTGGTCCATCAGAGGTTTAGGAACTTGTAGTGTTTTTAAGAAACCTAAGAAGTGGGAAGTGACATTGACGATACACATCAAGTTCTGGTCTATACACTGGAAGTCTTTCTGTAGAGTCATTGTCTGTAGGAGTATTTCTGTTACATTGTTAGCCAAAACAACTTTTTCAAAAATATCAACTAGTTGTGTATAATTCTTTAGCAATCCCACGTCTGATTGAACAGAACTTGGGTCTTTAGTGATGTTTAAAATAAGTTTACTTGCCAATAGGATATCTTGGTAGACATTCTGTAGATCTCCAGGGAATCTGTCGGGGGTGTTTTGCACATTCCAATACAATGAAAAAATATTATTGATGAGAGATATCTGTATATTACTTAGTTTCTCCACTTCCACCAATGTTTTATTAGAAATCTCCAAATTTAGAGTTCTGTTTCCTGTGTTAGTAATGACATCTAACACCTTTATAGCCAACATCTGAAAGCTGGATAATGCACTGTTGCAGGCTTCTGAGTCCTTGTTACATTTGTCTTTTAACTCAATAAGAGATAATATGGTATCTGTAATATTTATAATGGAATGTTGTTGGTCAAGAGATATGTTCTTAGACAGAACATTTAGTAAGGCGGAGACAAAGCTCTTACTGTCCTTACTGATATTATGCAGGTTAGAAGGGTAAAAGAACGGTAACAACTCCAAAGCAGCACTCCTTATTTCACTGCTTTGCAAAGATGACAATATTTGACTTGTGTTGAATAAGGAACTCAACTCTGAGATGGTTTGATTTATTTGATTGTGGGATATAAAGTTGAACAGTTGTTTAATATATAGATCGAGAATATTCCAGTTTTCTGTCTTGTTTAAATTTAGCAAATTGTAGAAATTTTCTAGGGTGTTGATCAGCACTGGAAAGGTTCTTGTAGCGTTACTTAAATTCAAGAGATCTAATATTGTTTTTATAACCTGATTGTTGTCACCGTTTGCAACAAAAGTAGCAAATGTATTTAGCAATGTGACGCTGTAGTTGTAATAGAGTCCTTTATCTGCAGGAGATTGAGAAAGCAAGTTGTTGAGCAGAACTTCAAGTTCATGCTCAGCTCCATTAGGTCCATTCTGGGGAAAAGTAATAGCCAGTGAAATATTATTCCAGTTTTGGGTAACCTGTAGGATGTCAGTGACTAGAGAGAAAATTGATTCTGTTATTTCCTTATTTCCACCAAGGCCTTCAGTTGCAAATGTGCGATTGAAGTTTTTCACAATGTTCTCTATGATGTTGAATACCAGATTGTTATTGTAAGATGGTGGCTGTAGAGCAATCTCAGAAATGGTTTCATTGATGGCAGATATAACATTACTTAACAAACTCTGCACAATTCTCTGCACTTCTGGGGAGAGGCTTTGGATCTGACTTTGTACTGCCTTGATGAAAACATTTTGAAGGCCACTTTCTTGGAAAGCTGTCAAAATTTGTCCCAGTATCCTATTGAAAAAAGATATATTTTATATTAATTCAATTGTTTTTATTTCTACCTATTTATTCGACATTAAACTTTTCTTTAGCATGTAGATTTATTTAAATATTTTCTTTATTATAATATTACTATTTATCAACGAGAATCCAAAAGGTAAAAATTAAAAATAAAATATTTTATTATTTGTATTTAGTTTTGCTTTTACAGTCAATGAAAAATATAAAAATTTAAAATAGTTGATCACTGATGCTTACTTATCGGGAAACATTGGTCATCCAGGGAAACAATGATACACACTATTAATATGAACTCCCAATTTTAAGAAACTATTTTTTGTAACCTGACATGCGTCGCTTAATATGGTTATAAGTTATTTTGAGATTGTTTTCGTTACCTCCTCAAGTTCATGTTTAAATTTGGTTGCTATGTTTTACGTTTATTTATTTTAAAAAAGCTAAATTTTGGGAAAATTTTTATAAATTCTAAATTATCTGTTTTCAGATTTATTACCTGATACATAACACAAATTAGTTATTAAAGGAAACCTACCATTTTATTTGATGTATTACGAACCAAACAAACATTGAGAATGCTGTAGCTACACTGATGCAAAATCATTTCTTGTGTAATCCCTGAGCTGAGTGGTTTTCCTGAAAACAATTATAAAATTATGATAATGAAGCTCTGTGGGGTTCTGTGCCTGGGCTTGGTGCTTTTCCTTTCACAATACTTATGCACTGCACCAGAGGATGATGCAATCACTGGTCTCTCTGCCAGGCAGAATAATGAATTGCTGCACCATCCCCCAGCTGCTGTGTATGAGTGATCCAACTGAAGTTGATTAGTCTGAAGTTGTTCAGAAAGCTTGTGTGTAATGTGTGTAATGGGGCTTCAGCTTTCCCAAGGTCCTAAATTTTATAACTGTTTTTTCAGCAAAACCGCTCAACACAGGGATTAAACAAGATATTTTTCTGCATCAGTGTTGCTACAGCATTCTCAAGGTATGTTTGGTTCATAATGCATGAAACAAATGCTAGATTTTCTTTAACTAACATTTCCTATATCTCGGCTTTAGGTTTTCATAATTTTTAAATTATACATACAAGATGACCAACCTTGACAATAAAATAATAGTGCGAAGAATAAGTCATTTATAAGAGCAGAAACATATCTCTGTGTCCCCAAACTGAAGATGCTATCCAGAGAGTATTATCTTTTTATGCATATGCAAATCAACCTGCAATGGATCTCTTCTGGAATCATCACCCATTTAACCTTTGGCTACTTGTAGACAAATCAGCAAATCACGCCATTGCCCAGCAGGTTGATTTCCATATACTTAAATGTATGATCTGCATTGCTTCAATGGTTTGTGATCAGAAAGGTATGCTTCAGCTTCTATTAAAGGCCCCTAAACAATACTATATGTATTAGGGATGCAATTTTGTCCTGAAAGACTTCCTTTATAAGAGTTGGCCGCTATCACAAAACTTTAGCAGGGTAAGTACAAGATCCTAATGGGGTCACCCATAAAGTACTAACCATGGTAAAGTTTTGTTAAAGTTCTGCTGCCTTCAGGTGGATAAAGTGGGGCATAGTTATTACTATATGCACACCCTCTCCGTCATAACTACTATCATAGCACCTGTTGGAAAGGTGTGCAGATGTCCATGCCACTGCTATGGGAGTTGTTATAACACAGGGATTGTTGAGACAGGAAGGCAGCAGAACATGAGCACAGGAAGTCCCTAGTCCTGTTGCAACTGGGTCACAGGACCCTCTGTTCCAGACGGTTTTGTAAAAACTTAACCACAGTAAGTACAATATAGGTGACCCTTTCAGGGTTTTTTACTTAACTTTGTAAAGTTTTGTGATAGTGTCCAACCTCTTTAAAGGAAACCTACCAAGTGAAATAGTAGTTGTAATCTTCAAATACCGAGCACCAGCTCAGGGTGAGCTGGTCCCGAAGCATATTATCGTTAATGTCATAAACCACTATATTGCGGTTTAAACACTTTTTATTCTTTATATGTGAAGCAGCTTCGGCGCACCAAGTGCACGACTGTGCACGGTCGCGCGCATGGTGCGCCGAAGCTGCTTCATGCATAAAGATTAAAAAGTGTTTAAACAGCGGTTTATGACAATAACGAAAATATGCTCCGGCACCAGCTCACCCTGAACTGGTGCTCGGTATTTGAAGCTTGCAACTAGGTTTCCTTTAAAGCTAAACATATATATATGTAATATTTAAAGGATCTACCACCAGGATTAAGGATTGTATACCGAGCACACTGATATACGGGTGTGTGCTCCCTCCCTCATGTAGCTTCTTAATCCCTGGTTTTTACTAAAAAGGCTTTTTTAAATTATGCAAATGAGCCTGAGGAGCTCTCGACTCCATAGGTGCACAAGCATGCAGCATGCAAGTGGGCTTGGTTTATAATCCTTTATCCTGGTGGTTGGTGTCCTTCAATGTTGTTTATTTAACTCTTGAAATATATGTGCTATTTCAATACAGATATCTGTTATATCATTAGAATGTATAACTTTCACTTACTTTTGAGCTAAGTTCTCCAAGGGCAATGTGGTGTTTTTAAAGTTGAAGTAAACTTGAAGAATATGAGAAGCAAAAGCAAACATTTCATCATACCCAGTGATATTTAGGCTTTTTAGAAAGACCTTAACTTCTTCTACCACATGGATTGAGGTATTTACTGTAGAGCCACTGCTGTCACTTGCTAACGCTTGGGTGATTAAAGTCTGTAAAGAAGTGATCAAATCTTGTAAACGCTGGAATACAATTACATTAGCTTGAAGTTCTTTTCCTATAAAAGTTTCAGTAATTGATACCAAAAGGGTTTCAAAAGTTTCTATATTGGGGGAAATCACAAACTTGATAAAAGAAGATAGTATTTTCATTGTTGCATTTGTCTGTGCTCCTAGAGAAGCCATCATACTTTCCATAACATACAATTGTTCTTGCCAGTCTGAAGAGGAGATATTGCTGAATAACATGTTGCATGTCCAGGAACAGATGTTGGAGGAGAACGGTTCACTCAATGATAAGTTCATGTAGGTTTTATAAAAAGTTATAAGGTTTAAAAATGTGTCTTCACACCTATCGATGGATGATGCATTGAGTGATGAGGTTAATTGTTTTATAACATTATATATAAGTGTAGAAAAATTATTTTCAAAAATCTCAGCAATGGAAATATTTGACAAGTTTGTGGTCAGTTGAAGACTTGTAATAGTAAGTTTGGTGACTTTGCTTACAATGGCAGAAAATTCTTTCAGTCCTTCAATTGAGCCAGTAAAGGTTGAGACATTATTTAGGATCTTGCCAATTTCCGATACCAGGATCCATTCACTTGAATTCAGGCTGGTTTCAAAGAGCTGTAACATTGTCTCGTTCCAGAGATTAACCAAGGTATTGTCTAAAGTCACGTGACCCTGCAGTGCAGCATAAAGCTTCATGATATTAAACATCTCATCCATGTATTTTACATATTGTGAGGGAATCAAGCTAACTGATATCTGGTCAGATAGAAGAAGAACCAGAGATTGCAAAAGGTTTGGCTGGTTTTCCACCAGCTGATAAATAATATTAACCACTTTAGTGTCTACTGTAAGACATGTAATGTTGAAGGTTGAAAATGTTTCAGTAATTTGGGCCATAGCTCTTTCCATCTCTGGAATCCAGGTTGTATTGAGTCTTAGGTGGTTATCTACTCTAGAAACCAACTGGAGAGTCGTATTCATCGTTTCTGTAAGGCATGCTAGTTCTTCTGTAATGGCAATTTCTTGGTTGGTCATAGTTCTATTTACTGGTTGTATAAAGTTTAAAACATATCCCAAGATGCTATTCATAGTGACATTCCCCTCTATGATAGAGAAACCTAGGTTATTCTGATTATTGAATTCAAGTAGTATTAGTTGTGTCACATTTATGATATCAGAAATGGGGCAGTTTTGGGAAGGTGAAGAATCTGACAGACACTGCAAACCCAAATAGAGAAGATCCATGAGCATTTTCTTAAACATGGGGAACTCATTGACATTGCTTCCATTCCAGCCTTCTAGGAGCATACTGTAGATCTCATAAAAGATATCCATGCTTACATTGCTGTGTTTATCTGCATTATAAAGAATGCTTATGACCCTTTGTGATATGTTAGATACAGTTTGCAAATCGCTGACTAGAGATTCCATTGTTCCAAGAACTTTCTCAGTGAACAGTAAAACTGAAGACAGATTGGCCAGTTGTTCACTGTCCAAAGTCTGTAAAAGCTGAACCATAAATGTAATGTCAGTCTTAGTGACATTATTGAGGAGAGTGCTCCAGAGACTGCCATTAAAAAGCTCTTGCTGAATAATGTGATTAATAACTGTCTCGAAACCTTGGCCTCCATTTTGTAGTGTTTCACTTAAGATACTTTGAAGAGTCGGAATCAGTTGAGACTTTTGTAGCCAATTCATGACATTTAATATTTTATCTGCAATTCGTAGAAGGGCGGGATTGCTCTTCATATTTGATAGAATGTCACTTACAATTACTTTTGCCATTGTAACAAAAACATCAATATTTCTAGTGATCTGAAAAGCATCAGTCCCATTCTTCACAAACACAAGGTATCTCTCTATAGTCTGAAGTTGTGTTTTTATCATCTCAAGTCCCTGACTAGTTTGTAGTAATATTGATGTAGGAAATACGGAACTAATGTTATCAAGTTTAACAGTTTCCAGCAGATTTTTAATCAATTTCTCAGTTTCTATGGATGTCAAATTTAAATTTCCACTCAATTCTTTTAACTGTTTCACAATATATAAGAGATCTGAATGTATCTCCATAAGAGCAGACGGATTATGATAAGCCACATTTGTAAGATTGTAAACATAAGCCAACTGTTGATAAATATCCCTTTTTCCATTAATCGCTCTAACCCAGTTCTTAAAAATGGAAGATGCTACAAGAAGAGGATCATGCACAGGCTGTGGGAATGGAAGTGTCTGGAGGAACTCCACAAGGCTTGAAGTCAGTTCCAGAGTACATTGCATGGGATTTACTGGTGCATTTGTGTAGCATTTAGACAAAGTTGTTATATATTCCAACTGAGAAGTCAAATTTGTAACATCTACAGAACCAAGTACTTGGGTGATATTGATAACATTTTCTTTTATCTGGTCCAGTAAAGCAAGCGTGGAGTCACCTTCCAGAGCCATATTTAAGACTGAATGCATTTGTCCTATTATAATGTTGTAGAACTCTTGTGTAGTATCACATGAGATGTTTCTATGTGCTTGAGAACATGAGATAATCTGGAGCATTTTATTCACAATGGCAATCTCAGCATTACTAAGGTTGACAAACGTGAGTGTAATGTTATTAGAAATGGACTGTATGTTTCCTGGATTCAGGTCATTTATATACTGCATGATATCTGACAGCTGTTGTTGAAACACGGTAATATAGCTGGTACAATTAGAAAATTCTGTCTGACAGGTGGAAACCAAGTCAAGAAGAGTTGTAAAGATGCTCTCTACTTTACGAAAGGTTTCCTTTTCTTGAGTCGGAATGAAGCCAGAAATGAGTTTCAGCAACTCCAAGGAGATATTGTTGGGGTTAGAGATGATCTCCTGTAAACTTGAAGGTGTGACACAGGACAAAATATTTCCTGCGTGACTTTTGAAAGATTCAGATAATAAAAAATCGATCTGGGAATAGTTGAGATAGGAATTGAGGAAGGAAAGATTGTTGACCAAGGCAGGATCTGTGTTCAAAAATGTCAAGATTTCCTTTACAATAACATCAACGAGTGCTGAGCTGTTAGAAAAGCTGGTCTTTAACGCAAGCTGGCTAATGATGCCAAGAAGTTGGGACAATGTTGAGCCACTAAGGGAAGAATTTTCTAACTTCAAAGTAGACAGTGAATCCATAATGGTCTGAAAATCCACCAAAGCCTGACTGGACACATTAGATGTTGAAAGTAAACCACTCAGCTTCATCAAGTATTGTAGTTCTTTAACAATACTCTGTGTTATATAAGTCACATCACTTGTGGTATTCAGCGACTGCATGGTCAGGAGTTCTGATCCGATAAGCACATTCATCTGATCCAGTAGAATCTGCAGAACACTGGTGTATTGGCCTGAGTAGGATTCTGTGATTAGAACATCAGTTTTATTGAAGAGGAGGTGAAGAAGTTGTGTGAGGACCCTCTGTAGCTGGAGATTAGAGGGGTAGCTGCTTGCGAAGCTTTGTCCTAGCTGCTGAAGAAGCATCTCCTCAACTTTGTTTTGTTTTAAGAGGGTCCATGACCGTTGCACATATCTGTAAAAGCAAAAAACATATGAATATACTGTAAATGCACTGAACAAGTAGTTTATATATTACTGTATTGCAAATAATACGTATGCTGTGAGAAGACAATTTCTGTTTGGACATTTCTGCCCAACACTCTCGTCAGTGGATCAGAACATTAGAGAGGTGATTGGCAGGATAAGAGATCTCCATACATATACTCTTCCTTTAGGAAGACAATAGGGTTCTCGTTGAGCCATCTTTTCTAAAGGAATATATTTTTTATAATTCCTTTATTTATATAGTGCACACAGATTACGCAGCGCTACACAGAACTTGCCAAATCGATCCCTTTCCCCATAGGGCTCACAATCTAATTAACCTACCAGTATGTTTTTGGAGTGTGGGAGGAAACGGGAGGACCCAGAGGAAACCCACACAAACATGGAGAGAACATACAAACTCTTTGCAGATGTGGACCATCACTGTAAAGTGATATAACTGGATATATTGAATGAAGTGCTCCACATTAGGAGGTGATACTTGCAAAGTTTCTTTTTTTAATTCACATAAGCATAAGTATGAGGATGCATTTCTGCTTGTCCTGACTATTTGTCTGCCAAAGACTCGGGACGAACTGAAATGTGCCTCATCTTTATACTTATTTGAATCAAAAACAGAATTTTTGCAAGCATTACCATTCTATATACTGAACCCTTCAGTCCACACATCCGCTGAGACTTAGTGCCAATCTTCCTTATACTACAATATAACAGGATATATTATCACTGTACTGTGACATTACTGCGTTTAAAACCTCATTGCTTACACAATCCCCCTGCTCTGGGCTAAAGCCTATATGTTTTACTCAGAAAAAATCTAATTTTTAACTACAAGTACTTACCTTATCATGGTGACAGAGGGATTGCTAGTGCTCTCCTTTACTATCGTAATCATATATTGAAGAAACTCCTCCAGGTTGATGGTACCGTTGCAAGTGATGTTCAAACCATAAAATCCACCTTGGGATACACCAAAGAAAAATATAAGTAATATTAATATAATATTACATAAAACAGATAAGAAAACTCACTAGACATATAGGTTAAGAGCTCATGTAGCAACTGTGTCTCTATAGCCAGTCCCCATTTAAAGGAAATGTCTTTTCAAAACAGGTTAGCTCCTATTTACAGGCTACATTCTTTTGGGGTGCAATACGGAGAATCCCCGCTTCATTATCCATGACGGTCCCATTACAGAGACCCTACTGATCAGCAAGGAAACATCGTCTGGTTTTCTCAATAATATTAAATATGAGAATATCCTTCTAGAGCAGGGATGCACAACCTTTTTTGGGCCAAGGGCAGCATTGTCATGCCGCTACCATTCATGGGGCTACACTATAAATCAAAACCCTAGATGCGCCAGAAACCATACTACAGAGTAAATACCCCCCAGAAACCACTACTGCATAAGTAATAATACTGCATAACTGCATAATACTGCATAAGTAACATAGACCTCAGAGCAGACTACAATACAGCGCACAAACAAGACAATGGGGCACACTTACTAAGGGTCCGCAGACCGCATTTTACTGTCGGGTTTCCCTGACTATTTCCGATTTGCGCCACATTCAACAGGGGTTTCTAGCGCACGCGACCGGATTTTGGCGCAACAAATCGGGGGGCGTGGCCATTGGATAACCCGACTGATTCAGACTAAGCGCGGGATTTAAATTTCAAATTGTCATGCACTCACATACACCGCAAAGAAGAAGGTGAAGTCCGGAGGACCTCAGCGGGGAGGCAACACATGCAGGGTATCGGATGCACGATCTTGGTGAATTGTGCCGGACTTCATCCTCGTCGGACAGTCCGGATCGGGGATCGCGACAGGATCGGGTAAGTAAATGTGCCCCCATATTAATGATGGTGGAAATAGTCTGAACTCATGCAGCAGATAATAATCGTGCATAACTGGCTGCACACAAGGGCTCTCATAGACCCCAGTACTGTGCCCCGCCTGCCGCCAACCAGGTATTCATACTTATTATCTGCTGCACAGGAGCTAGCTTTTTTCTGCTATAACATTGCCCCTATGTACAAGAATATAACTGCTATAATACTGCCCCTATGTACAAGAATATAACTACTATAATACTGCTCCCTATTCTACAAGAATATAACTACTATAATATTACCCCCTATAAACAAGAATACAAGTACTATAATACTGCCCTGTATGTACAAGAATATAACTATTATAATACTGCTCCCCTATGTACAAGTATATAACTACTATAATACTGCTCCTGATTCTACAAGAATATAACTACTATAATACTGCCCCCTATGTACTGGAATATAACTATTATAATACTGCTCCCCTATGTACAAGAATATAACTACTATAATACTGCTCCCGATTCTACAAGAATATAACTACTATAATACTGCCCCCTATGTACTGGAATATAACTATTATAATACTGCTCCCCTATGTACAAGAATATAACTACTATAATACTGCCCCCTTGCTGGGAGATTGTATTTCAGCTGAGCTCCTGAAGTCTCCTGATGTCTGGAGCCAGCCCAGGGAGGGGCCACCCTGGGTGCGCAACTTCCCCATACATGGCCCAGGCTCCAAGGTCTTCTCTGGGAGGAAACTCCCTAACTCCTAAAACCATGGATGAAAATCCTGAAGTCACTAGTAAAGTGAGTAAAGTACAGAGTGTCAGCGGCTTCTGTCCAGCCAGAAATAAAGTGAACAGTGTTGTTCAGGAAGAAGCAGCAGCAGTAGGTAGCAGTATGGTGAAGCCACCTACCAGTGTGATTGTGCAGCAGAAACCAGTGAATGATCCACTGGGGAGTAACAACCAAGTTGTGCAGGAGCAGAGGCAGCCTCCATTACAGGCCTCAGCTGTGCCCTCTACCCTCTACACCTCCATCCAGGCACAGGAGGACATCTCTGGAGAGGACTTATCAAACGTGGTCTGGAAGCGGTGGGAACAGAGGTGGGAGATCTGTGGAGCCTGAAGTGAGACCAGCAGGGAAGCCTCAATCTGTCACTTGCTGGAAAGTGGGACCCAGTCCCTAACATGGACATTGTATTCCCCCAGCAGCCACAGCATGCCAAAGCCCACTAGCGGCACAGAGTCTAGGACCCAACAGAACACCAATACCTACTGTGAGTAAACAGTCTGTAACACCTTTTAGCACTGTGACCAAGCTGCACCTGAGCTCCAGCTGGCTGACCAGATCCCAGCACTGGTGAAAACACAACAAAAGCTGCTGCTACAGAAAAAGATAGACTGTACCTATAAGCTGACGGTGGCAAACCCTGAGAGACACTAGCTGCTTGATAAGAATCTGACCACATTGGCCAAGGAGCTGGCTGATAACATTGCCAAGACTGAGGCTGTACTGGAGCAGATGGGACCCCTCGACAAAACCTACAGGAACCAGGAGAGGTTCAAGAGGCTGAAACATCATGGCAGATCATCGTATCCTGTACTTGAGACCAGCACTGATGGCATCCAGCAATCCCATGCGAAACCTGTACTGCAGCTGGCGACTTTCCCCTGTCAGGAAGGGGATTTGTGCAGTGCAGGCACCACAAGTCCCAGCATCCCACATGCAGCAAAACCAGGGACACCTGCCTGATGGTAATGGTGCAGTGCAGGCACCACAAGTCTCAGCATCCCACATACAGCAAAACCAGGGACACCTGCCTGATGGTGATGGTGGACAGCAGTCACAACAAGTCCCAGATGACATCACCTTGCAGAAGGACAATTCAGAAGGTAACACTGCAGCAGATATGTGTGTGGCTATTACTGCCTGTGTTGATACCTCTGTGTTTGATAATTGTCTAGCAGAAAGGGCTTCACCATCTGTCTGCGATGTTAATACAGAGCAGTCAGAGCAGTGTATGGATGCTGGAGTCAGAGGCTGATGGTGGGGAGGAGGTAGCGCAGTCCAATACTCAGGACTTTTCCCCTTTTAGTTCCTGATGTTGCTGGTACTGGTCCTGACCAGGCCTCCTCTGTTAACGCCTGGAGTCGAGGTACACCATCCTTTACATCTGGCTCACATTACATCGGTAAGGCATTTAAGAGGAGGAATGTGGTCAGGTTTAGGTACAGAGGAGCCAAAGAAGACCTACCTGACCATAGGTTTGTTGTAAGTTCGTTACTTTGTAACCAAATGAGCGTCTCGCTAAATGACATCCTGGCAGTTATAAACCTCCCAGACCGCCAGGGATACAATATAAGTTTCAAGTTGATGTGCAACCTGGACCGGTTTTGGGCAAATTTCTCCAGGGTCATAGATGCTGAGGGGTGGAATTAATTCAGCTTCATCCCCATCTCTAAACCTGATACTGTTACTACTACCATCATCTTCTGGAATGAAGCTGTGCCCCCGCAGGATATTGTGCTCTGGCTCAGGAGACACTGGGATGACAATGGGATTTGGACAGGAGGATGGAAGGTCCTGGTGAGGTTACGCCAATAACATAATATAACTCAACATCTGCCCAATTCCTTCTTCATTGGCTGTGCATCTATGCAGGTCAGCCCCGCAAATGCTTTAAGTGTGGCAGGGCCAGTCTCGTGCCAGTAACTGGACCCTGATAAAGTGCAACCTGTGTGGGGACATCGGCCATGTCAGTGCCGATTGTCAGAACATCCGGTGTAATCTGTGTGGAGAGATGGGGCATGCCCACAGGGATTGCCCTAATGCATGGCATAACATCTGCAAGATATTCCCTCAGCAGATGGAAAGTGACACCATACCAGTACTAGACCAGCCTCAAATAAACACCACACCAGTACCAGACCAGTCCCAAACACAAATCATTAAGGCGAACATGCAGGTTGTCCAGCAGATTGTACCACTCTCAGTGCCCATTCCTCAGTGCTCAATCGTGTTTAATCTTTAGACTTTTTATAAGCATCCAATACTTGCATATAGTGAAAAATAAACCTATTCCCCATAGAATAGCTACTTTGTAGTTCATGTAGGGGAATCAGTACCCCATTCTTAAATAGGTGATCTACTTTAGTGATACCCAACATGGGGGAGGAGGAGGCTTTGTTGTCAGGGTCAGCTCAGGCTGGGCCGGAACTTTAGCAGATGGAAAGTGACACCATACTAGTACTAGACCAGCCTCAAACACAAATCATTAGGCCAACATGCAGGTTGTCCAGAAGGTTGTACCATTCTCCGTGCCCATTTATTCTCTAGCGCAACTTCTACAAAGATAAGGAAGAAGGATACCTCCAGCTGTAAGCCAGAGGGTGAGTGGACCACTGTCCAAAAATCATCTAAGTTAAGAGTGGACAGAACTGAAGATGACAATGACTGTGAACAAATTTACTGTGTTGTCAGAGTCAGATGCAGAGGAGGACCTAGAGAGGGAACTTCAGAGAATGGTGACAGAATATGATGATGAACCAGATGCAGATCCCCCCTCAAAACGGAGACCTCATGCCACAGGGCAAGAGTCTGAATCAGATATGGAGACGGTGGTCAGCAGGAGGGCTCGGATTCAGATCTATGATGATGGGGTTTACTCTCTCTGCTTCTTCTTATGACTCTAATAGCAAACTTTCACCTTAAAGTAATATCTAATAATGTGAATAGCATTAGGGCAAGGAAGACAAGACATGCAGTGTATGAACATATCCACTATCTGGATGCTGATGTCTTTTTCTTACAGGAGACTCATCTCACTACTCTTGGTCTGTTACGAGAAGCAGAGAAGGAATGGCGCTCAGGTCCATCCTTCTGGTCTGTGGAGCCTTGTGCTGGGGTCTCCATACTCTTTAATACCCACAATGTCACCATACATAAACTAACCCAGGTGTTGATGGGAAGGTGTCTGGTGCTGGAGGTTACCACCCAAGGTAGGAGGCTCCACTTTATTAATATCTATGGTCCACAGACAGTGACTGAAAGGGTTAATCTATTTAATCAACTAGGGCTCTATCTTTTCACATTTGTTCATGGTGGGTGACTTTAATGCCACTAGAACAACCGGTGATAGACCGACTGGTAGACTGCTCGCAACAGACTCCATGGTCTTGAACACTATCATCACGCAGTCAGGCTTGTATTTGTACAGGGTGGTAGGAAGCCGAAATATACTTACTCCTGTGATGGAAGATCTAGTCGCATAGACATGGCGCTGGTGAGTCCAATGGAGGTCATTGGGGATAAAAACGAGAAGACAGTTCATACTCACCTGGCCTTATACTTTTGCCTAGGTCCTACTGAGCGGCCTGATATGGGCAGGGGACTATGGAGACTCAACTCTAGTCTGTTAGAAGAAGCCCTTGTCCAGGAGCATGTTCATTCTCTTCTGCAGTGTTCGGCGGGCGGGATGAAAAACAAAAAATCGACTGACTGAAATCCGAAATAAAGTAGTATCAGTATAGCCGCTACAAGTCCCTGGTTGTTGAGTGTGACTATGGGAACATAAGCACGCCTGATCCGTATGATAATTACCGGGAGTGTGTGGCTAAGAAAACGATCACAGGTCTCACTGACTCCAAGGGTGTTTTATAGGAATCTCGGGAGGGTATCCTGGGGGTGGTGAAATTATACTATGCTGAATTATTTCAGAAAAAGGTTTTGGATAGAGGAAAAATGGCTCAATTTTTGGAGGCAACTCCAGGCCCTGACACTAAAGATTTGGACTTTTCTCCTATGACAGCAGGAAAAACAGAGGAGAAGGTTAAAGAGACCATTGATAAGTTTCATCTGAAGAAGGCACCAGGTCCAGATGGTATAACAGCTGAATTTTATTTAACAAAATTAGAGATCTCTTAGTCCCAATCCTTGTAGATGTGTTTACTAACTGTCTTGAAAATCACTTGATGCCTCCATCCATGAGAGTGTCCTTCCTTATTCTGCTGTCCAAAGGTAAGGAACCTAGTGACATCAAGAACTGGAGGCCGATCGCCCTCTGGAATGTCAACAGGAAGATTCTGGAAAAATGTTGTTTTCTAGGTTAGTCTGTTTGTCCCCGGCACTGTTGGCAAGCTCTCAGTATGGCACAGTAAAAGGGCAGAACATCTCAGGAGCAGTCATCTCGAAAAGAGAGATATTTGAGAGATGTAAAGCCCTGAGGTGTGGGAGATATGTTGTAGTCTGGACCCAGGACAACTTACGGATTGGCTGAGAACTTTGTACAGAGTGGCAAAGAGCTTTCCTCTGATTAATGGTTGGCAGGGTGACACTTTTGAAGTACAGGCGGGGGTGAGACAGGGCTGCCCCCTGAGTCCACTGCTGTATGTTTTGGCATAGACTTGTTTCTGCAATCACTGTAGCGTTGTGATTTTCAGGGGGTGCCAGTCCCCCATTGCTATCCTTTGAAGGTAGTAGCCTACGCGGATGATGTGACTGTGGTCATATCTGAGCTTCCTGGTTCTTGCCATAAAATCTATCTATGTATTTTATATTTAACCAAGGTACAGTAGATTCCAAACCAAGTACATATTTGCTTGTGATGTGATATGATTCTCCTACTGGAGTGCTAAGTGTGTAAAACCAAGTTTTAAAGGGGTTTTCCACCCTATTTATGTTGATGACTGTGGTGATAAAGATCGGAAAACTTCAAAATTAGGAATAAAAGTAGGCGTCTCTCCCTTGAACTTCCTCTACTGAAACCAGGCCAGGATGCTTGGGCAAGAAAACAAGTATATCCAGGAACCATATCCTAACATAAAAAATAAGGGTTCGATGTTGGGATCAGAGAAATATTTGGCATAATTCATATTTTTTCCACATGCCTTTCTCTAATAACCCCATCCCGGTCAATGCTGTTACTGTTTCAAAGGCTACTGGAGGGCCCCCCAGACGCAGGGAGCATTCCCAAAATATTAACATGGTTACCATCATGATTGTTATGTATGTGTGTGGGACAGTATGATGGAAAAGCTTGAAGTAAGACCAAGTTTGTAGGCAAGATATCATCATATAAAGATTCTGAGGTATATAGGAGTCATAGGGGTTATTTATCTAATAATTTTCTCTTTTTTTCTCTTTTATTTGTGCCTTTTTTTTTTGGCAGATTTATATATTTGTGCCTAAATTAGCAACTTTTCCACTCGCCTAGCAAAGTTAGTTGCAAAAGAATTTTCAGTGTTGTTCTGATATATCATTAAAATCCGGATGTGAATGTATGAAAAAGTCCAATTTTGGCACAAATCATAGTTAAAAAGTCGCCAATAAACTCTAGTTCTGACAAGATGTAGAAAAAACTATTTGCAGATGCGTTTGAGACTTTTGTGTGACTTTGTAATAGAAGGTTGGTAAAACTCCATAGACTTAGCTGCCTGATATATCAACCTCTAAGATACATCAAACAAGTCCAAAACCCAGAAAAAAAAACAAGAAAAGACACTCACAAATGTCCTGACTAAAGTAAAAATAACCCCATAAAGCAATACAAGCATACTCTTAACCATCCTTATGTCATTACAGTCAGAGGGGCTAAGGGGGATGTGGACTTCTACTTAGATGGAAGTTTCCATATGAAAACTGTCATTCTTTTTGGAATCACAAAATAGATTGATTGTGTTTTTGTGTATCAATATTTGTTTTATTTGATCACACTTTTATTTTTGAATTTTATGTATATGTCAGTTTATTTTATGTTACCCTTTCGTATGATAACAAACTTTGTTTGTAAGCACTGTCCTTTTTGATATTGAAACTTAACTTTAATAAGAGCCTTCTTGTGTTCTAACGATTCCATTAAATCAGAAGATACGTTATCTCAATTGATTGCTTAATTAGTGAGTGTAATATTGTACTTGGACATAATCTATGCTGGGTGTTTTGTCAACCTTTTTATATGAGAAGTGGTGGCAGCTAAAATAAGCTAAGGTTCTGGAGGGTGGAGAGCTGTCAGGGGATGGTCCAGTGTGACCCGGCACACTACCTTCCTGAACCTGTCTGTGATCCAAACAATGACTTATCCTTCGGTCTTTCAAATTAAATTGGTGTGGACCCCAATGATCAGCATGGTAAGCAAGCAGTAGTAACACAGAGATTGGTGCCAGAAGAACAGCTCTTTGCTCTGTCTAGTAGCTCGGCTGTGTTACTGCTGGTCAGCTACTATTTGTTTTAATGGGAACTGAGCTGCAAATACCTGACCATTACACAGAGAAAGAGCTGTTCTTCTGGTATCATATTTAGTGTTATTTCAAGTATAGGAAGCAGGCAGAATCAGCAAATTGCAGCAGATTCTTCTGTCAGATCCCACTGATTTGATATCAATAGCCTATCCTAAGGATAGATCACCAATATACAATTAAATGAAGTTTATTAACCATTCAATCTTTTAAATAGCAGTTGAACAAGGGGATATATTTATTAGAAGGGTTAATAAGTTTATTTCTAAAATGAACTCTTAACTTTAAGTATCTTGTGGCCGTATATTATACTCACTGCAGCAAAAAAATTTTGGCAGACGGGGAGGGATGCTCTATGTAAAAATGCTTCAGAGTTTTAGTTACACTTTTAAAGGGGTTATCCAGGTTTAAAAAATTTTTTATGGCCGGGCTGGGGAGGGCTATTTAAACACAATAAGTATGTACTTACCTCCTCCGGTGCTGCCGATGTCCCGCGCTGTGGCCCGTCTTCTCCGTGCGCCGGTTTCAGTACAAGGGCGCACAGGGAGCTTCCGGACGGCCGGAAGCTCCCATGCGCACCATCTCCCAGCGCTTACAACGCTGAGAGATAGGGACGGATGGGAGGAGCCGTCCACATCGCGGACCGGAAGCTCCCTGTGCGCGGCTTCCGTGCCCCTGTAAACAAACAGTGGCACGGATCGAAGTGACCGCGGCGCGGGACATCGCCGGCGCCGGAGGAGGTAAGTACATGTTTATTATGTTTAACTAGCCCTCCCCAGCCCGGCCATAAAAAAAATTTTAAACCCGGATAACCCCTTTAAGTACTGTCTTGAAAATGATTGTATATGCTGTAATGAATGTACAACAATGAAAAATTTTGATTATTTGGTGATTTTATAAATCTGCAGGAATAAATGAAATATAAGCCTGTATAGAAATAGTTCACATTCCAATTTGAAGCGCAGAATGACTTGCAAAAATGCAAAATATTTACTATGATCTTTCCATGGAATTAGTGTAGTTTGACATAAATAAACAGTCTGAATACTTTGCATCCAAGTAAATCTGGAATGCCCTGTTATATGAGCATATATACATCAGCTATAGTGTGGAGAAATTACTTTAAAAGTGGCTTACAGATATTATTGGACGTTCCATTAGTCAGAGATGACATGAGCCAAAAGATTTTTTCTAATGTTTGTACCATCTCGAGCCAGTGTTGACTGGATCCATTGGATACCATCTGCAAATTGGAAACAACATAACAACAGCATTTTAATAGCTGCAGAATTATAGGTTGATATCTAGAATTGCAATTGTCAATAGATCTACTATAGATCCATACAGAACTATGTTAATGTATCAATTTATGTCAAATTGCTTGGATAGCACAGTGTCCAGCTGGTTGACCTTCCTATTTGACATTATTTTTTTTTCCAAATATATGTGTCTGTAGATAAACAGAAGTAGCAGATGCGCCTGGTGCTGGTGTCTGAATTAGCCAAAGCAATGAATAAAAATGTTTAGTATTACAAATGTCACATGGTAGGTGAGAGCCTAATGCAGATCATGTATCAGGCCCATGAAGCTTCAAGTTACTACCATGTACAGTAAAAAGGGGTTTTACAGAAAGAATCGTAACTGATTCTTTTTTACAGCAAGGATCCAGCCCCTCAGCTGTGATGATATGTTGTACTCTCTGTGACATGGGATTTATCAGCCCTTTAATAACAATCATTACCTTGACAAAGGAAATACAGGCTTTCATATCGCTGCTCATACTTGGGTTTAAGATCATTTCCAGGATCCCAGTTTCTTTATTTGTAAATGACTTATTTTTCACTGAAGTACATAAAGAAATAACAAATTAAAACCCTTGGAAGAAGATGTTTCACCTTCATGTTGTGTATGATGTATATGACATGTTACATGTGGATATCTATATATTCAAAAACGTACAAGATATCTATATGATCTGTGACAACTATAAGATTTGCATATGTCATATTTGATCAAAACATTGATTTTGCTTGTAAGTGACCTGCTTAAAGTAAAACTTTACTCTTGGCAATTTCACTTGTCTTTGTTAGCACTTAGTGAAGAACATTGGTGCAGTTAAAGCCTGTATTCTATGCAGTAGTGGGTTACAATACAGGAAGTTTGGGCAGTAGCCCATGGACAAAGCGTTCTATGACCTCCAAAGGTCCTGAAACCGCAAATTGAGAGCATGCAGAAGGATGCATCCTTCATTCCCAAAGAAGCTTATTTCTAGTACCATATATAGGAAATGAATTACATATTTATACAGGCTATAACATTTGTACAGCCCAGGGCCCAAGGCAGTCCTAATCTGCCCCTGATTCTATGGAAGAAAATACTATAGAGGGAACTTTCAGAATGTTTAGGAATAGACATTTTAGTCTTTCATCAGAGTTATAGGCTGGGAGATCTTCGTGTAGTCCCACTAATGTAGAATCTAAACGTCATGTGAACTGAGCCTTGGAAACATTTAATGTTATGAACAAGAAACAAATATTAGGTTTTTCCATGAAAAAATGAGCCAATGCCAAGAAATGTTTTAGAATTAAAAAACTTACAGTTACTCAACAAGTTTTCACTTGACTGTCCTAACATTTTGGCTCTAGTATAATCCACGGGTTTCCGTTTCTGGCACTACAGTGACTAGCCTAATTAGTCACAGGCCTAATGTTGATGTGAGGTATTTTGGCATATGATTGCTCCAGAAGTCACATGAAGTAGTCAAAGAGCCTGACATCATCGCTAGAGCTCCAAATACAAAGAGCTGGAGCATCAAGTATAGCTGAATAGCACTCCTTTTTATTTATTGGTGTTGGCTTTTGTTTCTCAGACAGCGCTTCTAATATTTATACACTGATATGTATTTATGGTATTGTATGATATGAACTGTTAAGTTTTTACCTTGAGCTGCAGTTTTCACTATGAACTTCATACATGACTTTAAATCTGCTACTTCTGAACTGATATTCAAGAAAAAATTCCCTTCGTAAATTAAACTATAGGAAATAAAAAAAAATATTTTAGATGATTTATTACATTATGGTTACAGTGAATAAAGATAAAAAAATACCAAACTAAATCATTCACTATGGTACTACTATCCTTTAAATCTACAACTCATGTTTTTTACAGATAACACAGTCATATTATATTGCATCCATCTGTCCTTAAACTATGAATTAGAAATGGATAGAATATGACTGCAGGAAAAAAAGAACAATATAAGGTAATGTTATAGCAATGCTATTTTCACTTCTACACTGTAGATTAGTCAGCTTGACATTTAATCGTAAATATAATTTTGAGCCATCAAAGTTATGTCACGTTGTTCTTCATTTCGACTTCAAAACCATACTGAACTCTGCATTGTATGCTTTTACATGACAGATTTGTCAACAGGACCTCTTATGCTATGTGAAATGAGTTGAAAGAAGTTGTTTCTCCATAGAACAGGAACTTGCAGTTTTACCTTCACCCAGAAGCCTTTGGGGTTCCTATATTGTCTCTTCCTCATAGAAGCAGACTAGGTCTATGAATAATACATTATGGTTGGGCTTCAAGTACAGATTTTACATTGTGGCCAAACAGCAAATTGAAGTCACACCTCTATCAAAGACACTTAAACACTATCCATAGGGGGCTTCTGTTGGGCAAATTGCTTTAAAATTTACATGTTTTCAAGATTCTTATGGCAATGCCTCCAATTTCTTACCTTGGGTTCTTTATCCATTCTGGAATCATGAGTAAAATATTCCATAAGGTTGTTTTATTCTGCACATATTCTATCTGTGATGAGATTTTCCCAATTGTTGTGAAGATGTCAGAGCTATTAGACTTGAGAGAATAATGTAAAAGGAAAATGTAGACAAGTTACCTTTTTGAGAATTGAAACAGATTTAATTTGCATACCCCAGTAAACAGGTTGTTACCCCTGCCCGGTATATCTAGAGGCTCTGGCCTCCTGATATATCCGGGGGCCTGGAATTTCTACATAAGGTCCTGCATGGCTGAGAATTGTGCTATGAGCACCATAACTTACTATCATGGTGCTTGCATAGCTCAAAAGCAGCATATACTGGCAAAACAATTGGTGAAGAAGAGCAGAGTCATCTTACTGTAAAACCTACTCTGTAATTATAAAGACATAATTAATACTTAAATTTCAGTTCTGCAATCAAAAGAGGCTTAATATACTATCATAGCAAATCCAGTAGAGCTTGAAATCTCAACACTTTGTTACACCGTGCCCAGTTAAATATATAATTACTAGAGGAACAAGGAACTTATATAATCAAAATTTATGGTTTCAGACAGAATCTGGCAAAAAGCTAGAAACAAACCTTATACTGGTGTTGTGTGACACATGCATTGATGTCCACCCTTACATTCTTCTGAAAGCCTTCCCTTATTTAGTTTTGTGGCTGGTTACTTCCAAAAACATCTCCTCTCCTGACCATTGATAGTGTGTGGTACTGCTCCACTAAGCTCCACTTATCTCTAGAGAGCTGAGCTGCAATACTGGCCCCCACAAACATCAGAGTAGGTGCTGTTTTAAGAAGAAAGAAGCCATGGTTTTTAGCCTGCGGACATACCCTTTAAGTGTCTCAGAAAACTAATTCCAATAGTAAACCTGAAGCTCTAAGTGATAGACAGAACTGAAGTCATAAAATCTGACTTTCTTTATACACAGTCCCCAACTTAAGGGCACCTGACTTACAGACCCCTAATTACAGGTGAATCTCTCTTTTCACAGTGCTAATCTTATCGGAGAGATCTTCAGTTTGTGTAGAAGTCAATTTGTGAACAATAATCTTAACTCTTGTTTGGAAAAAACAACTTGTATTAAATCATCCGCTTGTCCTTCATAAGCTGCACTAGAAAATATATGTCATTATAGGATTTTGCTGCTGACGCAACCAATATAAATATTGCATCCCAGCAACTATAATGAGTAGCCGAGAAGGGCTCCCAGCAACGACAACCCTACCTACCAGTCTAATGCGCTATATATATCAGTCCTACATACAATCCCATTCTTAGGACCTGGCTGTTTTAGATGTCCATGTATGTTATTATTTTTGAGTTTTTTTGTCTACTCTGGATGGATCACGTACATTGCCTAGTTACAAACCAGTACAAATCAGTTTGTTGCCGTAACAGATGGACTTATTATTCATTCAGCACACTCATTAATCTCTTCCATCTCTTAACATAATTAAAGATTTGAGTTATCTCTAGTAATATAAGACAACATTTTATTTTAATGCAACCATGTGTATATTATGTACTTTATAACGTTCAATGCAGCATTATGTACCGGTATACTAATACATTCAGCATTTGTGCCGCCCATGATGTTATTATGTGGATGTGTGTCAGTCATTGTTTAGGATACCTGAGAGAAGAGTGAGAAGATGGCTTGCACTACAAAGGTTGTCATCGTCTGGTTAGAAGTGCAGAAACTCTGGAATGGAGACTTCTGTGCGGTGGGCAGCAAAGTGATGGTAGTACACAAAGCCCCCTTAGTGTCCCCAGAACTAAGCTGTTCCATTGCCATCTAAAAGAAAAGAAGTCAGTTAAGAGACACAGAACGATAATCACTCGATGTTCTGAGTATTAGTAAGTTGTTTAATGCAATATTATCAGTACAGGCGGTCCCTTACTTAAGAACACTCGACTTACATATGACCCCTAGTTACAAACAGACCTCTGGATATTGGTAATTTATTGTACTTTAGTCCTAGGCTAAAATGATCAGCAGTAACAGTGTCTATGTGTCTACAATGAAGCTTTATTGTTAATCCTGATTCTTTTGACAACCCAACATTTTAAAATCCAATAGTCACAGAGACCAAAAAAGTTCTGGCTGGGATTACAATGATAAAATATACAGTTCCGACTTACATACAAATTCAACTTAAGAACAAACCTACAGACCCTATTGTGTATGTAACCCGGGGACTGTCTGTATTTCCTAAATATATATTCATGGTAAATTCTATATTTATACAAACTCCATGTTAAAACCAATCTATCCCTTAGCATTTCTCCATCCCCGAATCCCAGAATTATGCCTGCCCAATAATCATATTTCCTGTGTGATGCCACTTCATTCCTCTCTATGGGACTAGCACAGGATTAAAAATCTGCACAGATCATATGGGTTGGGTCTCTAAATTGCTGTAAGTGTAAATCTTGGGTAGCACAGTGGCTTCGTGGTTAGCACTACAACCTTGCAGCCCTGGGGTCCTGGGTTCAAGTCCCAGGGTCAACATCTGCAAAGAGTTTGTGTGTTCTCTCCATGTTTGTGTGGGTTTCCTCTGGGTTCTCAGGTTTCCTCCCACACTCCAAAACATACTGGTAGGTTGATTAGATTGTGAGCCCCATTGGGGACAGGGACCGATTTGGCGAACCCTGTGCAGCGCTGCGTAATCTGTGTACGCTATATAAATAAATTATTATTATTATAAATCTTTGGTGGTTATTCAGCCACTCACCTGTTGCAAAGTTATCCCATGTATCCTTAGACTACTCCAAAAATAAATGTACACTCAGCCTATAATATTGTGTACTATAAATGCTGATGGAGATTATACAGATACCTTGAGATTAAAGTTTCTAAATTCTAGAAAACCTACCTTGATGTTATTTAAGACATTATTCCAGTTTTGTCCTGCTGTATTGTCCCCTAGGTGACACAAATATGCAAGTGATAAGAGATGAGATTCTTATTAATTTCTCATGAAACATACTGTACGTATTCTGTAAACAGCAATATGTAAGGTAAAACCTTGGCTAATATCTGGCATATAAAGATATAACTCCTTTCACTTCCTTATTTGTAATGCATGGTGGAACCCTAAACCTATTGTTGCTAGCTGGAAACTATCATAGTGTAGGCTAGCTACTGCTAGGAGACTGTGTGGTGTACATCCATCTGCTCAACTTTAACCCCTTAACGACTTGGCCCTTTTTAGTTTTTTCACTTCCATTTTTCACTCCGCACCTTCAAAAATCTATAATTTTTAAATTTTTCCATGTAAAGAGCTCTGTGATGGCTTGTTTTCTGTGTAACAAATTGCACTTCATAGTGATTGTATTTAATTTTCCATGTCTTGTACTGGATTTTACAGCTTTCACTGTGCGCCCCAAATGACATGTCTATTTTACTCTTTGGGTCACTGCGATCATGGGGGATACCAAATTTGTATAGAGGTTATCATGTTTTCATACATTTTCAAAAATTAAAATCTCCTGTACTAATTTTTTTTTTATTTTGCCATCTTCTGGCGCTAATAACTTTTTCATACTTTGGTGTACGGAGCTTTGGGTGGTGTAAATTTTTGAAAATTTTGATGATGTTTTTAATGCTGCCATTTTTAGGACTGTATGACCTTTCTTTTTATAGAATTTTTTATATTTTTTAAAATGGCAAAAAAGTGCCTTTTTTTTTTTTACTTTGGACGCTATTTTCCATTCATTGTTAAATGCAGTGAAAAAACTATTATATTTTGATAGATCGGGCATTTTCGGATGTGGCGATACCTAATGTGTTTATGATTTTTACTGTTTATTTATATTTATATCAGTTCTAGGGAAACAGGGGTGATTAGAATTTTTAGGGATTTTTTTATTATAATTTTTTTTTTAACTTTTTTTTTTACTACTTTTCAGACCCCCTAAGGTACTTTAACCCTAGTTTGTCTGATCAATCCTATCATATAGTGCCATACTACAGTATGGCAGGCAGTATATAGGGATTTTCCTCCTCATTCATTACAATGAATTGAGTGGTTTTGCTGAAAAAACAATTATAACATTATGATAATGAGGCTCTGTTGCTCCTGTGGCTGCTCTGGGTGCTTCTTCTCTTCACCCTACTTATGCACTGCTTCAGAGAATGCTGTATTCAATGCGTTGTCCCTGACAGGCAGAAGTAATAAATCGCGGCACCGTCCCCAGCTGCTGTGTATGAATCATCCAGCTCAGGTTCATTAGTCTTGTCTGGATAGTTCAGGAAGCTCCATGTGTAATGTGTTTATGTAGGCACCCATATTTCCCAAGATCCTGGATTTTATCATTGCTTTTTGAGCAAATCCACTCAGATCAGGGATATGATCCTGCATCAGTGTAGCTACAGCATTTTCAAGGTATGTTTGATTCACAATACATTAAAACAAATAGTAGGTTTCCTTTAAGAACACCAAACTTACAGATGACCCCTAGATACAGACAGACCTCTCTGCCCACTGTGGCCTCGGGTGAAGATCTCTTGATGCTTTACTTTAGTCTCAGGCTACAATGACCACCTCTAAGGTATCTGTTAGGATGTTTTATTGATAATCCTTGTTCCCATGACAGCATTAAATTTTGAAATTTCAATTGTCATCGGGGAAAAAAATGTTCTTCTATGTCCCTGATTACGAACTGTCCCATTATTACTAAATACTTTTGATGTACTGTTTTTTGATACTGGAATGTGTATTGAATAAAATTTGGTTATTGTTTTTTTTTATTAAGATAGGCTTTCTTTTGTTGTGTTGCTCTTGGTAATTAGATGTCTATTTGTTAAATTGTTGTTTAGACAAAAAATGTTTTCCCGGGTGCTGCAATTATAAAATATACCTGTTCTGACTTATATACAAATTCAATTTAAGTACACAATTAAAGAACTTATTATGTATGTAACCCAGGAACTGCCTGCACATCTCAAATAATGGATATTAGTTATCATATGATCTCATGTAAAGCCTTATTATTGTGGGAAATACATACACAATGTGGACAACTGATAAATCAGAGAGGTCGTCTGCGATGTGGCACCTCCACCGCCAGAATCAACAGATCGTTTTTGTAACCTGAGAATGGAGAAATAGAATGATGCAAGATACACAAGTGTGCAAGAGTTATTAGAGATTTCTACATTGATGACATGATAAGAGATGACAATTGGTTTCATGACAACTCAGGAACTTGTTAGCTACGTGTAAGATGCTTTATGCTAGAATGGTCCTTTCATTGTTCTCGTCTGGTTCTCTGGGCAGTGTAAAGTGGCCTTCACCCACAGCCAAAGTCTTTGAGACCAAAGTTATGTCCATTTCATCCCTTTTAAGGACTCTAATTTGTTGCATCCTCTAGTAGGCTTTGCTCCGTCTATTCTGATGAAGCTGCAATATTTTCTCCACCATTATTCCGGATTTTTGTTTGTTTTGGTATTTCATATGCTAATTTTACTTCTATTGTCAGGAAGACAGTTCCAGATTGTCTGCTTCAGCCTATTCCTAACCTGACTTGTCTATTGGGAGCAGAGAATTACGACACTGATTTCTAAGGAACAGAGGGGGGAGCTAGAAGGAATTATACTGCGTTGGAATCAGCACAGCTCATTACCTATTGGTGAGAAGCTTTAACTAAAGAGGCTGTAGAAGGAAGCCTGATCCCATAGTTGTATTTGTATATTACATGTATACATGAAAATAATATATGAAAAATACATGAAGACTTTATGCGACCATTTATGTGATTCATCTGTACAAATTGTCATTTTTTTCTTAATTCTCCTACCTGGTTTTTGAAGTGGTTGTGCTTGTAACATATGATACGTTTTTACATTTAATATCTGTATCACAGAGGAAGTTCTGTAGAAAAGGGACCATCCCAGTACTTTGGAGACTTCTGGGAGCCAGGTAACCTGTAGAGAAGCAGATCAGCATCAGTCAATCACTTACTTTTTCCATTGCACTGCATCACATAGGAAACATAAAAAATTAAACCTTAAGAAAGAAAACTGCATAAAATACCCCTGTGTAATCTTTAAGGGAAATCTTCCATCAAAATCAAGCATTATAAACCAGGGGCACTTACTCACATCCAGGCTTCAGGACTTCGGTAATCTGCTTATATTTGTTATCCATGGCCTCCTTCCTTCTTTTAAAAGTATGGGGGTGTTAACAGAGCAATTTTACAGGCTGTTATGCTGTATGCTCCTCTCTCTGCCTCCAGTAATATCACTGCAACAGAGGAAGTTTCAGTACAGTGGCGGAGTTCTCCATGTACACCTCCCAGAGCCCTTTAAGCTTATTAGCATAATTTTAAGAGTTGATTTTAGAAGTAAGGATGCCATGGATAACAAATATAACAAGAATAAAGCAGTTCCTGAATCTAGTGAGAGAGTGCTGGATTTAGATGGTAGATTTCCTTAAATTGCTCCAGAAACATCAGTTGTGTATAGGGATTTTCAGGAATAACATTTCCTCCTGTCACCTTCTTTATACACTCACAAAAATTGCATGGATCAAGATGACAACTATTTGGCCCCTGTGATAGGATTATATCATAGCAAATAAAAAGATATTTGATTTTCTGTTATTTTTGAGCAGCCCTAATTTTAAGAACATAATTAAAAGAACATAAATAGTATTAAAGTAGTAACACAAATTAGGAATCTATACAATTATCTACGATTCAACTTTATTGATCCTCGGGTGGAAATTGATTTGTTAAAAAAAAAATTACAATTTATACGATAAACAGAAAAACAAAATAGTATAAAAGGAGACATTTCAGAGAGGGAGAGGGACATCTAGTAATCTTAGCAAGTTTGGTTTTGTCCCTTCCATTTATGCTGCCCCCCCACATCACACAACGGAGAACTTCCGCAGGATCTTACTGCAAATGTTAAAGGATTTGATCTTCCTGAGGAAGTGCATACGTGACCATGCTTCTTTGTACACTGTGTCACTATTGGCCGCATCCAGTTTCTTTTATGAAAGTAAATATGACTTTGAATTACTTTTTGCCTTTTTTTATTTACTATAATTAACCGTCTTTATTTCCCATGAGATACCTGCTATTAATAGCCTCACTGCTTTAGATAAGCTCAGGCCTTGCTGTGGACATGTAATTATGTAATTATCTGCGGTCCTGGGATAACAAAATTACCAACTGTATTTTGAAAAGGCTTATTGATTATTTATTTTGTACATCAGGGTGCTCTTTTGTATTGCTCACATGCTCTTTTGTTTTATTTTCTATTGTTATTAAATTACAGATTTACATCTCACAATCCTCTTGCCTTTCCCCCCTGAACTTTAAGGTTTGTATGACATTGAAATGTTTGCAAAATAAGTCTCTATAACTACTGTAATAGGTGGTACTTAGCTAGTATAAAGTTGTCATTCAGGATCAGACACTGATACATTTGGTATATATTTAGAATATAATCTTGGTCTAAATCTAAGTCAGTACTCATAAACCTCAATGCATCTATAAGCAGGTACAGTCCTGCATTTGATAAGTAGTCTTGTACATCTTTCATAAGAGTTGTAACCTATGATGATGTATCTATTATTGGTAAAATGCTTAAAATGTATTTATTCTAAGGCAGGGGTCTGGAACCTATAGCTAGCAAGCCAGATGAGGCTCTTTTGATGCTTGTATCTGGCTCGCGGGCACCCTCCCCCTGTATGCTGGAAAGCACGTGAGCTAGTCTACCTGCTTTGTACCTCCTGTTCTGTGTCATGGGAGGCGGGAATCTGCTGGGCTTCCTTGTTCCGGTGACGCTATCTAATTGTGTATGCCTGTACCGGGTCCTTGCCTGCGCGTACGATGACATCGTTGGGGTGCTGCGTGGGAAGGGAGTAAAGGTGTTGGTAGCAACAAAGAAGACAGGTGAGTATAAACTTATTTATTTTTTAAAAAGTGGGGGCTCCTATACTACAGGTGGCAAGGCTGATGGCTACTGGGGGCATGGTTTGGCTATAGGGGGCGCGGATACTGGCCACTGGGGGCATGGCTAATAGGGGCATGACCGCTGGCTACTGAGGGCATGGCTACTAGGAGCATGGCAAATAGGGGCATGATTGCTGGCTCCTGGGGGCATGGCTACTGGCTCCTGGGGGCATGGCTACTGGCTCCTGGTGGCATGGCTACTAGGGGAATTACTACTGAGGGCACTCAGTAATGAGGTAACTATGATTAATGGCTACTGAGGGGCATCACTGTGACTACTGTCTACATGGGATGTCTGCATGAAGTCTCAACACCAGCATAAAGCTTAACCTCACCACTTATCAACCAGACTATAAAGCCATCAGCAAAACTATACAGCACCAGAAGTCACATTAATGAAAAAAAGTGCTTCATTCATCATTGGATAGCAACAGTATAACAATGATATTAAAAAGAATTTAGAGACTTATTGTACTTTAAAAGTGTTGGTTTTATTGTATGGCTCTCGCAGAATAAAATTTTTAAATATTTGCCATTCATGAATCTCTCAGTCAAAAAGGTTTATGACCCCTGTTCTAAAGAATAGTTAGTACCAATAGATATGACTGGAGGGAAGGGAGAAGGTCCATAGGACAAAATCCACAGAAGGTCCATAGAACATGGTCCACACATGCTCTGATACAAAAGATAATTTATTTAGGAACTTACGAGTTTCAGAGCTGAACTACCTCCTTTATCCGATCAGGGGTGCCCAATCTGATGAAGGAGGTATTTTACCCTCGCAACGTGTAATCTCCTTATATCTATTGTATCAATGTAGGTGTGGACCTGAACATCATTTCCTGTGCATCACCTCGATTCACTCTGAAACCACTAAAGTAATATCCTTTGTACTGAACTATTGTATACGCCAAATGCACATGGACTCGGAATGCAGGGCAGCCCATACAGGAATTATTTCAAGGCCTTACCTCAAGCACCCAAAATAAACTTTCAACTTTAACCCTAAAAATCTAACTTACAGGGGCACGGTCTCGCTTTTATAGTTAATGTTATCTGTGTGTTTGATCGTAATGTGTCAGATATAAATTGCTATGCAAAGTATTTCTAGGTTTTTTAATAGCATTAACAAGCACAAAATGGTACAGTCATGCAGGCAGCACCAAAAATATTTGATATATTTTATGCACATACTTTCACCTCAATATTACTGTTACTAAAGGAGAGCAGGAACAGTAGCCATGATACGAAACATGTGCATATTTCCTTTCCATGAGACCTATTCAAGCCCATACAGATCACAAAAGGTACTAGTGTGTGCATATAGTAGCAGGATCGGTAAGAATAGATGAAAGACAGAACAGTACTAGAACAAAGTGTGCAAAATATTTATGAAAGGATTTTTAAGCTGCATCCAAAATATTTAACATTAACAGAAAATAACCCAAAATATTCCAATGTTTAGGGTTAGGTTAGGTGAATGTTAGGGGTGATTTATCACAAGTTGAACTGTTCTAGTTGCCCAACCAATCAGAGCTCAGCTTTCATTTTCCCAGAAATGTTTATATAATTAAAGCTTAGCTCTGATTGGTTTCCACAGGCAAGTAGAACAGTTTTACCATAGAAACTTATGATTAATTTCCCCCAAATGACTCAAATATAACCTATTAAATATCTTGCATAGCTCAGGTTAAAATAATAAATTCAGGAAGCCTGCGGCAAACACTAGAGGGAGCAGTGCAGTTGATTGGCACACCCCCAAACCCCACATCTCTCTCAGAGTAGACCACTTACAGTCAGCTTGTCAGTCCTATCTGGCATCTACCAGTCACCTTGGCACTCTCCCTGCAAATTTTCAATTGCTCACTGCATCACACCAAAAGGTAATAAAACCGGCCTTGTACGACCTCATCAACTCATAGATGTCACCCTCGAAATGTGATGCGAAACCAAGGATACTTCCATACTCCCACAAGCAGATCACTGTTAAAGGCTGGATACTAAGGTAAAACAGACCCTACCTACTCAATAATGCTTCCCAGATACCTTCCTGGGACTATTAGAGTCCAATGCACAGTAATACAGCTCAGTCCTATGTGAGGCCATTGTTTAACCCCTTAACGCCGAAGCCACTTTTCCCCTTCCTGCCACGCCCATTTTTTCAAATCTGCCCTGTGCAGATGCTTTAACATATCCAAGTGATTTTAAAATTGTTTTCTTGTGACACTTTGTACTTCATGTTAGTTGAAAAATTTTGGTGGTATTATTTGCATTTATTTATGGGAAAATCAGATATTTGGTGAAAATTTTAAAAAATTCTTGATTTTCGAACGTCAAAATGTTCTACTTTTTCCACACATAGTCATAACCGCAAAAATACTTAATAACTAACATTCACTAAATGTCTTCTTTATGTGGACATGGTTTTTTATGCATACTCTTATTTTTGTAGGATGTTATGGGGCTTTGAACGTCAGGTGCAATTTTTGCAAAATTGAGGGACCTGCTATTGAGGGACCTGCTCAGGTTTCAAGTCACTTTGAGAGGCCTAAATAAAAGTAAAACCCCATAAATTACACAATTTTAGAAACCACACCCCATAAGGTACGTAAAACAACTTTTATGAAGTCTGTTAACCCTTTAATTGTTTTACAGGGGTTAAAACAAAATCAGATGCAATTTTGAAAGTAAAATTTTATTTGATAAATGAATGTGTTTTTCAAAAAATGTACAAATTCTCAGTGGATAAAATACCAAAACGCTCCACAAAATTTGATACCTAATCCTTCCCGCGTATAACAATACCCCATATGTGGTGGTAACCTGCTGTATGGGCACACGCCAGGGCATCGAAGGGAAGCTGCGCCATTCAGAGCAGATTATGCATTGTCACTTTTTATTGGCTATACAATCTTTATTTTTTTGGCAATTTGGACATATAAGGGTTTATTTTTTGCGTCATAAGATGCACTTTACAAATACTTCATTTTAGCGAAGTATTTTAGCTTATTGATGAGATACTCTTGAATGTATGGGTGAAAAGAAAATTGTCATTTTTGTTACTTTCTTTTAGTACTTTTTTTGGGTCGTACACCGTACAAAAAAAATACTATATTATCTTTATTCTATAGGTCACTACGATTACGGTGATACTTCATTTATACAATTTTTCATTTATTTTTACAATTTTACTGGATAAAAACTAATATAGAGGAAATCTCATTTGTTTTTGCATCGCCATCTTTTCGGAGACATAACTTTAATATTTTTTGGTTTACAAAGCTAGTTTAGGGCTTATTGTTTACGTTTTGAGTTGTTCTTTTCAGTGGTACCATTTTGGCGCACATAACTTTTTTTGATCACTTTTTAGAACATTTTTGTTTAGAGATTCTATGAAGAATGTACATTTGTAGTGTGTTTTTCCGGTTTTGTTTTTATGGTGTTCACCGAGTGGGTCCAATAATGTTTCTGAGTTATTGTACGGATTTTTACGGACACAGCGATACCAAATATGCGGGGTTTTTTGGTGATTTTGTGTTTTTTTCACTTTATTTCATGGGTATAGGGAATATTTGTGTTTAGGGGACTTTAACTTTATTTAGTGAATTCTTTTTATTAGAAAATGATTTTATTTCATGTTTTTAACTTTTTAAATTAACTTTTATAGGTTAGCTTGAACAAGCGATCCACTGATTGCTTTTTGTATCCACTCCTGACCAGGGCACATTTTTTTCAAAGAACAATCCATACCTTATTCTGGGACTACATCCTTACATCCTCATGTAATAGAAATGACATTTTACTGACATGGTGTTGGTTTTCTGAAGTTGATTTGACCAAGGAATCTAGCCAGGAAAATATTCTCAATGTCATAGTGCCTTTTTTTTCTACTTTTCTTGCTATGGACACATCAGTTTTAACCCCTACGGGACACAGCCTATTTTGGCCTTAAGGACGCAGACCCATTTTTCAAATATGCCCTGTGTCAGTTTATATGGTTATAAAATTGGAACACTTCAACTTATCTATGTGATTTTGAGATTGTTTTTTTGTGACATATTGTACATCATGATAGTGGTGTTTGTCTGCCAATATGTATTGTAGTTTTTTTTAAAAAAAGCAAAATTTGGCAAAAAATTAGAAAAATTTTCAATTTTCATAGTTTGAAATTTTTGGCTTGCCAGATAAATAATTTTACTTCACAAAAAAGTTTATATCCAACATTTACCATATCTCTAATTTATGTTTTCATCATTTTGACAGAGTTCTTTCACTTTTTTAGGATTTGAGAAGGCTTAAAAATATAACAGCAATTTTCCAAAATAAGAGAAAATTTCCAAAACCAAGTTTTTCTGGGACCAGTACATATCTAAAGTGTTTTTTTGAAGGCATATACATTAGAAACCCCTATAATTCACCCCATTTATAAACTGCACCTCTTCAACAACTCAAAACGGGTATAAGGGTGTCTGTTAACCCTTTAAGCATCTCACAGGAATTCAAATAAAAAAGAGGTAAAGTTAAGAAATTATAATATTTTTTCTATAACAGGTTTAATTAGTTCAAAAAAAATTAAATTTACAAGAGTAAAAGAGTAAATGCATCCTAAATTATGTTATGTGATTTCTCCTGAGTAAGAAAATATCCCACATGTAGATGTGAACTGGTTTTTGGGCACATGCCAGGGCACAAAGCAGAAGGAGGGCCACTGGGCTTTTGAAGAGCAGCATTTTATGAAAAAGCATTCACGTGTCATGTTGCTTTTGTAGATCCCCTGAGGTGTCAGAACAGTAGAAACCCCTGACAAAATGACCCATTTTGGAAACTACACCCCTCAAGGAATATATCAAGGGGTAAAGTGAATGGCTTGACCCTACAGGGGTTTCACAGAATTTATTAACATAGGACTGTGAAAATGAAAATTTACAATTTTTTCAAGAAAATCTCATTTTAGCCCCCAAAATGTCATTTTTAAAAGCAGTTTAGGTTGAAAAGTACCCCAAATTTTGTCACACAATTTCTTCTGAATACGGCAATACCCCATATGTGGTTGTAAGTTGCTGTAGGGGTATATGGCAGGAGTTGGAAAGAGAACAAGGCTTTAGGGCCTTTGGAGAGCAGATTTTGATGAAATTATTTTCATGCCCCATGTCATGTTTGAATAGCTCCTGGAGTACTGTAACAGTGATAAACCCCCAAAGTGACCCCATTTTGGAAACTACACCCCTCAAGGAATATATCAAGGGGTAAAGTGGAAGGTTTGACCCTACAGGCGTTTCACGGTATTTATGAACATAAGACTGTGAAAATGAAAATGTACATTTTTTTCAAGAAAATCTCATTTTAGCCCCGAAAATGTCATTTTTAAAAGCAGTTTAGGTTGAAAAGCACCCCAAATTTTGTCACACAATTTCTTCTGAATACGGCAATACCCCATATGTGGTTGTAAGTTGCTGTAGGGGTATATGGCAGGAGTTGGAAAGAGAACAAGGCTTTAGGGCCTTTGGAGAGCAGATTTTGATGAAATTATTTTCATGCCCCATGTCATGTTTGAATAGCTCCTGGAGTACTGTAACAGTGATAAACCCCCAAAGTGACCCCATTTTGGAAACTACACCCCTCAAGGAATATATCAAGGGGTAAAGTGGAAGGTTTGACCCTACAGGCGTTTCACGGTATTTATGAACATAAGACTGTGAAAATGAAAATTTACATTTTTTTCAAGAAAATCTCATTTTAGCCCCCAAAATGTCATTTTTAAAAGCAGTTTAGGTTGAAAAGCACCCCAAATTTTGTCATACAATTTCTTCTGAATACGGCAATACCCCATATGTGGTTGTAAGTTGCTGTAGGGGTATATGGCAGGAGTTGGAAAGAGAACAAGGCTTTAGGGCCTTTGGAGAGCAGATTTTGATGAAATTATTTTCATGCCCCATGTCATGTTTGAATAGCTCCTGGAGTACTGTAACAGTGATAAACCCCCAAAGTGACCCCATTTTGGAAACTACACCCCTCAAGGAATATATCAAGGGGTAAAGTGGAAGGTTTGACCCTACAGGCGTTTCACGGTATTTATGAACATAAGACTGTGAAAATGAAAATTTACATTTTTTTCAAGAAAATCTCATTTTAGCCCCCAAAATGTCATTTTTAAAAGCAGTTTAGGTTGAAAAGCACCCCAAATTTTGTCACACAATTTCTTCTGAATACGGCAATACCCCATATGTGGTTGTAAGTTGCTGTAGGGGAATATGGCAGGAGTTGGAAAGAGAACAAGGCTTTAGGGCCTTTGGAGAGCAGATTTTGATGAAATTATTTTCATGCCCCATGTCATGTTTGAATAGCTCCTGGAGTACTGTAACAGTGATAAACCCCCAAAGTGACCCCATTTTGGAAACTACACCCCTCAAGGAATATATCAAGGGGTAAAGTGGAAGGTTTGACCCTACAGGCGTTTCACGGTATTTATGAACATAAGACTGTGAAAATGAAAATTTACATTTTTTTCAAGAAAATCTCATTTTAGCCCCCAAAATGTCATTTTTAAAAGCAGTTTAGGTTGAAAAGCACCCCAAATTTTGTCACACAATTTCTTCTGAATACGGCAATACCCCATATGTGGTTGTAAGTTGCTGTAGGGGTATATGGCAGGAGTTGGAAAGAGAACAAGGCTTTTAGAGAACAGATTTTGATGAAATAATTTTCATGCCCCATGTCATGTTTGAATAGCTCCTGGAGTACTGTAACAGTGATAAACCCCCAAAAGTGACCCCATTCTGGAAACTACACCCCTCAAGGAATATATCAAGTGGTAAAGTGGAAGGTTTGACCCTACAGGGGTTTCACCGTATTTATGAACATAAGACTGTGAAAATGAAAATTTACATTTTTTTCAAGAAAATCTCATTTTAGCCCCCAAAATGTCATTTTTAAAAGCAGTTTAGGTTGAAAAGCACCCCAAATTTTGTCACACAATTTCTTCTGAATACGGCAATACCCCATATGTTTTTGTAAGTTGCTGTAGGGGTATATGGCAGGAGTTGGAAAGAGAACAAGGCTTTTGGAGAGCAGATTTTGATGAAATCATTTTCATGCCCCATGTCCTGTTCGAATAGCTCCTGGAGTACTGTAACAGTGATAAACCCCCAAAAGTGACCCCATTCTGGAAACTACACCCCTCAAGGAATATATCAAGGCGTTTGGTTAATGGTTTGACTCTACAGGTCAAGTTTTACAGTATTCATTAGCATATGACTGTGGAAATGAAGAATTAGAATTTGTTCAAGCAAATGTCACTTTAGCTCCTGAAATTCCATTTTTACAAGGGGTGAAGTAGCTAAATGTCATTTTTAAAAGCAGTTAAAGGTAGAAAAGAACCCCGAATTATGCCACACAATTTCTCCTGAGTATGGCAATACTCCAAATGTGGTTGTAAATTGCTTTTTTAGTGAAATAGCAAGGTTCAGAATGGAGGGAATGCTATTTTTGAAGTTTAGTTTTGGCTGAAATATCTCAGAGTCATGTTATTTTTGCACATACCCAAAGGTACAGTGAAAGCCCCCAACATGTGATCCCTTTTTGAAAGTGATAAAATTTGATCTTGGTCACTTATGTAGAATTTAGTGAAAAGCCGAGGTTAAATTTTAGCTTTTCATTTTTCCACAAATGTTACATTCATAAGACACTTTTTCAGACACTGACCTGCGCATAAAAATGAAACAATACTTTGTAACATTTATCAGGCTGTATCTTATGTGTGGCATCGGTTTTGTAATTTTTGGGCAGCACTGGCATAGGCCTATAAATGTGCAGATAACATCATTAGGTATTCATCTAAGGGTATAATGATGCTTTTAGTTTTGTTATAAAAATTAAAAAATGGGCAAAATGAAAAAAATGGGCAAATAACAGAATGGCACTGATGGGATTTTTCCAAATTACACTTCCAGGGCTGTGTGGTAGATTCGGAAGCAATCCTTCATACACAGCCCAGGTTTGGAAGGACATGTGTCACATTGGTATATGGTATCCTTGCGGATACCATTCTTTGTGCACACACGGCATCTTTTTTGGGCGTTTCGCTTTTTCTCTGTTGGTGGCACCACAGACGGAAAATGTTGCCCTGGTACTATTCGGGGAACATTTATCGATGAGGCAGAGCTTTCCCCTTCCCCTTCACCCAGGAGGAGTGATTTGATGATATTCTCCTGATACTCTAAGTATTTACCCTGGTGGCCGGCCTGTCTGAAAATGACAAAGGAGTTGTACATTGCCATCTGTACAAGGTGGATTGCTAGTTTTTTGTACCAGATTCGGTTTTTTCTAGTCGCTGTGTAGGGCTTCAAAATCTGGTCATTTAAATCAACCCCCCCCATAAATTTATTATAATCCTGTATACATACAGGCTTCTGGATGGTGGTGGAAGTGCCACGCAGGGTGACAGGGGTACAGCTGGCATCATGAACTGTTGTCAGCATCATCACCTCTTTTTTATCTTTAAATTTTAAGCACACCACCCCCTCATTTTGCACTGCTCTGCTTTCGCCAGCTCTCAGCGTTTGACTGACAAAAGTTTTGGGAAGGGGTTTATGATTTTTTCGCACTGTCCCACAGGCCATTGTACTTTTGTCCATGAGACATTTAAACAGGGGAACGCTTGAATACCAATTGTCGGTATATAAGTGGTACCCCTGATTAAGTAGTGGGAATATAAGGTCCCACACAATTTTTCCATTTGTGCCAATGTGTGGTGGACATTCTGGGGGCTGTATTGTCCTGTCTTTGCCCTCATATACACGGAATGAAAATGTGTATCCTGTGTCTGCCTCACACAATTTATATATTTTTATTCCGTATCTGGCTCGCTTATTAGGCAGATACTGCCGGAATTTAACTCTCCCCTTGAAGCTCATTAGGGACTCATCTACTGAGATTTCCCTTTGAGGGGTGTAGACAGCTGAAAATTTTTCTTCTAAAAATGTTAGAACGGGGCGTATTTTAAAAAGTCGATCATAGTTTGGGTCATCCTGGGGTAGGCATAAGGAATTATCCGCAAAATGAAGAAATTTTTGTATAGCTTCGAATCGGGACCTGGACATTATTGTGTGGTACAGCGGGCAGTAGTACAGAACATCCGTGGACCAATAGGATCTTATTTTAGGCTTTTTTGTAAGGCCCATATTTAAAACAAGGCCCCAATACTTTAACATTTCCCCACAGTTTGTAGGGTGCCACCTATAAGGCCTGGCATAAAAAGAAGATGGATTTGCCCGTATAAATTCTTCAGCATATATATTGGTTTGTTCTACCATTAATTGGACCAAATTGTCCGTAAAAATTAATTTGAAAAAACCGAGGGCAGAGAGCCCTTCAGTAGGGACCTTAATCCCTGCTACTGCAGTAAATGCCGGAATTTGGGGGGTGTAATCTGTTAGGGGTTCCCAATCTAAATCCTCAGGCAGAACCTGAGCACTAACTCTCCTACGACTACGAGGGGGTTCTCCTGAATCGCTGGAGGAGGAATCACGAAAAAACTCAGGTTCTCCCTCACTGGCACTTTCAGTATCTGAGGCAAGCATGGCGTACGCTTCCTCAGCGGAGTACATCCTCACTGCCATTTTATAAACTACGAAACACGACACAACAATTATTTTTTTATTATTTTTCTTTTTTTTTTAACACTAACGCTGACTAACTAATGGACTGACAGGGACGGAATGACAAATGACAATGACAGACGGTGACTGACACTAATGAACGAACAACCTTTTTTTTAAATTTTTTTTAGTTTTTTTTACACTTACAGACACTGACTAACCCACTAAACCACTGACAAACTGACGGTAACTAACAAATAATACAGCTAACGGACAATGACTATCACTGTCAGTAACAGAGATAATCTATCTAAAGCGACACTAAATAACTAATGTGACGGACTGACAGCGAACTGACACTAAGTAACTAATGCGACGAATTCACGGCGCACTGACACTAAGTAACTAACGCGACGAATTCACGGCGCACTGACACTAAGTAACTAAAGCGACAAATTCACGGCGCACTGACACTAAGTAACTAATGCGACGGACTGACGGCGCACTAAGACTAAGTAACTAACGCGACGAATTGACGGCGCACTGACACTAAGTAACTAATGCGACGAATTGACGGCGCACTGACACTAAGTAACTAATGCGACGGACTGACGGAGCACTGACACTAAGTAACTAATGCGACGGACTGACGGCGCACTGACACTAAGTAACTAACGCGACGAATTGACGGCGCACTGACACCTAAGCTACCTAAAACTTTTTTTTAGATTTTGAAAAAAAAAAAAAAAGAAGAGAACTCTCCCTTATGAATGGGAGGTGAAGGGGTCAGGTGCTGGGGGCACAAAGAAGGGCGATTAGGGGTTTATGGGGTGATTTGACGGTGTGGGGGCAGACGATTCACTGACAGGCTCTGATCTCTCCAAATTCTCTCAACCAACAGAGAGATCAGAGCCTGTCTGCACAGATACTGTGCCCGCCTGTGACCCTGCTTCACTGTGATTGGTGGGTTCGATCTGATCCACCAATCACAGTGATAGCCAGCGATGGACCACATCTATTGGTCCATCGCTGGTCACATGTCTGGGGTCAAGAATCGCCGGTGCCCGGTCGCTGTCTATGCAGACAGCGATCCTAGGCACCGGCAATCAGAATGTGACACTGCTGTGACAGGCGGTTCTGTGCAGAACCGCCTGTCACAGCGATCGTCGGCAGTGGACCCACAGCAGCGGTCCATTGCCGGTGACAGGGGAGTGCAGGCTGTCCGTGACAGCCGATCTCCCCGTTCCCGGACACTGTCTGTACAGACAGTGAGACCGGGAACCTCCGATGCCGGCTCCGATGCTGTGACAGCCGGTTCTGTACAGAACCGGCTGTCACAGCGATCGTGGACAATGGACCAATAGGAACGGTCCATTGTCGACAAGCCTGGGAGGTCAGCTATACATCCCAGCTGACCTCCCAGGTCCCGGGCACTGTGTGTAGCTACAGTGCGCCCCGGGAGAGAGGACGTTATAGTGCGTCCTGGTGCGCTAATGAAGCTCTCACCAGGACGTACTATAACGTCTAGGTGCCTCTAGGGGTTAAGAACTTTCTCCCTACTTTCTGATTTATATATTCCACCCTTTCAAAGCAATGAATGGGAATACTGGCAAATATGGTTAGTGGGTTTAACATTATGGGGGGGGGTGTATTAACGCACTTGTGCCACAATTATGGTGGTTTTGTGCGGAAAAAAATAGTGGGAAAAGCCTTACACCACATTTATCAAGGCTTTTGAGACCTGTTCTTAGCCATTTTCAGACTTGTCCGACTGAGGGGGTGTGGCCTTCAGAAAAGAGGTGTGGTTTGGCCTAAATGGGGTGTGGCCTATTTTAATGTTCCGTGAACCAAAAATTGTGTTGCAGAGTTTAGACCACTTTAAAGTAGGTCTAAACTGGAAACCGACAGTCTTATCCTCCACCAGATTCATTAACACAGTGATAAATCTGGCGCAGAAAATGATTAGGGTTTTCCTCCACTAAACTGATGGAACCTGGGACACATTGATACACCCCCCCCCCCCATGTTTTATTAGTTTTTTTAAAAATGTATGGTTTTTTTTTAAGGCATGACATCATCGTGTATGGTGGTTTTTGATATTGTTGTTTGCCAGTTCATTTATATAGCTTTATGCTAAGATTAATTCATTTTTAGCAAAACCTCTGTGCTTCCATTTTACACAGAAGACAGTTTTACACAGTGATAGTTATATCCAGTCACTTTACAAAAAGCAAAGTTGATGTACTTTTATTTAATGGTTCAACAATATTTTATTAAAGGGAACCTGTCACTAGCTTTTCCACTATTGATAGGTGACAGGTTCCCATAGCAGTATTGTCAACTGCACCCTATTTCTGGCAAAAAAAAAACTGTGCTGCTGACAAAAAGAGTTTATAATCTTATCTTGCATACAGTGCACACAGCGAGTCAGATGTGTACAACTCTGCCGAATTAAATGGGTATTCCCACAAAGACAAGATTCTTAAATATATACGAAGGATAACAAAAGAACACATCTTTTATGGTTGGGCATGCCAGATTCTTCTAATGAATAGCTGGGGGGGGGTGTACTGGGGGGGGGTGTCTGTATGTAACTAAGCTAAACATATATAGCTGCATATAATATAAATAAGCTGGGGGCGGCTATATGTGAGGATGTATATAAATGAACTGGGGGCTTCTGAATATAATTAAACTGGGGTGGGGAAATCTACCGCATCTATGGGGCAAGTTAATAATTAAACCAGGGGTTGTGCTATATGGGAGGCTGTATATAGGCAGACTGAGGGGATCTAAATATGGGCAAGATGTTAATTAAACTGGAAGGAACTATATCGGAGGTTTTATATAATTAAACTGAGATTGTGGGCTATATATTGGGGCCAGATAGTAATTCAACAGGGCTGGTGGACTATATGGGAGAGTGTAAACTGTAAGTAAACTAAAGAGTTCTGTATGCAAGGCTGGGTTTCAATTAAAAAAGTGTGGCTGTATATGGGATACAGTACTAAGCTGAGAGGGCTGTATATGAAGGGCCAGATTCTATTTAAGCTGGAGGGGATCTGTATATGGGAGCATATAATTTAATTGGGGGGGGGCGGGGTGAATAGCAAGGCCTTTAAATATATGAGAGCAGGGCTTTGTAAAAAAAAAAAAAAAAATATATATATATATATATATATATATATATATATATATATATATACACACACGTGTATAGTATATATTCATTAGGGGTTGCTATATATTTACATTGATCGGGGTAGCACTGTATATAAAATCATATGTGATTTAATAGCAGGGTGGGATATATTAGTTATAGGATACAACTACTAATTTTGGGGGGTCTGTATTAATAAATTAGGGGTGTTGTATATTGATTGGTGTACTGTGCATGCTGTAATTCTGGTAGAATATATATAATGAAGGGATGTCTTATATGTGGGGGAGAGTGAGGTCAGTTTTGTTGTCAGGGGTAAATAAAATTTAGGAGCACATTGTTGTTATCCAGGAGACTTTATACTGTAAGTGACTGTGGTATATTTAGGGACACCGGGAAGAGATGTGATGCATAGAGCTGAAGTAAACTGGCTGTGAATTCAGCATTGATACATCATGGATTGGAGAACCTGGAATAAATAAGGCATCTAAGGTACTAGATGCTACTAATGACTACCAGAACCTGTAGTCAGTCACACAGTGTCAGTGAGCCTATCAGTGGGGATGTTAATGTTTTCAGAATTTACTGAACGGGGAGTGGGCAATGGAACAGCTACTGAAGGGGGGGGTCAGAATATTAATATTCGCCTCAGGCCAATCTAAGATGGCAACAAGGCACAGAATCAAATAGCAAGAGAATAGTCATATAACATAGCAAGGGCCAGATACACAGTATAGCAAAGACAAGAGCAATGGACTGAATTAACCAGCAACCACAACTTGGCAAATATAAAAAGGAATGCCTGGATGCTGCCCCCAGCAGCTGACTGGTTTGGCTGTCCATTACTAAATCCACCGCTGGACACAAACTCAACTCAAAATTACAAACCTTGCTTTCTCCAAGGAACTGATTGTTTTTTTCCCACTAAACCATGGTCCATAGAAAAAATCTTTAGAGCCTGTCCTATTTTTTTACACTGACAACAATAAAAGTTTCTAAACCCCCCAAAGACAAAGAAATAAGTTATTTATCATTTTGTATTTGGTGACCTTGGCATCCTAAACACATTGGGCCAGATTTACTATAACCATTGGGAGAAACATTCATGAAGACTGGATATGTGTGCACCAGTTTTTTTCTGGTGCACTCAGTTCAAGGGGCATGCGCCACATTTCTGTCGGACTTGCCAACATAAATGTGGTGGCTGGTGCAAATACACATGGGAACACAGCATTGTGTCGTGACGTGTATAGTGTAGCTCTGACACAATACTGGTGGAAACACTTCATAAATGTATGTCCAAGCAGAATTTGGGCACAGACTGCATAGTAAATCTGGACCACTGTAATCAATTTGTAACTCAATATAGCTAAAACAAAAGATAATGGCAGGTCAGTATGTACAACATATTTGTAGCATTATAATTCCTTTTATTTACATTGCACAAACAGATTCTGCAGCGCGAAATAAATAAAATAAATAAAAATTGTTGCTGCTAGACATACAATGTTGTAAACCCCTGATGTACAAATTCTTTTTATACTCACAGTCTGATGTTTTTGTGGGAGGATAACTGTTGTGTGTAATGGCCAAGATGATAAATATGACAACTGGCCAGAGGATGAGAACCACAGACCATACCTGAAATACAAAAACAAAAAGTCTCAATGATTTGTAAGCCTCTGAACTGAATACAACAAGTACCTGAAAAATATGTCAAAATCAAATACAGGACCACCGTACCCTTCCAAGTAATTTTCATACAATTAAAAAGTTTACCCGGACATGATACCAAAAAAATATAAACGCTATGCCCATTGTTACAAGACGATGCAAAAACAAGCAAATTTCTCACAAAATGAGTTATATATTCTTCAAACAGGTTAACCATAAAAAAACTATATAAATGGGGTATTGCCATCATTGAGATGACCCATAGAATAAAGATAACACAGTATTTTTATGGTACGGTGCACGCCCGGGAAAAAAATGCTAAAAAACCATAAACAGGAGTGAATTATTTTTTTAACCACCAGCAACAAAGAGTAAATAGATCTTATTATTAGCTATTGAACCTCTTGAAAATAATGTACCTGAAAAGTGGATCTCATCCACAAAAAAATAATCCCCCACATTACAAGTGAAAAAATAATCCCCCACATTACAAGTGAAAAAATAATCCCCCAAATTACAAAGAAAAAAAATATAGCCTTTAAAATGTGACAATGCAGATCTGGTCTGAATGGCGCCTCCTTCCCTTCTATCCCCGGCCATGTGCCCATACAGTAGTCACCAACACATATGGCGCATCCTCATACTCAAATATAGAAAGAAAAAGAGGGATGCATATGTACAAAGTCAAACAAAATAAGTTTTTATTATTCAGCATTTACATAAACACATTTTAAAAACCATCCTCATACTCGGGAGAAATTGGGTATCAAACTTTTTGGAGTTTTTGATTAGTTAATACTTTATGACCGTTTAATTTTTTGCCAAAATGAATACATTGGCTAGAAAAATGACAACGTGTAAATTAACTCTCCATTTTGTTTTAACCCCTGTGAAAGGGTTAACACTAGAGATGAGCGAACATGCTCGTCCGAGCTTGATGCTCGGTCGAGCATTAGGGTACTCGAAACTGCTCGTTACTCGGACGAATACTTCGCCCGCTCGAGAAAATGGCAGCTCCCGCCGTTTTGCTTTTTGGCGGCCAGAAACAGAGCCAATCACAAGCCAGGAGACTCTGCACTCCACCCAGCATGACGTGGTACCCTTACACGTCGATAGCAGTGGTTGGCTGGCCAGATCAGGTGACCCTGGGATAGACTAGCCGCTGGCCGCGCTGCTCGGATCATTCTGTCTCTGGATGCCGCTAGGGAGAGAGCTGCTGCTGCTCAGGGAAAGCGTTAGGGTGTTCTATTAGCTTACTGTTAGGCAGGAGTGATTCTCAAAGAACCCAACAGCCCTTCTTAGGGCTACAATAACGTTCTACTTTTTTTATTTTAATTTGCATCTTTTACCATTTTGTGAGGAATTAGCAGGGGGACTTGCTACCGTTGTGTTTAGCTCTTAGTGGCACACATATCCATAGCAAAGACCGAAGTGGGAAAATTCAGTAGGGGTTGGATTTCTATTAGGCAATAACTCAGTGTCATCTCATCTGGCATAGTACTGTGCTTCCTTTGATACTTGGCTAGAAAATAGCCATAGGAGAATACAAACAGCTTCTTGAAGCCTACAGTAGCGTTCTATATATTTGATTTCTGGTTGATCTGCTGGTGACTGTAGTTTCTGCAGTGCATGTACTTGCCAATTCTGAGCAATTTGTAGTGGGACTTGCGACCGCTGTGTTCTGCGCTTAGTGGCGCACATATCCATAGCAAAGGCTGAAGTGGCAAAATTCAGTAGGGGTTGGATTTCTATTAGGCAATAACTCAGTGTCATCTCATCTGGCATAGTACTGTGCTTCCTTTGATACTTGGCTAGAAAATAGCCATAGGAGAATACAAACAGCTTCTTGAAGCCTACAGTAGCGTTCTATATATTTGATTTCTGGTTGATCTGCTGGTGACTGTAGTTTCTGCAGTGCATGTACTTGCCAATTCTGAGCAATTTGTAGTGAGACTTGCGACCGCTGTGTTCTGCGCTTAGTGGCGCACATATCCATAGCAAAGGCTGAAGTGGCAAAATTCAGTAGGGGTTGGATTTCTATTAGGCAATAACTCAGTGTCATCTCATCTGGCATAGTACTGTGCTTCCTTTGATACTTGGCTAGAAAATAGCCATAGGAGAATACAAACAGCTTCTTGAAGCCTACAGTAGCGTTCTATATATTTGATTTCTGGTTGATCTGCTGGTGACTGTAGTTTCTGCAGTGCATGTACTTGCCAATTCTGAGCAATTTGTAGTGGGACTTGCGACCGCTGTGTTCTGCGCTTAGTGGCGCACATATCCATAGCAAAGGCTGAAGTGGCAAAATTCAGTAGGGGTTGGATTTCTATTAGGCAATAACTCAGTGTCATCTCATCTGGCATAGTACTGTGCTTCCTTTGATACTTGGCTAGAAAATAGCCATAGGAGAATACAAACAGCTTCTTGAAGCCTACAGTAGCGTTCTATATATTTGATTTCTGGTTGATCTGCTGGTGACTGTAGTTTCTGCAGTGCATGTACTTGCCAATTCTGAGCAATTTGTAGTGGGACTTGCGACCGCTGTGTTCTGCGCTTAGTGGCGCACATATCCATAGCAAAGGCTGAAGTGGCAAAATTCAGTAGGGGTTGGATTTCTATTAGGCAATAACTCAGTGTCATCTCATCTGGCATAGTACTGTGCTTCCTTTGATACTTGGCTAGAAAATAGCCATAGGAGAATACAAACAGCTTCTTGAAGCCTACAGTAGCGTTCTATATATTTGATTTCTGGTTGATCTGCTGGTGACTGTAGTTTCTGCAGTGCATGTACTTGCCAATTCTGAGCAATTTGTAGTGAGACTTGCGACCGCTGTGTTCTGCGCTTAGTGGCGCACATATCCATAGCAAAGGCTGAAGTGGCAAAATTCAGTAGGGGTTGGATTTCTATTAGGCAATAACTCAGTGTCATCTCATCTGGCATAGTACTGTGCTTCCTTTGATACTTGGCTAGAAAATAGCCATAGGAGAATACAAACAGCTTCTTGAAGCCTACAGTAGCGTTCTATATATTTGATTTCTGGTTGATCTGCTGGTGACTGTAGTTTCTGCAGTGCATGTACTTGCCAATTCTGAGCAATTTGTAGTGGGACTTGCGACCGCTGTGTTCTGCGCTTAGTGGCGCACATATCCATAGCAAAGGCTGAAGTGGCAAAATTCAGTAGGGGTTGGATTTCTATTAGGCAATAACTCAGTGTCATCTCATCTGGCATAGTACTGTGCTTCCTTTGATACTTGGCTAGAAAATAGCCATAGGAGAATACAAACAGCTTCTTGAAGCCTACAGTAGCGTTCTATATATTTGATTTCTGGTTGATCTGCTGGTGACTGTAGTTTCTGCAGTGCATGTACTTGCCAATTCTGAGCAATTTGTAGTGAGACTTGCGACCGCTGTGTTCTGCGCTTAGTGGCGCACATATCCATAGCAAAGGCTGAAGTGGCAAAATTCAGTAGGGGTTGGATTTCTATTAGGCAATAACTCAGTGTCATCTCATCTGGCATAGTACTGTGCTTCCTTTGATACTTGGCTAGAAAATAGCCATAGGAGAATACAAACAGCTTCTTGAAGCCTACAGTAGCGTTCTATATATTTGATTTCTGGTTGATCTGCTGGTGACTGTAGTTTCTGCAGTGCATGTACTTGCCAATTCTGAGCAATTTGTAGTGGGACTTGCGACCGCTGTGTTCTGCGCTTAGTGGCGCACATATCCATAGCAAAGGCTGAAGTGGCAAAATTCAGTAGGGGTTGGATTTCTATTAGGCAATAACTCAGTGTCATCTCATCTGGCATAGTACTGTGCTTCCTTTGATACTTGGCTAGAAAATAGCCATAGGAGAATACAAACAGCTTCTTGAAGCCTACAGTAGCGTTCTATATATTTGATTTCTGGTTGATCTGCTGGTGACTGTAGTTTCTGCAGTGCATGTACTTGCCAATTCTGAGCAATTTGTAGTGGGACTTGCGACCGCTGTGTTCTGCGCTTAGTGGCGCACATATCCATAGCAAAGGCTGAAGTGGCAAAATTCAGTAGGGGTTGGATTTCTATTAGGCAAGAACTCAGTGTCATCTCATCTGGCATAGTACTGTGCTTCCTTTGATACTTGGCTAGAAAATAGCCATAGCAATAGGATAGCATTGTTTGGTTTTAAAAACTCAAAAAAAAACAAAAAACACAAAAAAAAAAAAAAAAACACAAAAAAAAAAAAAAAAAAGTAAAAAAAAAAATAAAGTTATAACTCTCATTTTAAAAATGTTTAACCCGAGGGCTAGGGGTAGAGGACGAGGGCGGGGACGTGGGCGTCCAACTACTGCAGGGGTCAGAGGCCGTGGTCCTGGGCGGGGTGAGACACCACCTGCTGATGAGGGAGCAGGGGAACGCCGCAGAGCTACACTCCCTAGGTTCATGTCTGAAGTTACTGGGACTCGTGGTAGAGCACTGTTGAGGCCAGAACAGTGCGAACAGGTGATGTCGTGGATTGCTGACAATGCTTCGAGCAATTTGTCCACCACCAGTCAGTCTTCCACGCAGTCCACCCATGTCACCGAAATCGCCACTCCTCCAGCTCCTGCACCTCAGCCTCCTCCCCCCCAGTCTGCCCCCTCCCAGGAAAATTTGGCATTTGAACCGGCATACTCTGAGGAACTGTTTTCTGGACCCTTCCCACAGTCACAAACCACTTGTCCGGTTGCTGCTGAGCAATTTTCCGATGCCCAGGTTTTCCACCAGTCACAGTCTGTGGGTGATGATGACCTTCTTGACGTAGTGGAAGTGTGTAAAGAGGTGTCCGACGATGAGGAGACACGGTTGTCAGACAGTGGGGAAGTTGTTGTCAGGGCAGGAAGTCCGAGGGGGGAGCAGACTGAGGGATCGGAGGATGATGAGGTGACAGACCCAAGCTGGGTTGAGAGGCCGGGTGAACACAGTGCTTCTGAGACGGAGGAGAGTCCTCGACCTGAACAGGTTGGAAGAGGCAGTGGTGGGGCCAGACGGAGAGGCAGGGCCAGAGCTGGTGCATCAGCGCCACTGTCAACTAGTGAAGCTCCCGTGGTGAGGGCTCTTGCGGCGAGGGCTAGATCTTCAGAAGTGTGGAGGTTCTTTAAGGAAACACCGGATGACCGACGGACTGTGGTGTGCAACATTTGCCAAACCAGGCTCAGCAGGGGTTCCACCACTACTAGCTTAACTACCACCAGTATGCGCAGGCATATGAATGCTAAGCACCCCACTCAGTGGCAACAAGCCCGTTCACCTCCGGCCGTGCACACCACTGCTCCTTCCCCTGTGTCAGCTGCTAGTCAGCCCCCTGCCCAGGACCCTGCCACAAAAACCCCATCGTCGCCTCCACGATCCTCCACAGCATCCACCAGCGTTCAGCTCTCCATACCCCAGACGCTGGAGCGGAAACGCAAATATAGTGCAACCCACCCGCACGCCCAAGCCCTTAATGTGCACATCTCCAGATTGCTTAGCCTGGAGATGCTGCCCTATAGGCTAGTAGAGACCGAGGCCTTTCGCAACCTCATGGCGGCGGCCGCCCCTCGGTATTCGGTCCCCAGCCGCCACTACTTTTCCCGATGTGCCGTCCCAGCCCTGCACCAGCACGTGTCAGACAACATCATCCGTGCCCTGACCAACGCCGTTTCTGACAAGGTCCACCTGACCACGGACACGTGGACGAGTGCTGCCGGGCAGGGCCACTATATATCGCTGACGGCACATTGGGTTAACTTGGTGGAGGCTGGGACCGAGTCTGACCCTGGGGCTGCTCATATACTGCCGACGCCGAGGATTGCGGGGCCTACCTCGGTCCAGGTGTTTCAGGCCTACTATGCCTCCTCCTCCTCCCACCCCTCCTCCACCTCCTCCTCCGAACTACCATCCGTGGGCACGGCGCCATCAGTCGGTAGCTCTAGGCACAGCAGCAGTGCCGTCGCTAAGCGACAGCAGGCGGTGCTCAAACTGCTGAGCCTAGGCGACAAAAGGCACACCGCCCAAGAGCTATTACAGGGCATCACGGCGCAGACTGATCTGTGGCTGGCACCGCTGAACCTCAAGCCGGGAATGGTTGTGTGTGACAACGGCCGTAACCTGGTGGCGGCTCTGCAACTCGGCAGACTGACACATGTGCCATGCCTGGCCCATGTGTTAAATCTGATAGTGCAGCGTTTCCTCAAGACATACCCCAATCTGTCTGATTTGCTCACGAAGGTGCGCCGCATCTGTGCGCATTTCAGGAAGTCCAGCCCAGATGCTGCCACTCTCAGGGCAGCGCAGCGCCGCCTCCAACTGCCCGCTCACCGACTGTTGTGCGACGTGCCCACGAGGTGGAATTCAACACTGACCATGTTATCCAGAGTTTACCAGCAGCGCAGAGCGATTGTAGACTGCCAGATGTCAACTTCCACCAGAACTGGTAGTCAGGTCAGTCAGCTTCCTCAAGTCTACAATGAGGAGTGGACGTGGATGTCTGATATCTGTCAGGTGCTGAGTAACTTTGAGGAGTCAACACAGATGGTCAGTGGCGATGCCGCCATCATCAGCCTCACCATCCCGCTGCTTGGCCTGTTGAAAAACTCTCTGGTCAGCATGAAGTCGGAAGCTTTGCGCTCGTCACAAGAGACGGGGGAAGAATATTCCCTTGTTGATAGCCAAAGCACCCTGAGGTCTGTTTCTCAGCGCATATCGGAGGAGGTGGAGGTGGAGGAGGATGAGGAGGAAGAGGAGGAGAATGTTGGCGAGACACAAGAGGGGACCATTGTTGAGTCCTTCACTGTTCAGCGTGTATGGGCAGAAGAAGAGGAGTTGGAGGAGTTGGAGGAGGAGGAAATGGACAGTCAGGCCAGTGAGGGGAGTGAATTCTTACGCGTTGGTACTCTGGCGCATATGGCAGATTTCATGCTAGGCTGCCTATCCCGTGACCCTCGCGTTCAAAGAATTTATTCCAGCACCGATTACTGGGTGTTCACTCTCCTGGACCCACGGTACAAGCAAAATCTTCCCACTCTCATCCCTGGAGAGGAAAGGAGTGTGAGAATGCATGAATACCAGCAGGCCCTGGTGCACAAGCTGAAACAGTATTTCCCTTCTGACAGCGCTAGCGGCAGAGTGCGTAGTTCTGCGGGACAAGTAGCGAGGGAGAGTAGGCGAGCAGGCAGCTTGTCCAGCACTGGCAAGGGTACGCTTTACAAGGCTTTTGCCAGCTTTATGTCACCCCAGCAAGACACTGTCACCTGTCCCCAGTCTCGGCAGAGTAGGGCTGATCTTTACAGAAAGATGGTGAGGGAGTACGTAGCTGACCATACCATCGTCCTAAATGATCACACAGCTCCCTACAACTACTGGGTTTCAAAGCTGGACATGTGGCACGAACTGGCGCTGTACGCCTTGGAGGTTCTTGCCTGCCCTGCCGCTAGCGTCTTGTCCGAGCGGGTTTTCAGTGCAGCTGGTGGCATCATCACCGATAAGCGTACACGCCTGTCGACTGACAGCGCTGACAGGCTGACGCTTATTAAAATGAATAAAGGCTGGATTTCTCAGAATTTCCAATCTCCACCAGGTGAAGGAAGCTCAACCTGAATAATTGATCCACTCCTCCTCCTCCTCCTCATTTTCCTCCTTCTCCTCCTCTTTGTACAGTAAAGCAGAGGAAACTGGCTATTTTTTGACAGGGCCCACTGGCTCTTGCTATAGTACTTCATGCATTTAATTTTTCTGGAGGGCCACCTACCCGGTCCTCTGTTTGAAACAATTTTTGTGAGTGCCACATACAGGCACTCAATCTATTCCATTTTACTGCAGGGCCACCTACCTGCTCCTCTGGTTTGAACAATTTTTGGGACTGCCACATACAGGCACTCAATCTATTCCATTTTACTGGAGGGCCACCTACCTGCTCCTCTGGTTTGAAACATTTTTGGGACTGCCACATACAGGCACTCAATCTATTCCATTTTACTGCAGGGCCACCTACCTGCTCCTCTGGTTTGAACAATTTTTGGGACTGCCACATACAGGCACTCAATCTATTCCATTTTACTGGAGGGCCACCTACCTGCTCCTCTGGTTTGAACAATTTTTGGGACTGCCACATACAGGCACTCAATCTATTCCATTTTACTGGAGGGCCACCTACCTGCTCCTCTGGTTTGAAACATTTTTGGGACTGCCACATACAGGCACTCAATCTATTCCATTTTACTGCAGGGCCACCTACCTGCTCCTCTGGTTTGAACAATTTTTGGGACTGCCACATACAGGCACTCAATCTATTCCATTTTACTGCAGGGCCACCTACCTGCTCCTCTGGTTTGAACAATTTTTGGGACTGCCACATACAGGCACTCAATCTATTCCATTTTACTGCAGGGCCACCTACCTGCTCCTCTGGTTTGAAACATTTTTGGGACTGCCACATACAGGCACTCAATCTATTCCATTTTACTGCAGGGCCACCTACCTGCTCCTCTGGTTTGAAACATTTTTGGGACTGCCACATACAGGCACTCAATCTATCCCATTTTACTGGAGGGCCACCTACCTGCTCCTCTGGTTTGAAAAATGTTTGGGACTGCCACATACAGGCACTATCCAAATTAAATTGTCTCCATAGCAGCCTCCACACGTTGTCTCCATTGCTACCTCCAAAAGTCGTCCATATAGCTGCCTCCATACATCGTCCCTTTATCAAACGAGGTGTGTCAGGCAGAAATTTGGGTTGTTTTCATGGATTCCACATCAAAGTTGTTAACTTTGTCGCCACCCTGCTGTGTTATCCACAAAATATACTGGCAAACTTTTACCATTTACGGATATTATTTCAGCGCTTCTTGCGCAGATGTTTACATTCCCCTCACCCGGCATATCCTAAACTTATAAGAACGCTACTACACTTGATCTTATACAAAAGGTTCTTAGAAGTGCTGTTTGGGGAGTAGCCTAGAGACAGGGGCTTGGATTGGCGAAAGCTCGCCTGGCAGCGGAACGCCAGCTCCATGCGCATCATGCGCTTCTTGCGCATCTGTTTACATTCCCCTCACCCGCCATATCCCAAACTTATGAGAACGCTACTACACTTAACTTGGTGCAGGCTGGGACCGAGTCTGACCCTGGGGCTGGTCATATACTGCCGACGCAGAGAATTGCGGGGCCTACCTCGGTCCAGGTCTCAAAGGCCTACTATACCTCCTCCCACCCCTCCTCCACCTCCTCCTCCTCCGAATTACCATCCGTGGGCATGGCGCCATCAGTCGGTAGCTCTAGGCACAGCAGCAGTGCCGTCGCTAAGCGACAGCAGGCGGTGCTGAAACTGCTGAGCCTAGGCGATAAAAGGCACACCGCCCAAGAGCTATTACAGGGCATTCCACATCAAAGTTGTTAACTTTGTCGCCACCCTGCTGTGTAATCCCCAAAATATACTTGCAAACTTTTACCATTTAGGGATATTATTTCAGCGCTTCTTGCGCATCTGTTTACATTCCCCTCACCCGGCATATCCTAAACTTATAAGAACGCTACTACACTTGATCTTATACAAAAGGTTCTTAGAAGTGCTGTTTGGGGAGTAGCCTAGAGACACGGGCTTGGATTGGCGAAAGCTCGCCTGGCAGCGGAGCGCCAGCTCCATGCCAAGATCCAACTAACATAGTTTTAACTGCAGCACCTTTAATCTACTACTAGTTCACTGCCTCCATACATGGTCCCCTTATCAAACGAGCTGTGTCAGGCAGAATTTTGGGTTGTTTTCATGGCTTCCATGTTAACTTTGTCGCCACCCTGCTGTGTAATCCACAAAATATACTGGCAAACTTTTATCATGTACCGATATTATTTGAGCGCTTCTTGCTCACCTCCTTTGGTTCCTCTCTGCTACCCATTGGTTTGAAGCCTGAGTCCATTTAGGGTATGTTGCCATGCCTGCCGCTGCTGCCGCTGCCTCTGCATGCCGTCCCCTATAGTGTCAGGGTCAATTATTGGATGTTTTAGATGCTATCTAGCTTCATTCTGTCACTCTGTCATGGCCATGCTGTTGCCCATAATTTTGGCATAATGGTGCGATTATGCAGCCTCAGAGGCATCCATGCATGCTGCCCCTGCTGTTTCCTGTCCATTTCCGTGGTGTTTCCATCCTTTTCTGAGGTTCCCAGGTGTTTGGCCAAGCTTCCCTGTGCAGAGCCTTGGTCCCCTTGAAAAATGCTCGAGTCTCCCATTGACTTCAATGGGGTTCGTTATTCGAGACGAGCACTCGAGCATCGGGAAAAGTTCGTCTCGAATAACGAGTACCCGAGCATTTTAGTGTTCGCTCATCTCTAGTTAACACACTTCTTAAATTTGATTTTTCACACATTGAACAGTGCATAATCAATGGGGTTTTACTGATGTTTAGGCCGCTGAAAAACTTAAAGTTGTGCAGGTGCCTCTAGATAAAGGTTTTGATGATTTTCATAAAAATGAGAAAAATGAGAACAATTCTGACCCTCCTAACGACCTAAAAAGAGAGGATGCATAAAAAGCCATGCTGGTATAAAGCAGACATTTGGGAAATGTTAGTTATTAAGTTACTTGTGTGCTATGACTATCTGCCTGAAAAAATGAAAATTTAGGACTTTGAAAATGAATAATTTTTAGAAATTTTCTAAACACAAAGGATATCATGAAAATGTTTCTATTACTTTGAAGTAAAATTTGTGACAAGAAAACAATCTCAAAATCCCCTAAATATGTTAAAGGGGTATTCTTGCCTGGGCATTCACATTCAATTTAATTAATTTGCCATATATATATATACATTTCTTCAATAAGATGTTATTAAAAAAGAATTCCCTGTGTGAAGATAATTTATCATAAATGTAGTGATATGGGACCTTAAAAACCAGTCTGTGTCCTTGGATATAGCCACCTCTGGAGAGATTGCACAAAGAAAAAAAATGTTTATGTATATGAAATGTCTGGGAGTGACTGCATGTCCCACAGCCGTCCTGTGGTAATGGTAGCTGAATCCAGGTGGTCAGGCAGGACTTTGTAGTGCATGTCTGGCCACTACTGCCAAAGTGCGGGGTGGTCAAACCCGAGGAAGCTATCTCGTTTCTAAGGGACAACATGGCTACAATTGAAGAAATGTTTACATATACAAATGAATTAACCCCTACGGGACACAGCATCTTTTGGCCTAAAGGACGCGGACCCATTTTTCAAATCTGACCTGTGTCACTATAAGTGGTTATAGCTTTGGAACGCTATGAGAAATCCAGGGGATTTTGAGATTGTTTTCTCGTGACACATTGTACTTCAAATTAGTTTAAAAATTTGGATGAAATCTTTTGCGTTTAGTTATGAAAAAAAACAAAATTTGGCAAAAAATTGGAAAAATTCTATATTTTCAACGTTCTAAATTCTCTACTTTTGATGCAGATAGTCATAGCACCCAAATAAATTCATAACTTACATTTCCCAAATGTCTGCTTTATGTTGGCATGGTTTTTTAAGATTCCACATATTTTACTAGAATGTTATGAGGCTCAGAATTTAGGTATCATTTTTCACATTTTTTGTAAAATCACCAAAACCCGTATTTAGATGGACCTGCTCAACTTCTAATTGACACTGAGAGGCCTAAATAATAGCTAGACTCATAAATTACCCCATTGTGGAAACTACACCCCTCAACGTATGAAAAACCACTTTTAAGAAGTTTGTTAACCCTTTAGGTGTTTTATAGGGGTTAAAACAAAACGGAGGTGCAGTCTGAAAATTGTAATATTTTTTCACAATACACTCATTTTGGGTGGAAAATTAAACATTTACAATGGATTAAATGAAAAAAGGCTCCACAAAGTTTGTTACCCAATTTCTCCCGAGTACACCGATACCCTATATGTGGTGGTAACCTGCTGTATGGGCGCACGCCTGGGCATAGGAGGGAAGGAGGCGCCATCCAGATCCGATTTGCTATGTCACATTGTACAGGCTATAATTTTTTTCTTTTTTTATTGAGGACCTATAGGGGCTTATTTCTTTTGCCACATGAGATGCACTTTTCTGGTACATAATTTTGGGGCATCTATAGCTAATTGGTGAGATTTAATTAAAGCTTTGTTGGTGGAGGAAATGAAAATCGTCAATTTTTAGGAACATTTTTATGTGTTTTTTTTTGGCCGTTAACCATACCATAAAAATAGTATATTATTTTTATTCTATGGGTCGCCACGATTACAAAAATACTTCATTTATATATATTTTTTATTTTTTCCCATTTTTACTGAATAAAAAGTAATTTGGCAAAATTGTTGTTAATTTTAGCATCACCGTCTTTCATATGCATAACTTTTTTATTTTTCACCTCACAAATCTGTTTAAGGGCTTATTTTTTGCGAGAAGGATTGTTCTTTTTAGTGGTCTTATTTTAGATTGCGTAACTTTTTTAAATCACTTTTTAGAGCATTTTTAAAGGGCATTAATAAAAAATCATCTTTTTTTCAGAGAGAGTTTTTTGAGGTTGTTTTTTACGGGGTTCACTTTGCGGATCTAATAACGATTCTGTTTTATTATGCAGATTGTTACGGACGCAGGGATACCAAATATGTGGGGGTTTTGTGTATTTTATTCAATTGTACTGAATAAAAACTAATTTGGAGAAAATCTTATTCATTTTAGCATCACCATCTATTCATATGCATAACTTTTTTATATTTTGGCTGACAAATCTGGTTAGGGGCTTATTTTTTGCGAGAACAGTTGTTCTTTTTAGTGGGCTTATTTTAGAGTGCATAAAATTTTTTAAATCACTTTTTAGAGCATTTTTTATAGGGTATTAATTAAAAATTATCTTTTTTTCGGAACTTTTTTGCGTTTTTTTCCTCCGGCGTTTACCGTGCGGGTCCAGTAATGATTCTGTTTTATTATGCAGATTGTTACGGACGCGGCAATACCAAACATGCGGGGGTTTTTTGTGTTTTTATGTTTTTTATACTTTATTAAGTGTTTTTATGGGAAAGTGACATTTTAGGGGCTTATATTTTTATGTATTTATTTTTTATTTATTATAATGTGTAGTGTTAAGTGTTTTTGCATAATTTTACTTCTACATACTTGAACTTAAACCAGTGATACTCTGATCACTGGTTTAAGTTCAATACACTGCTCTACAATACTATTTTATTGTAGAGCAGTGTAAACTGTCTAAGCAAGCTTGCGCATGCTCAGACAGTTTGCAGTCAGACCCGGAAGGGTTCTGGCTGCCATGGAAACCGGGCAGCTCCGGGGCACATGCCAGTCCTCGGAGCTGCCCAGGAGAGGATCGGATCCCCCGGTAAGCGGCACGGGGGATCCGATCCATAGGGGGAAGACCCTTACACGCCGCGGTCATGCTTGACCGCGGCGTGTAAGGGGTTAACACCCGCGATCGGAGTCGGCTCCGATCGCGGGTGTTAGCGCAGGCTGTCAGCTGTACTAGACAGCTGACAGCCGCTGCTTCTGGTACCGGCTCCGTTCGTGAGCCGGTGCCAGAAGCAGGACGTTATAGTGCGTCCTGGTGCGCTAAGTATCTAGCCACCGGGACGTACTATAACGTCCTGGTGCGCCTAGGGGTTAAATTAAATGTGAATGCCCTGATGGGGATAACCCTTTAAAGCTATAATGACACAGCGCAAATTTTAAAAATCAAGCCTGGTCCGAAGGCCCTAAAATGGGTTAGATCTGAAGGGGTTAAAGACTCTATACCTAATCCTGTGTTTTCATGTTTGTTTACAGGGATACTGGCATAGAGACCAGGCAACTATACCTTGTTGTATGTGAATACCTGGTAATTATCATTTTCTTCCCATTTGTCACTTTATAAAAAATGTCTCCAAATACCTGACATGTGACATGTAAGTACATTTTGAATATTCACTCACAAAGAAGAACATACGGTACATACAATAATACTATATACAGTATATATATATATATATATATATGTATATACATACACACATTATATATGTATATATACACATTTACAAGTATTTAAATATATACATATATACACTATAGCAATATTTTTCTGAATTGCCAATATTGTTATAGCAAGGACTCCTGTTCCTACAGTGTGGGCAGCCAGTAACACAGAACATGGCATAGTCCATGATCACTGTCATATGATCTTGCAGTTAGTCACAACAATGTTGCCCACCTTTAAATAGTACAGTGTGTCCGCAAGGGGAGGGGGGTCAGTGTGTTCGCAGGGGGAGGGGGGGGTCAGTGTGTCTGCAGGGGGAGGGCAGCGTGTCCGCAGGGGGAGGGGGGACAGTGTGGCCACTGGAGGGCAGCCTCTATCGCCCAGGGGCCCACTAAAACCTGAAGCCAGCCCTGCTTATGACAACCCAAAATTTTTAAAATCGAATTGTCACAGAAACACGAAAAAAAAATTTGGTTACGGTTACAGTTCCAACTTGCATACAAATTCAAGTTAAGAGCAAAGTACCGAACCAAGCTACAGAACCTGTCCTGTACGTAACCCAGGGACTGCCTGTACAGAATGTGGCTCCCCATACACTGGTGATCCCCTTAAGCTATGAGGAGGCAACTCTTTCCTATTGTTATTTGCAGGAAAAATAAGGGCAAAGAATACATATAATAATGAAAGGTTATACTCCATAAAATCTCGTATAGTTATGTAGTGCCCCAAAGTACACCTTTAGGCCCCACCACAACAGTGAAAGGGTTAAAGTACACTAATGTGATGTTTTGTACTGAATGTGAAAACACTGTTCCTATGTTATTATCCATGTCCACTTTAATGTGCAAGCCCTGCTAGGTTGGGAGGTAGAACCTGTATATGTAGGAGTTCCCTAATATTGAGAATGTCAGAGCAGAGTATATAAGGAAGGTACCCCCCCCCCCCCCCCAGACATGTGCTCAGTTAGTATGGCTCAGATAGTGACTGTGTACTGAGACAGTGAGGAGAGTGCCAGCCTAACACAGCAGCAGGAGCCTGACCACAGGCAAAATCTCATCATCTGCAGTTTACAGAGAGGGAGAAAGATAACAACATCACAAAGGTAAGAGACTAAGGACCCCCAAGTCACACAGTATCCAGGAGCAGCTGGATAAATGTCCCAGTATAGAGGCCACGGCCTACAACAAGGGGACTATAGAGAAGCTAGAGGAGCTTAGGCCCTTAAAGGGAGCCTACCACCACGAATCTACCTATAAAGGTAGATCGGGTGGTAGGTGGATCAATAGGACGAGGAGGATAGCCCTTTTAAGGGCTTTTAATCCTCACGTCCCCGCGCTGTTTTGTGAACTTATATTATAGTTTTATGCTTGTTATGCGGCTTTATTTTTTTTAGCCTTGTTATGCGGCTACTGGGGTGTGGAGTAGCCGCAGCTGTGGCTACACAGCGCGGCTACTCCACGCCCCAGTAGCCACTTTACCCCTCCTACCCACAATCTTCGGCGCGCAGCTGCAAGGAGCCTCGTCCGACGAAACTGCCGTCTGCGCATGCGCAGAACAGCAGGCCCGCGCCTGTTTCGGAGCAGTGACCGCACAGGTTGGTGACCGCGCAGACGGCAGGTTGGTCGGACGAGGGTGCGCGGCTGCAAGGAGCTGCGCGCCGAAGATTGTGGGTAGTAGGGGTAAAGTGGCTACTGGGGCATGGAGTAGCCGCGCCGTGTAGCCACAGCTGCGACTACTCCACACCCCAGTAGCCGCATAACAAAATTAGCATAAAACTATAATATAAGTTCACAAAACAGCACGGGGACGTGAGGATTAGCCCTTAAAAGGGCTATCCACACGTCCTATTGATCCACCTACCACCCGATCTACCTTTATAGGTAGATTTATGGTGGTAGGTTCCCTTTAAGGGTCCAGAGAAGATAGAGAACTGCCACTGGAGTGCAGCAAGTGACTTTGTGAACTTGAAGTAAACTGAGCCATGAGCTGGCCTATTGGATCACCGCTCCTGCCTCCTGGTTCTTATTTTAACATCATGGGCACCCTGATTCACCACCTGTAAACAGGAGATTATAAGCCGGGTGTTTGCTCCAGGGGTACACCAATCCACACCCCCCTTCCGACGCTACAGCAAGCCCCACATCAGCCAGCAGACTACAGAGAATGATGGGATTAACCTGCTACATACAGTGACCCTACATGTAGCAAGTCACCCTAAAAAGCAGACAAACACTCGAGGAACCTGCTATGTTAAAGGCTCTGCGAATAGGCCACTACTCTGCTTGCCTTGTCCCCTCAGCTGCCACCTTATATAAGAGGGGTTCCTGCATCCGGCCTGCTGACTGTCGCCCACGGGCAACAGTGGTCCCTCTTGCTGCATAGCGCCACATGGCGTCACAGACAGGATCACCACCTCTGTTGGAAGAGATTAGTGTGTACTGCATTACCAGTGGTGAAAGAGCTAACAGCCAGTTAGCCAGCAAGTATCCCAAGGAAGAAATTAGTGTGAAAAAGGCTGTAAGTCACCGCCATCTTGAGACAGTACTGCAAGAACCGCTAACATAGCGGAGCAAGTGAAGAAGTGTCTAAAGAGCATTCCAGTGAGCTTCATAGAGACAAGTATCCAGCTGAGCATCAAAGAGTGGACTTGCCGTGCTGCATCCTGAGAGTGCCAGGGTACAGTGCAATAAAGAAATAAAACTAGACTGTATAACAGAGCAAGTTCTGGGTAGAGGACCTGAAGATAGTGATACCTGCAAGTTTAGCTGCTGCATTGTGAAAGTACTGTACCATTGCTAGGGGCAACCAGCAAGTTAAAGTTATAGAGGATGTATAATGATGGGGACCGTGAGATGCCCAGCCATAGTGGATCATCCCCAGCTATGAATGCAATGTCATTTGCCTTGCCTTTCTATTTTGGAGCACCCTGGGTCCCATGTTACAAGGGAGATGCAGGCACCTTTAAGGACATTCGAAAAGAGGTCTGTGGAACAATTGCTTAAGAGATTGCAAGCTACATTTTATGTAAGAACTGTATCTGAGCTGAAAATGAGATTCTTTGGCAGGAAGCAAATACCTGATTAAACTTTACGTGATTTTGCCCTGAGTTTGCAGGAAACCTTTAATTCCTTAAAGCTGGAATACCCCAATGAGGCAAATGATGCAGATAAGACCCTGCCAGATCAGTTCATAGAGGGAGCTAAAACAGAGAATTTAAATCCTTTCTGGATTTTAAAGAAACAGCCATCCGTATTCTAGGAAAAGAGTTTGGAAATGACCAAGTGCAAACTATAAAGTATCCTGCAGAAAACTATCCAAGTACAAAGCCTGTGTACTCCACTCAGATGAGAAGAGGAGCTGAAGTGACTACTAGTCCAGGGGAAGTAATGGCCCAGTGTTTCCCCATGCCTATGTTATTATCCATGTCCACTTTAATATGCAAGCCCTGCTAGGTTGGGAGGTAGAACCTGTATATGTAGGAGTTCCCTAATATTGAGAATGTCAGAGCAGAGTATATAAGGAAGGTACCACCCCCCCCAGACATGTGCTCAGTCAGTATGGCTCAGTTAGTGACTGTGTACTGAAACAGTGAGGAGAGTGCCAGCCTAACACAGCAGCAGGAGCCTGACCACAGGCAAAATCTCATCATCTGCAGTTTACAGAGAGGGAGAAAGATAAGAGGTAAGAGACTAAGGACCCCCAAGTCACACAGTATCCAGGAGCAGCTGGATAAATGTCCCAGTATAGAGGCCACGGCCTACAACAAGGGGACTATAGAGAAGCTAGAGGAGCTTAGGCCCTTAAAGGGAGCCTACCACCACGAATCTACCTATAAAGGTAGATCGGGTGGTAGGTGGATCAATAGGACGAGGAGGATAGCCCTTTTAAGGGCTAATCCTCACGTCCCCGCGTTTTGTGAACTTATATTATAGTTTTATCATAGTATCATAGTATATAAGGCTGGAAGGAGACGCAAGTCCATCAAGTCCAACCTTCAAGAATTAAATAAATGTTTTATCCCCATAACCCGTGATATTTTTTCTCTCCAGAAAGTCATCCAGGCCTCTCTTGAACATGTACATAGAGTCGGCCATAACAACCTCCTGCGGCAGAGAGTTCCACAGTCTCACTGCTCTTACAGTAAAGAACCTTTGTCTATGGTGATGGTAGAATCGCCTCTCCTCTAGGCGTAGAGGATGCCCCCTTGTCCTGGTCACAGGCCTAGGTATAAAAAGATCTTTGGAGAGATCCTTGTACTGTCCGTTCAGGTATTTGTACATTGTAATGAGGTCTCCCCTCAGTCGTCTTTTTTCTAAACTGAATAATCCCAAATTTTGTAATCTGTTAGTGTATTCTAATCCCCCCATTCCCCTAATAATCCTGGTTGCTCTCCTCTGCACCCGTTCCAGCTCTATTATATCCTTTTTATACACTGGTGCCCAAAACTGTACACAATATTCCATGTGTGGTCTGACCAGGGATTTGTATAAGGGCAAAACTATGTCTTTATCATGAGAATCTATTCCTCTCTTGATACATCCCATTATTTTATTTGCTTTAGCAGCAGCCGCCTGGCTCTGGTCACTAAAATTAAGTTTACCATCCACCAATACGCCCAAGTCCTTTTCAGCTTCAGTTTTACTAAGTAATTGACCGTTTAGAACATAATTATACTTTTTGTTTCCATGGCCCAAGTGCATAACTTTACATTTATCTACATTAAACCTCATCAACCATTTCTCTGCCCATCCCTCAAGCTTCCACAAATCCCTCTGTAATGCTAAACTATCGACCTCAGTATTTATTACTTTACACAGCTTAGTATCATCTGCAAATATTGAAACTTGACTGTGTAAACCCACTACAAGGTCATTAATAAAAATATTAAAAAGAAGTGGCCCCAATACTGACCCCTGTGGCACTCCACTGGTAACATCAACCCAATCTGAGAATGTGCCATTAATGACCACCCTCTGTTTTCTATCACTAAGCCAATTACTTACCCAGATACACAGATTTTCTCCTATTCCCAGCAGTCTCATTTTATATACCAACCTTTTATGTGGCACGGTGTCAAATGCCTTTGAGAAGTCCAGATATACAACATCCACAGCGTCCCCCAGATCCAGTCTTGAACTTACCTCCTCGTAGAAACCAATCAGATTAGTCTGACAGGACCGATCTCTCATAAACCCATGCTGACGCTGGGTTATAAGGTTGTGCACAGTGAGATACTCCAGGATAGCATCTCTAATAAACCCCTCAAATATTTTCCCCACCACAGCAGTTAGACTTACGGGTCTGTAGTTTTCAGGATCGCTATTTGATCCTTTTTTGTATATTGGTACCACATTTGCTATGCGCCATTCCTGTGGAACATAACCAGTCCTCAGTGAACCTTCAAATATTAAAAATAACGGTCTGTCTATCACCGTACATAATTCATGCAGAACCCGGGGGTGTATGCCATCTGGCCCCGGTGATTTATCTATCTTAGTGGTTGCGAGGCGGCGCCGTACCTCTTCCTGGGTTACACTGTTGACATTATAAAAAGAATTAACATTATTCCTCATTGTGTCTTCCACCAGGGGATTTTCCTGGGTAAAGACAGTTGAGAAGGCGACATTCAGTAGATTGGCCCTTTCCTCGTCTCCTTCCACCATGACCCCCATGTTATTTCTAAGGGGACCCACACTCTCTGTTTTTAGTTTCTTATCATTTATATACTTGAAAAATAATTTGGGATTATTTTTGCTCTCCCTGGCAATATTTCTCTCAGTCTCTATTTTTGCGGCCTTTATCTGCTTTTTACAGGATTTATTTTTCTCTCTATAATCCTGTAATGCCTCATCGCTACCTTCACGTTTTAGCACCTTAAACGCTTTATCTTTCTCGCTTATTGCTTTCCTTACAAGACTAGTTAGCCACATAGGGTTTTTCTTGTTCCTTTTATGCTTTTTCCCATAAGGTATGTGTTTCTCACAGGACTTTTTCAGAATATATGAGAAAAAGTCCCATTTTTGGGGGGGGGCTTTTGTCCTTGAGAGCATTATCCCAGTCTATGCCTTTAAGGTCTTCCCTTAGTTGCTGAAAATTTGCCCTCCTGAAGTTTAGAGTGTTGGTTGCCCCTTCACTAACGCTCTTAGTAAAGCGTAATACAAAATCAATGATATTATGATCACTATTCCCCAGGTTCCCCCCAACCTGTAGTTTTGATATCCTATCAGGTCTGTTGGTAAGGATAAGGTCCAGCAGTGCCCCCCCTCTTGTTGGCTCCAGGACTAGTTGCGACAGGTAATTGTCTTTTGTTGTTGACAAGAACCTGCTACCTTTGAAGGACCTGCAGGTTTCTGCCCCCCAGTCAATATCTGGGTAATTGAAGTCCCCCATGATAAGTACTTCACCATGCTTTGAAGCCGCATCCATTTCACTTATCAGCATTTCCTCTGCTGCCTCCATTATATTTGGAGCCTTATAACAAACCCCTAGTAATATTTTATTTTTATTTTTCCCTCCTCTTATCTCCACCCATAGGGACTCCACATTTGCGTTACTGATGTCATCTCGCAGGACGGGCTTGAGGCAAGAATTCACATATAAACAAACCCCTCCCCCTTTTTTATTTATACGATCCTTTCTAAAAAGACTATAACCATCTATAGTAACAGCCCAGTGATAGCTACTGTCCAGCCATGTCTCGCTGATACCCACTATATCATATTTCCGTTCCAACATCAAGAGTTCCAGTTCCTCCATTTTGTTTGTGAGGCTTCTGGCATTTGTGTACATACACTTTATATGGTTTTCCCTGTCCGTATTCCTTTTGTCCTTATTCCCCAATCTCATTCCAGCCCCCCTTCCTCCCCCATGGACTATGACCCTTCCCAGCTCTCTATGTACACCGTCTATTTGCCCTGCACAAGTGTAATTGCCCTCCCCCCAGGTCTCTAGTTTAAACACTCCTCCAACCTTCTAGCCATTTTTTCCCCTAAAACAGCGGCCCCCTCCCCATTGAGGTGCAGCCCATCCCTACTGTAGAGCCTGTAGCCCACAGAAAAGTCATCCCAGTTCTCCATGAACCCAAACCCCTCCTTCCTACACCAACTTTTGAGCCACTTATTTACCTCCTTGATCTCCCGCTGCCTTTCTGGTGTGGCACGTGGTACCGGCAGTATTTCGGAGAAAATTACCTTTGAGGTCCTTGCCCTGAGCTTATGGCCTAAATCTCTGAAATCATTTTTAAGGACCTTCCACCTACCTGTTACTTTGTCATTAGTGCCAATGTGGACCATGACTGCTGGTTCCTCACCAGCCCCTCCCAGTAATCCGTCAACCCGATCCGCAACATGCCGAACCCGAGCACCCGGCAAACAACACACTGTTCGGTATGCACGGTCTTTGTGACAGATTGCCCTGTGTATTCCCCTAAAATTATGCTAATTTTGTTATGCGGCTACTGGGGCGTGGAGTAGCCGCAGCTGTGGCTACACAGCGCGGATACTCCACGCCCCAGTAGCCACTTTACCCCTCCTACCCACAATCTTCGGCGCGCAGCTGCAAGGAGCCTCATCCGACGAAACTGGTAGAACCTGTATATGTAGGAGTTCCCTAATATTGAGAATGTCAGAACAGAGTTTATAAGGAAGGTACCACCCCACCCCACCCCAGACATGTGCTCAGTTAGTACAAGAACTTAATAAACAAGTAGCTGCATTTTGTAAGAGTTTCAGTGAGTTATGCCAAGAGTTCAAGCATCGAGAACAACAGCGCTCCCATGAGGGGAGCAGTTGTTACTACAGGAACCAGCCAAATGATAGGCCCAACAGAGGAAGCTATAATGCTCCAGGTAGAAGACAGTCAGATCAGTTTGATGCTGGGGGAAGGCCTATATGCAGAAGATGTAGGGAAAGGGCCATAATGAAAGAGAGTGCCGTCAGTTAAACGTGAATCCCCCGAGGCCAAAGACTTCTCCTAGGACGATGCATAGGTCAAAAGCAAAAAGAGTGGTTTTCCAAGTATATTGGATCCTGCCCCGTGTTCAACATTGAAATTGAAGGAGTACCCTTCATAACACTGCTAGATACTGGTTCACAAATGACCACCATCCTAAGAGACCACTATAACAAATATTGGAAGCTGGAAGCATTGTCACAACCCCCTGATGCTTGGGTAAATGTCCTGGCCAGCAATGGTGATTCAATACTAAATTGTGTCTACTGGGAGCCAATCGTCAAGGTGGGAGCAGCTGAACTTCCCCAACAAGGGATTATTGTTGTAGATGTCTGAGATGACGGCTTCCCGCCTATAATACTGGGGATTAATATCCTGAGATACTGTTATACTGAAATGCTGAATGCCTAACAGATTCAGCTGCCTATAGCGCCACCTTCTGATAAGCGAGTGAAACAGCAAGCCATTCGTCTGACATCTGCCCAGCAAAGATTTGTTAATAAAAGTGGAGAAATTGAAAGAGCTCGTACAATTGATTAACAGCCATTGATTCTATAACCGGGTACGGAAACCATGATGCGGTGCAGAGGCCGTGTGGGAGTGTGAGGTCAAGATTACCAGGCCCTTGTGGAGTCTCTACAGCAAAGTCCACATGTTGCTCTCATCCCTGCAAGAAGTCTGCAGGAACCATCTCCAGAGGAAGAGTGCCTATATGCCTCCTGTACCTCAGTGACACTATGGTGACATTGCGCAAATTCTATCCTGTTTCCAGGTTAATGCAAGTCTCCATTCAAGACATTATGAATCCATAAGATACTGCACCCCCCCCCCTTCCGACGCTATAGTGAGCCCCAAATCAGCCGGCAGACTACAGAGATTGGTGGGATTAACCTGTTAGCCACAGTGACCCTACAGGTAGCAAGTCACCCTAAGAAGCAGACCGCCACTCGAGGGACCCGCCATCTTAAAGGCTCTGCGCCTTGACCCCTCAGCTGTCACCTCACATATGAGGGGTTCCTGCATCCGACCTGCTTACTGTCGCCCACAGGCAAAACAGTGGTCCCGCTCGCTGCAGTTGTAGTCAGCATAATTTTCAAGCAAATTCATCCACTGAATCATGAACCAGAATGTCGGGTTTTTGGTTAATACAGTGTAAACTTTATTACTGTACAATAATCTGCTGCACTGATCTTCTACATGGGAAATGCAATAGATGAAGGAATCAAATGTCTGAGGAGTCAAATGTATTGCAACAAAATGCTTTAAGTACGTCATAAAAGTTGGAAATATCAGCTGGGTCATAGGTGTGTGGGTCGGTATAATGCTGTGTATGGGTCCTGAAAACACTGACATGTGACTACACATACTTTAACCTAGATTCCTTATACAAACAGCTCATTGTCCATGATTCTTGATCACATGTCTTTTGGATATGGGATAGACCCTCACTTTGTCATAACAGCTCAAAAGGGAAACACTGTGTCTGATATAAATAAACACAAAACACTTTATTTCATGGTGTCAAATAGGCCACAGCTTTATTTAAATCACAAGACTAAAAAAGTTAAAGGAGGAGTTGGGTGAATTGCTAGGAATGGGATTCAACTATACTGTGAGATCCCCAGCTGCCTGACGTACAGCCCACCGGCCAGGCAGCAATAAAGGGGCGGCACGCTCTGGCTTGCCATTCTAGCAGAGCCAGTCCACTTTAAGGGCACCAATGACCCTTATAAAGATCCTCACTCCTAAGACATCCTTCAGGCTGGCCACTTCCAAAGCTCAGCCAGTTCCCCACCATGAGGTTTAACATCCTCTATTAGTTAAAAATTAGTCCACCTGCAACTTCCACCCAACTCCTCCGCCACCACAGAAGAGGCTGTTTGACACCTCAAATGGACTCGACCCCCCACAAAGCCAATAAACTCTAGTTCTCAGAGATTTTTTTGCTTATCTCGCAAGGAGATGTACAAGTAAAATAGAATATCCCAACTCTACAAAATGTAACTGACTATACAGTAATGACAGCAATAATAATCTACTTAAAAACAGTGAAGCAGGGAATCATAAAAGAGTAACCATGATTCCAATAAATACATGAGGGCTAACATACCCTCTCCTATTAAAATATAAAAAATACTGCAGCTCTGCCTAGCTTAACCCTAGAACATATGATGTTAAAAATATACATATTAACGTATTGCACATAATGTAGAAAAACACACTTAAACATTTTAATTATATTTTTTCACAGAAAATACCAAAAAAAAAATACCTTTTTTTATCCCAAATTTCACGCAAAGACATGAAAAGACACAAAAATGCATAGAAATCTATAGCAACCCACGGCAGCTACATTTTTATTCTAACTATCTTTTCTATTATATTAGTCTTCAAAACAATTCTGACAAGTTATTTTTTCAGAAAAGTGTTCTTTGCAAACAGTTTCCTTACAGGTGGAACAATATCACTCAGTTTTCCTCTCTATGTTTCTTGGACACATGAAACAACACTTTTGTTTTCTTTCTCCTGGCTCTGGAATAATCTGAAACTGTATGCCGCACCGTTTCATTGCTTCTTTAGTTTGCTTTGGCAAGCATTTCAAGTCGCTTTGCTCTATCATGTAAGGCACTACAGTACCAACAAGTGTAATAGCTTTTGCAAGCAGAAAATTGCCTAGTTCAACATTGGTGAAATAATTTCTATGGTGATGTTTCCATACCTCCCAACCGTCCCGGTATCAGCGGGACAGTCACGGATTTCTACCTCTGTCTCGCCTCCCCGGGAGGTTAAGAGATTGTCACGTTATGTCACGCATTGTCACGGATCCTGGGACAGAGTCCCGCCTCCTGGTCCCGGCACGCTAGCTGCAGAATCACGCCCAGCCTTTATGAGACCAGGAGACGAGAACAGCCCGGCTGCTGCAGTCTCCTTACAGAGGCAGCCAGCACGGCACCTTCCTCCTCCCCATTCTGGCTCCGCCCCCAGCGTGTGCCCGGCCCTGCCCCCCAGCGTGTGTCCGGCCCCGCCCCCCCAGCGTGTGCCGTGATGTCTCCCAGGCAGAAGAGGACCAGTCACCAGGAGAGCAGCAGGTACAGGGGAGATGTGCTACATGCTACAGGCTTCTCCCTTTAGTTGTCGAGCTGCAGGCAGGAGGGAGCCTGGCATCAGATTTTGGCAGCAGCAGAGACTGGTGTGTAGCTGCCAGAGTTGTGTCCATCCCTCACCCCTCTTCATGTGACACTTGTAGCTGCAGACCTGCCACTCACATTGTGCTGTAGGGTCAGTGTTAGGCTGAATTCACACACACATGTGTGCCCATGACGTATAGCATGGTGGGCACACATCGGCGCCCGGGAAGGGCGGAGGGGATAAGCGCTGTTCACCCCCACCCCTTTCCATACAGATACATGGTGACGATTGCCGGTCCGTGGGGGACGTATATACGATGTATGCTGGCCATATGTACGTCCCCCAACGTCCATGTCACAGGAGCCTTAGGCCGGTACCACACTTGCGAGTGTGATGCGATGAACTCGCATCACACTCACAGCGCATGCTGCCGGGATCTCCCTGCCCAAATGCTGCAAACAGGGACTGAGGTGACATGCTGAGTTCAGTTCCTGTGTGCAGCGTTCGGGCCGTGTGTTCCCGGCAGCATGCGTTGTGAGTGTGATGCGAGTTCATCGCATTTGTGAGTGTGATGCGAGTTCATCGCATCACACTCGCAAGTGTGGTACCGGCCTAAGGCTGCTGTCCCACATTAGCGAGTTGATTTAGTTTAGAAAACTGGGGTGCGACCGCAGCTGATCGCAAATGCACTTCTGGAAATGCATCGATTAGTAACCAGCACCGGTGTCTTGTATTTAGACAATACAAGACACAGGGTGCTGGTCACTGATCACATGCGTTTCCATTAAAACGCATATGTGATCAGCTGTTGGCACACCCCCGGCACTTTCATTTTGTTTCTAAACTAGATCAAAGTGTTAGCATGTGACAGCAGCCTAACATGGGGAGCAGAGGGAGATTTATAAGAACACGTACAGGCATTGCGATTATTTTCCCCTTCGTGTAATCTATACGCCGAAGGGGCAGGAGGGAGGGGGTGCCAGCGACAGAGGGTGAGCGTGGGGCGTTCCTGTGCCCTTGTCATAGCCTGCAAACCTTGTTGACAAAGTTTGCAGGTTAAAGAGCAATTCGGCAGGGCATAGCATAGAATTGTACACTGCGCCGAGACCTGATGTATACAGAGATTCATGAACTTCATCATATAATAAAGCCCCCCATGTGTGTGAATAAGAGTCTACATCTATGTTACCCACCCAACAGCCAGGCTCTTTTTTTTTAATTTTGCATTTCCATTTTTCATTCCCCACCCTCCATTTTTCAATCCATTGCTTTCTTTCTAACAAATTGTACTTCTTAGGCTGTATTCACACGACCATAGGGTCGCAAGCTTGGAGCCGTACTTACGTCCCCCATAGGGCGGCAAAGAGTGCGGCACAGTACTACTCCGGACACGTTCCCATCTCTCCCCGTGTTACGGTGCAATGCACCATGCATCTCTATGGCACCGAAGATGTGTGAATGTAGGCTTAGTGTAATGATTGCAGTGAATTGGTGAAAAAAAAGGCTTCTGCGCCATCTTCTTGTGGGATTTGTTTTTATGGCTTTCTCTGTGCACCCCAAATGACATTTCTCCTTTATTCTTTGAGTAGGTACAATCACAGGGATCCTAAATTTTTACTCATATACAGGCAGTCCGCTACTTAAGAACACTCGACTTTCATACGACCCCTAGTTACAAATGGACCTCTGGATATTGGTAATTTATTGTACTTTAGTCCTGGGCTACAATGATCAGGTGTAACAGTTATCACAGGTGTCTGTAATGAAGCTTTAGTGTTAATATTGATTCTTATGACAACCCAACATTTTTAAAATCCAATTGTCACAGAGACCAAAAAAGTTCTGGCTGGGATTACAATGATAAAATATACAGTTCCGACTTACATACAAATTCAACTTAAGAACAAACCTACAGACCCTATCCTGTATGTAACCCGGGGACTGCCTGTACTCGTGTATAAGCCAAGTTTTTCATCACAAAAATTTGCTGAAAAACCTCAGCTCAACTTATACACATGTCTATAAAAAAAATATACTTCCATAGTCACCTGCCGCTGCCCCATGCTCCCCATGGCTCCTTATCTGTAAGAAAACGGCAAATTGGCATCCATGCACTGTGCCCGCGCTGCCCTCTATGATGTTGCAGTGCCGCCGCTGTGGACGCAGTGTGCGCTGGTGGGCACAGCGCGTGGATGCGACTGCCAGTTTTCTTATAGATGAAGAGCTGAAAGAAGAGGAGCCGTGGGGAGCATCGGGCAGCGCCGGAAGGTGACTATGGAAGTGTATTTTTTTTTAATACACACAGGGGCTGCAGAGCATTTCATCAATAAGTGGGCTGGCTGCAGGACTTTGCATACATTTTGGGATGTTTATGATTTTTACTGTTTATTTTTATGGGGGTTCTACTGATCATTTATTACAATGTGCCACTGACATATTATAACAGATGTGTAATTAGACCGACTCGGGTCTTATAAAGACTCGGGGCTGTCATGGAAACTGATGATTGGAAAAAAGGTTAACACCTGCTATCAGTGCAACAGCAATAGCGGGTGTTACTGGTGGGTGTTTGCTGCAACATGCAGCAAACACCTAGCTTGTATGGAGATCACTCAGCCTGTGAGCCCTTTCCATACTCCTGCAGTCGATATGTGACATACAGATATGTCACACATCTGTAAGGGGTTAAAGAAAATTGACCACTTTAGAAAAAAGTGTCTTATGGATGGGGTCACTTACTGATTGGTGGATCAGTGGGGGTTACAGATATTATATTTATTAGTCCAGGGAGGCTCTGTTCCAGTGATAAACACTGTTTTAAACAAAAGGCTGATGACATCCCTTCTCCGGCTCCTCGTTACATAACTAGGTCGCCTCTTGCTGCTTGTGCCAGCTATCTTACAGGGAAATGGGACAGAAAAGAAGAGGTGAAAGCAACAAGGGGTGAGGAGCACTGGAGAAGAGCTATGATCAGTCTTTGTTTAAAACAGTGTTTATCACTGGGATGAGCCCTCCTGGGACTAATGAAGATAATATCCATATCCCCCGCTGATCCACCAATCAGTAAGTGACCTAAGCTAAAAACACATGCGATTGGTAACTTGCATCTGGTGTCTTGCATTGTTTAAATGCAAGACAAAGGTTAATGGGTACCAATCACTTGCATTTCCATGGAAACGCATATGCAATCAAGCTGATCGGACCCCCAATGCACTTGAATTGTGTTTCTAAAAGCATTGCCAGCGCCATGTGTGACAGCAACTTGAAAGAAACCAATCATTGTGAATGAATGAATATGTAAAAGGGGTGTGGTTAGGGGGTGTGACGATGGGCGTGGTTTATGTCCCTCTTTCTCTTTGTGAAAAGTTGGGAGGTATGATGTTTCTACCTGAATTGAATATTGGAACAGCAAGAGTTTTGACTATTTCAGACCCCAGATCCTTCTGTGTATACTGTGTATTCAGTGTATACTGTCCTCAGTACTCTATACACAGCTCATTACTGTATTCAGAGGACCTGAGATGATGTCATGGCCTTATCACTCCCTCCAAAAATCACATGACATCCTCATATGTTATCATCCACACCCTGACCCCTCCACCAGCATTACTGAGTACAAATAAAGTAACTTGAGACACAAACACTTCTGAGAACATGATAAAAACAGCGGGGGCCTAAAAGGCCCCCAATTTGTATAGATGTAGTTTTCACCAAACAAGCATTGTTACACCATAATGCCTGTGAAAAAAAATGATATGAACAACTGGATATTATCAACAATGACATACTGGAAGAATACCTGGAGTTTCAAAAATTCTAACTAAAGTAAATTTGGAGATAATAGCAAAAATGTAAGCATGGGGGCCTAAAAGGCCCCCAAAATGCGTTCTAGGGTTAAGGTTCTGTACAGCTAAGCCCACGAGTTATGATTCCTAAACACCAGGATGTGAATAAGTCCAATATATACCATTCTTCCTTCTTCTAATATAAATTGATGTGCAGGCCAACTGTTCAAGTTGAAAATGACGTTTTGACCAGGACCAGCACCCATTTGGTGCTGCCCGCTCTTCCTACTGGCATTATTCATTGTGCCTGCATCTGCTTCCAAGGACACCTGAGATGGCCCCTCCCCTCCAGGGGGCCATACCCGTGATGGCTACCCCTCTACTCCAGGTGGCCATACCTGTGATGGCTACCCCTCTACTCCAGGGGGCCCTCTACTCCCTGTGAGAGCCCCACACCCATGTGTGCCCTGACCAGAAATAAACCAGCCAAAATTTTTGAGGTGTGTCACTCCCCTCCGACTCCACCTCCCAAGTCATTTTATACCAACCCTGAGGACCCTCTACCCGCCTTTCATAAACATATATATATATATATATATATATATATATATATATATATATATATATATTAGGTAGATCGTCCTTGAGGCCCCAAAAGGTCAGGCACACAAACCCAGGAAAATATGCTCTATTACCGCCACCACAGGTTCGGCAGCACCGCCAGCCACCATTAGGTGGCTACTCTCTTCCTGTAAGACCCCCACACCCAAGTGTGCCTTGACCAGAAATAAACCAGCCAAAATTTTTGAGGTGTGTCACTCCCCTCCGACTCCACCTCCCAAGACATTTGATACCAACCCTGAGGACCCTCTACGTGCCTTTTCATAAACATATACATATTTATATAGGTAGATCGTCCTCGAGGCCCCAAAAGGTCAGGCACACAAACCCAGGAAAATATGTTTCATTACCGCCAGCCGGTAGATCATACACCATCAGTTGAGGAGCACCACTTCTACATCTTAACAATAAAACAACCTCACTCCCAGGGGGAGTCTAAATGATCTGTATAAGTTAAATCCCCTCCCTCCACCATTTTCCAGAAACTCCAAGGACTGAGGTTTCATGTACTCCCTTCAGTCCAGCCCCACACTATGTAATAATACATGCGTACATGAAGTCTTACACTACAAAGCTTCTGCTATAATATAAACTGAGGGTGCATGTACTCCCCTCACTACTGCCACATCCACCTATGTAATATACACATGAGCACATGTAGTCTTATACTACAGAGCTTCTCCACTAATATAGACTGAGGGTGCATGTACTCCCTCACTACTACCCCATCTACCTCCTATGTAATATATACATGAGCACATGTAGTCTTATACTACAGAGCTTTTTTTTTTTGCATGTAACCCCTCAGTGGTAAAATTAACTTGGTGGCCAAGGATATATGCACAATACTACCAGGGGCCATAAATACAGAGCAGTGAGATGGAAGTCATATACATAACAGCAGACCCAATACACAGGGAGACAAGGGGCAATAACCTACATCCCTCAGAGTCGGTGACTAAGATGGAGGCCACATACACTGATATACACTATGATAAGATTATAAGTGGTTGTTAGAGGAAATGTCAGCTCCATGTTTCATGTGTTCTATGTTCTCTCTCCTTCCCAACCTGCTCCTCTCTGAACAGTGTGTGATACATGTGACCCCCTCATAGAGCGCAAAGTAATGGTGACATCTATCCTCAGCCTTTCTCCTATCACACAGCTCCAGCTCACCAGGACTCATGATGCTGCAGCAATATGTGATGTATCAGCCATGTCTGCTGTAATATCTGATGTATCAGCCATGTCTGCTGTAGTATCTGATGTATCAGCCATGTCTGCTGTAGTATCTGATGTATCATCCATGTCTGCTGTAATATCTGATGTATCAGCCATGTCTGCTGTAACATCTGATGTATCAGCCATGGCTGCTGTAATATCTGATGTATCAGCCATGTCTGCACTAATATGTGATGCCTCGGCCATGTCTGCAGTAATATGTCTGCTGTATCTGATGTATCAGCCATGTCTGCTGTAATATGTGATGTCTCAGCCATGTCTGCTGTAATATCTGATGTATCACCCATGTCTGCTGTAATATGTGATGTCTCAGCCATGTCTGCTGTAATATGTGATGTATCAGCCATGTCTGCTGTAATATGTGATGTCTCAGCCATGTCTGCTGTAATATGTGATGTCTCAGCCATGTCTGCTGTAATATGTGATGTCTCAGCCATGTCTGCTGTAATATATGATGTGCAACACCCTCGCCGATGCAATGGCGAGGTAGTGCTTGCGAATACGTCCCACCTGCATATACCCACATGACACTACATGGTCCTGACAGGACATAGGGATATTGCAGTGGTGAATCCTGCCTGGCAAGGCAGGAGTTAAGTATTTTGTATAATGCCAGATGCTGTTATCCAATGATATGTGTTACATCCTGTGCTCTGTAAGCTGAGATGTGATTGGAGGAGCAGCCACCACCTGACCAAAGGGAGGTAATAAAACCTCTGGCCAGGAATGTTCTGGAGAGCATTAGGGGATTCTCAGTGAGAGAGATTCCAGTGTAGGAGAATCAGTGAGTGAGTGAGCAATCTCTGTCTAGCCCATACCAGAGCAGGAAGAGCCTAGCTCCTGCCTCTGAAGAGTGGAGCATTAGACTAGAGTTAGTGTAGTGAGGAAAAGGGGTATCATCTTACCTTTGAAGGTGATACCTGAAGCCCTACAGGACAAGCTGAAGCTTCCTACCAGGACACAGCTGCCTTCCCAGCCTGCCCTCTACTTCCAGGCTGGTAAACTATCTCCTGAGGCTCCCTCCAACTCACATCTCGGCACCCTACCTACCTGTTAAAGGCACGTTTGCTGCGGTTCCTGCGGTTCAAATAAAGAACTGTAAGTTGTTTTCTTCAACTTCTGTCTCCGTCTGGTCCCTGCTAATACGGCTGCCTTCATCACCGGCACCCTGTCCATCACCCAGAGACTCATACTCGGGACACTAAGGGGTTGCCCCAGGGAGATCCGCTATAGCAGCCGCTCCCTCATCATTTCTTGCCAACACCCCCCTGCTGGAGACCTGCCAGGCTGTAGGACAGCCCTCCGGTTCCCCCGTACCAAGCACCGTGACAATAGCGTGCTTAGGCCGCAACCGCCAGCCACTCCGGTACAGCGGGCCCCGGCTGTCTCCAGGCCTCACCTCAAGGGCTAGGCCCCGGTGGGGGATGTTGCAGATGTATCAGCCATGTCTGCGGTAAGAGCACATATGAGCAGCAGAAAGCTCCCATGCAATAGAAAAACATCCATACCAACAGTGTGTGAGGTAATAAAACTCCTATAGAAATCCCTGTGTGAAGCAGATACCTGCACAGCCATGTCTGCGATATGTGAGGTAACTGGGAGCAGGTCTCCCCTGCAGCATTGCCACATAATATTATAAAATATTTCTCCCCAGTAACATTAAGCAGCCATATCCACAGAGTATGAGGTAATAACTGATATACAGTCATTTCTATTGTATATGAGATAATTGGGCTTATATTCATGAGGAGACATGCTATATAAACTCCTGTGATAATTATGAATTCTGAGGTAATAATTCTCTCATACACAATATAGAAGATGAATCTACACTAGTACATGACGTGAGGTGTATGTGGTGACTACAGTGTGATATAACCCCAGTATTATACTCCATCAGGCAGCAGACATGTTTCTCCATGGTCCTCTGGTAAGACAAAGAGGAAGAAAGACACAGCACAGGAAGTGATAAATACTGCTGGGCCATACATACTCTGCTCTCTCACAGTACACCCTGCCCTACATACTCTGCCCTCTCACAGTATACCCTGCCCTACATACTCTGCCCTGTCACAGTACCACCCTACCCCGCATACTCTGCCCTCTCACAGTACCACCCTGCCCTACATACTCTGCCCCCTCACAGTACACCCTGCCATACATACTCTGCCGTCTCACAGTACACCATGGACCCTACATACTCTGCCCTCTCACAGTACACTCTGCCCTACATACTCTGCCCTCTAACATTATCACCCTACCCTACATACTCTGCCCTCTCACAGTACCACCCTGCCCTACATACTCTGCCCTCTCACAGTACCACCCTACCCTACATACTCTGCCCCCTCACAGTACACCCTGCCATACATACTCTGCCCTCTCACAGTATACCCTGCCCTACATACTCTGCCCTGTCACAGTACCACCCTACCCTGCATACTCTGCCCTCTCACAGTACCACCCTGCCCTACATACTCTGCCCTCTCACAGTACCACCCTGCCATACATACTCTGTACTCTCAGAGTACTCTCAGGCAATGTGAATTCAAGAATTGTGTGGTCAAGACATATGTTACTTTTCATTAAAAAAAGGTACTCCAAAGGGCTGTTTGAGAAGACCCTGGGTACCTAAAGAAGTAATAAGACCGTTTAGGGGAAGTAAGGGCGGAAGAAAGTGTAAAATATCAAAGTGAGGGATGAAACCATTCATTCCCTCCATATTGACAGGGAACGTCCGGTCCATCGTGAACAAAATTGATGAGCTGCAAAGCCTGGTTATGTATAAAAAGCCAATCTCCAACTGTTGTTTGCTGTGTTTCTCAGAGACATGGCTGCATGAAAATATTACTGATGCATCTGTGTCCCTGCCAGGGTTCAGTCTCTTTAGGTTGAGTAGGTCTGGGCTAAGTGGTAATGGCCGGGGTGGGGGTGTAATGGTATATACAAACGATTCCTGGTGTCCGAGGGAACAGGTAACTATTTGTGTACAGCATTGTTGTAAAGACATTGAGATTCTGGCAGTAGCAATTAGACCTATATATCTACCAAAGGAATTTACAGTAGTTGTGATTGTTACATACATCCCCCCTTCTGCAAATAGAGAAATTGCGAGTGAGACTTTACAAGTAGTTGTGGGAGATATGCAAACTAGGTACTCGGATGGTTTGATAATCGTCACGGGTGATTTTAACCATGTGGATGGGGAAAAAACTACTTCCAAAGTTCTGGCAATATGTCACCAACCCAACTAGAGGAGAGAATATTCTGGACCTGTTGTTGGTCAATGTTAAAGATGCATATCGCCCAGTCACTCTGCCCCCATTAGGAAGATCTGACCATAATCTAACCCTGTTATACCCCAAGTACTACTCAGTGAGACACAGTAAACCAATTAGATCTTTTCAGGTCAATGAGTGGTCTGAGGAGGTGGAGTATCAATTACAGTCCTGCTTTACAACAACTGTTTTTTAAATGTCTCGGGTGGAGACATTTAAAGGGGTTGTCCGAGTTTAAAAAAAAAAAAAAATATGTGGCCGGGAGCGGGGTTACTAAAACAATAAAGCTGTACTTACCTCCCGGTGCCCTCCCGTATCCAGCGCTGCTGTCGCTCCGGTCCGGGGGCCATGTAAACAAACATGTCCGCCGGAGCAGCGCTGGACTCAGCTTCCGGCCGGCCGTGGCCGGGTACTCCTATCCGTCCCTATACACAGCATTGTGTATGGGGACCGGAAGGTTGTCGCATCCGGCCGGAAGCTGAATGCAGCGCTGCTCCGGCAGCCATGTTTGTTTACATGTTTGTTTGTTTACATGTTTGTTTACATGGCCCCCGGACCGGAGCGACAGCAGCGCTGGATACGGGAGGGCACCGGGAGGTAAGTACATCTTTATTGTTTTAGTAACTCCGCTCCCGGCCACATATATATTTTTTTTTTAACTCGGACAACCCCTTTAACATGTGCGTGGATATGGTGACGGATTACATTAACTTTTGTGTAGGTTCTATAGTGCTGGTCAAGACTATAAAGAAATACCCTAATTCTAAACCATGGGTCACTTAAGAACTCCAAGATTTATTGAAGCAGAAACATAAAGCGTTCCGGGAAAAGGATGGGGAATCACTGAAGGAGGTCAAACTTATGATCTGTGAATGTAAAAACAGATATAAAGAGAGACTGGAATGCAAACTGGCTGCTAAGCAGGTCAGTGAGGTCTGGAAGGGTATGAAAATAATAAAAGGAATGCAAACAAAGATGGGTGGTCTTCCAGGGTATAGAGACAATGTGAATGCCCTGAACTCCTTTTATAATCGGTTAAGTACAGGGGGTAGGGCCCCCCGAACTGATTGTGATGGGGATACTGACAAGGAGGATGTTAGTTTGGGAAGCCTGGATAATAATGATGTTGGTTTTTCCATTTCAGAAGAGGAAGTAATTGGAGAACTTAAGAAACTAAAGGTTAGAAAGTTGTCAGGGCCGGACTGCGTAAGCGCGAAAATCCTTCGAAGGTGTTCACAGGAACTTGGTCCTGTTTTCTGTGAATTGTTTAATTGTAGTATGTCAGCTGCTGTGGTTCCTACGTTATGGAAGACGTCGTATATTATACCGGTACAAAAGGTCAGGGCTCCAAAAGAACCAAACGACTACCGCCCAATAGCGTTAACACTGATAATTATGAAGGTGTTTGAACGTTTTATTCTGAGACATCTTAACGAAGTAGTTAGTCCGTATCTTGAACCTCTACAATTGGAAACACTGTGTCGGATGTGGCTTTGAGTAACCTTGGAGCCCCGCAGGGGACTGTCCTGGCCTGTTTTTATTTACCATCTATACTGCTGACTTCCAAAAAAATCAAAGTCAGTGTTTCTTGCAGAAGTATTTGGATGACACTGCGATAATAGGGTGTATAAAAGAGGGAGACTTGTCTGAGTACCGGTCGACTATTAACTTGTTCTCGGAGTGGTGTGACACAAATGGATTGGAATTGAATCTATCGAAGACCGAGGAAATGGTAATTAGTTTCCGAAAGGAACGGGATACTGATTGTGAGCCAACAAAGATTAGGGGTGTCGCAGTGGAACGCGTGACAAATTATAAGTATTTGGGCGTCTATCTGGATGATAAGCTATTGTGGCATATAAATTCAGAGAAATTTTATAAGAAGACGTCTGGGAGACTTTACTTCTTAAGATCCCTTAGGTCTTTTGATGTAGACCGTAGGATGTTGATGTCCTTTTACCAGTCTGTACGTATGCTCTCCAAATTCAAGTCCATTGTAAGTAACGAGGAAAACCCATTGCATAACATACTAACTGGTCAACGCAGTACATTTAATGAACGGTTTCTGCATATTAAATGTAGAACAAATAGTTTTTAAAACTCTTTCCTACCTAGGGTAATTGCACTAGTTTACTTGGGCAAGTAATTGATGTTATTTTTAACCAAGGTGTTTTTTTTTTTCTTTTTACTGTCTTTTTAAAAAAAATGTTTTACTCATTCATGGATGTATTTATTTGTACGCATTATATGTATGCTAGTATCTTTATTGTTCGTATATGTATAATTGTGATCATGAATGGAGGTGTTGTTGCTGTCGTTGTGACGAAATCAATTTCCCCTATGGGGACAATGAAGTATTCTATTCTATTCTGCAACCAACCCAACATACTCTGCCCTCTCACAGTACACCCTACCCTACATACTCTGCCCTCTCACAATACCACCCTACTCTATATACTCTGCCCTCCACAGTACACCCTACCCTACATACTCTGCCCTCTCACAATAACACCCTACTCTATATACTCTGCCCTCCACAGTACACCCTACCCTACATACTCGGCGCTCTCACAATACCACCCTACTCTATATACTCTGCCCTCTCACAGTATACCCTGCCCTACATACTCTGCCCTGTCACAGTACACCCTCCCCTATATACTCTGCCCTCTCACAGTACACCCTACCCTACATACTCTGCCCTCTCACAGTACCACCCTACCCTATATACTCTGCCATCTCACAGTACCACCCTGCCCTATATACTCTGCCCTCTCACAGTACCACCCTGCCCTATATACTCTGCCCTCTCACAGTGCCACCCTACCCTATATACTTTGCCCTGTCACAGTACCACCCTATCCTATACACTCTGCCCTCTCACAGTACACCCTACCCTACATACTCTGCCCTCTCACAGTACACCCTACCGTACATACTCTGCCCTCTCACAGTACACCCTACCCTACATACTCTGCCCTCTCAAAGCAGAACCCACCTATATTAAATGAATACAACTACATAAAAATTCCAGCGTTCTAGGTCCCCCCATGCAAAGTCATGTCCCCCTTTGCTTATGGCTCCGGAGATTTCTGTATAAACACAAACATTCTATAGTATAATGCAGTTGGTTTATTCCTCTCCATGGCTTTATATACCATATAGGGTGAGATAGATGTGCATCCTGGAAGTACTAAATGTACGTTTGTGCCAAAGTGCCACAAACTAATATGCAAAAGGAGCCACAGCATATAGCTGACTTGATAGTTTAAAGGTGTTGACCACTTTACTTCATGTTTTTTGTCTAACATCTATTAATAGTTCTGCACCTCTTTCTTGAATCTTTTAGTGAAATTGGCTCAGAAATGTCTTTTACGTCATCATCTGCCATGCCTGTCCATGAAATTGCAGAAGATAGAAGGTCATGTGATCTCAAACTGTCCATGACCAATCTTCCTTCCTGGACCTTAAGATAATATTCATAAATACAAGCTTAAGGTCCTGAAAGGCAGATTGGTCATGAACAGTTAGGATCACATGACCCTCTTTCTTCTGCAGAAATGGCAGCTGATGAGGTAAAAAGCATCTCTGAACCTGGGGCTTTGCTGTACATTTCAAGAATTAGATTACATAGAAATGTAAAAAGTGTGGCTAATGGTAGGGAAATTTTAACTAATGTTATGTAAGAACCAACGCGTCTGAAAATGCCCGATCTATCAAAATATATTAACGGTTTTTCAATGTGTTTAACCCCGTAACGGAAAATAGCGCCCAAATTCGAAAATGGCTATTTTTTGCCATTTTGAAAAATATAAAAAAAATCTAGAAAAAGTGATCAAAAGGTCGTACAGTCCTAAAAATGATATAATTGAAAATATTATCATATGTTGCAAAAAATGACACCACCCACAGCTCCGTATGAGTATAAAAAAGTTATTAGGCCAGAAGATGGCAAAATCATGTATGAAAACATTATAAAACCCATACAAATTTGGTATCCCTGTAATTGTACCAACCCAAAGAATAAAGTAGACATGTCATTTGGGCCGTTTAGTGAAAGACGTAATATCCAAGCCCCCAAGAAAATGGCGCAAATACAATTTTTCACCATTTTCATTGCATTTGGAATTTTTTTCCCGCTTCCCAGTACATGGCATGGAATATTCAATACCATCACTATGAAGTGCAATTTGTTACACAGGAAACAAGCTGTCACACAGCTCTTTACGTGTAAAAATAAAAAAGTAATAGATTTTTGAAGGTGGGGAGTGAAAAATGGAAATGAAAAAACAGGAAAGGACCCGGTCCTTAACCGGTTAAAACATATTTAGCAAAAAAAAAAGAATTTCAATTCGCCATAATCTAACGCTAATAACTTTTTCATACTTCAGAGTATGGAGCTGTGTAAGGTGTCTTTTTTGTGGGATATGATGACTTTTTTAATGCTAGCATTTTGGGGACCATGTGACCTTTTAATCACTTTTTATTAAAAGATTTAAGTGTTGCAACATGGCAAAAAAGTGGCGGTACTGACATTTGGATGCGTTTTTCCGTTATGGGTTAATCGTCGGGATACATTTATTTATATTTTTATGGACTAGGTATTTTGGGATGCAGTGATACCTAATGTGTTGTGATTTCTTTTACACTTTTTTTTATTGTGTATTGTTTCATCTGTATTGTGGGCTTTTATTTTTTGTGTTTTTTTTAACATTTTTATCTGATTTCTTGTTCATGACATGACATCATTTGTAAACTTGTTCATACTAATGCATTGCAATAACCATTTATAACAGTGCATTAGAAGTGTCAGCCTATGCAATGACAGGCAGACTGCTCAGTCCAGCCAGCGGCTGGATCGAGCAGGCACATGGGGAGGACCTTCATTAGGTCCCCAGCTGTACATGTAAAAAGATGGCACCCCGCGATGCAATCGTGGGGAGCCTGGAGGATGAGGGATGGAGCCCCTTCCCTCACCAGGTACGTAGATTCTGCAGTCAATGGGATTGGATGTCATTCTGATCCAGACTATAAGAGCAGGGGCCCGGCTGTCATACAACATCCGAATCACTGCTCTTCCCTGCACTGGGAACCCATGCAGAAACCTGTTGGCCTAGCCTAAGGCCACTTTGCGACTGACGTAAAAACCCGTATGGGTGGGCACTAAGAGGTTAAGGGAAATGTTTAATGGGAAATGTGGTCTGTGTACGAGCAAGGATACCCGACCCCACCACCTGGCACAGGCGCCTTTGTCTTGCATAAGCTATTAAGCATCTACACTGGACCAATGGGCTTTGTCACTGTTCACTGATAAAAGTTGATTTTTAGCAGAAAGAAGGAGAAAGGAGGTTTCCTACTGAGGATTCCTCTATATAATATGCCATGATAAGGCATATAAACAAGAGTTAATCCTTTAATTCCAATCATTAGTATTACATATAAAGATTATTTTGGACAGTGATGGGAGTTTGTTGATATATTTCCTTTTTTTTTTATCTATTGTAGGATGCATGCATGAAGTTGGGAAGTATTCCCCAATGTGCTACATGCTTGAACAATTGGACAAACAGCAATGATGCATGTGATGTATGTCAATATATAAAGTATGAATATGATTTCATACATTGGTCTGTAATTACCTTTGTGATTTCTTATTCTCTGATTCACTTAGGAAAGTGTAGACTAAACTTTCCGTTACAGTCAGTATTCTGACCCATGCCAGACAGAGAGAAGAGCAGCAGCTTGTTACATGGGACTAGATGTATGTGGTTGCCCCATTTTTCCACTTGATGACACGTTGTTGTCTCTTGAATTTGAACACACCAAATATTTTCCACACTGGCTAGGTAAGCTGTCACCAGAGGTGTCTGGCTGTAACTTACCTTCCCTTCAAACAGTACATGTATGTGGGGGAGTTGAGAGATCATCTGAAAGTTCTGACTTGCTGTCTGACTTGTGATGTCCTCCATGTACATTATAAGATATTGTAAAGGGTTACTTTCCATAATGTGGGATATGGATCCAGGGAGTGTCTGATTGCCAGCAGATGGCAGTACTAAATTTAGGACATATTGGGGGCCATTTACTAAGGGCCCAATTCGCGTTTTCCCGACGTGTTACCCGAATACTTCCGATGTGTGCCGATTTCCCCTGAATTGCCCCAGGATTTTGGCGCACGCGATTGGATTGTGGCGCATCGGTGCTGGCAATGCACGCAACGGAAATCGGGGGGCGTGCCCGAACAAAAACCCGACGGATTCGGAAAAAACGCCACATTTTTAAAAAAAAAAGTGTCGCGGAGCTTGCACTTACCTTCGCTCAGCCCAGCTCGGTGTAATCCAGTGCGTTTCGGGGAACTTCAGGGCAGCAGTGCCACCTGGTGGACGTCGGAGGAACTGCCTTAATAAATCCCAGCCGGACCCGAATCCAGCTCAGAGACGGCGCCTCTGGATCGCGAATGGACCGGGTAAGTAAATCTGCCCCATTGAGTCTGCTTTAACGTAGTCCTTTTTACTAACCTCTAAAAAGGTTCTAGATGAAGTTAATTATTTTTGACTTCACTAAATCTAAAGAGTGATTACAGCTCTCTTGTTACAGATGAATAACCAGTGATTATCAGGTTAGATAAAGGACAAATAATACAAACCTTATTCAGTTAAATTGACTATGCAGGCCAGGTCTACACTGCAAAGACTGGCTGCCAGTCATGAGTACATGGTGGCGACGATGCCTAAAATGGTGCACTGTTTTATTTGTCCAGTGCAGGGAGAGCCACATTCATGTAGAACATGCCCCAGAATTTCTGACTCTGGCGCCCTCTGAACTATGCACAGGCAAACTACAGGTTAATGTGCCCCAAAGTATCAGTTTGAAGGACAGGAAATGACTCAGCAGTTAAATTCTTTTTAAAAACACATTGGGGCAGGTTCATCAAGCTGTCTGAAAGTCAGAATATTTCTAGTTGCCCATTGCAACCAATCACAGCTCCCCTTAAAAATATTCATGAGTCCTGGTAAAATGAAAGCTGAGCTATGATTGGTTGGGCAACTAGAAATATACAGACTTTCAGAAAGCTTCATAAATCTACCCCATTGACAATATTTACATTTACAGCATGAGTAATCACCACATTAAGAAGCAGGCATGAGAAAGATTGTAAATTCTAGAGCACAGCAAGAAAATTGCTACTTTTTGGTCACCTGTCTGCCTACTGTAGAAAAAAAAACTGGGAAATATGTAAGCCATGAAGGGGACACTCAGAGCACCAGATTTACGAAATTCTGCACCAGAAAACCAGTCCATAGGATTCCCTAAAATTATTGAGAAGTCAGATAATTTGGGCCATGGAACAAAGTGCAGGTTTTTAAAAAATAATGGCTCAATTGTTCTTTCTGACCTGATGATTTCATACAAAATATGTTCCACTTTTTCTAAATTTATAGTCAATGAACCCGGTGTGAACTAAGCCCTAGAGCTGTGGGCAAAACCTGTTTTAGTTGACTACAGAAACTAACTTGATTTTTAAGCCTAATGAAATTAACATGATGCATATATGTTGGTGGGACCAGAAGAATATCTTCCAGACGTCTTTATCCGGAATGGAATTTGGAAAATAAGAAAAGCATTTGGATAATTTCTTACTCAGTATTAGTAACCCAGAGGCATTAGACTGTCAGTATTTGTGATATGTTACGTCATTTAACAAAATTATTAACCCCTTAATGTCAAAGCCTTTTTTTTTCGTTTCCATTTTTAACTCCCCACCTTCAAAAACTTTTTTTTTTCTTTTTTCCATGTAAAGAGCTGTGTCAGGGCTTGTTTTCGGCCTAAAAAATTGCAAACTATAATTACAGTATTTAATATTCCATTCCATGAACTGGAAAGCGGGAAAAAAATTCCAGATGCAGAGAATTGGAGGAATTGCACCAATTTCTTGTGGGCTTGACTTTTATGGCTTTCACTTTGCACCCCAAATGACATGTCTTTTTTTCTTTGCTCAGTGAAATCACAGGGATACCAAATTTATAAAGGTTTTATAATGTTTTCATACATTTACAAAATGTAAAAATCCTCCTGTACAAAAAAAAATTCTTTGGCATCTTGTGATGCTAATAACATTTCAATACTTCAGTGTACGTGGCTGTGGAACATGTAATTTTTTTTGTTCCAATTCGGACTCTGCGCCACATTTATTATAGTGACACAACAGAGTTGTGTTGCACACTCTATGTTAAAGGTTCACCAAAAAATAGTTGGTGCACACATCCTGAGCAGTGCAGGGTGCACCAAGTTAATGAAAACCCATGTGCCAGTATTCAATAATCTGGTGCACACTGCACTTTAGTTAGGCAAATTAGATGTAGTCAATGAATATGGAAATCTGAGCAGGTGTGAGCTCCACTCTGATCTGCTGGTGATAATGTAACTGTCCTCCATAAACTGATGTAACTCTGTCTAGTTCTAGAAATAACAGGACAAAACAATCCTACAAGAAATGTCTGGTGTTTAGTGCATTTATCATCTCGGTGATGCTAAAGACCATCGGACCAAGATATGTCTTGTAAGTCAAAATATCTCTGCATTAAACATGGTGTCAGGTAAGGCAGAGGAGGCTGGAGGCAGTACACGGATAGCTCGCAGGGGGCTGCAGTAGCAGTCTTGAACAGGAGTTTAGAGACCAGAGTAATAGTCTGTTGTATCTCAGGAGCTGAAGGTGCAGTACAGACAACTTGTAGTCAGCGAAGGTGATGTTCCAAGGAACTAGAAGAAGATCTCCAGCAAGGAGGTCTCCTGGGTTGTACAGGCTGTAATTAGTAAACTGAACACAATACTAACACAAGCAGGAAGTGTCAGAGACACATATATATAGGCAGATCAATCAAGGTAAACTCAGGGCAGTTCTAATCAGGAGAAACAGGTGGCAGGTTTTACAAGTAGGTTCAACACAATAGTCCAGCAGACAACAATTCAACTAGCTGAGTGGCTCAGCAAACAAGGAGACACAGAACCAGGCACCAGAAAACAGGTTCGAATCTTGACACATGGTTGCATATAGGGTCAAGGAACTCACATTCTTAATATTTAAGGTCCCCACCTATGGAAACTTAACCCATCATGTATTTATGGCAAATCCTGCGGATATATCATATTTACCTGCCATGGGAATAATTGAGGAAAATGGATTATTTCAAGTGAAAGCAACATTGGATAAAATTAATCAGCAATTGCTCTTTTTGTTTTTTTAACTATGTCAGATACATAAAAATACACTTATTTAAGTGTCTAAAATAAAAAAATTAAGTTTCACAAGGTAATGAAATGGTCTGGAAATATTTAAGAGGAATATGTCAAGCAGCAAAGTAATTGGAAAAAGAAAGGGTTTTTATATTACCATAGAATGATATTTTTCAAAGAGTTGAGCAAATCTCATTAAATAATGAGTAACTAATGGCCCTGGGAATTATACCTAATTATTTTCTCATAACTTTAATGTCTATCACATACAATTTCACAACTTACCAACATTGGGATAGAAAAAAAGAACTGGACCGCACATCCACACATCACACAATGATCTATGCCACTAGGCTACATTTACAAAACAAACTCGAGGTTCTTAGTTGCATTTTGATCAAATTGCATAAGCCACTAACCACTTCATGGTGACCGCGTTGTATTCGCAATTCCACAACTTAATTCTCAGTATTAGGATGTTGCACTTACCGGCTGCCTGTAGACACTTAACCAGTTTTTCCATAATAGCACCTTGAGTTGATGAAGAAACAACGCCATTATTCCACCAAATTAATGTAAAGTAAAGTTTTGAAATAAATAAATTGCACTTGAAAAAGTATAAAAATGAAGTCCTGCTTTAGCTGCGTGTTTACATGGTAGAGATCACTGGAAAGCAAGTCCAGTTATTCCAGATTGAAGCAGTCTCCGAGGTCCTGATTGACTGGTAGTGTGAGCTGGGAGATTTTGGTTGCTAACCAGCTCTGCCTGTTGCTGGTGTTGTGTTCAACTGGAAGCAGAGATGCTACTGATTCAGTGTATGGTCTTCAAATACACACCTGCTGTCTGTCATCCCTCCCCTTTCTATGCAGTGACACACCTAGGGACTTGACACTTAGAGCAATAGTGACCGCACTCTATTGGTAAGTGGTGCTCAATGTAGGATTCTCAATCCGCTTTACTCCATATAGAAAACATGGAAAACACCAATATAAATTTTTATGATTTTATTTCAGTGAATGTTTCACATAGCATAGTCTTTACCGTGGAATACGATCAAGAGAGATATATACATTATACAGATCAAAGTAATTTACGACTTTACGACTTACGTTCTGGTTATCTCGACCTTTGTCAAGTAGAAAAGTGGGGAAACACATATGAACACCTCACCACATATGTGTTTCCCCACCGCATCAGCCAGATCATACTTGACAAAGGTCAAGATGACCAAAACGTCATAAATTACTTTGATCTGTGTAACTTATTTATCTCTCTTGATCATATGCCATGGTAAAGGCTGTGCGAAACATTCACTAAAATAAAATCATAAAAATTCATTTTGGTGTGTGCCATGTTCTTTATATACACCTAGGGACTTGTCACATGGAAGCAAGCAGATAAGGTGTGTTACCTTCTTTATAGGTGCACGGTACAGCAAAGGAATAGCTGGTTCATATTACCAAAGTTAATAAAGAATCCCCAGGGCCGAGATTTACAGAGAACATGTACATTTTGTTGTTGGTTACTTTTTTTTATTTTATTATGTCTGAATGGTAAATGTGAATGTACAGTAATCCAATGATAAATACAAATACTGTAATACTGTACAAAATACTGTATTACTCAGACAGTAATAAAAAGTATTTACCCCTTAACGCTGAAGCCACTTTTCACCTTCCTGACACGGCCCATTTTTTTCAAATCTGCCTTGGTCACTATAAGTGGTTATAACTTCGGAACACTTTAACATATCCAAGTGATTTTAAAATGGTTTTCTCGTGACACTTTGTACTTCATGTTAGTTGAAAAATTTTGGTGGTATGTTTTGCATTTCTTTATGAGAAAATCAGATATTTGGTGAAAATTTGGAAAAATTCTTGATTTTCGAACTTCAAAATGTTCTACTTTTTCCATACATAGTCATAACCGCAAAAAAACTTAATAACTAACATTCACCTAATGTCTAATTTATGTGGCCATGGTTTTTTATGCATACACTTATTTTTGTAGGATGTCATGGGCCTTTGAACGTTAGGTGCGATTTTTCACATTTTCATAAAAAACGCTAAATCCCGCTATTGAGGGACCTGCTCAGGTTTCAAATCACTTTGAGGGACCTAAATAAAAGTAAAACCCCATAAATTACCCCATTATAGAAACTACACCCCTCAACGTAGTAAAACAACTTTTATGAAGTTTGTTAACCCTTTAATTGTTTTACAGGGGTTAAAACAAAATCGGATGCAATTTTGAAAGTGAATTTTTTTTGGCTAAATGAATGTGTTTTTCAAAAAAAATTTACAAATTTTCAGTGGATAAAATATCAAAACACTCCACAAAATTTGATACCCAATCCCCCCCACGTATAACAATGCCCCATATGTGGTGGTAACCTGCTGTATGGGCACACGCCAGGGCATCGAATGGAAGCTGCACCATTCAGAGCAGATTATGCATTGTCACTTTTTATTGGCTATACAATCTTTATTTTTTTGGCAATTTGGACATATAAAGGCTTATTTTTTGCGACATGAGATGCACTTGAAAAATACTTCATTTTAGTGGGTCATTAGCTTATTGATGAGATTTTATTAACTCTTGAATGTATGGGTGAAAAGAAAATTGTCAATTTTGGTTTATTTTCTTTTTGTATTTTTTGGGGGTCGTACACCGTACACTAAAATTACTACATTATCTTTATTCTACAGATCACTACAATTACGGTGATACATCATTTATATAGTTTTTCATTTATTTTTACAATTTTACTGGATAAAAACTAATATAGAGGAAATCTCATTTGTTTTTGCATCGCCATCTTTTCGGAGACGTAACTTTAATATTTTTTGGTTGACAGAGCTAGTTTAGGGCTTATTTTTTACGTGTTGAGTTGTTCTTTTCAGTAATACCATTTGGGCCCACATAACTTTTTTTGATCACTTTTTAGAACATATTTTTTGGCATGTTTTTCGGGGTTTTTTACGGCGTTCACCAAGCGGGTCCAATAATGTTTCTGAGTTATTGTACGGATTGTTATGGACGCGACGATACCAGATACCTGGGGTTTTTTGGCGATTTTGTGTTTATCTCACTTTATTGCATGTGTATAGGGAATATTTGTGTTTAGGGGACTTTAACTTTATTTAATTAATTCTTTTTATTAAAAAATGTTTTTATTTAATGTTTTTAACTTTTTTTTAATTTACTTTTACAGGTAAGCTTCTCTTCACATTACACAGTGTAATACAGATGTATTACACTGTGTAATGTAACACACTGAGCATGCTGTGCATGCTCAGTGTGTTACAACCGGGTCCTGCCAGAAGGCACGGACCCGGCTCCCAGAATTAGAATCGCGCAGCCCCGGGCACTGGCAGTCCCGGGGTTGCGATCGGAACAGCGGACCCCCCTGGTAAGCGCCGCGGGGGGTGTCCGAATCACTTTAAATGCCCCTAACACACCACCGTCAGCGCGACCGCGGCGTGTTAGGGGTTAACACCTGCGATCGGAGAAATCTCCGATCGCGGGTGTTAGAGGCAGGTGTCGGCTATAACATACAGCCGACACCGGCAGCTTCTGGCCCTGGCTCCGTTCAGGAGCCAGGACCAGAAGTTTGACGTAATAGTGCTGCATTTTGCGTGAACGCACCTCCCGCCATGCAGTACTATTACGTCAAATGTCGGGAAGGGGTTAAAGGACTGCTGCAGTAAAGGGAGGATTCAAGGAAAGGGGGCATTGTAAGGGGGACTGCTGTAGTAAAGGGGGCTTTATAAGGGGTATTGCAAGAAAGGGGGTATTATAAAGTGGGCTGCTGCAAGAAAGAAGGCATTACAAGGGGGCATTTTATAATGGGGGGCACTATATAAGGAGGGAGTTATCCTTTGTTGGCACACAAGAGGTTGGAGCATGTTTGCTTAAATATTCACTTGCAGCTAGTTTCTGGTAGCAAAAAGGTGTGTGCCACTGCTTTAACAGAAAAGGAATTTCCAAAAAAACTCTTTCCAGTAAGAATTTGAGAAGAAGCATAGAAGCATCTGTGACCTGCTGCTTTCACGATATTTGGAGATTTGTAAATCCAGGGCCGATTCTAGCATAGTTGCTGCCTGAGGCGAAAACTAAAATGCTGCCCCCCATCCTTCAGTAGCCTACTACCGTTCCATTATCCACACCCAGTTCAGTAAATGCTAAAACTTTACTAACAATTATTAACATCCCCACAGGCAGGCTCACTGTCACTCTATGACTGACTACAGATTCTGATAGTAATTATTGGCATCTAGTACCTTATAGATGACAATCTCTTCCATAAGGAGGAGAACTTTATTTCGGGTTTTCCCATTCATGACATATCACAGCTGAATTTACGGCCAGATGTCTTCAGCTCTGTGCAGCACATCTCCACCTAAAAATACCACAGTCACTTACAGTATAAAGTCACCTGGATAACAACACTGTTCTCCTAAATATTATATACCCCTCACAACACAACTGACCAAACACTCCCCCACACATAAAACATCCCTTCATTATATATAAATATTCTACTGGAATTATAGCATGTACAGCACCCTCTCTAGTATGTTCAAAGGGCTTTAATATACACCCCACCAATTAAATTATATAAAGACCCTCTTCTTCTTAAATAAAATCTGACCTCATGTATACAGCCCTCCCAGCTTAGTTATATTCTGTACCCTATTAACAGCCGCCCCTAGTTTAATAAAAATCCAGCTCCATATGCAGAAATCACTAGTTTAATTATAAACAGTCACCCATATAGTTCACCACCCCAGTTGAATTGCTATCTGACCCTAATATATAGCCCACCCCCTCTAGTTCAATTTTATACAGTCTCCCATATAGTATTCCCCAATTTAATAAATTGCCTCCATATTTAGACCCCCCCTCAGTTTTACTATATACAGTCTGTTATATAGTCCCCCCTAGATTAATCATTAACGTACCCCATATATAAATTCCCCTACCCCAGTTTTATTATATTCAGAAGCCCCCCTCACAGTTAGTTTATACACAGCCTCACATAAAAAACATATATAACCCGCCAGTTTATGTTATGTATAGCCATGTAGAATTCTCCCATCAAGTCTAAATATGTATAGAACCTGCCAGTATAAAGTGCATGATTACTCCCCTTAGTACCGTATTTTTTGCCCTATAGGGCGCACCGGACTATAAGGCGCATTAGTCCGATGCGCCTTATATATGTAATAATTACATATATAAGGCGCATCGGACTATAAGGCGCGGGGTCCGGGGGCGTGGCGGAGGTCCGGGGGCGGAGCGGAGACCCGACGGGACGCGGCGACGGGACGCGACGCCGAGACGCGACGGGGAACGCGTGGAAGGTGAGCGGGGAAGGTGAGGGGGAGGTGGAGGAGGGCAGCGGACCATACTTACATAGGTCCCCGCTACCGGAGACAGCAGATCTCCAGCGGGAACTGCAGACCATGCGGCAGAAGTTGTTCGTGCCGCGTGGTCTGCAGTTCCCGCTGGAGATCTGCTGTCTCCGGTCTCCGGTAGCGGGGACCTATGTAAGTATGGTCCGCTGCCCAGCGCCATTCATAGGGCGCACCGGACTATAAGGCGCACTTTGGATTTCCACGGAAATCCAATGCTTTTAAGTGCGCCTTATAGTCCGGAAAATACGGTAACCATACCTCTACAACAGAACACATAGTTAAAAAGTAAACTACTCATTATAAAACCTTTATTACAATATGTATAAATGTATTTAGCATATCTGGACAAACTCTGGACATAATTACATATACACGAAGATTTTGTACTATCAACATTCACTTTTAGGCAACACATATACTTAATATCATATTTGCCTTGCTTAAATTCATGTCCAAAATACAGGCAGTCCCCGGGTTACATACAAGATAGGGTCTGTAGGTTTGTTCTTAAGTTGAATTTGTATGTAAGTCGGAACTGTATAGATTATCATTGTAATCCCAGCCAGAACTTTTTTTGTCTCTTTGACAATTGGATTTTAAAAATGTTGGATTGTCATAAGAACCAGGATTATCAATAAATCTTCATTACAGACACCTCTGATAACTGTTACAGCTGATTATTGTAGCCTAAGGGTGAAGTACAGTAAATTACCAACATCCAAAGGTCCGTTTGTAACTATGGGTCGTATGTAAGTCGAGTGTTCTTAAGTAGGGGACCGCCTGTATAAGGCTAATAGCACAAAATTAAATCCCTTCTAAGGGTTGAGACCCATTGGATATCTACTCTTTAAGAGGAACCTTCAGAAGGTCTCCCTATTTAGTAGTTTTTTATTTAAATCACCACCCCTAGGTGGTTTTTGGACTTTTTCTATGCCCTTTCATACGAACATAGAAACATCTTTGTTGTGAACACTACGAAAACGTTGAGATGACAGTGGGACACATCTGATAAGTGCCGTCTAATGGGCATGTTGTGCAGCCCACATATTGTAATCTACATTTACTGCAAGCTATAAGGTACACAACATATAAGGTGTTGCAATTGATATGTTTTGATGTCATAATTAATGTTAGTCACAAAAGATGAAAAGCGGTTTCCAGTTTCTAAATGTGAACATGCCCTACACACAGAATGGCCACATTTGTGGTTACCAGGGAAATAAAGCCAAGTGTAATTGGTTCCTAGGTGATCGTCCACACTGCAAAATAAGCTGGGAGATACTTTAGAGCTAAGGGGCTTCAAAACCTTGACAGATTGTGGAGGTGATAGTGATATTCGATTTACACACGAATCCAACAGGAATGAGCATAGCATTCAAGAACAGGAATATGTTGTTAATGATGTAATCTAATGTGTTACATCTACGATTGCTTATGTTTGAATCTCTTCCCAAATCAGATGTATTGGATAAAATGTATAAAACAATGTTTTTATCCAATATCATCTCAAAGTAATGTCATGGATAAGTTTCAGGATCCAGTGGAACAAGATCTCACAAATTTGAAACATGAATGTCAAGGGAGTTTGTATAAGGGCAACTTAAACATAAGGGAAAAGCAAGCGTTGAAGGACATAACTAAAAATAAGGATTTGCTGGTACGCATGGCAGATAAAGGCAGGTCAATAGTATTGTTAGATGCCTCACGGTATAAAAAATTGAATGGGGAGATGTTATCTGATGCCAATACTTAATGTTAGTGATCCGACGTCAGATGTTCTATTTAGTCTGAACAAAATATTACAAGAAGATGTTAATATGGGAGTTTTAAATGAAAGAACTGCAGAATATTTGTATGTTGAGTGTCCAGTCACGCCAGTTTTCCACTCCCTCCCCAAGGTTCACAAGAGGATATTTCCTCTTCCATGCAGATCCATTGTTGTGGGCATTGGGAGCCTCGGGGAGAGACCAGGAAACTGGCTTGACCACTATTTACAGTAAAAATTTCTCCATGTTATTTACAAGACACTAAGCATGTCCTTAATGTGGTAACTAGGTTACAATGGAGAGAAGGATACAATAGGGTCACATGCGATGTGGTGGCACTTTACATTTGTCACTACGTACAGCAAGCAATATAATTAAAACACACACATATATACATATATATATATATATATAATCAATATAATATAATCCATATAATATATAATAATAATAATGATATATAATATATAATATAATAATCAATATAATATATATAATCATAGATTTCAAAATTGCAACTATATTGCTAGTTTGAAAATTCTCTGCTGGTACTGGTTCCAACAATCTAACTTATGGAGACTCAAATCTCATGTAAATGATGATAAAATGCCAATACATAATGGGACGTATTTACTAAGGGTCCCGCGGCCACATTTTCATCGGGATTCCCAAGTTGCCAGGGATTGTGTTGCACGCAATCATATTGGGGGCCATTTACTAAGGGCCCGATTCACGTTTTCCCAACATGTTACCCGAATATTTCCGATTTGCGCCGATTGTACCTGAATTAACCAGGGATTTTGGCGCACGCGATCGGATTGTGGCGCATCGGCGCTGGCATGCACGGACGGGTAAGTAAATGTGCCCCAATATCCCATGTGCAGCAGTTAAATAATAAACGTTTAATAGCGATATATGTTAATATAGCAGAATGACCAGACAATATACCGTATATACTCGTGTATAAGCTGAGTTTTTCAGCACAAAAAATTTACATGCATCAATTGGCTTATATCGGCGCTCTACGACCGATTCTGTTTTGTTTCTCCATATTATATCACACTGGTTAGTGAGTTTATCAATTTTTGTAGGAGTTAGATAGTAAAGTCCCATATAATCTTTAACCCTTAATTTAAGATTATGAGGGTTATTTATAACTGGCAGAAAAGTGGGGGTTTTTAAATTTTCCCACCACTTAAAAATAGTGGCTTAACCCCTTAATGACCGCCGTATCGGCTTTTTACTGCGGTCATTAAGGGTACTTCTTCTGACGCGTGAGCCTTTCTACGGCGGCGCGTCAGAAGAAGATTTCGGGACGTCGGGTCCTGCAAGTGCCGGTGTCGGGCTGTGATATCAAAGCCCAGACCCGGCACTAACACCCGGGATCAGAAAAACTCCGATCCCGGGTGTTTAAACCCTTGTCCCCCTTGCAAGTGCGTCCCCCGTGGATGGGACCCCCCGGTGAGCTTACCGGGGGATCCAATTCCTCCTGCCTCAGCCCCGGGTTCTGACGAGTGACCCGGGGCTGTCGGCTCCTCTCTGTGCCGGGTTCCGCCTCCTGGCAGGACCCAGCTGTGTGTAACTGAGCATGCTCAGCATGCTAAGTTACTAACACAATACACTGCAATACAAGTGTATTGCAGTGTAAAGGCTTGAACAAGTGATCGGATGATCGCTTGATCAAGCCAAGAAGTAGAAAATGTAAAAAAGTTTAAAAAAAAAAAGATTTAGTCATTTTAGAATATAATTAAATAAATAAATAAATAAATAAATAATCTCCCCAGTTACACATAAAATGCAAATAAAGTATATAAAACACAAAAACACGTACATATTTGGTATCACCGCATCCGTATTAATCTATACAATAAATCTAAATCAATATTGAACCCGCTCGGTGAACGACGTAAAAAAAACCTCGAAAAAATTCCCGTAATATACAATTTTTCATCAAACACTAAACACTAAAAATGTTCTAAAAAGTGATCAAAAAAGTTTCATTCCCTAATATGATACGACTGAAAAGAACAACTCTTTTCGCAAAAAATAAGCCCTCAACCAGATCTGACAACAGAAAAATACAGAAGTTATAACAATGCAATTTTCTCCAATATTGGTTTTGCTCAGGAAAATTGAGCAAAGATGAGAAAAACTATATAAATGACGTAACACCGCAATTGTAGTGAAACAGAGAATAAAGATAAAATATTATTTTTACATTACGGTGAGAGGGGGAAAAAAAATGCTAAAAATCCAAAATAAAAATTGATGATTTTGTTTGTGTCCCCCTTGAAATAGTTAATAAAATCTCATGAATAAGCTTTAGACTCCCAAAATGAATTATATATATACATTGTATATAATCCCGTAAATAATAAGACCTCATATGTTTGCATTACCAAAAAAAATGTAAATTTATACGTTGTACAATGTGACAATACAAATCTGCTGTGAATAGCGCTGCTTTCATTCTATACTCGGCCGTGCACCCGTACAGAAGTTTACCACCACATATGTGGTATCAGTACACTCGGGAGGAATTGGGCATCAAATGTTGCAGTGCGTTTCATCATTTAATTTATTCTGAAACTGTCAGTTTTGGCCTAAATGAATGTATTTTCCAAAAAAATGTGAAAGTTTCTAAATCGCAGGTCCATATTGTTTTAACCCATGTGAAACACTTAAAGGGTTAATAGACTTAATAGAAGTTGTTTTACATACGTTGAGGGGTCACGTTTCTATGGTGGGGTAATTTATGGGGTTTTACTATTATTTAGGCCTTTCAAAGTCACTTGGAAGCTGAGTTGTCCCTTAAAATGTGAGTTTTGGCAATTTTCATGAAAATGAGAAAAATGGCACCTAAAGTTCTGCACCTCATAACATCCTAGAAAAATGAGAGGACGCATAAAATATCATCTCAGCATAAAGCAGACATTCCATAAATGTTAATTATCAAGCTTTTTGGGTAGTTTTACTTCCTGTCTGGAAAGCAGAACATTTCAAACTTGGAAAATGAAGAATTTTTACAAACTTTTGCCAAATTTTCACTTTTTTTCAGAACTAAACACAAAACTTATCACTTAAATTTTGTAACTAACATGAAGTACAATGTGTCACGAGAAAACAGTCTCAAAATCACCTGGATATGTTAAAGCGTTCCGAAGTTATAACCAATTATCATGATACATGTCAGATTTGAAAAATCAAGTCTGGTCATAAAGCTGAAAACTAGTGTCGGTGATAAGGGGTTAAACATAGAACCACTGCTACTGTAATGCCGTGCAACCAGATATATGATTTGCTAGTTTTAAAATAATTGTAAAAAAAAGTCAGAATATCCCGTACTTCCTTATCCTAGTCTATGTGCTGTTATTTAAAAAAAAAAAAAGTGGCCAACGCCACTTTAATAAATCTAGAAAGCAGCAGAGGTTTAAAGGCAGTAACTTTCAAACTTTCACAAGGAGCCTGCCAAATTATATCTCTCACCCAAAGTATCTGGATTATTTTCCTTTTGTAGTAATGAATACAGGTATCATGGTTTTTGTTATTTCCATTGCGATACCCAAGGTATTTAAGTATACTATAATTATATGCAAGCACCTTGGTTGGTTCTTTAGTGAACTATTTTTATCTTTAAATCTACAAAATCCAATTACTGTATATACGTGAGTATAAGCCAACTCGTGTATAAGCCGAGACCCCTAATTTTAACACAAAAAACTGGAAAAACCTATTGACTCGAGTATAAGCCGAGGGTGGGAAATGGATTGGTCACAGCCCCATTATATAGCCATCCAGCCCCTGTAGTATGTAGCCTGCCAGCCCACTGTAGTATACAGCATGCCAGCCCCCTGTAGTATATAGCCTGCCTGCCCCCTTAGTATATATCCTGCCAGCCCCCTGTAGTATATAGCCTGCCAGCCCCCTGTAGTATATAGACTGCCAGCCCCCTGTAGTATATAGTCACCATTCCATTTGCATAATTTTAACCCCTTAACGACCTGGCCCTTTATTGTTTTTTCATTTCCATTTTTCACTCCCCACCTTTAAAAATCTATAACTTTTGTTATAAACAGCTCTGTGACAGCTTGTTTTCTGCGTAACAAATTGCACTTCATAGTGATGGTATTGAATATTCCATGCCGTGTACTGGGAAGCGGGAAAAAAAAAATCCAAATGCAGTGAAAATGGTGAAAAAACGCATTTGCGTTTTCTTGTGGGTTTGGATTTTCAGTGTGCAACCCAAATGACATGTCTACTTTATTCTTTGGGTTGGTACGATCATGGGGATACCAAATTTGTATAGGGGTTATCATGTTTTCATACATTTACAAAAATTGAAATCTCCTGTACAATTTTTTTTTTTTTTCATACTTTGGTGTACGGAGCTGTGGGTGGTGTCATATTTTGGACTTTTGATCACGTTTTCAATGCTATCATTTTTAGAACTGTATGACCGTTTGATCACTTTTTATTGAATTTTGGGCGCTATTTTCTGTTACGGGGTTAAAGGCAGTGAAAAACTGTTATTATATTTTGATAGATCGGGCATTTTCAGACGCAGCAATACCTAATGTGTTTATGATTATTACTGTTTATATTTATATGACTTCTAGAGAAAGGGGGTGATTTGAATTTGTATGTTTTTGTATTATAATTTTTATTTTTTACTTTTTTTTATACTAGTTTGTCTGATCAATCCTACCATATACTGCCATGTATGGCTGTAACGTTCGTGCCTAAACGTTGCTCTATTCGCAGTTTGCGCAATGGATGGCGTTTATTTGTGTGTGAACTGTGGCTTAGTGCTTGTGTTTGGATTAACTGAGCCACACCCTTCTCCTTGCATTTTAGTCCTGCCCATCAAGGGTTACTATCATGATGGACAGTTTCCTCAGTGTGCTCCTGGAGGCTTGTCCGGGAACTGCCTTATATACCTGCCTATTCCCATAAGACCTTTCTGGTTATTTTTTAGTCTTGTCTTATCTGTGTATCTAGTTCAAGTCTTACCAGTGCTCTTGCTATCTTGTTTGCTATTCTGTGTTATGTGTCCGATTGTGTACCTTTGTCTCCCCTTGTCTGCCTGTATCTGGACCTGACCTGTATATTTGATTTTGACCTGACCTTTATATAATCAGCTTGATCTTGACCTGACCTGTGTATATCCCACCTGTCTTCCTTTATCTGTTGTTTGTCCCTCAGTATTGTTTTCCTCCTAGTGTTATCCTGCTTTCCCTGTCTCAGAACTATGTTAGTATTCTGTGCACCAGTGTGAACACTGGTCTATTCCTGTATTCCGGTTACCTGTCCGCTCCACCATCCAGCAGCTGCCAGACGAAGTAAGTTTTCCTTGTCATCTTTAGGGTCGCTCGAGGACTATCAGTTAGGTTCCTGATAGTGGGTTTGCCCTTATCAGGGTGGTTTATCTGCTTTAGGCAGGGCCTTAGCCTGCAGGGACATCGCAGGGTGAGTTTGCCACCACTTACCTAGTCTGACAGCTAGCTCCAAGCCTGGTTGTGGTTGTGCAGTTTGCTGGACAGGTGCTGACAATGGCAGTATATGGGGATTTCCTAATTCATTACAATGTGTCATGGCAACGGATCGCCGCTCCGCGATGATGTCACGGGGAGTGACAAGATGTTGGCGATCGGCAGGATAACACCCACAATCGGTGCTAGCACTGATCGCGGGTGTTAGGCCCCTTCCACACTAGCGTTTTTCATGCGCGTGCATTTGACATGCAGAACTTGCATTGCACTCTGACCCATTGTAATCAATGGGCTTTTTCAGACTTGCGTTTTTGTAACGCGCGTTTAAATCTCGACGTGCTCTACTTTTGCAAGTCACGCGCGTGAAAAACGCACCATACAAGTCTATGGAGATGCATCAAAAACGCATTGCACTCTGAGACACATGCAAGTGCAATGCAAGTGCAATGCGTTTTTCATGCATCAATTGCCATAGAAAAGATAGAGCTCAGTCCCGAGTCCTTTTCACTCGCATTATCTGCGCGTGAAAAACGCATTGAAATTGCATTGAAAATGCGCGTGAAAAACTGAGACACTGAACAAACTCTGACTGAAAACTGATTGAACTCTGATGCAAAATGTCAGTTTTTCAGTGACCAAATCCTGATCGCACCCTGATCAGACTGACGTGATCTGCAACACAAGTGTGGAAGGGGCCTAAGTCCTTCCTGCAATATGCAGCAAGGACTTACTGGCTATGGAGAGGCCTAAGCCCAAGGAGCCCTTTCCATGTACCCGCGCGTCGTTAAGGGGCTAAAAGTTGATTTGAGACAGAACCCATGGATTACAAATATAAGAAGATTCCCACAGTCATGGTGTCTATGAGTAAATGCCTTGTTTTTCATGCTTGATTTTGATGCTAATCCCCCTTTTTCCCTAGACCAAAATAAAAATAAATAGAAAAATATAAATATGTTAAGTATCACCGTATCCCAAATATCTCGATCTATCAAAATCTAAAACCAATTATTCCGGTCAGTGAATCCCAAAACAGAAAACAAGTCAAATGTCTGAATCACCACTCTTTCGCCATATTGATAAGCTTAAAATATTAACTTAAAGTTATCAATAGGTTGTACAGTCAATATCCCGCAAAAAAGACATTACACAGCCCCATACACTGTAGTGTGAAAAAGCTATGGATGTAAGACAAAATCAATCATTTTTTTCATACAAAAGGTTTTAGTTTTTAAAAATCTTTTCAAACATAATAATACCTATATAAATTTGGTATCAAGGAAGAAGAAAAAACCAGCTCACCTCCACGACCACATGGATACCGGCACGAAACCCGCCTTGTTTGCTTAGGCACAAACACTTTGAAAAATAAAGTTGATGGTCCAGCCAGCAAGAGTGATCTTTTTTAGACTTTTATTTCATCCATTATTCATTTGTCCATAGTGCTATTCCAACATTCCAAATGTTGGAATAGCACTATGGACAAATGAATAATGGATGAAATAAAAGTCTAAAAAAGATCACTCTTGCTGGCTGGACCATCAACTTTATTTTTCATAAATTTGGTATCCCTGTGATTCTACCAACCCAAAGAATAAAATGGAGTTGTCACGTGGAGCGCAGAAATTATCCATAAAGTCAGAACCCAAATAAATATGTCACAAATTATTTTGTTAGTAATTTTCTCTTTTCCCAGTATATGGCATGGAATATTATATATCTTTCCTAGGAAGTATAAGAATACTAAGTACTACTAATACTAAGTACTACTAAGTACTAAGAATAAAAGTGGAAACACAAACATGAAATAGGGCATTGGCAGGCAGGGGTCACAAATATGGCGCTTCAAAATAAGGAAGAGGACAATGAAAAATGTAAAGAAATGCTTGTTTAAATTGAAAAATGGACTCATTAGGGGTTAAAGGGGTATTGTTTGTGTAAGGAAATGTTATACAATTTTCCAATATACTTTCTGTATCTATTCTTCACTGTTTTCTATATCTTTGCTTGCTGATAATCTATAGAAAGCTTCATTGTTTACTTCAAATGGATAGAAATGTGACCATGCTCTTGTGATAGATGCGCAGGTCCATATTAATTACGGCAACAAGCCATGGCTATGTTTAGCCAAGCATGGCCTGGGCTAGTTTTTAGGAGTGTCAATGTGCCGTATTGGCTGTTTGCCCCTAATATAGTTCCAGGTCAGGTGGTCAAAACCCGACAATTTGGTTTGCTTATCTCTACTTATGAATTATATACAACCATATTTTATTTTTGGGGACATAAAAAAACTAAGAAAAGGACATGACACACCTGTGTGAATAAGCCCCAAGTCAAAAAGATGATTTGAAGGTGACAAATAATAGATAAATAACTTTGTCCTTCCTTAGTTTTCATCTTGTTTTGAGACATCCGCAGATAAGTGGGAGAGAGTCTTTGTGAGTAAAACATTTGCCTGGGGCTATATTTACACGGTTGACCCAATTCTCAGACATGTGAATTTGTTGTTGTTATCATACATTTTCCATGGCCGGACCGGGTTGCTGTCTGATTGAACAGGGTTTGTAGAAATAAGCCCATTTGCTGGTTATATCCCACAGTCCAAGTACAATGCAGTGGATGTGCATTGTATCATAGTGATATACGCAATGATAGTGATGTATGCAAGGAGTCCCAGCAGGCAATGGCGAAAAATAGCTGGTCCGCAGGAAGGTTACTCTTAGCCTGGTGGTAAGTGCAGGCAGGGCTGTTAGAGATGGAGCTGTGTCCATGAGCAACTCTGCTCTGGGGCTTAGGTCTCCTGACTTGCCCTCAGGTATCAGGCAGCGGCCTGTGGTACCTCTTCTTCCTGGTAGTGGGTCTGGAGGGCAGCTCTGGACCTGCTTCTCTATCTACTGACTGGAATCCAAGACCATGTGCTCTCACCCAGCAGGGGTTTATATACTCTCTGGTCAGGTGGTAGTACTCTCCAATCAGCTTCCTGTTTGCTTTACAAGGAACCTGATTGGACAGTCACATATCACAGTGGTAACTGCTGCAATTACACAATATTCCAAGTTGTAGAAACTTTTTAGAGAGGTGATCAGTCTCCCTAACAGCTCCCGACATGGAGAGGGCACTATTCGCCACCTTGCCTATGCGTTGGCAGGTGTGTTGCACTAGCATTATATTTGACTATGATGTAAGGACTCCTGTCCACTGCACTCTCCTTGGACCATCGGTTCTGTCCAGCACACGGATCCTTTTCCAGGGGATCACGCGCAGCCGACTCTGGACCTGCTTCTCTATCTACTGAGTGGAATCCAAGAGCATGTGCTCTCACCCAGCAGGGGTTTATATACTCTCTGGTCAGGTGGTAGTACTCTCCAATCAGCTTCCTGTTTGCTTTACAAGAACCTAATTGGACAGTCACATGTCACAGTGGTAACTGCTGCAATTACACAATATTCCAAGTTGTAGAAACTTTTTAGAGAGGTGATCAGTCTCCCTAACAGCTCCCGACATGGAGAGGGCGCTATTCGCCACCTTGCCTATGAGTTGGCAGGTGTGTTGCACTAGCATTATATTTGACTATGATGTAAGGACTCCTGTACACTGCACTCTCCTTGGACCATCGGTTCTGTCCAGCATACGGATCCCCTTCCAGGGGATCACGCGCAGCTGACTTTATTGTGAGCCAAACCCAGCAGGGAGCACACAGAACAGAATAGAATCAAAACGAATCATGTTAAAAAACAGGCATTTCTTGGCTGCAGAGAGCCTGTAGTAGGGTGTTGCAGAACGTTTTGCCATGCTTAAATATGTATAGGGAGCGTGGTTTGTTCTTCAAACAATGCTGTGTTTTAGTATGACACGCACATGACAGCCGCGGCTCTTAGAATCGCTTCACTCTTCACTTCCATGTGCACTTCCATAGGCCAACTTCCCCAAATAAGCGAAGCGGGAAAGCAGCCTGAGAAGGTAATGTCTGTGCCAGCTCAAATGGACCGAGCTGAGGGCCAAGATCCCACTATAACATCAAAGAGTGCACTCTTTTTACACTGACATCAGATGATTCCATAGATTACGACAGAACCTGTTCTGTTAAACGCGGATACATGTGGAAAGCCCCCCAAAAGAGTGCAGAGGATGTCGGCAGTAATTTTGCATTGACGTCAATGATCATTTTGCCATTCTTTTCACACGTCAGTGTCCTCTTTCAGTCAATAATCCATCAGTATTGCTAAAGCCAAAAACAAACAGAAGTTGATCCAGAATAGAGATGAGCAGCAAATGGGATACTTGCATGTCCTCTGTGTTCTGTATCCACTACTGCTTTTGGCTATCAATCCTGAAGCTTTTCATCCTTCTGACAGATGAAATGAAGGGGAAAACCAAACATAGTGGCAACGTCATAGAGTGATGGATGGTGAAAACAGCATTATGGAAATCACAGGGTGTTCCAGGGAGACAGCGGTCAGTTGGCAGCAGCATGAGTAGGCCACAAAGTGGCACAATGATAAGAGTGTGGAGGTGGCGGCAACAGAAGCAACAGCAGGAGCCCACAGGTGGCAGCAACATGATGGCAGCAACAGGGATAGCCACAGAGTGGCACAATGATTTAGTATGGAGGTGGCATCAACAGCAGGATCCCACAGGTGGCAGCAACATGGTGGCAGTAACAGGGAAAGCCACAGAGTGGCACAATTATATAGTGTGGAGGTGGCAGCAGCAGCAGCAACAGGAGGCCACAAAGTGGCACAATGATAAGAGTGTGGAGGTGGCGACAGAAGAAGCAGCAGCAGGAGTCCACAGGTGGCAGCAACATGGTGGCAGCAACAGGGAAAGCCACAGAGCGGCACAATGATATAGTGTGAAGGTGGCATCAGAAGCAGCAGGAGCACGCAGAGTGGCACAATAATATAGTGTGAAGGTGGCATCAGTAGCAGCAGCAGTACAATGATATAGTGTGAAGGTGGCATCAGAAGCAGCAGTAGCAGGAGCCCACAGAGTGGCACAATGATATAGTGTGAAGGTGGCATCAGAAGCAGCAGGAGCAGGAGCCCGCAGAGTGGCACAATGATATAGTGTGAAGGTGGCATCAGAAGCAGCAGGAGCCTGCAGAGTGGCACAATGATATAGTGTGAAGGTGGCATCAGAAGCAGCAGGAGCCTGCAGAGTGGCACAATGATATATTGTGAAGGTGGCAACAGAAGTAGCAGGTGCCTGCAGAGTGGCACAATTATATAGTATGAAGGTGGCATCAGAAGCAGCAGGAGCCTGCAGAGTAGCAGAATGATATAGTGTGAAGGTGGCATCAGAAGCAGCAGGAGCCTGCAGAGTGGCACAATGATATAGTGTGAAGGTGGCATCAGAAGGAGCAGGAGCCCGCAGATTGGCACAATGGTATAGTGTGAAGGTGGCATCAGAAGCAGCAGGAGCCTGCAGAGTGGCACAATGATATATTGTGAAGGTGGCAACAGAAGCAGCAGGTGTCTGCAGAGTGGCACAATTATATAGTATGAAGGTGGCATCAGAAGCAGCAGGAGCCTGCAGAGTAGCACAATGATGTAATGTGAAGGTGGCATCAGAAGCAGCAGGAGCCTGCAGAGTGGCACAATGATATAGTGCGTTGGTGGCATCAGTAGCAGCCGCAACAGCAGGAGCCTGCAGAGTGGCACAATGATATAGTGTGAAGGTGGCATCAGTAGCAGCAGCAGGAGGAGCTCACAGAATGGCACAATTATATAGTGTGTTGGTGGCATCAGAAGTAGCAGCAGCAAGAGCCTGCAGAGTGGCACAATGATATAGTGTGAAGGTGGTATCAGTAGCAGCAGCAGTAGGAGGAGCCCACAGAGTGGCACAATGATATAGTGTGTTGGTGGCATCAGAAGCAGCAGGAGCCCGCAGAGTGGCACAATGATATAGTGTGTTGGTGGCATCAGAAGCAGCAGCAGCAGGAGCCCGCAGATTGGCACAATGATATCGTGTGAAGGTGGCATCAGTAGCAGCAGCAGGAGGAGCCCACAGAGTGGCACAATGATATAGTGTGTTGGTGGCATCAGAAGCAGCAGGAGCCCACAGAGTGGCACAATGATATAGTGTGAAGGTGGCATCAGAAGCAGCAAGAGCAGCAGAGTGGTACAATGATATAGTGTGAAGGCAGCATCATAAGCAGCAGGAGCAGGAGCCCGCAGAGTGGCACAATGATATAGTGTGAAGGCATCATTAGAAGCAGCAGGAGCCTGCAAAGTGGCATAATCATATAGTGTGAAGGTGGCATCACAAGCAGCAACAGCAGGAGCCCGCAGAGTGGCACAATGATATAGTGTGAAGGCGGCATCAGAAGCAGCAGGAGCCCGCAGAGTTGCACAATGATATAGTGTGAAGGCGGCATCAGAAGCAGCAGGAGCCTGCAGAGTGGCACAATGATATAGTGTGAAGGTGGCATCAGAAGCAGCAGGAGCCTGAAGAGTGGCACCATGATATAGTGTGGAGGTGGCGGACAATTCCAGTCCCAGTCCCTGGTGAAGAAGGTAGGGTGCAACTTGCAGCAGATGTGTGGCATCAGGCGGGTGGCAGCATCAGAATAGTAGCTGAGGCAGCTAGTCAGAACCCCGACTCATTTCTCAACGTTTGGAGGAGGCGTCATGGCTGATCTAATCTGATGCATTAGGCATTGGTGAGTTGAAATTCTGGCCGATCCAAGCCTGATTCATCTTGACAAAGGTCAGTCTCTCCACATTACGGGTGAACAAGCGGGTTCTCCTGGGGGTAACGATGGCCCCCGCCGCACTGAACACCCGCTCTGATGCCACACTACGGGCCGGGCAGGACAGCTTCTCTACTGCAAAATTCACAAGTTGCGGCCACGCATCAAGTTTGGCTGCCCAGTAGTCCATGGGATCCTCTACCTCAGGTGGTAAAGTGCTGTCCAAGTAAGCCACCACCTGCTGGTGCAGGGTCTGCTTCATGTCCTGCTGCTGCTGCTGGTGGCGGCTACCCTCCTCACTAGGCGGGTGAAGGAAAGTGCTCATTAAGGAATCCATTCTTAAGCGACTTTCGATGGAACTTCTAGTGCTCCTACCCCCAAAGCTCCCCACAGCAGCCGTGGTAGTAGTACGTGAGCAATGACTGCCAGGAATCCCTCGGTCAGACCTGACAGAGGATGGACAATGGCACACATAGGCAGCAGCCAACTGTGTGCTCAGTATTTCTCTATGCCAGTTGTTCCTTCCTCTCAGCAGCAGGAAAAAAGTAATCCATTTTGGACCGGTAGCGAGGGTCCAAGAGGGTGGAGAGCCAAAAGTCTTCCCTATGCCGGATGTTGACTATTCGGCTGTCACTAGTTAGGTAAAGCAGCATGCTGAGGGCCATCTGCGCAAGTGACTCTGAGGGACTCCCGGCCTCCATATCCACAGTATACTGCCACGGTGCTTCTGGGTCATCTGCATAGTCTTCTACCTCCTCCGGATGCTCCTGCTCCTCCTCTCCTGTCACCTGAGTAGAAAAACCGCAAATTGCACCAGACTCTGCTTGCGCTCCAATGTCCTCCTCCTCCAGTTCAGCCCCCCCACAGGACTCATGTGGCCATGAGATGTAGTCTCCACTTCTCCAGCGCCCTGACCAGACAGATTTTGCAGCATGAGTTCCAGGACATGAAGCAGTGGAATGATGTTATTCATCCCGCAGTCCTGGCGACTGACAAATAACGTGGCCTCTTCAAAAGGCCTGAGCAAACGGCAGGTGTCACGCATGAGATGCCAGTGGCTGACATCAAAGTTACACAGGGGAGTACTACGGTTCGCTTGCATCATCAAAAAATCATTAAAGGCTTTTCTCTGTTCATACAGGCGGTCTTACATATGGAGGCTGGAATTCCAACGGGTGGAAAGATCGCATATCAGACTATGTTGGGTTAGGCCGTTCTGGTGCTGCAACTCGAGGAGGGTGTGCTTGGCTTTGTAAGAATGGCTGAAGTGCGTGCACAGTGTCCTGGCCATTTTAAGAATGTTTTGCAGATGGGTGTAAGACTTCAGGAACTTGTTGACTACCAGATTGAACACGTGCGCCTTGCAGGGCGCTTGGACCATCCCTCCTCGGTGCATCGCGGACACCATGTTCCTCCCATTGTCTGTCACCATGGTTTGATTTTTAGTTGTCTCGGAGAAAGCCACACATCGATTTCTTCTTGCTTGACGCGGAGCAGTTCCTCCCCTGTGTGACTTCATTTGCCCAGGCAAACCAGGTGTAGAACTGCGTGCAGCACTTGTGGAGGCTGAGGTGGTGGAGGAGAAGGAGGAGGAGGAGGTAGACACTGGCGCAGGAGCAGAAGTTTGACAAAGAAAGCGCCGTCTCTTGTGGAAGTTGTTGGTGTGGCTGGGCGGGAAGCACCTTGGAAGAAACTGATAAGCTCAAGGACTGGCCCACCTTCTGTTGTACATATTGGTGAAGGGCTGGCACAGCCTTTTTGGAAAAAAAATTGCGGCTTGGAACTATCCACCTCGGTTCGGAACAAGCCATTAGTTCTCTGAAGGGTGCAGAGTCCGCGACTTGGAAAGGGAGAGACTACAGTACCAACAACTTCGACAAGAGCATGGTCAGCTTCTGCACCTTAGGATGGCTGGACGCATAGAGTTGTCTTTTTGTAATCGCCTCGCTCAACGACTGCTGGCGCCATGCGTAGCGAGGAGCAGGAGCATCTGGACCGGGAGATGATGTCAAAGACAAACAGCTTCCTTCGGCAGAGGTGCTGGAGCCTTGACTTGCTGAAACACAATGTGTGCCACTAGGTGCTGCTGCTGCTGTTGCTGCGCCTGCAGGATGGACCACATCTGACACCCGTTTCTCCCAAGCCATTGGATGGTGACGCTGCATGTGTTGGCGCAGGGCCATGGTGCCAAGGTTAGCTCCCTGGCCACGTTTCACTTTCTGCCCGCAGATACGACATATACCCACGCTTGGCTCCTCTGGTGTCTTTACAAAAAACTGCCAGACTGCTGAGGTGGTAATTTTACCGCCAACACTCTGCACTGAGTGACTACTACCGGCGCTGCCTCGCTGAGCCCCTGTGCCATTGCTTATTTGGGCCTGCGAATCGGGATTTGTACCCCACGGACGTTTGGCTCCCATCCTCGCACTGCTGCCACCCTGCTGACTCACAACCACAGTGGCGACTTGCTGCCTGCTCCGCAAGCTGACTCTCTTCGCCAGACGATGATGAATTGCGTTTCCCGGTCACTACTACTCTCCTCACCGGTATCAGTATGCACAGCCTGCCTTCTGCAGGAAGCAGCGGCAGTCTGCCCCACTTCTTCACTGCAAAGCAGCTGCTGACTGTCCTCAAACACTTCGTCCTCGCTGAATAGTGGCGCTGAGCCCAGTACACCTAGTAGCTCTCTGGCTGTGGGAAAGGAACAAGACAGAGCCTGGTTGAGGACAGGTGAGAGCCGCTGACCTGCTCCTGGGCCATGGCAACTAATTGTTGTATCAGAGGAACCCACGGACTCTTGGCTGGGGTTATCAGATGTTATATTTGAGGAATTGGATGACCTAGTCAACCATTCAACAACCTTTGGGTTGTTGATCAACACACTGCCACTAGATGACAACGGCAGTTCTGGCCTCAGAGTCACCCCTGCTGCGACATCCCCTTACTGTGCTGCCACCTCTGCCTGCTCCACCTGCCACCTTTCTGTCCATAAACTATGTCTGTCTGTAAACTAGAGCCCCCAAAAGGTATTGCAATGTGCGTTTTACAGATAACCTACAACTGACAGTGAAATTTCAGCGAAAATCACTGGATAAACTACGTGGATTTGACATGTAAATCTGGCTGTAAACTAGAGCCCCCAAAAGGTATTGCAATGTGCGTTATACAGCTACCCCACAACTGACAGTGTAATTTCAGCAAAAATCACTGAATAAACTATGCGGATTTCACACGTAAATCTGGCTGTAAACTATATCCCCAAAAAGGTATGGCAATGTGCGTTATACAGATACCCCACAACTGACAGTGTAATTTCAGCGAAAATCACTGTATAAACTATGTGGATTTCACGCGTAAATCTGGCTGTAAACTATAGCTACAATAAGGTATGGCAATGTGCGTTATACAGATACCCCACAACTGACAGTGTAATTTCAGCGAAAATCACTGTATAAACTATGTGGATTTCACATGTAAATCTGGCTGTAAACTAGAGCCCCCAAAAGTTATGGCAATGTGCGTTATACAGATAACCCACAATTGACAGCTCACTACTGCAGATGCATTAAAGTCAAACAGATTTCTTCCTATTCGATTTTGTCACTAAATAGAACTGCTATTTGGGGTATACAGATCCCCCTTAAAGAACAACCAGGGATTGGTCCACCAATCGCTACTGCAGATGCATGAAAGTCAAACAGATTTCTTCCTATCCTCCTAGCAAGAATCGCACAGTACAATAGCAGCAGCTGGACGCTACAACATGAAGTGTGAAGTGCTGAGATAGAAAACGGCTGGGTTTTATAGGGCTGTGTGACATCACATAAGCCGGCCGGTCGCTGATTGGCTTACAGGTCTGCAGATGTCATCGGGGGTGTTTCTTTCTCCTTCCCATTTAGCAGAAACATGGGGGGGAAAAAACCAACTTCGTTCCCGCGAATCAGCATAATCTTCGGCTTCGTGGCGAATCGAATTTTTCCTGAAATTCTAACCGAAGTTAGAATCATTAGAATCGATTCGCCCATCTCTAGCTGCAAGGTTTGGTGGGAAAAGCTCCCTTATGTGAAACCAGCCTTACTATGTGATGCAGAGCAAGTTACACAATTACATTTTTTTTTAACGCCGATTATTTAGTAATCCTGGGATATCTGAAGCCAAGAGAAAGTTTAAGCAAGGACACATATGTGTCTTCATTGGTCTCTCAATCAGTTTTTCCCTAGCTTTTATGATGTAAGAGAGGATGTGATTATTAGAAGTTACCGTAGAAGATTTACGTATCTTACTTCCCTAGATCTAAAGTACTTAAAGGGATTGTCCACTTTCAGCAAATATTTGATATGATTTGTGTAATGAAAAGTTATAAAATTTCCAATATGCTTTCTGTATCAATTCTTATTACTCTGTGTGATAATAATGGCTTGTGCACCTGCATGTCCATCACATCACCATGGACAGATTTCTATTCCCTGGAGTAAACATAGAAGCTTCCCATAGAATAATAATAATTCTTTATTTATTTATATAGCACACACAGATTACGCAGCACTGCACAAAGCATGTCAATTTGGTCCCTGTCCCCATGGGGCTCACAATCTAATCAACCTACCAGTATGTTTTGGAGTGTGGGAGGAAACCCACACAAACACGGAGAGAACATACAAAGTCTTTGCAGATGTTGACCTGGGTGTGATTCGAACGCAGGACCCCAGTGCTGCAAGGCACAGGTGCTACTCACTCAGCCACCGTGCTGAGATTTAGAAAACCATGAGGAATTAATACAGAAAGTATATTGGCAAATTGGATAACTTTTCCTTAAACAAACAATATCAATTATTTACTGGAAGTGGACAACCCTTTTAATCCTAAAATATAGCCATTCTGCAACAACCTACTTCTCCAGAAAGCAGTTTTTCAAGGTGCGCCTGAATATTTACATACAGACACAATGCCAAAAACAATTGCATCAACAGTTCTATAGGGGGATCATCAAGGCAATAGCTCCATCTAAGTCTGTGACCTCCTGTTATAAGTTTCATGTTTTTCAGATCCTTTTTTCAAAGGGAACCTGTCATGCGGATTTAGGCCCACAAGCTTTCAAAATCATGTTACCCAGGGGGCATTGACAGGATCTAAGGGATGTCATTTTATATTCTGCAAAATTTAGCTTTACACAGAATACTGTAGATAATTGAATATTGTATTCAAATGACTAGTAAGGAGTCATAGAGTAGGAAACAAGTCATCCTAGGATGTCCCTTCCTGGTTTATTTCATGTCTTGTAGTGCAGGTATATCATCACAACTCTAGGTGGCAGTTTCTGAAGGTAGTTTATGAAACTGTTATTGTGCCAGAATGGTTCCAGGCAGTGTTACTCTACTCCTCCTCTGTGACTCAGGTAATTCACTTCAGGCTACAAAGTTATTTTTCTGTGTAATGTTAAATCTTCTGGCATGTAGGAGTACATATTTGTGATCCTGTCACTATCCAGCATAACGGGAAGGTAAAACTTCATTTCAATTTTACAAGTTGACAACAATTGAAACACTTCATCGTTCAGACTGTATCAAACAGCAGTCCTTGATCAGCACTACTAAATTCAGAAAGAAAAATTCAGAGATAGAGATAAAGTCAAAGCTCCACAAAAAGGCAAAAAAATCAAGGAGTAGGGCAAGAATAAAAGTCTACTTCCACAAAATGACATCCAATATTTAGATGGGATGTGGCAGATTTTCCACCAATATGTAATATAGGAAACATATGGCCATACTGCCTCATTTCAAATATGTCAACTTGTTAAAAATGGCACATTGCATTAAACTTAACTCTTCCTTGTCAGGAGAAGGTAAGTTCTCACAGGAAAAAATATATAATTCCATGTGACTTTTATGAAGAGTGTTTTCACATGTTTCACATCTTATATTTTCCCCTTTGTCCTACCAAGAGCTAAGTAGCTGGCATGCCTTCCATCTAGTTTTCCTCTGCTCCTTATACAAGTATTCATTTTAAGGCTAAATGCAATTTTTGGGAATGAAAATGGATTTTAACATCTATTTATCATGGTCAATTTCCAATCATTTTATATCCATTTGTCGGTTTTTAACAAATGAGTGCATACAAGTGATCGGCGACTTAAGGACACGTGACTTCAGTGGCAGATTCAGTTTTCCATGGGCCTTGGGCTGTTCATAAGAGTAGGGCCCCCACAGCATCCAAACCAACCTTGTGCCACAAGGCCTAATCTCCTCCACCCAACGACACCACTGCCGCCCATATTAGCCCTCCTTTATTGAAACGCTCACAGCAGAGCAACCCCTCTACAGAAATGTCCACAGCAGAGCCCCCCTTTACAGAAATGTTCACAGCAAAGACCCCTTATACAGAAACGTCCACAGCAGAACCCACCTTTAATAAAATGTCCACAGTAGAGCCTCCCTTTAATGAAATAGCCACTGATTAGCCCCCTTTAATGAAATGGCCAGTGCAGAGCTCCCCTTGAAAGAAATGCCCACTGCAGAGCCCCCTTTTAATGAAATGGGAGCATTTCAAAGGTCAGCAATTTGAAAATGATCCAATTCAGGATCTTAGTGAGTGCAATGGGCCAAACTTTTTTTCCCCATGATTTGGTGGATGGAGAGCTGAACAGATAGTGTGGACAGTTTTGGTGACTGTGGTGCTGCTGGTGGTGCTAGTGGTGGTGGGAGCATCACAATGGCGGGAAAACAGGGGGACTTGCCCTTTTTCTGATGCCGAACCCACCAAATTCAGTACAGACAAGAATTTGGCAGTTCAGCTTTGCTTGCCACTGGTAGACAGATTGATAAATCTCCCACACTATGTTTGGACATATCCACCATTGTGTAGTTGATGATGTTTTCTGGGGCAACAGCTACAATTCTACTTTGTAAGTACTTTACATACTGGTCAGTTCTTGGTTTCAGTGGTCCAGTCCAAAAGGAGAATCTATTAATTAATTATGACTTCCAGCCCTTCAGTCTACTGCCTCTGGCTTAGATGGGGTTACACATAGATTTTAGAAGGTATTTAACATGTTTAATGTTCTATATGTATACCACTGCCAGTGTCTATCACTACTTTTTTGTTACTGAATATGACACTAAGAAGACACCAGTACGTTGCAGAGGATCATTGCTCTCAACACTCAGTACTGAACTTGGGATGGTTATTCGGATAAATCATTTTTAAAAAAATCTTTAAAATTTTAGTTTCCTGCTTAGGGACACAAAGGAACATGAACCTTGACCTAAAGGGAACAATCAGTCACCAAGATGATCTTTTCAGCCTCAAAAAGTAGATTCAATTTGATGGAAACCTATTTGAACTCCTTCCCGCGGAGGCCCTTTTTCGTTTTTGTGTTTTCATTTTTCACTCCCCACCTTCAAAAATCTATAACCTTTTTATTTTTCCATGTAAAAAGCTGTGTGATGGCTTGTGTACAAAATGATAAATTTAATAAATAGTTTTGAGATCATGTCGAGAGTTCATCCCATTCGGCTGTTTCGTGCCCAAAACACGATTTTTAAAAATAACTTTTTTCGATTATACCCTCCTCTGACAGGTCTAGATTTTTTTTTTGCAGGTATAGGAAAAATAAGTAATTAGTAGTCCAGCATCCAAGCAAGAAAAATCTTCATGCAGATAAAAATTCCACTTTATTGGGATATTTCTTTAAAAACAATAGAGATGTCCTATTACATAACTTTTCTGACCCATTTCAGACTGCTCACGGTCCTTACTTGTAGACAAAGGATATGCTGTAAGACAGAGTATTTAAGCATATGGCAAATTGACTGGAAGTGCACTCGTCTGAAATTATATGACCATAGTAAATTGAAAAAGAAGACAAAGGTACAATTTTCATGCAACTGGATATATATATATGTATGATGTGACACAAATTGCATCGGGTACCACAGCACTTAAAACTGCCTGTGTATTTTAACCATGTTTTTTGTTCCCTGTTAGATGTAACAAACAAATTAGGGGACAATATGTTACCTAAACTTGGTGCATTTTTAGATGCAAATCTTACTCCTTTGTCTAGTATCTGGGACAGCTTATCATCTTGGAATAAAATAGATATATGTTTTTTTTACAATGTGTAAGACCTGTTTATATTGTTTGCTGTACATAGTACTGAAAGTAATTGGATGATTGTCTGTACTTGTGTTATGTTTATTTTTGTTCTCCGTTGAGAACGAATATTTAATTCTAGGTTTGATGCTAATGAGTGCTTCTGTTCTCTGAAAATTGTTCTTGTTGTAGCCTCTGTTTAATAACCGCTGGGAAATCTGTTTCGCATCATTACTGTATATGATGTCATCAGAGCAAATTTGTCTTGCTTTTATATATTCCCCTATGGGGAGATTATGTGTTACATATAGAGGATGACAATTGGATGCTTGCAAAAGTGTGTCACCAGATACTAGTTTCCTGTAAAGATTAGTGTGGATACAGGTTTTGTGACTATTTCCAGTTAATGTAATGTCCAAAAAGGAAATTGTAGTAGGAGAATGTGAGAAGGTAAACTTGACATTGTAGGAATTGGTTTTGCTCCCATTGGGCAGCCTTAATGATGAAAATAAAATATCCCAACAAAAATAAAGAAATTATTGCTGTGCAGAAAAATTAATACATCCAAAATATAGTTGATTAAATCCACTGAAAAACTAGTGTAGTTTGTTTAATGATATTTGACAGCCTGCACTGCCAAGGTGTGTGGATTACATGTAAATAATGCGGACCACATCGCTTGTAACCCATGTGTAATTGTTCTGCCATCATATAGCATTCATGTATATTCTGGTAACATGGTGTCCACTGTCATTTGAGAAAAGATGTTTAATGATACTATTGTATTAATGTAGTATTTTTTCAAGATGGATTTTTCCTTGATCTGTAGGGTCTCTGGATACTGATCTATAGTTATTTGAATCCTGTAACATAGTTAATACCTCGGGTTTATAAAGTTCTTTGTCTAGAATAGTGATGGTTCCGCCTTTATCTGATGCTCCTATAATAATATGCGGATTTGCTTGTAGTTCTTTCATTGCTCGATGTTCTGATGGGGGTTAAATTGTCCATTTTTGTATCTTTGTGCTGTCCACATAATAAATAGAAAAATGGATTAGAAGTGGTTACAAAGTTAGCAGCCTGTGGTACAGAAAAATTTTACCCCGTTATGTTGATACATAGAGGCTTATTTACTAAGGGTCTGCGGCCGCATTTCGTCGGTTTTTCCAACGTTTTTGGGATTTGCACCACTGGGACAGGTATTTAACTGGGGATTGTGTCACACACAATGGGATTGTGGCCCGGCTGCGCTGGCTTTCATGCAACAGAAATCAGGGGGCAGGTCGTCGGAGTCCGGGATTTAAATTTTCAAAAATATATATGTCATGTAAACAATCCCTTTATGTCACAAATTGCATGGTACGGTCGTTATATAGATGACTTTCTACTAATATGGTCAAGTACCCCAGAAAACATATCAACTTTTGTACAATACTTGAATACCAATCCCTAGAATCTCAAGTTTACCTTCTCACATTCTCCTACTACAATTTCCTTTTTGGACATTACATTAACTGGAAATAGTCACAAAACCTGTATCCACACTAATGTGGATAACATCACATACAGTAATGCTGCGAAACAGACATAACCAGCGGTTATTAAACAGAGGCTATAACTAGAACAATTTACACTCATTAGCATCAAAACTAGAATGAGACTTCCGGTTCCGGCGCTGCCATGTGAGGAGGTGAGGAACGGAGCTCCCGACATCCCCTCACACAGACCTGCTAAGTACCGCGCAGAAAATAAACCAAAAGCGCCCAGAGCCTAGCCTTGCCCTACCTTATCACGCTGGGTGCATGGAGCGGTATCTCCTCCGAAGTGCACAGAAGGGGGAAGCAGCACCAGAGGAGAAGGAGCCGGGCCCAGCGCGCGTGGCCAAGATGGCGGCGGCAGCCGCGGCAACCGCAACGGCGACACCACAGTCTGATACAGACAAACAGGAGGTCAGTAACGGAGAGGGCAATGAAGAAACAATGTTAAGCCCTAATATTGCCAAACCGCCTGTTTCTCCCACACTGTCAGAAGCTCCGGGTGTTAATTACAGACAATTGGCGGTAGAAGTGGCACGTTTGTTAGCTGCTGACGTACAGAAAACTCTTGAGCTGACACTACAAGCCTCCTTTAATAGTTTGGGGGAAGAGATACAGCAGCATAATACACGTTTTGAAGAGTTGGAGTCAAGGATTTCAATGCTAGAGGATGATAGGGCAACGATGCAGACAGAAATGGAAAAAGTACAGGAGGATAATAAAGTACTGCTAGCCCGTGTAGAAGATCAAGAAAACCGTGGGAGGCGGAATAACCTGCGTATTGTGGGACTCACAGAATCTGTCAAACAAAGTGCTTTAAGGGCATTGTGTGAGAGGGAACTACCCTATGCGCTAGGATTGGAGCATATGTGTCGCATTGAACGAATCCATAGGATAGGTCCTGATCCTAACATCCAAGGGACCAATCGAGAGTCTCACCCCAAGAAACCCAGACAGGTTATTATGAGATTTCTGGATTACAATGACAAAATGGAACTGTTAAGGGCGTACAGGAGACGCAGACGCCCACTGACATATAAGGGCGAACAAGTTCTCATGTTTGAAGATTACTCGGCGGCGGTAGCACAGCAGCGCAGATCTTTCAGCGAACTCTGCTCCAAGCTATACAAGCACAAAATTAAATTTCAGCTAGCCTACCCGGCAATTCTTAGGGTCTTTCCTGAAGGCGCAAGACCCCAGGTATATCGCAATCCAGAAGAAGCAGAGGGGCAGCTGGCGTCTCTCTTCAGTTGCAGTTCGCCGCAGATGGAGAGCCCAAAACAGCGAGCTCAGAGGAGAAAATCAAGTGAAACGGCAACATCCTCGGATGAATATATGGAAAAAGAGGAGTCACCAAAAGCCCAAAGAGACCCCAAGCGACGTCAGGGAAAACCAGCACAAGATGTTTGGGGAGACTGAACACAGATAAGAATAAGAACATGATAGTGTGACTGTATGCTCATAAAGGGGCGAATAGTATTATTAGTATTATTGTTGTTACACAAAAGGTAATGGGCGTTCACATATTGAAGCAGGGGATGCAACCCCAAGGTAAAGGGGTGTCATTGAAGTGAGGGGAGGGGGGAGCAATGTGCACATGGTAGAAAAAAGAGAAGTCACGAACACCAACAAAGGGGGTTTGCAATGTCCTGGTCCAATAATTTTATTGGTATGGTGTGGGTTTGGGGTATTGTTTCTGTTGGGGAGTTTGGTTTTTCTGTTCAGGGGGGGGGGGGGGAGGGATGTGCCTGTGTGTTGTGCCCGGCTGCCGATCCGGATACCTGGTTGCCCTGGATCTTGGAGAGATAAATGGTGTGTCCTTAATGGTAACCCCAAAAAATATGTACAATTAAGATTATAACTTGGAATGTGAAAGGACTACGCTCTCCAAATAAACGTATGGCGATATTGCGTCACTTGAAACGAATGCGCCCAGATATAGTAATGCTTCAAGAGACTCACCTGGAGGAGCCAGATTTTGAACGAATGCACAAGATGTGGGTGGGCAGTGTGTTCGGATCGGCAGCCAGGAACAGGAAAGCGGGGGTCCTGACATTAATTAACAGGAATTTACCTATTCAAGTGTTAAAACATACCGCAGACCAAGAGGGCAGGATTTCATGTTTAACTTTATCATACTTAGGAGAAATATATGACTTGTATAATGTTTATGGTCCTAATGGAAGCTCTGGCCCCTTTTTCATTAAATTAGAGGAGGATATCCTGAAATCCAATTCCGCACATGTAATAGTGGGAGGAGATCTCAATGTTGTACACAATGTGGCAGAGGATAAACGAACTAGCTGTCAGCGGATGGCCCTTGGGAGGGGGGAAGATCGTGTGCTGACCTCATTCCTAGAGAAAACAAATCTGGGGGATGTGTGGAGACTCCAAAATCCAGAAGGTAGAGAATTTACCCATTTCTCCCATGCACATGGCACATGGTCGAGGATTGACTATATACTATCCTCATCCTTGCTAAGCAGACGGGTAACTGAGGCAAGCATAGGAGACTTGGTTATCTCTGATAATGCCCCGGTGGAGGTGCAATATGCGGACAGACATCCAAGGGGCTCGCATGTGACATGGAGATACCCAAGTTTCCTGTCCAAAGAGGAGGGATTCCAGGCCTTGTTGAAAGGTTGGTGGCTGGAGTTCAGTTCCACTCATGAACAGCATATAGATGATCCGGGACTCTATTGGGCGTCAGCTAAAATGATGGTTAGGGGGCGAATCATGGCATATGTTAAAACAAAGAAAAGAGAAGCTCACAAAAAATTCCTTATAGCAAGCCAGCGGCTCCGAGAGGCGTACTCCATTTTTTCAGAGACGCAACAAGAATCCGCAAAAGATAAATGGGTACAGGCAAAAGGCGAATTTGAGACATGGGTAGAACGGAAAGAAGGATTCTATCGTGCAGAGTGGGAAACAGATCTTCATAAATTTGGGGATAAAGCAGGAAAACTTTTGGCAAAACTAGCGAAAGGGAAATATACAATCCCCCATATAGGAGCACTTCGCGACCAATCAGGTGGGATTAAAAAACAACCTCAGGAGATCAATTCTCTTTTCAGGGATTATTATGAGCAATTATATCAGGACGATAGCCGTCAGATGACGAAAGGGAAGGAATTCTTAGATAGAATTGAAATGCCCTCCATAAGCGAAGATCAGCGGAGGGAACTTAATGCGCCAATATCTGAGGAAGAAGTGCAAATGGCGATAAGATCGTTGACAGGGGGGAAATCTCCAGGGCCTGATGGCTATCCTGGTGAGTTCTACAAGGGTATGTGCGAACAAGTTGTCACACCACTATGTAATTATTTTAATTCAATACTAGAAACAGGGGAAATTAGGAGAGACTCAAAAAATGCATACATTAAATTACTGCCAAAGCCGGGTAAGGATCCTTTAAGCCCAGGGTCCTACAGGCCAATATCGTTAATAGATGTTGATATGAAGCTATTTTCAAAAATATTAGCCCAGCGATTAGCAGGACTGTTACCGGGACTAATAGGGAAGTCCCAAGTGGGTTTTGTGAAGGGGAGGGCTGCCGTGACGAATATCCGTAAGGTTCTTGCGGTGTTGGACAGGGTCCAGTGCCATCCTCAGGCAGGAGAGAGACCAACATTAGTAGCCCTAGATGCCGAAAAGGCTTTTGATAATGTTCGATGGGATTGGCTGGGGATGGTACTGGATCGTATGAAAATAACAGGAAAATTCCGCACTTACCTTAAAGGGATATATAACAATCCGACAGCACAAATTAGTACACCAGGGTTTTTATCAGCTCCCTTTAAATTACAAAAAGGAACACGCCAAGGTTGCCCCCTATCACCACTCCTTTTTGATATTGCACTAGAGCCATTAGCTAGATATTTTGAAGATTCTGATTTATATGAGGGCATCTATATCAGGAAGGAAGTGGTGAAAATTGCGTTATTTGCGGATGACGTAATTTTATTCTTATCGGATCCTATGAGACACCTTCCTGGGATATTCTCAGTAATAAAGGAATTTGGGGAATTCTCTGGATACAGGGTAAATGTAGGGAAAAGTGAAGTTTTAGAACTGAAACAAACGGCTAACGTTAGGGATTGGAATGAGCTTTCTTTAGGAATAAAACCATCTGCCCATGAGATCAAATATCTTGGCATTAAAATAGGTAGAAATCCAGGATCTCTATATAAGCTAAACTATCCCCCTCTAATATCTAAAATAATAATGGAATTGGAAAGATGGAAGAACTTACCTCTATCACTGCTAGGAAGATGCCATTTAATCAAAATGATGAGCTTTTCTAAAATATTGTACCAACTACAGACCCTGCCACTATTGTTACAGCACAAAGATGTCAATAGGCTTAATAAGGCCTTCACACAATTTATATGGAGAGGGGGTAGAGCAAGAATAGCCCTGCAGAAACTAATGCTCCCAAAAATTGAGGGAGGTTTGAATTTTCCTAATATTAGGGGATATAATTTAGTCTGCCTTTTTCGCCATGTTTTGGATTGGCATCACAGGGCCTCTTCCCACTCAAACTGGGAGTTGGAAAGGGATCTGGCAGATCCTTGGGATTTGATGGCGTTAATGCATACGAGATGGTCAAAAATGCCAAAAGAAGTAAAGTCTTCCATCTTGTTAAGAGATACCATAATTACGTGGAAAAAAGTGAGAGGCTTATATGGGTTACCATTTATGATCTCCAAACATATGCCATTGATTAAACACCCAGAATCACCTTGGCAAGGCCATAGGGGGGAGCGACTGGAATGGGGGGAGGGGATTGAAGCAAAAGCAAAGGCATTAATGAACGAAGAAACACACAGTTGGTATAAGGCCTCGGATATAATAGTTCAATATAATTTGTCATTTCAACGGCAACTAGAAATTTTTCAAATACTGTCCTTCTGTAGGGAAAGGGTGAGAGACATTAGAAAGGAACTTTCTGATCAGGTCTTTGAGGGTCTTTTAAGTATCGCTCCAGGGCACTACACAATATCCTTCCTATATGCAGTAATGCGGCAACAACTCTGGGGTAGGGCGACTTCGGATCTTTTTAAAAAATGGGGGGAGAGATTGCAAGTGACGGACCCAACCATGCTCATTTTGCAAGGATGGGCAACAATTAGACACGTTATAGTTAATGAAAGATGGAGGGAAACTTACTTTAAATTGATGCATGGGGCAATATACGGCCTAAATATTCTCCCTTCACCCTCCAGACCTGATCGTATTACAGAATGTCAGAAATGTGGAGCAACTTTGCCGGATTTATGGCATGGTATGTGGACATGTGCAAATATTCAAGGATACTGGTCCCAAGTTGTTGAGTATATAAATAGAAACTGGGACACAAACATCACAAGGAGTCCAGGAGAATGTTTATTTCATGACATTGGTGACCAAAATGAGGAGAGAGAGGTTGAAGGGGAGGGAGAAAGGAAAATAGTAGAAGGAAGAGTTTCGAATAAGTTGCGATTTCCACATGTGGTGTTGCTAGTAGCTAAACGCTGTGTCCTCTCCCATTGGTTAAAGAGTTCATCGCCCACAGTCCTAGAGTTGATTGAACAGCTAAAACGTTTGATAAACATAGATAGGATAGATACTTTGCGACATAAGGAAAAGGGAGCAAAAGCCTTTTTCCAGAAGTGGAAAATATTTTTGCTAAAACATTATAGTAGACAGGATATAGTGGAATTCATGACTCCCTTCCAGTATACTCAATGGTATTGTCAAGAGGATCTTAGAGGTAGATTAGGAGGACTTAAGATCTAGTGGGGCGGACCGGGGTTTCTGGGGGGGTGGTGGGGAGCAACATGCAGGCACATGAGGGAGAAGGGGAGGGAATGTTCTTGTTTTGTTGTATTTTTATGCCTTAAGGGACTGTATTGTCCAGATGATGGGTTAGTGAAGGAAACAGAAGAGCGATCATACACAAATGTAAATGATATTGAAAAGCTATACTGTTTCAAAATGGCAAAGCTGTTTGTATGTATTTTTTTAAAGTACTAAATGAAAATGAATAAAAAAATTTTCAGTTGAAAAAAAACTAGAATGAAATATTTTTCAATGGAGAACAAAAATAAACATAAACACAAGTACAGACAATCATCCATTTACTTTCAGTACTATGTACAGCAAACAATATAATCAGGTCTTACATATTGTAAAAAAAAAACATACAGTATATCTATTTTATTCCAAGATGATAAGGTATCCCAGATACTAGACACAGGAGTAAGATTTGTATCTAAAAATGCACCAAGTTTAGGTAACATATTGGGGCATATTTACTTACCCGGTCCTGTCGCAATCCCCGATCCGGACTGTCCGACAGGGATGAAGTCCGGCGCGATTCACCAAGATGGTGCGCCCGATATCCTGCATGTGTCGCTTCCCCGCTGAGGTCCCCCAGAGTTCACCTTCTTCTTCCTGGTGTATTTGAGTGCATTGTCTTGCGACACAATTTGAATTTTAAATCCTGCGCTTAGTCTGAATCAGTCGGGTTGTCCGACGGCCATACCACCCAATTTGTGTTGCATGAAAGTCGGCGCGATTGCACCAAAATCTGATTGCGTGCGCCAAAAACCCCTGTTAAATGCGGCACTAATCGGAAATAGTCAGGAAACCCGACGGAAATGCGGTCCACGGACCCTTAGTAAATGTGCCCCATTGTCCCCTAAATTGTTTGTTACATCTAACAGAGAACAAAAACATGGAAAAACACGAAGGTACCACTTCTTACTTGCAAGTCACTCCTAATGAAAGGGTATTCTGACCAAGGAGGGGCGGGGATTGGACACGAGTGCTACGATCCCATGAGGCATTTTGGATTCTAGTATTACAAACACGTTTTCCTTCTGGTCTCAATTATAGAACTTATTTACCGTATATACTCGAGTATAAGCCGACCCGAGTATAAGCCAAGACCCCTAATTTTACCACCAAAAAACTGGGAAAACCTATTGACTCGAGTATAAGCCGAGGGTGGGAAATGCATTGGTCACAGACCCCCCCCAGTATATAGCCAGCCTGCCCCCTGTAGAATACAGCCTGCCCAGCTTGCCCCCAGTAGTATACAGCCAGCCCAGCCTGGCCCCAGTAGTATACAGCCTGCCCCCTGTAGTACACAGACTGCCCAGCTTGCCCCCTGTAGTATACAGCCTGCCCAGGTTGCCCCCAGTAGTATACAGCCAGCCCAGCTTGCCCCCAGTAGTATACAGCTTGCCCCCGGTAGTATACAGCCTGCCCCGCATTAAAAAAATAAACTTATATACTCTGGTGCCCCTGATGTGCAGCGCTGCTCCGCCGATGTCAGCCCAGCTCCTCTTTTTGCTTCCGCGCCCGTCTTCTTTCTTCTGCTGGGCGCCGCCATAGCTCTCCCATAGCCGGCAGGCGCATAGGATGACGTGCCGCTGCTGACGTCATACTAGGCGCCGCCCGGGGGAAAAACATGGCGGTGCCCAGCAGAAGAAAGAAGAGGGGCGCGGAAGTATTTTTTACTCTGCATTGACTGGTATATAAGCCGAGAGGATGTTTTTCAGCACATTTTTTGTGCTGAAAAACTCGGCTTATACACGAGTATATACGGTATTGTATATATATTGATCCAGGAAATTGTTCTATTGTTTTCTATTGTCTTCTTTTTCAAGTTACTATGATCATGTGATTTCAGACAAGTGCACTTCCGGTCAGTTTGCCATATGCTTAAATACTCTGTGCTAGAACATATCATAAGGCTATGACTAAGGACAGTGAACTGTCCTAAACCGTCAGAAAAGTTTTATATTATTCTTTTTAAAGAAATATCCTAATAAAGTGGAATTTTTATCTGCGTGAAGATTTTCCTTGCCTGGATGCTGGACTACCAATGTTTTTTTTTGCATGTAATTCCTGGTCCCTGCACAGCATGTCCGAGCACCGGCTGAATATTATGGCTGACACCCTGAGATGTTACATTATGTTCAACAAAAGAGCAGGTAAGTATTTCTTAATTATTTTTTTAATGCTTTCAAACTGACAACTATATTGTGTTGTAAATGTGACAGGTTTGGTTTTCTTGGTTTGACCCATATGAAGAACACCTTTGTTCTTACTATTCAAAAGTTCTGAACTTGGTTTATTCTTTACCTTATTGTATGCTAATGTAGTAAGTTGTTAATTTCTAACCAACCTCTTTCTTTTAATCTTACACTAACAATTTTGGCTTCCTCAGTGAAGTTAGTATTATTCGAGCAATTTCGTTTGGTCCTAATAAATTCCCCATAAAGGATGTTTGTGGTAACATGCTTCGGTTGACATGATGTCAATGACAAAATAGAATTGCCCGCTATTGGTTTTCTAAATGGTAAAACCACAATATTACTCCCCTCTATGTAGTCTGAAAAGGCAATACTCAGGTTTCCAAGTTCATAAGTGAATCTGAGATTCATAAAATTTCTTGGAAACTCTGTTTTGTGCCATCCTTATGAGGTCATCAATAAATCTGCCCATCCATCTAATATTCTTTTTAAAAGGGTTGTAAGGGGATAACACAAAAAAATCTTCCCAACCTATCATATATATATTTGCAAGTGAGGAAGAAAACCTGGTTCCCATAGGGGCCACCCTCACCTGCAAATAGAAATTACCGTCAAACATGAAAAAGTTGTTTTCCAACAGGAATTTACTGGCCATCACGATAAATTCTTTTAGAGGTTGACTATATGTACTGTATAACTCTATATGTCTCTCCAGGATTCTAATCCCTAGTTTGTGAGGAATGGAAGGGTAAAGTGCCACAACATCACAAGTAGCTAGACTGCACCCATCCTTTTTATCCATTTTGTCAATTATTTATTTGCTCTAGTGTATCCCTGAGGAAACTGAAGTGACTTTCATTAATGGCTGTAAAAAGTAATCCAGTCACTCACCAAGATGCTCTCCCAAAGATCCATTCCCCTACAATAGGGCGAAGAGGAGGGGGAACCTTTTATGGATCTACGGGAGAGAGTGAAATATCGGAGTGACCGGATGATCAATGTATAAGCCGTCCCCTAATTTCATGCTAATGGCCCTCATCTGAAAGCCTTCCTCTAGAAGACATTTGTGTGCGGTTTTACAAGAGAATGTAGGAAGTCTGTGATATGTCAGGGAGTCATGTAAAGTTCATTGACTCAATTTCCTATATAGCGTTGCATCCATAACTACGATGGAGCCCCCTGGTCTCACCAGTAAATCCGTATTTTCTTTAAGGTTATGTATAGCTAATTGTTCAACTCGTGTAAGGTTGGAATGTTTAGGGGTTTTATTATTACTGGAATTTTTTAGCAATGTTAAATCCTGTCCTACTAGTTCCTGAAACCTGTCTAACTCAGCTGTTCTGGGAATCAAAGGATAAAACCCAGAATTACTGGTCAGAAAGGGTTTAGGAACATGGTTATTCTCCAGTGCACTAGCAGGTCTTCTAAGGATTAATACAGCTTCTTGCTCTCTAAAAGAAACAAATTTTCTTCTGACAAAGTATTTAGTTCACTACCACAGATAACTCCAATTGTATCATCATTATCACAAACAATATCATTATTTGCAAAGTTTTTCTTACATCCAAAATTGTATTAACCCCTGTGTCATTATAGGAAGTTATACCTTTGTAACGCTTTAACATATCCAGGGGATTTTGAGATTGTACTTCATGATGATATCTTTTGTATTTAGTAATGAAAAAAATTTAAATTTGGCAAAAAGTTCAAAATTTTCTGCTTTTCAGGCAAATAGACATAGCACCCAAATAACATTATAACTAACATTTCCTGAATGTCTGCTTTATATATCGGCATAGTGTTTTATGCATCCTCTCTCTTTTCTAGGTTGTTAGGAGGTTCAGAATTGTGGGTGCAATTTTTCAGATTTTTATGAAAATCGCCAAAACCCTTATTTAGAGGCACCTGCTCAGCAGTAAAATCCCATAAATCATGCCATTTTAGAAACTACACCCCTCAATGTGTGAAAAATCAACTTTGAGAATTTTATTTACCCTTTAGATGCTTCACATGTGTTAAAACAAAATGAAGGTGTAATTTACAAGCTGTAATTTATTTTACACAATATATTAATTTTGGGCAAAAAGTAAACGTCACAAAGTATTAAATAACCAAAAACTCCACAAAGTTTGATACCTAATTTCTCCAGAGTATGAGGATGCCCAATATGTGGTGGTGACTGCTGTATGGGCACCCGGCCGGGCATAGAATGGAAGGAGGCGCCATCCAGAGCAGATCTGCAATGTCACATTTTACAGGCTATAAAATGTTTACTGTAATTTGGACATATTGAGGATTATTTTTTGTGGATGAGATCCACTTTTCAGGTACATCATTTCTGGGGGGTTTAATAGCTAATAATCAGATTTTATTAACTCTTCCTTGGTGGTAGTTAAAAAGAAAAAATCAGTAATTCTAGTTTATGGATTTTAGAATTTTTTCCCCTACGTTCACCGTACCATAAAAATAAAGTGTTATCTTTATTCTATGGTCATCACGATTACAGCGATAACCATAACAAAGCCATATAAATGGGGTAACTTGTTATGCAGAATATAGAACTCATTTTGTGGGAAATTTGCTTGTTTTTGCATCGCCATGTAACAATGTGCAGTACATTTATATTTTTTCATTTACAGAGCTGTTTTAGAGCTTTTTTTTGCAGGACAAGCTGTACTTTTTCTTGGTATCATAATGGGGTAAATGTTACTTTTTGATCACTTTTTAAGCGCTTCTTATGAGGTAAGATGTGAAAATTTCATAATTCTTGTGAAGTTTTTTGGCGTTTTTTTTACAGTGTTCACTGTAAGGGTTCAGTGATTTTTCAATTTTATTTTATTGTACGGGTTGTTACAGATGTTGTGATACCCAATATGTTGTGTTTTTTGGGTGATTTCTACTTTTTTAATGTTTTTATTTGATTATTGAATGGGATGGGACTTCAGGGGACTTTTATTCTTTTTTAATAATTTTTTTTATTTCACTTGTTTTAAACTTTTTTTTTACTGTTTTATTTTGTCGCAGGGTGGGACATGAACAAGTGATCATTTGATCACTTGTTCATTGTAATATACTGCAATACTAATGCATTGCAGCATATTACAGTCAGCCTATGTATTCTGCTTAGGCTGACAGGCTGCACTGTTAGATCGTGCACAGTGCACAATCCTAACAGGCAGCTACTATAGGCAGCCCTGGGGTCCTTATCCCTATGGCAACATTCGGCACCTCCGTGCCCTGTTCTACTAGTTCCTGAAACTGTGTAACTCAGCTGTTCTGGGAATCAAAGGATAAAACCCAGAATAACTGGTCAGAAAGGGTTTAGGAACATGGTTATTCTCCAGTGCACAGTCACTGGATAGTTGTCTACGGGTTAGCACAGCTTCTTGTTCTCTAAAATCTACAAAGAGATTTTCTTCTGACAAAGTATTTAGTTCACTACCACAGATAATTCGGTCTCCAATTGTATCATCAGTATCACAAACAATATCATTATTTGCAAAGTGTTTCTTTATAGTTAAATTACGTACAAATTTGTTTACATCCAAAATTGTATTAAAGAGATTAAAGTCCTGAGTAGGAGCAAAGCCTAATCCCTTGCTCAACACTGAGATTTCATTTTCAGTTAAATTGCAACTGGAGATATTAAAGTAATTTTCGGGTCTTTCCTTCTTGACTAGTTGTCATTTTTTTTAATTTTCTTGTTTGGCTGTGTTTCCTCCCGTCCCTTCTCCCCCGTTTTTTGAAGAATTAACTCTTTGTGGGGTGGATGTAGATGTAGTCATCCTTTCGTTAATTTAACAATTGGATAAACCTGGAAAAATAAAATCTTTTGCTGGCCGAACAGATGAACTGTCATCCTTATCTGAAAACTTCCTCAAGATCTTTTTTTAGAGTGCCACTTCTTTAGTATTGATTCTAATCCAGAGGTACCATAGGATCTCATTCAATCTTTCCAATCATACATGATATTATTTTTATAATCCATAACATCCCACTGGAATTTTTTCTTCTTAGATTTGAGAGAGATATATTTCTCTACAAGACGCGATTTTGAACCAAGCAGACACCATTTTTGTCTCAAGCCTGGAGAGACAGTTCTGTCCTTGATTCTTGTCCTATATTTTTGTTTCAGCACCATCTTATCTTATGTTTTGGCCTCACCAAGTAGCCATCAGGTTCTTCTTCTCAGGACTTTTAGTAAAAACATTCCATCTCCTTGAAGACAGTGCTCGGTGTGAGGAATAATATGTAAAGTTCATCTGCATGTTTTGGGAAAGTTAATTTATGGGGAGATATTCAAGCTGGCCAATAGCATTGCAGTATTTTATCACCTTTTCACGCCCCTGTGCAGATGATTTTCTGTGTTTTTATATATGTGGCTGCATGTTAATAAAGATTGTGAGTCTGCATTTTGTAAGAGACTGGTGTGTCTTGGTTTTTGCTCTCATCCCAGTACCGGCAGCCATTTTTGGCTAAAAGGGTTCTTTTGAAATTCACCTTACAACTGCAAGGCGGTTTTAAGCCCGATCTTTTACAGTTTCAACTATAGTATTCTCCAAATTAGCCAATTAATTTTTAATGTCACTCATAACACTGTCCATAGTTACAGCGGGTTCACTCTCTTGTATTTGTTTTTTCACACTTCAATGTCCATATCAATGTCCTTAAGTATATCATGTTCATACTGTATTATTAAATTCATTTATTTAGTAGAGCATTCACTGAGTAAATCATTCGACTCACCCATGCACTTGAACTTGAACATGAACTGCAATCTCTCTTTCAATATAGGTTTTCAAGGTGTCCGAGTCCCACCAAATCCAGAGTTCACACGCATGGTGTTTTAGCAATTGTTGTTTGTAGCCTGAAGAGTTTTTAGACATAATACACACTGATGTGTCTTCATTGAATATGGCAGCCACTTTGCTGCAGCGTTCGGTAATAGTTAGTCCAATTAGTTGGCTTGACACGGGTGTATCCATCTATTTTGTGCTTACCCGGAAACTTGTAGCATGGAATTGGGCGGGAGGAGCAGACTCTGGCATCAGGCAGAAGGAGTGGAGCGTGGCATCAGGCAGGAAGAGCAGTGCGTGTCATTGGGTGGAAGGAGTGGAGCGCGTCATCGAGTGGAAGGAGTGGAGCGTTGCATCAGGTGGGGGAAGTGGAGCGTGGCATTGGGCGGTGGAGGTGCAGCGTGGTATCGGACGGTGGGACAGGTGGCAGCAACCGTGATTGTTACACCACTTCGAAAAAGATCCATGATGTAAAAGAACTAACCACTAACACGTTTTATGTTTTTGTCCTCTATTGTTTATTGTCATTTAAGTTATATTTTATGTGATTGCTCAATACTACATAATTGCGTGGCACCATACACCATCACATGCTCTATTCCTTTTTGCATCAGAATCACTTTTAGGATTTAAGATTTCAAGCACTCTGGTCATCATGGATGAAATAAGTTATTTATTTTTAGTGAGATGATATTATCAGTCATATTGGCTACTATTAAATATAAGCGTGGTAAGTTATATTTTGTATGTTTCTCTATATATTTTACATGTTTTCTACATGTTTTTACATATTTTGCTCAATATACACATATTCATGGGTAAGATGGATAAGCAATACTAATTACAAAGGAGAACTCTAACTGTATAATGTAACTGAGATTTTATTCTCTGTTATACTGTTTTCCTGACACAAGGGGGGGAAGAGTCATCATTATTCGGGTGTTGATGCAATTCAATGGTGTTTTCACTCTGTGTGTTATCCTGATTTTATGACACCAGAGGGCGTAAGAGTACTCACAGCTCTACTGGTGAGCTAAAGGCTTCTCCTACAGACACTTCCTTTTTCTTTTTTGCTTCATTATAGTCGTTATGTTCTTGTACACAGGGGGCAGTATTATAGAGGTATATTTCAGTATATAAGGGGCAGTATTATAGTAGTTACATTCTTGTACATAGGGGGCAGTATTATAGTAGTTATATTCTTGTACATAGGGGCAGTATTATAGTAGTTATATTCTTGTACATAGGGAGCAGTATTATAGTAGTTATATTCTTGTACATAGGGAGCAGTATTATAGTAGTTATATTCTTGTACATAGGAAGCAGTATTATAGTAGTTATAGTCTTGTACATAGGGGGCAGTATTATGGTATTTATGCAAACAAAGAAAAAACAAATTGTGTCAGCTCACCTAGTCTGTAGCTCCAAAGTGCGGGGCCGTGCTCGATGGGTTAACCCGGTCCAATCCCGGGGACTAGCGGTAATGGCACACAAAAATCGGAAGGTCCTTCAGCATCAGGCAAAGGGTTGGTAAAATCAGGAAAAAATTTTTATTGAAAAAACGTCAAAGTTAAAAGTGATCACAGGGAAAAACACAGGTTACGCCTTTCAGACCCCATCCGTGGGTCCTTAGTCATACCTCAAAGTTGAAAAATGTGGAGACCAGGTTTATAGAGGAAAAGGAAGCACGTGATCAGAAGGTGCTCCACCTCTACACACCAGCTGTCCACAGTGATAGCTAATGAGGAGCTGCAGAATAAGCAAAAAAGAACAGGTATACCAGTTGTTATACAAAATAGAAAATCACCTCAGATGACATATAATACTTTCCGCTGTATTATTTGTCATCTGAGGTGATTTTATATGAGGTATGACTAAGGACCCACGGACTTTTTGCCCCAGGGGCAGCAGTCATCCCCGGACACTGTGCACATCTACTTTTCACAACGGTAAGGACTGGTATTTTGATGCTTCATTTGGCTTTATACTTACTGTTACAAGGCACGAGCAATGCTATGCCATTATAAATTGCACGAGGCAATGCCAATATGAGACTTGCTTTCCATGCATACCAGCCCAGTTATATTATACAACTCTATGTGCAATCTTTTGTGTCCGGGTATGACTGTTTTCTTTCTCTGCTGTATGTTCACCTTCTAACCCTGTCATACAATTTTTAACAAATGTTCAACTGTGATTTTGTGTTGTAGTGTACATATAATAAAATTTGTGATTTTTATAACCAGTTTCATAGTTTTTTGCCTCACCTCTTTTTTCCTCTCATTGAGGGGTACTATAGGCTATATATCATGCTTTACTTAGCAGCCATTTGTAATTCCAAGCTCCCGTGTGTAATGTGTTACATGCTGACTAAGCTCAAGGTTTCAAGGTATGTTTGCTTCATAATACATCAAATCAAATGGTAGGTTTCCTTTAAAGGGGTTTTCCCACGAACAAAAGTTAGGCCCCATCCACTGAATAGGTCCTAACTTGCTGATCAGTGGGGGTCTCAGTGATGACAACCCCACAGATCACGAAAGCGAGGGGTTCCATGGGGTCCCATGTACCTCTGTCAGACCCCTTGTCGCTCCATCAGACTAATGGAGCAGACGGCCGCGCTTGGCCATTCTGCTCCATTAATCTCTATAGGCATAGCTCCCAACCGTCCCGATTTTGATGGGACTTTCCCGTTTTTCTTACCTCTGCCCCGCGTCACGGGCAGCTATGAGATTGTCACGGATTTTCCCCCCAGGTCCCGGCGCTGTGTCCCCATAGTAAATACTTTGAAAGCCAGAACTGATTTTCTACAGACATCGGGCAGGGAATCCTTTTCAGAGAAGTGTCGGGCTTAGCGGAGAGCAGGGACCGCGTCATCAGCTTCAGATCAGCATCTGTCCATATATAGGGTGGCACGGTGGCTGAGTGAGTAGCACTTCTGCCTTGCAGCACTGGGGTCCTGGGTTCAAATCCCACCCAGGTCAACATCTGCAAAGAGTTTGTATGTTCTCTCTGTGTTTGCGTGGGCCTTCTCGGGGTACTTCGGTTTCCTCCCACACTTCAAAAACATGCTGTTAAGTTGTTTAGATTGTGAGCCCCATGGGGACAGGGACCAATTTGATATGCTTGTGCAGCGCTGCGTAATCTGTGTGTGCTATATAAATAAAGAATTATTATTATTATATGGTCACTGCATCTCCTAGAGTTCCCCCAAAACAGATATCGGGCAGGGAATCCTTTTCAGAGAAGTGTCGGCTTAGCTGAGAGAGCAGGGACCACGTCATCAGGTCTGATCAGCATCTGTCCATATATGGTCTCCAGGGCTTCCCCAGACACAAGCTCTTTATTTAATTAAATAAAGTTTTGGCCAGGCTGAGATTCAAACCTGGGACCCTCTGCACTGCAGACAGGAGCTTAACTAACTGAGCTATAAGCCCAGTGCTACAGAGCTGAGGATTTCTGGTAACTAAGAAGTGTTATCTGCCATTTACACTGTGACACAGACTTACTGCACTAATATATAGAGAGGGATCTTCTCAGAGATTATAATTGTAATTATTGAGACTATTATTATTATTATTATTATAAATTTTATTATTTTTATTATTATGGAGATGATTATTAATAATAGTAAAAATAATAATCATCTCAATAATAATAATAATAATAATCTCCATAATAATAATAATAGTCTCAATAATTACAATAATTTCTGAGAAGATCCCTCCCTATATACCAAGGCATTAAATCTGTGTCACAGTGTAACAGTAGTCATAGTTCTTAGTTACCAAAATTCTACACCTTGTTAATTGCTGAGATTATAGCTCAGTTGGTTGGGGCACTGTGTCATTATTATACATGGACACTGCAGGTTCTGGGTTCTAATCCCAATGAGGATAATATATATATATTTTTTTTTATTGAGATCATTTTTATTATTATAATATGGCTAAAATTTGGGGCGTGGCCAGGGAGTGATTGGGGGTGTGGCTACGAGTGCCGCCATTTTGTCTCTCTTTCCCTTTCACAAATGTTGGGAGGTATGTCTATAGGGCTGATGGAAATTGCCGAGCGCTGCAATTAGACCCTAACTTTTGTTGTGGGAAAACCCCTTTAACGTTCTCCATTTCAAAAAGGGAGGTATTCTGTAACCTGTGTACAGTAGTTCAGTGTCTTCCCTGTGTATATGTGTTTTGTTATGTATATATGTGTACAACATGTTCGTTTATATACAGATATAACATGTATATTTAGGTGAAATGTGTGTGTATATAGAGGTATAACATGAAATAGTTGTATATATAGGTGTAATGTGTGATGTATATACAGGTATAGCATGTAATAGGTGTATATATAGGTGTAATATGTGATATATGTGATGTATATACAGGTATAAAATGTAATTGGTGTATATATAGGTGTAATATGTGATATATAGGTATAATATGTAATAGGTGTACATATAGGTGTAATATGTGATATATAGGTGTAATGTGTGATGTATATACAGGTATAGCATGTAATAGGTGTATATATAGGTGTAATATGTGATATATGTGATGTATATACAGGTATAAAATGTAATTGGTGTATAAATAGGTGTAATATGTGATATATAGGTATAATATGTAATAGGTGTATATATAGGTGTAATATGTGATATATAGGTATAATGTGTGATGTATATACTGGTAAAACATGTAATAGCTGTATATATAGGTGTAATATGTGATATTTAGGTATAATATGTAATAGGTGTATATATAGGTGTAATATGTGATATACACTCACCGGCCACTTTATTAGGTACACCTGTCCAACTGCTCGTTAACACTTAATTTCTAATCAGCCAATCACATGGCGGCAACTCAGTGCATTTGAGTGCCTTTGAACGTGGCATGGTTGTTGGTGCCAGAAGGGCTGGTCTGAGTATTTCAGAAACTGCTGAATCGCTGCAATGTGCAGCAAAGACTTACCGGCTATGGAGAGGGCTCTGCCCGCAAGCCCTCTCCATGCACCGGGACCCGGCTTGCGCCGTACTACTATGGCGCAAGTCGGGAAGGGGTTAATGACTAGGCCCTTTTTGTAACTGTGTTTCCATCTTTTCAAGAATCCATATCTTTTTGATTTATCCATGTACAGAGTAGTATGAGGACTTTGTTTTTTTTTGCTTAACACATTGTACTTGTTAGTGAATATTCCATGCTGTGTAGTGGGAAAAAAAATTCTACATGCATTGTAGGCAAAATAGGCAAAAAACAACATTTGCACCAATTTCTTGTGAACTCTGTTTTTAAGACTTTCACTTTGATATTTTGCTTTTCGTGTTTTAATAGATTTTTAAAAATTAAAATATTTTTAGTTTTCCTGATGCTAAAAACTTTTTGGCAGCTGTATATAGTAATTACTGGTGGGGGGGCTGTATATAATTATTGTTGGGGGTGGAGTGGGTGTATATAGTTAGCTATTGTTAGGTAGCTGTATATAGTTATTGCTGGGGGAGGCTGTATATAGTGATTGATGGGAGGCTCCATATAGTGATTGATGGGAGGCTCCATATAGTGATTTCTGGGGAGGCTGTATATAGTGATTGATGGGAGGCTGTATGTAGTGATTGCTGGGAGACCATATTTAGTGATTGCTGGTTGCCTGTATATATTTATTGCTGGGGGGGTGTATATAGTGATTGCTGGGAGACTGTATATAGTGATTTCTGGGGGGCTGTATACAGTGATTCCTGGGGGACTGTATACAGTGATTGCTGGGGGGCTACATATACGAATTTCTGTTTCCTGTCTGGACTAAACTCAATGGGGGCCCCCCACTAAGTTTTGCGCCCAGGGACCCCTACCAACCATAATCCGGCCCTGGCATGATTAAGGTTAACAGTGTTAACAAATGCATATGTTAACATAGCATTAATACATGTTAATGTTCTGTTAACACATGTGTTTTGTAAACACAATGTTAACAGCTATGTCATGCAAATCTCCTCTTCTAAGCTGTTTTGATGCATTTGAAAATACACGCGTTACTGCCCAGTGTGAACACGCTCAAAGAGATGGCACTGTATATACACTGTTCTATGTGTGCAGAATCCGATTCATTAGAATTTAGGGGAGCCTGAGCTCTGTCTTTATTTGTGCATTCAATCTTTCATACATACATCATACATACTATTATAGTCAAACAGTTCTGCTACATCCCACTCCTAGTGTGTATTTGGATGACCTGAAGTGTGTGATTAGTCACATGCTTACGACCTCACTGCAGGTCCTTGATCATGAATGTGCAAGTGACCCCTCCCAACAACACCCACCCACTCTCCACTCCTCCATCTAGCTACGGATTCACATGGCAACCAACCAAAAAGACAGTCAGAGATAAAAGGTAATTGCTAGCTTCTAGCTTACAAATGACTGCAGAAAGCTAATAAGTCTAAATTAGAGAATTGCTTATTTTGGCTTAGTGCAAAACTAGGCAAAAGTTTTTATACTTTACAGTTGTATTTTAGTCCTTCATGTATGTTGTGTTCTTAGCTAGAGGATAATTTGCGCCCTAGGAGAACACTTTTTCTGCCTGCCTTTTGTGTTGTTCCATTAAAGTGCTCATATTGGGGCACATTTACTTACTTTACAGAAAGTGCATTGTCCGTGTATAATGCACCGTGCCGCGATTTACTAGGATCGTGCGCCTGATATCCTGCATGTATCACTTCCCCGCTCAAGTCCGACAGAGTTCACCTTCTTCTTCCTGGTGCATGTAAGTGCATTGTCTTGCGACACAATTTGAAAGTTAAATCCCGCGCTCCGTCCGAATCAGTCGGATTGTCTGATGGCACACCTCCCGATTTGTGTCCCTTTAAAGCCAGCACAGCTGCGCCAAAATCCGATCCCATGCAACACAAGGCCCTGTTAAATATCTGTCACAGCCGCACAAAACCCAAAAACGTCAGGAAGTCCGACAAAAGTGCGTCCGCGGACCCTTAGTAAATAAGTCCCATTATCTTATTAACACTAAACCATGCCGTATAGAAAGAGATAGATTAGATAAGACTTTATTAATCCCCAAGGGGAAATTATTTTGCTTCAGTCATATGCACAAGATAAAACATATAAATACATACAATCAAGACATACAATAAAAACAACACAACATAAAAAGCGTATCAATTTCAAGATGGTAAATTAAATGATGTTCAATAGCCAGCAAGTTCCTTGCTATAAAGTGCAATACCTTTTTCTGAAGATATCTACCACCAAACAAGCTTTTCCTAGCATTCAAGGTCTCAAATACTAGATGACCTGGGTTGTTAATAATTGCCTTGAATTTCATCAAATCCTCCTATTGGCCACACTTGAAAAATTTTGGAACTTTGTTCCAACTACACGACCGGCCCTTCTGATAACTTTATCCAATGTGTTCATGTCCTTAACGTACATTCTTGAATATAAACAAACTGAGCGATAAAACATTGCACCGGCTAGCACTGTGTCATAGAGCATACGAAGTAGTTTCTTACATATATCAAACGACCTAAACTTGCATAAGGAAAATAGACAAAACATAGATAGAATTACACATGAATCCCGCAGGTCTGTATCTTAATGCTTGCAAGCAAGGACGCAGAAATGTTTCATATGTACATCCAGCCGTACAGAATCTGCCTCTTCTCCAAGGATATCCCTCAGTCTGTAATTATAAGGAAGATAATGGAAATTTTGGCAAATGCTTTTGCGACTTTTATTTCTTTCGTTTTCCACTGTCTTTCATTACAGAAATAAAATTATCTTTCACTAAGTTATATAGTAATATACAATTAACACACTTGATCATATGGTCAACTCCCCTTCTTACCATTCTATATTAAATCTACTCAACAGTTTTAAAACATGTATATTATTACACAATGGCCCCATCTGCCATGAGGCAAGATGAGAATCTCGCCTCAGGTGGCAGATGTCTGAGCCCTGAGATGGCGGCAAAATATAAGCTGACATGAAAAATCAATCGCTTCTGTATCTTTAAGATACAGACGCAAATGATGTACAGAGCGGCACAGATCCTTCTGTCTGTTTCGCTCTGGAGGGCTCAGGTAGTATGGGATGATGTCAGGTTGCCTGAATCCCAATACAAAGCAGAAGGTAGGAGAAGAGCTGGGTCTGGTGCTGGGGGCATTTCATTTTTCGCCCTCAGTCTTAGCAAATAGGCTAGAATCAGCCCTTCTTTACACCATTTCATACAGGGAGACCAAAATCTGAAAAAAAACTCCCTTAAAAGGAAAAAAAAAATTTGGCTTAGCATCTACCTTTTTATTATTAAATTTCAATCCCTGGATTTATATACTTTTATATGCATACTGCATAGGTTGTTTTTGTTTAAACTATTCTCATAGTAATTGGAAACTTGTTCTTGGGGTCTGTAATACTTTATACTCTACAAATTGACCTTTAACCATATAAACGCTGCAGTCCTATTTAATTTTTTAATTTCTGTTTTTTACTCCCCACATTCCAAAAGCTATAGCTTTTTATATTTTAAAGTTTACAGAACCAATTGAGGGCTTATTTTGTATAGAACAAATTGAACATCCTAGTGGCAGCATTTTATATTGCATTCCATATACTAGGAAGAAAATCTAAATGCAGTGAAATTGACAAAAAAAACCTAGTTGCACAATATTCTCACAAGCAGCTTTGTTTTTATAGTTGTAACTGCAACTGTTTAATCTTTGGATCGGTACAATTCTGACTACCAACTTTACATCGTTTAGTTCAATCTTTCAGAAAATAAATTCTCTATCATCTTATTCTGAAACCCACAACTTTTTATGTTTCGATGCATGGAGCTGTTTAAGGTGTCAATTTTTGCAGGACTAGATTACATTTTTATTGATACCATTTTGGAAGTCAAAATGGTGAAAATGCATTGATTCACTCCGCTATGTAATTGGTTGGTTTTTGTTTTAAATATTTTACTGCACTATACTTTTCCATGACTAAGGCTGCATTCACACGACCGTTGAAAAACGGCCGTATATACGGGCGTATATTCGTCCAGAATACGCTACCATTCATTCCTATGGGAGATACGGTGATACAAAGAATTGCCCTATTTGTCACCGTACCGTACCGTACCGTATGTGAGCCGTATAAAAAGATAGAGCATGTCCTATTTTTTCACGTTCTTGCGGCCGTATGCCCCATTGAAGTCTATGGGAACGTATAAAATACGGGTGACATACGTTGTGGCCACCGTATGCTGCCGTATATACGTTCTGTATCTAGGAATACCAGGAACTAGGGGAGGGGAGGACTTTCCTGGGAGTCAGAAGCAACATGGCTTATGTGCAGATGGAGAGGCTCCTGGCTCTGGTGCAAGCGCACCCTATCCTATGGGATAAGCGTTTGGAAGACTTCCACAACCGTGCCCTCAAGCACAAAAAGTGGGAGGAGATAACTGCAATACTGTTGCCGGACGAATGGGCTAGTAGCAGTACCCGGGAACGTGCATCTCTTGGTAAGCTAATTACCCTGCCCTGCAGCCATGTGCATACCCCACCCCTGCGGATCCCTGCAGCCATGCGCCCTGTGTCACCCCTGCAGCCATGTGCCCTGTATCACCCCTGCAGCCATGTGCCCTGTATCACCCCTGCAGCCATGTGCCCTGTATCAGCCCTGCAGCCATGTGCCCTGTATCACCCCTGCAGCCATGTGCCCTGTATCACCCCTGCAGCCATGTGCCCTGTATCACCCCTGCAGCCATGTGCCCTGTATCAGCCCTGCAGCCATGTGCCCTGTATCACCCCTGCAGCCATGTGCCCTGTGTCACCCCTGCAGCCATGTGCCCTGTGTCACCCCTGCAGCCATGTGCCCTGTATCACCCCTGCAGCCATGTGCCCTGTATCAGCCCTGCAGCCATGTGGCCTGTATCAGCCCTGCAGCCATGTGCCCTGTATCACCCCTGCAGCCATGTGCCCTGTGTCACCCCTGCAGCCATGTGCCCTGTATCACCCCTGCAGCCATGTGCCCTGTATCACCCCTGCAGCCATGTGCCCTGTGTCACCCCTGCAGCCATGTGCCCTGTATCACCCCTGCAGCCATGTGCCCTGTATCACCCCTGCAGCCATGTGCCCTGTATCACCCCTGCAGCCATGTAGCCTGTATCACCCCTGCAGCCATGTGGCCTGTACCTTCTTAATACTTTTCTGTAATATTGCTTGAAACCGCAAATTAATTAAATTTTTTTTTTTTTTATAGTAAAAAAGGTCTCCACACGATGGGTCTCAGCAAGAGACCAATATAAGAGGGAAAAGTCGGAGAAAGGCCGAAGTGGCAGTGGAAAACTGCACAAGAAACCGTACCTTTACACAAGTTTCATGCGGTTTTTGGATCCGGTGATGGACGTTGGAGAGTAAGTTATCAAAACATATTTTTACTTTAAAGCATTATTAATAAAAGAATTGTAAGTTCTTGTGTCCTCAGAATTGTCGTTGCATCAATGCACTATAGAATATGTGCACAAATTTTATTTTATTTTTTTTCTCTAGAACTGCGGATAATTTAGAGGAATCTGCCTCTATGCAGACTGGGGAAGATGTGTTGGAGGAGTCCTTTGAGGAGCAGGCAGAGGATCTATCCACACCTCAACCTCCATCTACACCACCACCACCACCACCGCCGATGCGTTCGCGTAGAAGGAGGCAGCTGGGAGTGTCAAGTCTCAGTATTGCTGCTGAGAGGGAGGTCTTGGATCAGTTGAGGAGGAGGCGCGATGATTCGGCGGAGGACATCTGCATGCGCTCCATGGTGCAAGACCTGCAAGGAGTTCATGAGGATGACAGAATGAACTGCAGGGTAGCCATGATGGCTGTCCTGCAGATTTTTCAAAAGGGCACACCGAAGGACAAGTCCGAGGTGGCTCTTTTTTTGGAAAGACGGCGGCAGCATGTGGGTGGACTGCTACCTCCAAGCCCACCTCCATCCACCAGATACCCTGCCATGGCCCCTGTGTTCCATGGGCCCTACGAAGGCTCTTCAGCCATGGCTTCTCATGGCCAAGCAACTTCTGGTCCATACACAAGAGAGCTGTATGAACTCTAAATACAGCATTTTGTATTGTATATATTGTTAATATTTGTTTATAAATTCGTTAAAAAAAAAATTTCTTCTTTCATTATTCTTTACTCCATCCACTAACATCCTGTATATGCATGCAAAAGAGACAGATGGGTGCATGGATCAAACAGCAAAGTAGCCATGCACTCCTCTGTCTCTTCTTCTTACAGACGTACTTTTAAATCACCATCAAATCAAGCATGGATAAACCAGGTACACTTGCTCATAGATACGAGCACCTTGAATGTGGTAATCTTATATTTGTTATAATACCTCCATCTCACTCACACCTCCTTTACTTACCCCTTTGTTAAAATTTGCAAATGTGCTTGAGGAACTCCAAGCTCCATTAACGACTATGATACCTGGAGCTCCACATGTACATTTGAATTTTATCCTAAATATTAGGAACAAAGAAGCAAAAAGAAGAGCAGATACGGCCACATTTTTTAAACAATTTTTGAAGATTATTACATCCAAATTCAAATGCACACATAACCATCCATCCACATTGCTAATGTCTTAGAAAAAAAAACACATGACAAGGTATTGTGTATATAATTTTATTAAAAAAAAAAAGATTGGATGAGGTCTTAGTTTACTCCTTTGACTCATTTTCCAATGTCAGCCAAAAAGCAACTATTCGAATATGGGTCAAAGAAGTAGTAAGCTCACAACCCACGTCAAGGGGCCCCATCACTTGCGAGTCCCTACACTAAACTACCAAAACAAAAAAGGTTCAAAATAAAAAAAAACCACTAATCTAAAAGTCCAGAGCCTCAACGTCCACTAATAGCATCCATCTGCTAGGGAACGACACCCTCCGCAGAAACAAAGTAGGAGGCAAACTGCTCACGAACAAACAGTCCAGCCACTCCGGGTCGTCCTTGGAGAGTGTTGTCCAGGGGGATAGATGCTGTTGGATGTTGTCCCTCCACGTCACCATCTGAAGCACCATCGTGGATCCGAACGAAGTTGTGAAGAATAACGCAGGCTTGCACTACCTTCTTAACGTTGTCCGGGTCCATCTGAATAGAGCTATGTAGAACCCGCCACTTGCTGCAAAGAATCCCGAAGGCACACTCCACATACCGTCTTGCTCGGGTGAGCCGATAGTTGAAAATGCGCCTCCGTTCATCCAAACCACGCCGCGGGAATGGCCGCAGCACATGACGGGAAAGTCCAAAGCCTTCATCAGCAACGATAACAAATGGTGCAGGAGGTCCAGTAGATCCAGGTAGACATCTCGGCTCGGGCAGGGTCAGCTGGTTGGAGCGAAGTCGTTCACCCATTCTGGAAGCCCTGAAGACCGCTGCATCCGCAGAGCTTCCATAGGCCCCAATATCAACAATTATAAACTTGTAGTCACTGTCAGCCAAAGCCAACAAAACCACAGAAAAATATTGTTTATAATTGAAGAATTGGGACCCTGAGTGAGCTGGCTTCTTCACACGTATGTGTTTCCCATCCAGCGCCCCGATGCAATTTGGAAACTGTGCTGAGTCCAGGAAACCATCAGAAATCCGGATCCAGTCTTCAGCAGTTGGCACAGGCATGACCGCAGGTCTTAGTCGCTTCCATATCACTTCGCAGGTCAATCTCACGATCATTGAAATGGTGGAAACGCCCAGCAGGAACTCATAATGCAGCGAAGCAAACGAGTTCCCAGTGGCAAGAAACCTAAAAAAAAAAATACATTTAATATTTAAACAGACTGTCCAACTTGAAATAATGAAATGTATATACTTGAGAAAACTTACCGCAGTGTCACAATGAGCCGTTCCTCTGGTGTCACAGACCGCCTCATGTTGGTATCGTGAAACCGGAGCCCCGATCGCAGGTCCGCCAAAAGACGATCAAATGAAGTCACAGTCATCCGAACGTAGTTGTGAAACTTGTCCGGATGCTGGCGCAGGTCAGCGTACAAGTTCATGAAGTGACCCCTCCTAGGCCGCTCGGCAACAATGGGATGAACCCAAAATCGCCTAGTCGAGCGCCGCTCCTCCTCACGCATTGCAGAACACCTTCGGAGAAAGCGCAGAACAACCCAGTCCAGGAGCAGATCGTCTGTGGGATTGTACGCCATCGCAAAAGATAAGAAGTGCCAGAAACCAGAACCAGAAGCAGCAATGGAGACTAAACCTTGCTCTCACAAAAGTCAAAATGGAGTCTGGGCCGGTCAGGTGACCAAATTTGGGGATGGGCAAGCTTTTGTCATCATTTCTCATTATTTGCTGGCCCACCGTATTTTGTACGGACACGGTACGGATACGGTGCAATACGTGCGCATACGGGTAAAAACGGCACGTATATACGGCACAATACGCCAGAAATATACAGAACGTGAAAATTTAAAAGATCGTGTGAATGCAGCCTAAGAGCGGGGATACACTTGAAACACTTAGGCTTTAGGTCAACCACTGTACAATGTTTTTTAAAAAATGAAGAATAAAGTTTGATACCTTTTTAAGAGTATGTGCTGCGATTTTCCTTCCTTTCATCTCTAGTCTATGGGAGAACAATGTTTTGATTGGGCTTAAGGGGATAGTGAATGTGTTTATGATATTTAGAGATGAGCGAACATGCTCGTCCGAGCTTGATGCTCGGTCGAGCATTAGGGTACTCGAAACTGCTCGTTACTCGGACGAATACTTCGCCCGCTCGAGAAAATGGCAGCTCCCGCCGTTTTGCTTTTTGGCGGCCAGAAACAGAGCCAATCACAAGCCAGGAGACTCTGCACTCCACCCAGCATGACGTGGTACCCTTACACGTCGATAGCAGTGGTTGGCTGGCCAGATCAGGTGACCCTGGGATAGACTAGCCGCTGGCCGCGCTGCTCGGATCATTCTGTCTCTGGATGCCGCTAGGGAGAGAGCTGCTGCTGCTCAGGGAAAGCGTTAGGGTGTTCTATTAGCTTACTGTTAGGCAGGAGTGATTCTCAAAGAACCCAACAGCCCTTCTTAGGGCTACAATAACGTTCTACTTTTTTTATTTTAATTTGCATCTTTTACCATTTTGTGAGGAATTAGCAGGGGGACTTGCTACCGTTGTGTTTAGCTCTTAGTGGCACACATATCCATAGCAAAGACCGAAGTGGGAAAATTCAGTAGGGGTTGGATTTCTATTAGGCAATAACTCAGTGTCATCTCATCTGGCATAGTACTGTGCTTCCTTTGATACTTGGCTAGAAAATAGCCATAGGAGAATACAAACAGCTTCTTGAAGCCTACAGTAGCGTTCTATATATTTGATTTCTGGTTGATCTGCTGGTGACTGTAGTTTCTGCAGTGCATGTACTTGCCAATTCTGAGCAATTTGTAGTGGGACTTGCGACCGCTGTGTTCTGCGCTTAGTGGCGCACATATCCATAGCAAAGGCTGAAGTGGCAAAATTCAGTAGGGGTTGGATTTCTATTAGGCAATAACTCAGTGTCATCTCATCTGGCATAGTACTGTGCTTCCTTTGATACTTGGCTAGAAAATAGCCATAGGAGAATACAAACAGCTTCTTGAAGCCTACAGTAGCGTTCTATATATTTGATTTCTGGTTGATCTGCTGGTGACTGTAGTTTCTGCAGTGCATGTACTTGCCAATTCTGAGCAATTTGTAGTGAGACTTGCGACCGCTGTGTTCTGCGCTTAGTGGCGCACATATCCATAGCAAAGGCTGAAGTGGCAAAATTCAGTAGGGGTTGGATTTCTATTAGGCAATAACTCAGTGTCATCTCATCTGGCATAGTACTGTGCTTCCTTTGATACTTGGCTAGAAAATAGCCATAGGAGAATACAAACAGCTTCTTGAAGCCTACAGTAGCGTTCTATATATTTGATTTCTGGTTGATCTGCTGGTGACTGTAGTTTCTGCAGTGCATGTACTTGCCAATTCTGAGCAATTTGTAGTGGGACTTGCGACCGCTGTGTTCTGCGCTTAGTGGCGCACATATCCATAGCAAAGGCTGAAGTGGCAAAATTCAGTAGGGGTTGGATTTCTATTAGGCAATAACTCAGTGTCATCTCATCTGGCATAGTACTGTGCTTCCTTTGATACTTGGCTAGAAAATAGCCATAGGAGAATACAAACAGCTTCTTGAAGCCTACAGTAGCGTTCTATATATTTGATTTCTGGTTGATCTGCTGGTGACTGTAGTTTCTGCAGTGCATGTACTTGCCAATTCTGAGCAATTTGTAGTGGGACTTGCGACCGCTGTGTTCTGCGCTTAGTGGCGCACATATCCATAGCAAAGGCTGAAGTGGCAAAATTCAGTAGGGGTTGGATTTCTATTAGGCAATAACTCAGTGTCATCTCATCTGGCATAGTACTGTGCTTCCTTTGATACTTGGCTAGAAAATAGCCATAGGAGAATACAAACAGCTTCTTGAAGCCTACAGTAGCGTTCTATATATTTGATTTCTGGTTGATCTGCTGGTGACTGTAGTTTCTGCAGTGCATGTACTTGCCAATTCTGAGCAATTTGTAGTGAGACTTGCGACCGCTGTGTTCTGCGCTTAGTGGCGCACATATCCATAGCAAAGGCTGAAGTGGCAAAATTCAGTAGGGGTTGGATTTCTATTAGGCAATAACTCAGTGTCATCTCATCTGGCATAGTACTGTGCTTCCTTTGATACTTGGCTAGAAAATAGCCATAGGAGAATACAAACAGCTTCTTGAAGCCTACAGTAGCGTTCTATATATTTGATTTCTGGTTGATCTGCTGGTGACTGTAGTTTCTGCAGTGCATGTACTTGCCAATTCTGAGCAATTTGTAGTGGGACTTGCGACCGCTGTGTTCTGCGCTTAGTGGCGCACATATCCATAGCAAAGGCTGAAGTGGCAAAATTCAGTAGGGGTTGGATTTCTATTAGGCAATAACTCAGTGTCATCTCATCTGGCATAGTACTGTGCTTCCTTTGATACTTGGCTAGAAAATAGCCATAGGAGAATACAAACAGCTTCTTGAAGCCTACAGTAGCGTTCTATATATTTGATTTCTGGTTGATCTGCTGGTGACTGTAGTTTCTGCAGTGCATGTACTTGCCAATTCTGAGCAATTTGTAGTGAGACTTGCGACCGCTGTGTTCTGCGCTTAGTGGCGCACATATCCATAGCAAAGGCTGAAGTGGCAAAATTCAGTAGGGGTTGGATTTCTATTAGGCAATAACTCAGTGTCATCTCATCTGGCATAGTACTGTGCTTCCTTTGATACTTGGCTAGAAAATAGCCATAGGAGAATACAAACAGCTTCTTGAAGCCTACAGTAGCGTTCTATATATTTGATTTCTGGTTGATCTGCTGGTGACTGTAGTTTCTGCAGTGCATGTACTTGCCAATTCTGAGCAATTTGTAGTGGGACTTGCGACCGCTGTGTTCTGCGCTTAGTGGCGCACATATCCATAGCAAAGGCTGAAGTGGCAAAATTCAGTAGGGGTTGGATTTCTATTAGGCAATAACTCAGTGTCATCTCATCTGGCATAGTACTGTGCTTCCTTTGATACTTGGCTAGAAAATAGCCATAGGAGAATACAAACAGCTTCTTGAAGCCTACAGTAGCGTTCTATATATTTGATTTCTGGTTGATCTGCTGGTGACTGTAGTTTCTGCAGTGCATGTACTTGCCAATTCTGAGCAATTTGTAGTGGGACTTGCGACCGCTGTGTTCTGCGCTTAGTGGCGCACATATCCATAGCAAAGGCTGAAGTGGCAAAATTCAGTAGGGGTTGGATTTCTATTAGGCAAGAACTCAGTGTCATCTCATCTGGCATAGTACTGTGCTTCCTTTGATACTTGGCTAGAAAATAGCCATAGCAATAGGATAGCATTGTTTGGTTTTAAAAACTCAAAAAAAAACAAAAAACACAAAAAAAAAGAAAAAACACAAAAAAAAACAAAAAAAAGTAAAAAAAAAAATAAAGTTATAACTCTCATTTTAAAAATGTTTAACCCGAGGGCTAGGGGTAGAGGACGAGGGCGGGGACGTGGGCGTCCAACTACTGCAGGGGTCAGAGGCCGTGGTCCTGGGCGGGGTGAGACACCACCTGCTGATGAGGGAGCAGGGGAACGCCGCAGAGCTACACTCCCTAGGTTCATGTCTGAAGTTACTGGGACTCGTGGTAGAGCACTGTTGAGGCCAGAACAGTGCGAACAGGTGATGTCGTGGATTGCTGACAATGCTTCGAGCAATTTGTCCACCACCAGTCAGTCTTCCACGCAGTCCACCCATGTCACCGAAACCGCCACTCCTCCAGCTCCTGCACCTCAGCCTCCTCCCCCCCAGTCTGCCCCCTCCCAGGAAAATTTGGCATTTGAACCGGCATACTCTGAGGAACTGTTTTCTGGACCCTTCCCACAGTCACAAACCACTTGTCCGGTTGCTGCTGAGCAATTTTCCGATGCCCAGGTTTTCCACCAGTCACAGTCTGTGGGTGATGATGACCTTCTTGACGTAGTGGAAGTGTGTAAAGAGGTGTCCGACGATGAGGAGACACGGTTGTCAGACAGTGGGGAAGTTGTTGTCAGGGCAGGAAGTCCGAGGGGGGAGCAGACTGAGGGATCGGAGGATGATGAGGTGACAGACCCAAGCTGGGTTGAGAGGCCGGGTGAACACAGTGCTTCTGAGACGGAGGAGAGTCCTCGACCTGAACAGGTTGGAAGAGGCAGTGGTGGGGCCAGACGGAGAGGCAGGGCCAGAGCTGGTGCATCAGCGCCACTGTCAACTAGTGAAGCTCCCGTGGTGAGGGCTCTTGCGGCGAGGGCTAGATCTTCAGAAGTGTGGAGGTTCTTTAAGGAAACACCGGATGACCGACGGACTGTGGTGTGCAACATTTGCCAAACCAGGCTCAGCAGGGGTTCCACCACTACTAGCTTAACTACCACCAGTATGCGCAGGCATATGAATGCTAAGCACCCCACTCAGTGGCAACAAGCCCGTTCACCTCCGGCCGTGCACACCACTGCTCCTTCCCCTGTGTCAGCTGCTAGTCAGCCCCCTGCCCAGGACCCTGCCACAAAAACCCCATCGTCGCCTCCACGATCCTCCACAGCATCCACCAGCGTTCAGCTCTCCATACCCCAGACGCTGGAGCGGAAACGCAAATATAGTGCAACCCACCCGCACGCCCAAGCCCTTAATGTGCACATCTCCAGATTGCTTAGCCTGGAGATGCTGCCCTATAGGCTAGTAGAGACCGAGGCCTTTCGCAACCTCATGGCGGCGGCCGCCCCTCGGTATTCGGTCCCCAGCCGCCACTACTTTTCCCGATGTGCCGTCCCAGCCCTGCACCAGCACGTGTCAGACAACATCATCCGTGCCCTGACCAACGCCGTTTCTGACAAGGTCCACCTGACCACGGACACGTGGACGAGTGCTGCCGGGCAGGGCCACTATATATCGCTGACGGCACATTGGGTTAACTTGGTGGAGGCTGGGACCGAGTCTGACCCTGGGGCTGCTCATATACTGCCGACGCCGAGGATTGCGGGGCCTACCTCGGTCCAGGTGTTTCAGGCCTACTATGCCTCCTCCTCCTCCCACCCCTCCTCCACCTCCTCCTCCGAACTACCATCCGTGGGCACGGCGCCATCAGTCGGTAGCTCTAGGCACAGCAGCAGTGCCGTCGCTAAGCGACAGCAGGCGGTGCTCAAACTGCTGAGCCTAGGCGACAAAAGGCACACCGCCCAAGAGCTATTACAGGGCATCACGGCGCAGACTGATCTGTGGCTGGCACCGCTGAACCTCAAGCCGGGAATGGTTGTGTGTGACAACGGCCGTAACCTGGTGGCGGCTCTGCAACTCGGCAGACTGACACATGTGCCATGCCTGGCCCATGTGTTAAATCTGATAGTGCAGCGTTTCCTCAAGACATACCCCAATCTGTCTGATTTGCTCACGAAGGTGCGCCGCATCTGTGCGCATTTCAGGAAGTCCAGCCCAGATGCTGCCACTCTCAGGGCAGCGCAGCGCCGCCTCCAACTGCCCGCTCACCGACTGTTGTGCGACGTGCCCACGAGGTGGAATTCAACACTGACCATGTTATCCAGAGTTTACCAGCAGCGCAGAGCGATTGTAGACTGCCAGATGTCAACTTCCACCAGAACTGGTAGTCAGGTCAGTCAGCTTCCTCAAGTCTACAATGAGGAGTGGACGTGGATGTCTGATATCTGTCAGGTGCTGAGTAACTTTGAGGAGTCAACACAGATGGTCAGTGGCGATGCCGCCATCATCAGCCTCACCATCCCGCTGCTTGGCCTGTTGAAAAACTCTCTGGTCAGCATGAAGTCGGAAGCTTTGCGCTCGTCACAAGAGACGGGGGAAGAATATTCCCTTGTTGATAGCCAAAGCACCCTGAGGTCTGTTTCTCAGCGCATATCGGAGGAGGTGGAGGTGGAGGAGGATGAGGAGGAAGAGGAGGAGAATGTTGGCGAGACACAAGAGGGGACCATTGTTGAGTCCTTCACTGTTCAGCGTGTATGGGCAGAAGAAGAGGAGTTGGAGGAGTTGGAGGAGGAGGAAATGGACAGTCAGGCCAGTGAGGGGAGTGAATTCTTACGCGTTGGTACTCTGGCGCATATGGCAGATTTCATGCTAGGCTGCCTATCCCGTGACCCTCGCGTTCAAAGAATTTATTCCAGCACCGATTACTGGGTGTTCACTCTCCTGGACCCACGGTACAAGCAAAATCTTCCCACTCTCATCCCTGGAGAGGAAAGGAGTGTGAGAATGCATGAATACCAGCAGGCCCTGGTGCACAAGCTGAAACAGTATTTCCCTTCTGACAGCGCTAGCGGCAGAGTGCGTAGTTCTGCGGGACAAGTAGCGAGGGAGAGTAGGCGAGCAGGCAGCTTGTCCAGCACTGGCAAGGGTACGCTTTACAAGGCTTTTGCCAGCTTTATGTCACCCCAGCAAGACACTGTCACCTGTCCCCAGTCTCGGCAGAGTAGGGCTGATCTTTACAGAAAGATGGTGAGGGAGTACGTAGCTGACCATACCATCGTCCTAAATGATCACACAGCTCCCTACAACTACTGGGTTTCAAAGCTGGACATGTGGCACGAACTGGCGCTGTACGCCTTGGAGGTTCTTGCCTGCCCTGCCGCTAGCGTCTTGTCCGAGCGGGTTTTCAGTGCAGCTGGTGGCATCATCACCGATAAGCGTACACGCCTGTCGACTGACAGCGCTGACAGGCTGACGCTTATTAAAATGAATAAAGGCTGGATTTCTCAGAATTTCCAATCTCCACCAGGTGAAGGAAGCTCAACCTGAATAATTGATCCACTCCTCCTCCTCCTCCTCATTTTCCTCCTTCTCCTCCTCTTTGTACAGTAAAGCAGAGGAAACTGGCTATTTTTTGACAGGGCCCACTGGCTCTTGCTATAGTACTTCATGCATTTAATTTTTCTGGAGGGCCACCTACCCGGTCCTCTGTTTGAAACAATTTTTGTGAGTGCCACATACAGGCACTCAATCTATTCCATTTTACTGCAGGGCCACCTACCTGCTCCTCTGGTTTGAACAATTTTTGGGACTGCCACATACAGGCACTCAATCTATTCCATTTTACTGGAGGGCCACCTACCTGCTCCTCTGGTTTGAAACATTTTTGGGACTGCCACATACAGGCACTCAATCTATTCCATTTTACTGCAGGGCCACCTACCTGCTCCTCTGGTTTGAACAATTTTTGGGACTGCCACATACAGGCACTCAATCTATTCCATTTTACTGGAGGGCCACCTACCTGCTCCTCTGGTTTGAACAATTTTTGGGACTGCCACATACAGGCACTCAATCTATTCCATTTTACTGGAGGGCCACCTACCTGCTCCTCTGGTTTGAAACATTTTTGGGACTGCCACATACAGGCACTCAATCTATTCCATTTTACTGCAGGGCCACCTACCTGCTCCTCTGGTTTGAACAATTTTTGGGACTGCCACATACAGGCACTCAATCTATTCCATTTTACTGCAGGGCCACCTACCTGCTCCTCTGGTTTGAACAATTTTTGGGACTGCCACATACAGGCACTCAATCTATTCCATTTTACTGCAGGGCCACCTACCTGCTCCTCTGGTTTGAACAATTTTTGGGACTGCCACATACAGGCACTCAATCTATTCCATTTTACTGCAGGGCCACCTACCTGCTCCTCTGGTTTGAACAATTTTTGGGACTGCCACATACAGGCACTCAATCTATTCCATTTTACTGCAGGGCCACCTACCTGCTCCTCTGGTTTGAAACATTTTTGGGACTGCCACATACAGGCACTCAATCTATTCCATTTTACTGCAGGGCCACCTACCTGCTCCTCTGGTTTGAAACATTTTTGGGACTGCCACATACAGGCACTCAATCTATTCCATTTTACTGCAGGGCCACCTACCTGCTCCTCTGGTTTGAACAATTTTTGGGACTGCCACATACAGGCACTCAATCTATTCCATTTTACTGCAGGGCCACCTACCTGCTCCTCTGGTTTGAACAATTTTTGGGACTGCCACATACAGGCACTCAATCTATTCCATTTTACTGCAGGGCCACCTACCTGCTCCTCTGGTTTGAAACATTTTTGGGACTGCCACATACAGGCACTCAATCTATTCCATTTTACTGCAGGGCCACCTACCTGCTCCTCTGGTTTGAAACATTTTTGGGACTGCCACATACAGGCACTCAATCTATCCCATTTTACTGGAGGGCCACCTACCTGCTCCTCTGGTTTGAAAAATGTTTGGGACTGCCACATACAGGCACTATCCAAATTAAATTGTCTCCATAGCAGCCTCCACACGTTGTCTCCATTGCTACCTCCAAAAGTCGTCCATATAGCTGCCTCCATACATCGTCCCTTTATCAAACGAGGTGTGTCAGGCAGAAATTTGGGTTGTTTTCATGGATTCCACATCAAAGTTGTTAACTTTGTCGCCACCCTGCTGTGTTATCCACAAAATATACTGGCAAACTTTTACCATTTACGGATATTATTTCAGCGCTTCTTGCGCAGATGTTTACATTCCCCTCACCCGGCATATCCTAAACTTATAAGAACGCTACTACACTTGATCTTATACAAAAGGTTCTTAGAAGTGCTGTTTGGGGAGTAGCCTAGAGACAGGGGCTTGGATTGGCGAAAGCTCGCCTGGCAGCGGAACGCCAGCTCCATGCGCATCATGCGCTTCTTGCGCATCTGTTTACATTCCCCTCACCCGCCATATCCCAAACTTATGAGAACGCTACTACACTTAACTTGGTGCAGGCTGGGACCGAGTCTGACCCTGGGGCTGGTCATATACTGCCGACGCAGAGAATTGCGGGGCCTACCTCGGTCCAGGTCTCAAAGGCCTACTATACCTCCTCCCACCCCTCCTCCACCTCCTCCTCCTCCGAATTACCATCCGTGGGCATGGCGCCATCAGTCGGTAGCTCTAGGCACAGCAGCAGTGCCGTCGCTAAGCGACAGCAGGCGGTGCTGAAACTGCTGAGCCTAGGCGATAAAAGGCACACCGCCCAAGAGCTATTACAGGGCATTCCACATCAAAGTTGTTAACTTTGTCGCCACCCTGCTGTGTAATCCCCAAAATATACTTGCAAACTTTTACCATTTAGGGATATTATTTCAGCGCTTCTTGCGCATCTGTTTACATTCCCCTCACCCGGCATATCCTAAACTTATAAGAACGCTACTACACTTGATCTTATACAAAAGGTTCTTAGAAGTGCTGTTTGGGGAGTAGCCTAGAGACACGGGCTTGGATTGGCGAAAGCTCGCCTGGCAGCGGAGCGCCAGCTCCATGCCAAGATCCAACTAACATAGTTTTAACTGCAGCACCTTTAATCTACTACTAGTTCACTGCCTCCATACATGGTCCCCTTATCAAACGAGCTGTGTCAGGCAGAATTTTGGGTTGTTTTCATGGCTTCCATGTTAACTTTGTCGCCACCCTGCTGTGTAATCCACAAAATATACTGGCAAACTTTTATCATGTACCGATATTATTTGAGCGCTTCTTGCTCACCTCCTTTGGTTCCTCTCTGCTACCCATTGGTTTGAAGCCTGAGTCCATTTAGGGTATGTTGCCATGCCTGCCGCTGCTGCCGCTGCCTCTGCATGCCGTCCCCTATAGTGTCAGGGTCAATTATTGGATGTTTTAGATGCTATCTAGCTTCATTCTGTCACTCTGTCATGGCCATGCTGTTGCCCATAATTTTGGCATAATGGTGCGATTATGCAGCCTCAGAGGCATCCATGCATGCTGCCCCTGCTGTTTCCTGTCCATTTCCGTGGTGTTTCCATCCTTTTCTGAGGTTCCCAGGTGTTTGGCCAAGCTTCCCTGTGCAGAGCCTTGGTCCCCTTGAAAAATGCTCGAGTCTCCCATTGACTTCAATGGGGTTCGTTATTCGAGACGAGCACTCGAGCATCGGGAAAAGTTCGTCTCGAATAACGAGTACCCGAGCATTTTAGTGTTCGCTCATCTCTAATGATATTGTTTATTTTTTATTTGTATGAACTCAGAATTTTTTTTTTTTACAAGTCCCCTAGGATTTAATGGTTCACTCATAAAATATGCTGAAATACTACTGTATTGCCATATATTGTAAAATAGATTGATATTACAGCCTGCCTCATGGACGGCTGACTGAGAGGCTTCCACCTCGCCACCACACTGACATCATGAAAGTCGGCAATCGGTGCCATGTAGGTTGCACCTGTCCACTGCCACTTTTTAAGTGTTATAGTCAGGTTCAACTGATGCATCTAAAAGATAAGCAACTGCAACAAGGGTTACAGGTGTTAACAGCCGGTGTCTTCTTTATACCAGACAACTTTGCTGTATACCAGTGGGGGCGAACCTATGGCACGGGACCTATGGAGGACCTCCTGGTGGCCCCACAATTATCTGACTGCAGAGGGACACTGGAAAGAAGTTAGAATAATGCAAATTTTCCATCTTTCTACTGTGTTTCTGTCCTCAGGAAGCCAATATGATTGAGAGTTGTTGAAAAACAGGGAGCAACAAGTTACTTTAATTTTTGGTGGAACATCGCAACAAATAAGGGGGGGTTTGGGTTGCAGTTTGGGCAATCAGCCGCTAAAGGTTTGCCATCACTGCTGTATACAAAGGGTTCAGCCCTCTCCACATGGAGTTAGTGCTCATCATTTCTTACATTTTTGTACTGTTGGACCCAGATAATACTTTGCCTCACATCCCCACCAGTCTCTGTTGATATATATGTATACATTGTCAATGCTCTCCTATTACAGCCTCTAGCTGCAGCCTGTATTAGCTTTTAGATGCATCGTCATCACTAAGCCCTCTCTATACCAACAAAGGGCCGACAATGGCGGGAGCTGCCATACTGGACCCAAGGCACAGACCGGGGTATTTATTGTTTTCATCCCACAGGAGGGCAGAATTGCAAAGGCCTCATTTTATTTTGCTTTTGTCTTTGTACTTCTATAATTTACATGATATATTAAATAAGACCTGGAACAAACAAAATCATATAAGTAATCAATAAGGCTGAGTTTACACCTGCGCTCGGACCCCCTTTATTATATTCCAACTTTAACACAATAATAATATAAATCTAATTGATTCCTTAAAAGTCTGTTGATTTCATTGGCTTCCATTAGCGTCCATGTGCATCACCTATCTGAGCGGAACATAAGACAGGAGCTGCAAAGCTATTTGTTCCATCTAAAGTAATGGAAGCCAACAGAGCTGGTGCAGAAACAGAAACTAGCTGAAATAATTAAAAGTGAATTGAAATCAATGAACATATAAAAGACTTTTGAATGCGAGTGTGAACTGGGCCTAATATAGTAAATGTACAAAATACATGTGGCTATGTATTTTTCCCTTTTCATGTTAAAGGATTGTAAACCAAGCACATTCACATGGTGGTGTGTACCTTCTCTGGCAGGATCAGCCTTTCTATAAACATCTTTTAAAATTATGAAAATTAACCCTTTTTTTTAAATTACAAACCAGGGAATAAGAAGGTAAACAAAGAGCAGACCCTGCCAGAGGGGACACACACCAGTATGTCAGTGTGCATGGTTTACAATCCTTCATCCTGGTGAAAGAAGTTTTTTAAGAGTCAGTAAGACTCCAAAAACATCAGATATTTTTCCTAAATTGCTCTGTATGAAGTTGATCGACTTTGTTTTTAAATGCAAACTAAATAAAGGATTCATTTCTTATTACACCATCTTCTTACGTTACACCATGGACTTGCTGGTCCAAATCCGTTTACTGTTAAATTATTTTAAGTCGTAACACATCTATACTGCACCTTCTTTCAGTCTCTATAATGAGTTCTTCAGCTTCCTTCACATCTTTCTCCAATAATATTTGAAACATGTAAAGTGATTGAAAAAAACCAAGAATCTCTGAAATTGACATTGTAATTGTGACTGGTATATCTGTGATCCTGGAAATAAAGAATATGTGATGTGATACAGTGTAACTGGAAGTTGCATCAATCAACATGTATTCACAAAGATATGGACAAGATAACTTATTTCTGTTTGTGTTTTGTATGGCTCTTTTTCTGTATAGTATAGTACAGCAGAATCTTTTTGTAATCATAATTGGTTAAAAGGGTTGTATCTTCACTAAACAATATTTGATAGGGGATGAATTGCTAGAGGCCTGACCCTGGGCTGCCATGATTTGAGTTGTTTCATAAGCGGCAGATTTGACATCACTGAGAGGGTCTGTGCCAGCACTTTAACTGGCACCTTCTATGTGTTCAGTATATTCAACACTTATACATATTTATTTCTACAGTATACTTATTGCTGTATTCTGTGCGGTTAAGTCATTATTGGTATACATTTATATATATTATGTACTGCATATTTATTGCTGGTATATACAGGGTGTAACAAAAAGGTTGGGTCGGTGGAATATCTTGCGTAATACACAGCAGAACAAAAAGCTAAAAATATATGTGTCAAAAATGTAAAACCTTAATGGGAACGCCCATGTTTTTATTGCAGATTTGGTTTGACCTAGCTCTTCAGTGAGATATGGTGCTCTTAAAATCGAAATGTGCGTCAAACATTGAAAAGGGGATATTTTGATAAATATGCCTCAGATCCAAAATTTGAAAATCGAGGTTTGCAACATTTTTTTAAAAACTATCCAAAGTTACCAAATTCAGCACACCAGGTCCTCCCGTGCAGGTGTGGTGCAGGACCACACTTTGCTATAACAGTTCGACAATTTTTAGACAGACAATATCTTGGAAGAAGAGGCGACATTAAATGGCCAGCTTGTTCTTCTGACTTGATGCTACAAAATGAGACCAACCACACTCATCTACTCATGCTGTAGACTGATTTTATCATTGAATAGGATATTGTCAAGTTCAACTAGATGCACAGTTTGAGCAGTATGAATATAGAGTACCGTATTCAATATTTGCAAAATTTGTAGGTAACAAGAAAAAGGGGGAGAGACTAAAGTTAATCAAGCTTTTCGATGCGTGATAGTCAAGGTGACTCACATTAAACCAGCCCTCAAAGAGAACAGAAAACTAGTATGTCCATGCGTTTTTCCTTGGTTAGGCTGAATGTAGTTTCTACATTAAAGCATGAGATTTCCCGCCCCTCACCCTTGTGTGGTAAAAAATACAGGGTCAACTTTAGTATCATTAGATAGATTTTTAAGAAATATTTCGTATATATTTTTTTTGTTGTTTGATCCGATGTGAATTTTTCGAGATATATATATGCGGCATCCCATTCTCACCCCAGAGTCAAATTTTTTGCTCCCCCACCTTATTATCCATAATTATTTTTATTTTTCCCCCAAATTGTACTTTCCATTCACTGTATGTAAAATTCCATGCCATGTACTGGAAAGCGGGTGCCACCCTAGTATCCTTCAGACTGTCGATGATGTCACCCTGCAGTCTTGCGCAGCCAGTTGCAACTTGCAGTTGCGCAAGGAAAGTCTCAGATTGCTGGGGTGCGACCCAGCTACATAGAGGTTTTGATTAAATTATCAGCCCACGGAGCCAGGAGGCACTGAGGTGACGTAAGCCTGAGCGCCACTAGATAATTAGGATATGGTATGTAAGTATAAATTTAAAAAATTACCATAATGAGGACAGTAACGTTAAATACAGCTCAGAAGACGACGGACATGTTATAGGAATCTACCATCAGTACCATCAGTATATCTAATGGACGATGTCGTCTAACTAATCCTAGACCTAGATAAGGCAGGATAGTAGAAATCGCAATACAAATGGAAAAGAAAACCAAACCCCCTAATATCTTCAGGACTGAAGAACGGTTTATGAGTAAGGGGCCCTTTTGAAAAACCCCAACAAATGGTCTGTAAGATAAACTACCATTAGAGTTGTATATCAGGGAATAGACACATCTGAAATAAAACTATAATAGAAACATTTGCTTCCACTAAATGGATGCCCTTGGGACATGTAATGAGTATTTAGGCCCACTAGACATCAACAATCAGTAATGTAGAATTGTGACAGAATCACCTTAATGCCCTTCTATATTCTGGTAGACTTTGCAATAAACAGAAAAATAACTTTGCTGCCTACAAATGACCTAATAAATCGTGGGTGATGGATAAGAGTCACACTGCCATCACCCTTCTTGGATTAAATAATATCCCATAGTAAAAGCACCAGAACATTACCATTCCTTGTCTTTGAGTGTAACAGCCTCATATATATTTTGGTATTGAGTGAGCACATGATTTGAGGTTTCTTCAGCATACTGGCACAAGGTATCCCAAACCTGCAAACATTATAAAAATCATTAATAGGAAAACATAATTCTTAATGATATTAAAGATAACATGGTTGACATTTTCAAAGGCAGTTGACAAATTTTGAAGTCATTGAAGTCATTTAGTGTTCATTTAACTTTGGTTAGGACAGTCTCTTGAGTGATTTTGGAAGACAGATTACAGATTGATTGGCAAAAGCTAGTATGATAGCTCCAGTAGGACATATTATTCATGGCTTGAGGAGAATGAAAGTAATGAGAGGGGGTAAATGTTTCAAAGAGCAGTACACATTTAACTCCACCCTGACCACAGATGGTGCTGCAGACTCAGGACCTCAGTCAGTGGGGCAGGTCCAAAGTCTGCAGCAACATCTGTGGACAACACTGCAGCATTCAACTGCTCCATCGCTAATCGGGGAAGCAGGACCGGTTCTCCAGTCTCCGGATTTCAGAGAGAGCTGGCGACCATAGGGAGAAACAGACTCCTATCTGTGGACAGAACCATTTCAATTTTTTTTCCTTTCCTATCTAACACATTACCTCTGAGATTGTTTTACTTAAATCCTGTGACAGATCCTTGTATTTAATCTCCCAGGATGGATGAAAACCATGAAGAGCCAAGCATCCATTTTTCTTAAGGACACGAGCCACTTCTCCTGCAAATTCGTCTAAAATGAACCAATGAGCAGCAAGACCGGCATTCACCAGGTCCACAGAGTCATCCTTTATTGGTAACTTCTCAGCCGCAGCCACCCTATTCACAGAGCGAGAAATACTAGTATGACCAACTTCATCTAATCCTTCTATGATAAGCAGAAATTTAAGTTAGTAAATACTCACATGTATGACACATTGCTTGCTTTATTGTTCTGTTTAGCCACATTTATTTGGGAATCACTGATGTCTATTCCTAGGACCTTCTTGAAGTGAGGAGCTAGAGGAAGAGTGTAACGTCCAGTCCCACAGCCAACATCCAACGCCAAATCAAGAGGCTGCTCATTTGTCTATAACGAAGGGCAGATAATATGTCATAATAAAAATAACATGGTTATAATACAACAAGGATTATCAATAAAACTTCATTACAGACACGTAACAGCTGATCATTGTATCAAGAGGTCACATTGGGCAGAAAGATCTGTCTGTAACTAGGGGTCATCTGTAAGTCAGGTGTCCTTAGTTTGGGGACCACCTGAATCTGTTTTTGCACCTTTTTTGCAGCCCATAAAAATGGTAATCAAAAGGTTGAATAGTTCCCTAAAATCTGTACAACTTCTGAGTTGCAAGTAGCAATACCAAGGTACCCTACCACTATGTGCCTTAAATGACCTAGCACACTTCCCAGAGCTAGAATCCCAAGTAAATAATCAGGGAGAAGACCTTAGTATGAAGGGTAACCAAGTAAACAGTGGCTAAACTCCAAAGTCATGGATGTGGTAAACTATCATTGTATAGGATCAATTTCATGGAAAATTTATCAGAAAGAGGTCTCTCCTTAGTAAAACACACATGTTTTCAAAAAAGCACTGTTCAAAATATTAAACTTTAAAGCATGTGGGGAAATTGGGCACCGCTCACCATCTACCATTACAATACCATCCATACAGTGAAGCATGGTAGTTGTTTTTTTCAGTGGCTGAAGAAGGAAGGCTAGCCATAGTTAAGGGAAAGATGAATAGAGCAAACCTGCTCCAAAGTGATTTGAGTCAAAGTTTCACCTTCCAACAAGCCACGACCATAAGTCCACAGCCAAGACCGCATGGGAGTGTCAAACTCTAACCCAAATCAAGATGTACAAAACCTTTTGGTATCCCACCCAAGAAGCTGTAATAATAAAGGGTCTGAATATTGGCATTAGCGCAACATGTAATTATTTTCTTACTAATAACTTGGCAAAAATGGATAACATTCTGTTTATATGTTATTTGATAAACTTTGTAGGTAGATGGCACTGTAAATTCATGGTGCTCAGGGTTCGGTCAATGCCACAATCCAATAGCAAACAAAGATCCCGACACTCGTAGTCTTCATCAGCTCATAGCATAACTTATAGCATATTCACAGCGACAGTAGACTACTACTACTACTGTCACTGTGAATATGCTATAAGTTACGTTTGCACAATAAACCTATGAGCTGATGAAGACTATGATTGCCGGGATCTTTGTTTGATATATGTTATTTGCCACTGAGTGCAGAATAGCACATGGCCGTAAAATATTAAAATGTGAAAAAAAGGTCTAAACGTACTGCATGTATAGTAAATAGGATTGGGATACTTCATTCAAATGAATTCCAGTCTACGTCACTTACTTTTTCTTTCACATATGATACAATCATGTTGATGACTGCATTGGAGACCGGAATCATATACTTTTGATATACTAAAGAAAATTGCATCTTCTCAAACAATTGGGCCGCCATGACAGCTTTAATAGTTGCTCATTCTAATTAAAAGAAAAAAATGGAACAAAAGTATTAATCCTGCCCAATATTGTAAACCTGGACTAGATAGTCTAAAACTTTACCAGATATAAATGGCTAATGATGATTGATACATTGGGTGCATGTTTGGTCTCTCAAATCTATATTTATACCACTTATTAGTTGGCTTTCCAATGTTTTTTTCACTTTGTGCCATCTTAGGGTTTGGTCTTTTTTGTCCAAAAACCATGGGTCAAATTTTATCAGGGCTTGTACGACTGAAATCTGATCTGACCTACTATAGAAGCACAGCTGTCCTTTAGGATTTATCAGGAGGCCGGAGCCTTCAATAGACCTGGCAGGTGCTGGGCGTGCCAGCATACGATAAATGCGCCCCCATGTCTTTATACAGTGTAAACTTGTAAAAATGTTCTAGGTTTGTCAGTGGTTGAGGATGTGTCATGATTATGCACTGATTCTGCTTTCTATCTCCTTCTAGTGGCAAGTATGCAGATTGCTTGCTGTCATGATTCTGCAATATGACTCTCTCTGGTGGCGAATATGCAGATTGCTCGCTAAACTCCCTCTGGTGACTGCTGTTTAGCATTGCAGTCAATTCCTGTGGTCACGTGAATGTTTAGTCTTTGATTGAGTATTAGTCTCTACCCTGTGCTCCAGCCCTCTGCCTGCTCAGGTTGCTGCATGCAATAGTGTCTCCCAGATTTTGTGTTTGGGGTCACTACTCCACTACCTGTTCCTGCCTCCAATTCTGAACTCTGCTCTGCCATTTGCGAGTCCTCAGCCCCAAGAGTTATAACCTATCAAGCTTTTACCACCTGCCCCTGGCAGCAAAATTTTTGTGGTGGGATATGGTGAAGACCCAGGGCTTGTAGGCTCGGCACACCAACACTTATAAGTGCTTAGGGGAGTTGTAAAAGCTTAATATGGAACGGGTGGTTAACCAGGAGTTAAACCAACAACAGCTGCTACAGTACCTCTAGTCCTTTTTTTAGTGCCTGTACCCTCTTCAAATGCCCCAAGTGGCGCAAGGTCTGGCACCTCCCACAAATATGGTTCTGACCCCTTAGCAACTACAATGAGGAACCCAAGAGTTGTCACAAGTTCCTGAACCAGTGTTCCATCCATTTTGAGCTGCTTCCAGTGAATTTTGTTTGTGACAAAACTAAAGTTTTACACAAATATCAAGCATTTCTGGACAATTCCAGGAACATCCTTGATAAGCCCGGTTGACTGTCTGCAGAAGCTGCATCCCTGCTACACCTTTGCCAAGAGTCTCAGACTGTGGCTCAGTATGTTATTTTAGTTCTGGACTTTTGCCTCTGAATTAAAGTGGAATGAGAAAGCTCTTGTGTCAAGGGGGTTGTCCGACCCAATCAAAGATGAGTGGATGACCGCATTTCTCTATGTAACAAAGTGTACCTCAGGTTCTGAGAAAGTGATAACCTGAAAAACAGAGGTCCAGGCATCTTAATTTCAAGCTTGTTTGCTCTCTCTATGCAGTTAGGACGAGCCTAATTCACCAGAAAAGAGAGAAAACCACATGAAAAATCACCTGTGTCTGTATTGTGCAGATTCTGGGCACCAGTTAAAAACTTGCCTTAAAAACTGTCAAGGAGATATTAATTGTGAATGTATAAGATTTGTTTAACTACAGGGCAATTACAAACTTTGTTGAAATATATGGCATCTATTGAGGGGTCCAGGCAGTGTTTACAACATCCTGGAAATCCTTACAACCTGATAAACTCTGACCTGCAGAATGTCCTGTGGTGACTTCAAAAGCCATTTGGTCACCTCTCCTCTGCACCTACCCCCATCCCTGCATTTAGGGATTTGGAAACAAAGAAACTGTTTAAAAATTCCTGGACTCTCCCCCCTCATAAACACTTTGCCCAATCCTGAATGACCCTGTGGACTAATTAATGAATCATAGGTTCTGAAACCTGAACTAAACTGAGAAGATATAAAACAATATGAAATACAATAAATGGGGTTCACTTTATGGGGTCTGCTTGACAAGCTGGGTGTTCCATATTTCTTCCACCTCCAGGGAATCAGGATTTACTTTAAGTTGTAAGTTTCTGTTATTTTACTCCCTTTTTATTTTATAACCGTTTTGCCATATTGTGTGTCATTTTATTTTGTAATTTTTTTGTTTTTAACATCTTTTTTTATGCAGTGAACAACTTTTTGTCATTAGAGATTTTCACCTTAATTTTGGACCCTGTATGCTCTGCGAACTCATAGTCTTGTAAAGTGTGGTTAGCTGTGTGACTGCTAGAGTGCTGAGTGTTCATGTCTAGTGGTGTAACAAGATGACTGCTTGAGAAGAAAGAGTGGATGTAGAGTGGGATACTTATTGGTCCCACTATAAATGCAATAAGTGGTGGAGCTGTATGAGGTGTGATTTATGCTCAATTTGTGTCCTGAGTGAAAGGTGAGCGCATGTTTGAGTTTGAGTAGACCAAGAACAGTTGCACCCAAAGTCACGTGACGAGGCGGCAGCGTCCTCGCCGTGACAAAAACTTTAGGACCTAGACCAAGTAAGAGTCCTAGGTTCACTGTGTTTTGCTCCTTTGCAGAAAAACGCAAACCAGTTCACACTCACGGTGTCCCTAATTGCTCCTGAAGGAACCTTATCTATGCATGCCTTTGTAGATTCTGGTTCACCAGGGAACTTCATTTCTACCTCACTTGCAGCCTGATGGGGTTGCTCTTCCTCATCCTGTACCCCGGGTATGCATTGTTGGTAATCCAATACCAGAGGGATCTATCCGGTAACACACCTTACCCGTAGATTTGCATGCCGTAGTGTTGCACCAAGCTAATTTTGGGATGACCATGGTTAAGGAGACACGCTCCCCACTTCAACAAGGATACAGCGGAATTACTCGCTTGGTGCCCTAAGTGTATATCATCATGCTTGAAAAAGGTATCACCAATAAAGCCAGTCACTTTCTCCTCTCTTAAACAAGGGAAGATATTCCAGAGCCCTATTGTTCCTTTGTTGATGTGTTCAGCAAGTCTCAGACAGAAAGGCTTCGACCTCATTCTCCCTGTGATTGTGCTATCGACTTGCTTCCAGTCAAAAACCCCTCCACGAGGAAGGACCTACCATCTGTCATTACCGGAGGCACAAATCATGTCTGAGAATATCAAGGACAATCTCCAAAGGGGATGCATTCATGAAATTACCAACAAAAATAAGTAACTGCTACCCTTGAGATATGAACTTTTTGAGAGAATCTGTAGTGCCACTCTTTTGACAAAGCTGGATTTACAGGGTGCCTACAACCTCATCCGAATCTGGGGATGAATGGAAAAGGGCCTTCAACACCCGGGATGGCCATTATGAGTAGTTGGTTATGCCATTGTCTGCCAGAGTTTTATGAATAAAATCTTCCGGGACTTTTATCTTGATGATTTTTATTTTTTTTCTCATTCTCTGCCTGAACAACGCAATCATGTTCAGCAGGTTTTGACCCAGCTCAAGGAAAATTGGAAAAGTGTCTCTTAGAGGAACCATCTATTCCATTTCTGGGATGTATTCTGTCAGGCTAAGGCCTTAAGAGGGATCCAGGCATGGTCCAGGCTGTCCAGAATTGTCCTCAACTCACAAGTTTTAAGGCAATCCAGAGATTTGTGGGATTTGTCAACTTTTATATTCAATTCATCAAGGGACTTTCATCCATTATTGCTCCGATCACTGCTCTTACCTGGAAATCAGCTAACCCTCAGAAATGGCCTCCAGAGGCTTTCCAAGCCTTCAAGCAGCTTAAACAAGCATACGAGTCACCTATCACTCGGGCTTGAAGAACAGGAAGGCTGATGTGTTTTCCAGGTTTTATTATGCAGCAGATAAGGAGATCCAATCCACCCCAAAACACATCCTTGATCCTAGTAGGATATGGCTTGCCACTGCTTTTGAAAAAATTCTGACTGCACCATGTGGGAAAACTTTAGTTCTGTCTGAAATGCAATCAAAGTATATGGCTTGGGTGCATTCCTCTTGCTTCTGTGGGCATGCAGGAGTCAAAATGACTCTGGAATTTATGCCAAGAACTACTAGTGGCCCTCTATTACACCAGATATACATGAATATGTTGCTGCCTGTAATCTGTGTGCTCAACATAAAAATGCACCTGGGCATCCTATTGGTCTTCTTCAACCACTTCCTATTCCAGAAATTCCATGGACACATATCTCAATGGACTTCATACAGACCTTCTTCCATCTAAAGGTGACAACACCACCTGGGTCGTGGCGGACTGATTCTCTAAAATTTCCCTTAAGGGAATTAATTTATGCTACATTAGCCTCCATTTTCATCCGAGATATATTCCATCTACACGGTTGTCCCAAGGAGATCAGACAGGGGGACACAATTCACATCTCAATACTGGCAAGCTCTAAGTGATCTAATGGAAATCAAACTCAATTTCTCCTTTGCTTATCATCCATATTCCAATGGGCAAACTGAGAAAGTACATCAAGATCTGGAGAAGTTCTTGCGGTTATACCTCTCCCCAGGCTAGAATAATTGAATAGAATTACTGCCATGGGCCGAGTTTGCACACAGTAGTCTGTTCCATAAATCTTCTGCTAAGTCTCCTTTCTTTGTCAACTACGGCAAGCATCCTAATTTACCTGCTCTTCGGATCTTGCCTTCCTTTGATGCTGAGATTAGGAAGTTAAGCACCATCTAGTCAAGGGTCAGGGCTAGTCTTCAGAAAACATCCGCTAGGTACAAAGTTCATGGGAAAAAAAGAAACGGAAGGTTCCATTATCGTCTATTGGAGATAATGGGGCAGATTTACTTACCCCCAGGGTGCGGTCCCCAGGGTGCATTCTCCGATGAGGATGAAGTCCGGCGCGATTCTCCAAGACCGTGCTTCCATTTTTTTGCCATCTGTCGCTTGCCCGCAGAGGTCCGCCGGAGTTCACCTTCTTCTTCCTGGTGTATGTGAGTGCATTTTCTGGCGACACAATTTGAATTGTAAATCCCGCGCTTAATCCGAATCAGTCAGGTTGTCCGTTGGCCACGCCCCTCAATTTGTGTCGCATGCAAGTTGGCGCGATTGCACCAAAATCCGATTGCCTGCACCAAAAACCCCACTTAAATGCGGCGCAAATCAGAAATAGTCGGAGAAAAATGTGCCGTGCGGACCCTTAGTAAGTAAGTAATTAGCGAAAAATCTATATATAGACACCAAGCAAGGTTGCCATACACAGTTTTGGGGGCCAACGTTGCTCTCAACTTGCAAATATCAATCTTATACCAGCTAGTCAAGTGAGATAACTAAAATTCATAACATTTTATTGGATATGCATTAAAAAACAACATTTAAATAATATCAAATAACAGTAAAATCATCCAGGGCATCCAGCTCGGATGGTCACAGTATCACTGGGATCAAAAAATGTACACACCAAATCCTCAGAAAGTCTCTTGATCTCTTACAGACACATAGATGTAGTAGAAAATATTTGCATCTTACCATACATGCTGGTGTCTGTACAGAGGTACCTGGTGGGTTCCTGGGTCGGGAGTATAAGTACTCTCCTGGGGAGGAATGGATGTGAGGAGAAATCAAATCAATCCCTGTCGTCCCAGAGTTGACTCCCTCCCTTACAAGGGCAGGCCCAAGTGAAGTGGCCACACTCATCATCCCTAGCTGGTCTCTAGAGATCAGCTAGGGATTATGAGTGTGGCCACTTCACTTGGGCCCCGCTGCAGAGTACTTATCCCTATATTAGCCACTCTGCACATTTGATACCCCTTAGTGACCCCATAACAGGGGCCACTGTATCTAATTTTTAATGTCCGCATTTCACCGATGTAGACCCTCTGATGAATCCCATGTGTGAAGAAACGCGTCAGGGTGGGGGGATGCGGGGGTATTTTTGATTTTTCATAGGGCAAGTCTTAATGGTACTGCCCTTTTAAGGGCGGGAGTCAACTCTGGGACGACAGGGAGAGTGTCCATTAAGCTATAAGTAGCTTAATGGAGTTCTTCACAGGGCACATTATTTCAGATTTCCACCACACAGAGGACTCATCTCAAGTCTCTGCCCATCTGATTGACCCTATGAAGATAAGCAACCTCTTATACAGTAGAGAAATATCCCTATGGTTGCTGAGGGGCTGCAAGTTGGTTGATAAGCAGTAAGTCTTTTGGGGTTGTGAGTGCAGAATCCACCAAATTTGGTACAGACTTGAATTTAGCGATTCCGAACCACTCATCACTATTTGTTACTTTTCTGTAAGGCAGTAGGGCCCGACCCCTCTGCTGCTCGAGGTGAGCAGTAAAATGAAGCCCTCCTGCTGCCACAAAAGGATAAAAAAACATTGTATGCATTGATAGTGCTGAAATATATAAATGCAAATAACCTCATAGTGCCATACACAGTTAATGTTAAACCCAAATGAACTTTTTGCAGCAAATGTTATTATGTATTATTTGATGTCTCTTTTTAGTAAATTAGCAATTTCGGGGGTGATGAGTAGACTTAAGATATTCCCTGTTATTTTGAAACTGATAACGGGATAACTTTAAGGCTGTGGTAACACCATGTATTTGCTCAGGAGTAACACACCACCAAAGGCATATGCATTTATTACTGTAATAATGTGTTTTGCCTTTTAATATTAATGAAAATGATTAAGAAGTCAAACACATGATGCCACTTACCAAACAAACATATATGCATTTCAAACTGTAAAGTAAACACATCATGTGAACACATGCCAAAGATTAACACATTTTTATGTCCTACTTACGCATAGATACATACAACAGATCATATAAATGAATGCATAAACAGTATATACTTATTGGCCAATACACAATACATTACCTGAAGAAAAGAGAGTATAAATGTTAAATAGAAAGCACAGGACAGGACTTAGAGAACTTTCACCTGATCTTCGCAGCGAGGGATAAGCAGAGGCTACATCAACTTTCCTTATCCCACTCTCCCATGTTCCCTCTTTTTGACCATATCAGTGCACATGGCAGGACAACTAGACAAATTTAAGTCCTTTATTATGTGATTGCAGTATTAAAAGAATGAGAGGGTGTTTTATGCCCAGGATATCCCTGACATGATGAGCAAAGAAAAATAGAAAGAGACACAGGCGGCGCCCCTAGTGCAATAGGTCACTTGAAAGTATGGTGAAGTGTTAAGGGTATCTGCTCACCTGTAGACACCTTGTGTCTTATGCGTGTAGAGCAGATGATTGTTGTAACATCTGATATCCAATGATCGTTGGAGGGGTGTGCTGCGTCTTCCCGGAGTCTGGTACAGTGGTAGTGCCGGATGGGGAATCACAAGGATAGATAGGTTTGAAAAACCCGGGTTGTTGTAAGACGCGCTGCCCCAATTAGGCTGAGTATGACACAAATAGTGGGGTTCAAGGCAATATTTATTTGAATGGTATAAAGGACTACGCGTTTCGGGGGTGGTCTACCCCCTTCCTCAGGTCCGTGACAAATACTAAACAAAATAACATAGTAAAAGGGATATATGTAAAACTTGAAAGAAATCAACAAATATACAAATATACATATATAAATATACAGATACATATACATGCGGAAACGACATTTAATTTTGAACATTCAAATTAAAAGGGTAGGTATGTCGAGTACAATCTCTTGTTATATATAAACAAATTCATTTGGTATTTAAAATAAATAAAATATGATAATAGACACAGAGGGGCACATTTACTTACCCGGTCCATTCGCGTTCCAGCGGCGGCTTCTCCGCTCTGGATTCGGGTCCGGCCGGGATTTAATAAGGTAGTTCTTCCGCCGTCCACCAGGTGGCGCTGCTGCGCTGAAAGTAAACTCATCGCGCCGGAATGCACCGAGCTGGACCAGGTGAAGGTAAGCGGTCCTTATGCGACACAATTCGGTTTTTAAATTCAGGGGCTTGTCCGAATAATTCGGGTTGCTCGAAAACCACGCCCCCTATTTGTGGCGCACGGAAGCTGGTGCGCGCGCGACACAATCCAAACCCGTGCGCCACAATCCCGGGGCAATTCAAGGAAACTCGGCGCAAATATTCGGGTAACACATCGGGAAAACGCGATTCGGGCCCTTAGTAAATGACCCCCAGAGTGTTTCACATAAAAAGAATGTTTCACATAAAAAAGTAGTTAGTAGATATTAGTTAGTGCACATATAAATTTCATACTTATAGGAAAGAAAAAACTATAAGAATGTATAGGGCAGAAGAAATGGAGAAATTGTCCGGATGATAGTGGGTGTAAAGAGTGGGTAAATGATATGTAATGGTAATAGTCGGTGGTATGTGGTAAAGCAGTGAATGTAAATTAGAGAATTACCTTGAGCGCCGGGGTGCGATAGGTAACCCAGGGTAGGCACCGGACTGCTATCAGAGGATGAATAGAAGGTTTAGGAGATATGTTTCCTATGGTAGGAGCAATATATAAGATGGCTGGGGTTTGGGGAAACTCACTTGGTCCGTGGTAAATGCTGAAAGCCTGGTTTCGGCGCGAAGTGTGCGCCCAATGGAAGCGGGAGCCCTTTAAACGTGCGGGGGTGATAATGAAACTAGGCGCATGCGCAGTAGGCGGTGAGATCGCTGCTGCGGTGGAGACAGGGATTGGATCGCTAAGGTAGTGTTGATATAGAGATAGTGACAATGTATCGGCATTAGAGTGTTTGGAATGGGCGAGTTTGTTCTGTAATTGGTGATTGATATGTGTTAGGAGATATGGATGTTAATATGTGTAATTGAAGGTAATTGAGGGTATGATTATATGAATGTGTGAGAATGAATGTAAGTGTGTGTAGAGTTGGATGAGGTATAATAAATGTAATAGTTAAAGGATACAGATGAGGTATAATATATATGAGGTATAATAAATAAATGCAATGGTTAAATAAGTAGACATATGGCTATCTCTAGGTATAACCAGAACATGCTGTGGTAAATATATAAATAAATAAATGAATAAATAAATAGATAAATAAATGAATAACTAAATAAATGGACAGCGGTAAATGGGAAATAAATAAATAAATAAATAGATATAAAAATGAATAAATAAATGGATAGTAATACGGACTTATTGCGAGGGGTGTACAGATTATAGTTGGAAGTAGATATAAGCAATTATTAAAATATACATATAAATGAATTGATAAATAAAGGAATATATACGGATTCAGGTACGTTCGATTAGTTCGTTTAGACCGCTAGGGATCAAGGTATTTAATTTAAAGATCCAGAAATTTTCTCTACGGACTAGTTGGTTGAATCTATCTGGATGTGAAGTAGGAATTTGTTCGATAGGAATAAGTTTCAATAGGGATGGGTCTTTATTGTGGTGGGATGTGAAATGACGGGAAACGCTGTGTAGGGAATAACCACAGTTGATTTTGCTCCGGTGGGTATTGATGCGTTCTCTTAAACTCTGGGTGGTGCGCCCCACATATTGCAGGGAGCATGGGCATTCCATGACATTCTGGAACACAACACCTTCATGTTTCAAAAGGACATCTTCTCACAAGTCAGGGGGACAGCTATGGGGACAAGATTTGCACCAAGTTATGCAAATATTTTTATGGGCTGCTTTGAAAAAACCTCATATTACAGGTAATATCAACTACAGCCACCAAATCCAATTCTTCAGAAGATACATAGATGATCTCTTCATCATCTGGAAAGGAACAGAAGCCCAAGCCCTAAATTTTGTTAAAGAGATTAACCAAAACTCTTGGGGCATTGAGTTAACAGTCAATACATCTCAGACACAAATTGAATATTTGGACCTCCTAATCCAAGTTGACGAACAGAACCCTCACCTAACTACCAAAACCTTTTTTAAAAGCGTAGACGTCAACAGCTTCTTAGATTTTTCAAGCTCACACTATAAGAAATGGTTACAAAATGTACCATACGGCCAATATAAAAGGATCCGCCGAAACTGTACCGACCACAAAATCTTTCAGGCACAATCAAAAATCCTTAGGGATAGATTTATAGAAAAAGGCTACCCACCAGGATTACTAAAGAACGCATACCAGAAAGTCAATCGCCTTACACAAAAGGACTGTCTGATCCCCCCTACAAAAAAAGCACATGCCCACTTACACAAGTCCAACTTCATTACCACATATACCACTGATCATAACTTTATCAGACACACCCTGGAACATCCTCAAAAAAGACCCATACATTTCAGATTTACTCCCTTCTAAACCACATCTCACCTTCAGAAGGGCCCCAACCTTTTAAGAATATTCTAGCCCCCACAAGACTCCGTAAAGAAAGAAAGAAACCCACTCTCTCCTTTTTTCCAGAACTGAAAGGTTGCTATAAATGCAACAAGGAAAGATGCAAGACCTGCGACATCCTATGCAATAAGACTAAAGATTTTAAGGCCTTATCTACAGGAGAAACATTTAAGATTAATTCATTTATCAACTGTGGCTCAGATTACGTCATTTATGTCCTGGAATGCCCATGCTCCCTGCAATATGTGGGGCGCACCACCCAGAGTTTAAGAGAATGCATCAATACCCACCGGAGCAAAATCAACTGTGGTTATTCCCTACACAGCGTTTCCCGTCATTTCACATCCCACCACAATAAAGACCCATCCCTATTGAAACTTATTCCTATCGAACAAATTCCTACTTCACATCCAGATAGATTCAACCAACTAGTCCGTAGAGAAAATTTCTGGATCTTTAAATTAAATACCTTGACCCCTAGCGGTCTAAACGAACTAATCGAACGTACCTGAATCCGTATATATTCCTTTATTTATCAATTCATTTATATGTATATTTTAGTAATTGCTTATATCTACTTCCAACTATAATCTGTACACCCCTCGCAATAAGTCCGTATTACTATTCATTTATTTATCTATTTATTTATTTATTTATTTCCCATTTACCGCTGTCCATTTATTTAGTTATTCATTTATTTATCTATTTATTTATTCATTTATTTATTTATATATTTACCACAGCATGTTCTGGTTATACCTAGAGATAACCATATGTCTACTTATTTAACCATTGCATTTATTTATTATACCTCATATATATTATACCTCATCTGTATCCTTTAACTATTACATTTATTATACCTCATCCAACTCTACACAGACTTACATTCATTCTCACACATTCATATAATCATACCCTCTATTACCTTCAATTACACATATTAACATCCATATCTCCTAACACATATCAATCACCAATTACAGAACAAATTCACGCATTCCAAACACTCTAATGCCGATACATTGTCACTATCTCTATATCAACACTACCTTAGCGATCCAATCCCTGTCTCCACCGCAGCAGCGATCTCACCACCTACTGCACATGCTCCTAGTTTCATTATCACCCCCGCACGTTTAAAGGGCTCCCGCTTCCATTGGGCGCACACTTCGCGCCGAAACCAGGCTTTCAGCATTTACCACAGACCAAGTGAGTTTCCCCAAACCCCAGCCATCTTATATATTGCTCCTACCATAGGAAACATATCTCCTAAACCTTCTATTCATCCTCTAATAGCAGTCCGGTGCCTACCCTGGGTTACCTATCGCACCCCGGCGCTCAAGGTAATTCTCTAATTTACATTCACTGCTTTACCACATACCACCGACTATTACCATTACATATCATTTACCCACTCTTTACACCCACTATCATCCGGACAATTTCTCCATTTCTTCTGCCCTATACATTCTTATAGTTTTTTCTTTCCTATAAGTATGAAATTTATATGTGCACTAACTACTTTTTTATGTGAAACATTCTTTTTATGTGAAACACTCTGTGTCTATTATCATATTTTATTTATTTTAAATACCAAATGAATTTGTTTATATATAACAAGAGATTGTACTCGACATACCTACCCTTTTAATTTGAATGTTCAAAATTAAATGTCGTTTCCGCATGTATATGTATCTGTATATTTATATATGTATATTTGTATATTTGTTGATTTCTTTCAAGTTTTACATATATCCCTTTTACTATTTTATTTTGTTTAGTATTTGTCACGGACCTGAGGAAGGGGGTAGACCACCCCCGAAACGCGTAGTCCTTTATACCATTCAAATAAATATTGCCTTGAACCCCACTATTTGTGTCATACTCAGCCTAATTGGGGCAGCGCGTCTTACAACAACCCGGGTTTTTCAAACCTATCTATCCTTATGATGAGCAAAGGACTGCAGGACAGCTGCATCAGAAGTCCATGCATTGGCACTGTAGTCCTGAATTCTTATTGCGAATACAAATTAAATTTACTGACCATGTCAGAAGCACAGAAAACACAGTAGATCTTCCCCTTACTCTTTCTCTGGCAGTTACTCTTATGTTAGACATACGTCCGCGGCAGAGAGCATTCTGGTTGGACAATGCACTTTCAGGGAACTCTCTGGACCGGGTAAGTAAATGTGCCGGAGTACCTTCGCCGATATGAGAGATTTTTTCTGCTCTTTCCCATAGCCTCAGGCCCCTATCTCTCTTTTTAGCCCTCAGCTCAACAGTAAAAGCAAATGAGAGGTGATAACGGACAACCTTCTGCTCCGTCTTGTGCCACTTGACAAGTTATATTTCCGAATATGCAGACAGTTGAACCTATAGCTATTTTACCCCATTCCAAAGTGTTCCAACACCATGCACAAATATTGCAACTCGACTACTTGAGACTCTCTAATACTTGAGTCTTGACACCAGTGCTCTATTTTCTCCATTTATAGATTCTCCTAGCTGGATGTTTAGAAAGACTTTCTATAATCTAAAAGAGGTGGATTTATTTGGCATGAAGCCATTCTGATTGTCATTTATAATTTATGTAATTAGTTTACCAAGCCTATAAGTTAGGATTTCCAAAATCAGGTTACTATCCATCCCCATCAAAGATCCTTTTCCTTTTTTTTTGTAGTCTCTTGATTTTCTTTTTTATAAAGCTTGAACGAATTTAACCTGATCTATTTCCCTAAAAAAAATCCTCTGGTGCTTTTAAATCTGGCAGTTTTTGCGGTTTTATTTAAGCTTCCAGTGCCTTCAACCAAATTTTCCTATTTTCCTCACTAGGTGTTTAATATATAAAGGTGAACACATGTTTCTAATATATATATATATATTCTTATTATAAAGTTTTTTTTATCTTATAATTTACCTCATAAAAATTTTTTAAAGTGCTCCACACCATACTTGATGAATCAACATCATATTGGAGAAATCTGTGTATCGCCTTACATACTCTTTGTGATTTTAATTACACTAAGCCAGATTTAATCTGTAATGATAATTTTCTCTGCTACTCGGACTTAAAAGTATATTAGAGAATGGTCCGACATACCCGACTCCATATAAAATACTTTTAACACAAGAGTTCTGTGAATCTTAGTGATTAATATTTATCATGTGGGTGCTTAATTCTCCATTTATGGTACCATTCCAACTTTGGGCCACATTTATCACTTTTGTGCGCCTAAGTGTAGTAGTTGCGCCTAAATTATGGCGCACTGTTTTGCCAAAATTATCACCATCTGTGATAAGGTAATTTCCTGCCTCTTATTAATCACTTTACTTTAAAACAGTTTAGGCGCAATTTTGGCGCAGTTTAGGCGCAATGTTAGATTCAGGCAGTTACATGTGATCCTGCTACAAGCTCCTCTCTGCTTCTCCCACATCCCAGAATGAAGATAACACTCACAGCAGCACCCAGGTGTGTGACACCCAGTGACCTCCTCAGCAGGGGCTTCTCCTGGAGGGGATCCCCCAGTGCTGGTCTCCTGCTGCACCCCTGTAATTCTGCACAGTATCCCCCTCAGATACTGTGCAGAATTACATGGGGGACACTTGTCTGTAGTTTCTGCAAAATTCTGCAAACTTCTGCAAAGTTCTCTTCTCTCTTGCTGTGAGCTCAGGAGTTTGCAGAATATTTTGTAAATAGAAGGTGATGAACTGTAAATAGAGTCTGCAGCTCCTGTCTGCAGTGTATGTAATATGTCCATTATATGTACCAGTGTCTGGCCGAGCTCTGCTTCAAGAAATGAGCTGTTCTGCAAAGGGGCTCAGTGCTTTCTTCTCAGTTAACGCCACCTTCGGGCTGGAGTGTTTTTGCGCCCGTTTTTGCGCCTAAATGAAAACGTTGCAAGTTATGAATATCATTAGGCGCAGCTAAACATCTGGATTGGTAAGATAGATGATGGAAAACTGGTTATTTTTGCTGCGCGGCTAATTTGACGTTTAATCGCAAAAATGGCGCAACAATTGTGCGCCTGAATGAAAAGGCGCAAAAACAACAGAAAAAAACAGTGATACATGTAGCCCTTTGTCTTAACAAATGTATAATGCTATTTATAGTGCTATCTTCCCTCTATCCAATTCCTTATGCATTACCATATTATATCCCCCTAGTGCAATAAAATGGATTTCAGTGAATATGAATACTAGAACAAAGTTATTTATTCAAATATTCTAAAACATCTAAAATAAAAAGTTGTGTAATATATATATATATATATATATATATATATATATATATATATATATATATATTATATACACACACACATGCTGCCAAACGGCCAAAATTTGGGGGTTTTAGAGCCTACACCCTGTACTGTATATTCCAAGATATGAATTCTATAAGATCATCCATGAATGTTTCAGGCTTTATAAGTAGCATCCATCTAAATGTGAAGAAAAAAAAACTAAAGAAAAGAAAATGCCCTTCCCCACCGACAGCTTGGAAAATCAATTAATCTTATATAACATCTAGATCTCTGCTCTAGACTTTCTCTATCTGATTTGACTCAGATCGTCCCGATGACAATTTCTCTTTTACAAGGGGTGGCTATGGTTTGAACCAAAATACCAGAAATCAAACATTTTTTGGGATTGCTTGCATTATTCCCTTCAAGGTAGGTTGTTTAAAGGTATCATTTCTTCCTTCAGTACCATCTCTTTGACCCTCAAACAGTGAAGGAGAATCTCAATCTTCTCGCCCCCATGTTCTGTGTGCTCTCTCTCTCTTTTCACACTCATATTATCTTAGAATATATACTGTCACATCATAAATCATATTATAGTACATAGAGTTACTTTAGATCCACTTAACAAATGAGCATCTTACTCCCTTCCCCTACTGCTCTTACCACCTGTAGTAGACAGAGTGCAGAAGTGATGTCCTCACACACCTGTTCATCCAAGGCAGATATCCGGCTGTAAGGGTTCCTCACAGCTATTCATATACAGCAAAGGGGGTGGTTTTCTTCCAGAGATTTCCAAACAGCAGGAAGGGAAAGCAGTTTTAGACATGCCCACAGCGACTATTTCTCCTCAGGGCTCAGGAGAGTCAATACCACGTGTATCCACGTACCTCAGAAGGGGAGGTTTATTAGACTTGTTTTACAGCAAACTCATTCTGGTTGCTTGTGGAAACCAATCAGAGCTCACCTTTTATTTTATAAACTATTTATTTAGAGATAAAGAAAGCTGAGCTCTAACTGGTTGCCATGAACAACTAGGACAGTTTTGCACATGAGTCGACAGAGTTTTAAAGGGGTTGTCCACTCTTAGCAACTCATTGATATGCTTTGTGTTATGAAAAGTTATACAATTTTCCAATATGCTTTCCTAACAGTTTTCTAGATCTCTGCTTGCTATCATTCTATAGGAAGCTTTAATGGTTACTTCCAGTGGATAGAAATCTGCCCATGGCTCTGATTACTCTCTGTAATATAATGAGCCGTGCACCTGCATGTCCATCACATGACCATGGGCAGATTTCTATCCACTGAAAGTAAACATACAAGCTTTCTATAGCAGGATAGCAAGCAGAGATCTAGAAACCCATGAAGAATTATTACAGAAAGTATTTTATAAAATTGTATAATTGTATAATTTTCATTACACAAACAATATATACTTTCTGAAAGTGGACAACCCCTTTAACACTGATCAGCCAGAGCTCAACATCATGTGGACCCTTTCAATACATGCTTCATAGCACCGCATTCAGTTTCACTCAGAGGGACAGTGCTCCTACGAAAATAATCTATTATTGCAAACAGAGACTCTTTAAGGCCTGAGTAGCAAATCCTTTAAAGGAGAAGTTTCACCACCACTTCCAGCCTCAACTCTTTTTATCCAAGATGTTACTCCACTGATTCTAATGCAGGTAAATTTCTTTTCCCCACCGTTTTTTATCAATTAGTGCTCTTAGTTTCAGCACCTAACATACTAATTAACACGTATTCAAATATAATCATGGCATCATCTCCAAGAATATCATCATAACTTTCCACTCTGAATTCCATTGTCATTTTCTTATGATTCTATTGCTTTCAAATTAATTGGCATCAATATCTCATCAGAAGCAATGCACACATTTTCACCTTATGACTGGTTCTCTTAACCTTTTCAATAATTATTCCTAATAAGAGATAAGCGGACCCAATGTTCAGTTTTGGCCCGGACATATTGCCAGATTGGCCGAACAGCCAATCCGGCAAACAGACGCCCCTAACAACTAGCCATGGCACAAAAAAATCCTTTGATTTTCTCATAGTCCAGTGCGCCTTATATATGAACCGTACTTACAGACTTGCCTGGAACTGTGCACAAGTCTGCCACCTTCTGGTCATTCATCCTTATAATCAGTTGTGCCTTATATACAAACCTAGACGTTTTAGCAGGCATTTGTTGATGGTGCGCCTTATAGTCCGAAAAATACGGTAATTGTGGAAAGAACTGGCTCAATACAGGCTAACAATGTCTTTACATGACTGACCTCAAACCTGAGAAAGAAAAACAACAACGGAAGAGGACGGCGCCTCGCGTAATAACGTAGAGACAAGTAGGTACCGATTGTGGTGAGAAAAGTGGATGCTCACCTGGTAACCACTTGGGTACAAGTGGTATTAAATATCCAGTAGAGGGAAGGATCCTTGTTAGTACGGAAGTTATAATCTTAGGTTACTGCAGCAACTCCTAGGCACTCCGAAAACCGGTTACCAGAGGTACCGTGAAGTAAATAATACAAAAATAGAAAAAATGGAGAGGGCCAGGTGGGTGTGCTTGTAACCAAACAGAAATCTCCAAGTGTAGTAAATTACACAATATTTATTGGTAGCAGTAAAATCCAATGGTAACGCGTTTCGGGGAAACTCCTTCGTCAGACCAAAACTAGTAAAATAAATACATAAAATCAATGGAATACAGAATATAAGCACATATAAATCAATTCATACATAGTGAATTACAAATACAGAGGGAGCAAGGGATACAAAAGTACATAAAATGTATAGTAGGAAACTGTAGGGAGTAGATGTTTAAAGCGTTCACATAATAGCACTAAAAGTACACAAAATTGTATATGCACAAAAGAAGGTAATGATGGCTTGATTAACTAGGTAATTAGAACCTGATATAGAGTAATAAGTAGTACTGAGTAGCAATTAAGAAGTGGAACATGTGTGGAAGGAATTAAAACAAATAAATAAATAAATAGATAAATAGTAGATGATGAAGTATACAAAAATGTGAGTTAGAATTAGATAGTGGAAGGAAAGAGTGATGAAGTATGGTTAATGAATTGCATAATATATTGGGTGGAAAAGGATAGCTAAAAGGCATATAAAGCACAATGAATAATAAATAGAGATGAGCGAGCACTAAAATGCTCAGGTACTCGTTATTCGAGACGAACTTTTCCCGATGCTCGAGTGCTCGTCTCGAATAACGAGCCCCATTTAAGTCAATGGGAGACTAGAGCATTTTTCAAGGGGACCAAGGCTCTGCACAGGGAAGCTTGGCCAAACACCTGGGAACCTCAGAAAAGGATGGAAACACCACGGAAATGGACAGGAAACAGCAGGGGCAGCATGCATGGATGCCTCTGAGGCTGCTTAATTGCACCATTATGCCAAAATTATGGGCAAAATTATGGGCAGCGGCAGCAGTGGCAGGCTAGAGAGTCTCATGGCGACATACCCTAAATGGACTCAGGTTTCACCAAAGGAGGTGAAATGAGCCCTATGTGAACAAAAGGTTGACGGTATATTTAGTCGATAACACAGCATGGTGTCGACATAGTGACCAAGTTCCATAACGTATCTGGTGAAACACCCGAAAAATGAGCCTGACACAGCTCTTTTGATAAGGGGACGACATGTGGAGGCAGCCATGGAGACGACTTCCATGATTAAGAGCGACAGTATGGGGCATTCATATTGCGCTGCTATGATTGCAACTTCAGGTCTCCAGCATGGCGGCGACAGATGGGCCGAGTTCCACTATGTATCTGGTGAAACACCTGAAAATTCTGCCTGACACAGCTCGTTTGATAAGGGGATGATGTGCTGCATATCCTCTCGTGCTCCAGCGTCTGGGGTATAGAGAGTTGAAATGAGACATTGGTGGACGCTGTGGAGGATCGTGGAGGCAAAATGGACAGGAAACAGCAGGGGCAGCATGCATGGATGCCTCTGAGGCTGCCTAATCTTGGGATGGAGCTGGCGGTCCACTGCCAGGCGAGCTTTCGCCTGTCCAAGCCCCTGTCTCTCGGCTCCTCCCCACCCAAAATGGGCCTGGGGGCCAGAAGCGTTTACTTAAAAAAAAATTATAATTTTCAAAGCAGGCCGGGTCGTTTGAATATTTCACCTAGGAATAATGGAATAGCATAGTGGTTCTATTTTTAATTGTTTTTACGGAAATGGTTCCATGATTAAGAGCGACAGTATGGGGCATCCATATTGCGCTGCTATGATTGCAACTTCAGGTCTCCAGCATGGCGGCGACAGATGGGCCGCGTTCCACTATGTATCTGGTGAAACACCTGAAAATTCTGCCTGACACAGCTCGTTTGATAAGGGGACGATGTATGGAGGCAGTGAACTAGTAGTAGATTAAAGGTGCTGCAGTTAAAACTATGTTAGTTGGATCTTGAGATGGAGCTGGTGCTCCGCTGCCAGGCGAGCTTTCGCCAATCCAAGCCCCTGTCTCTAGGCTACTCCCCAAACAGCACTTCTAAGAATCTTTTGTATAAGATCAAGTGTAGTAGCGTTCTTATAAGTTTAGGATATGGCGGTGAGGGGAATGTAAACAGATGCGCAAGAAGCGCTGAAATAATATTGGTAAATGATAAAAGTTTGCCAGTATATTTTGTGGATTACACAGCAGGGTGGCGACAAAGTTAACAAGTTTGATGTGGAAGCCATGAAAACAACCCAAAATTCTGCCCGACACAGCTCGTTTGATAAGGGGACGATGTATGGAGGCAGTGAACTAATAGTAGATTAAAGGTGCTGCAGTTAAAACTATGTTAGTTGGATCTTGAGATGGAGCTGGCGCTCCGCAGCCAGGCGAGCTTTCGCCAATCCAAGCCCCTGTCTCTAGGCTACTCCCCAAACAGCACTTCTAAGAACCTTTTGTATAAGATCAAGTGTAGTAGCGTTCTTATAAGTTTAGGATATGGCGTGAGGGGAATGTAAACAGATGCGCAAGAAGCGCTGAAATAATATTGGTAAATGATAAAAGTTTGCCAGTATATTTTGTGGATTACACAGCAGGGTGGCGACAAAGTTAACAAGTTTGATGTGGAAGCCATGAAAACAACCCAAAATTCTGCCCGACACAGCTCGTTTAATAAGGGGACAATGTATGGAGGCAGTGAACTAGTAGTAGATTAAAGGTGCTGCAGTTAAAACTATGTTAGTTGGATCTTGAGATGGAGCTGGCGCTCCGCAGCCAGGCGAGCTTTCGCCAATCCAAGCCCCTGTCTCTAGGCTAGAGACATGCCCACGGATGGTAATTCAGAGGAGGAGGAGGTGGAGGAGGGGTGGGAGGAGGAGGAGGCATAGTAGGCCTTTGAGACCTGGACCGAGGTAGGCCCCGCAATCCTCGGCGTTGGCAGTATATGAGCAGCCCCAGGGTCAGACTCGGTCCCAGCCTCCACCAAGTTAACCCAATGTGCCATATATAGTGGCCCTGCCCGGCAGCACTCGTCCACGTGTCCGTGGTCAGGTGGACCTTGTCAGAAACGGCGTTGGTCAGGGCACGGATGATGTTCTATGACACGTGCTTGTGCAGGGCTGGGACGGCACATCGGGAAAAGTAGTGGCGGCTGGGGACCGAATACCGAGGGGCGGCCGCCGCCATGAGGTTTCGAAAGGCCTCGGTCTCTACCAGCCTATAGGGCAGCATCTCCAGGCTAAGCAACTTGGAGATGTGGACGTTGAGGGCTTGGGCGTGGGTTGTGCTATACTTCCTTTTACGCTCCAGCGTCTGGGGTATGGAGAGCTGAACGCTGGTGGATGCTGTGGAGGATCGTGGAGGCGAAGATGGGGTTTTCGCACGGGAGGTGTTTGGGCCGTGGTCCTGGGCAGGGGGCTGACTAGCAGATGACACAGGGGAAGGAGCAGTGGTGTGCCCGGCCGGAGGTCAATGGGCTTGGTGCCATTGAGTGGGGTGTTTAGCATTCATATGCCTGCGCATACTGGTGGTAGTTAAGCTAGTAGTGGTGGAACCCCTGCTGATCCTGGTTTGGAAAAGGTTGCACACCACAGTCCGTCGGTCATCCGGTGTTTCTTTAAAGAACCTCCAGACTTCTGAAAATCTAGCCCTCGCCACGGGAGGTTGACTACGGGCAACATTTGGCGCTGATGCACCAGCTCTGGCCCTGCCTCTCCGTCTGGCCCCACCCCTGCCTCTTCCAATCTGTTCTGCTATAGGACTCGCCTCCGTCTCAGAAGCACTGTGTTCACCCGGCCTATCAACCCAGCTTGGGTCTGTCACCTCATCATCCTCCGATCCCTCAGTCTGCTCCCCCCTCGGACTTCCTGCCCTGACAACAACTTCACCACTGTCTGACAACCGTGTCTCCTCATCGTCCGACACCTCTTTACACACTTCTTCCACTACGTCAATAATGTCATCATCACCCACAGACTGCGACTGGTGGAAAACCTGGGCATCGGAAAATTGCTCAGCAGCAACCGGACAAGTGGTTTGTGACTGTGGGAAGGGTCCAGAAAACAGTTCCTCAGAGTATGCCGCTTCAAATGCCAAATTTTGCTGGGAGGGGGTAGACTGGGGGGAAGGAGGCTGAGGTGGAGGAGCCGGAGGAGTGCTGATTTCGGTGACATGGGTGGACTGCGTGGAAGACTGACTGGTGGACAAATGGCTAGAAGCATTGTCCGCAATCCACGACATCACCTCTTCGCACTGTTCTGGCCTCAATAGTGCTCTACCACGAGTCCCAGTAACTTGAGACATGATGAACCTAGGGAGTGTAGCTCTGCGGCGTTCCCCTGCTCCCTCATCAGCAGGTGGTGTCTCACCCCGCCCAGGACCACGGCCTCTGACCCCTGCAGTAGTTGGACGCCCACGTCCACGCCCTCGTCCTCTACCCCTAGCCCTCGGGTTAAACATTTTCCAAATTAAAGTGTAAACTTTAAATTTTTTTTTTTTTTTTAACCAAAACGATGCTATCCTATTGCTATGGCTAGTTTCTAACCTACACTGACAGCACACAACTGTGGCAGAGTCTGCTGATTTATTTTATTTTTTTTACCTTTATTTCATTTTATAGCTCAAACTCTTCTTGCAAAGCAGTGTGCTTTCAGTGTCGGCTACAAAATAGCCATAGGAGAACCCCAACGGCTTACTTAGGCCTACAATAGCGTTATATTTTCCTTTTTTTTGGTTTGCTTGTGGCTGGGCTTGCTGGCACTAGTAGTGCAGCTAGTACCATACTGTGAGGAATTTGCTGGGAGACCTGCGACCGTTGTGTTTAGCTCTTAGTGACACGCATATCCACCTCAAACACCGAAGTGGGACAATTTATTAGGGGTTTGAGTAGAATTAGGCTGAGTCTGCTGATTTTTTTAGCTGTATTTCATTTTATAGCTCAAACTCATCTTGCAAAGCAGTGTGCTCTCATTGTAGGCTACAAAATAGCCATAGGAGAACCCCAACGGCTTACTTAGGCCTACAATAGCGTTATATTTTCCTTTTTTTTGTTTGCTTGTGGCTGGGCTTGCTGGCACTAGTAGTGCAGCTAGTACCATACTGTGAGGAATTTGCTGGGAGACCTGCGACCGTTGTGTTTAGCTCTTAGTGACACGCATATCCACCTCAAACACCGAAGTGGGACAATTTATTAGGGGTTTGAGTAGAATTAGGCTGAGTCTGCTGATTTTTTTTTTTTTTTAGCTGTATTTCATTTTATAGCTCAAACTCATCTTGCAAAGCAGTGTGCTCTCATTGTAGGCTACAAAATAGCCATAGGAGAACCCCAACGGCTTACTTAGGCCTACAATAGCGTTATATTTTCCTTTTTTTTGTTTGCTTGTGGCTGGGCTTGCTGGCATTAGTTGTGCAGCTAGTACCATACTGTGAGGAATTTGCTGGGAGACCTGCGACCGTTGTGTTTAGCTCTTAGTGACACGCATATCCACCTCAAACACTGAAGTGGGACAATTTATTAGTTTGAGTAGAATTAGGCAGAGTCTGCTGATTTTTTTTTTTTACCTTTATTTCATTTTATAGCTCAAACTCATCTTGCAAAGCACAAAATCCAGTTGTGTGCTGTCAGTGTAGGTTAGAAACTAGCCATAGCAATAGGATACGATCCTCCACAGCATCCACCAGCGTTCAGCTCTCCATACCCCAGACGCTGGAGCGCAAAAGGAGGTATAGCGCAACCCACCCACACGCCCAAGCCCTCAACGTCCACATCTCCAAGTTGCTTAGCCTGGAGATGCTGCCCTATAGGCTGGTAGAGACCGAGGCCTTTCGAAACCTCATGGCGGCGCCCCTCGGTATTCGGTCCCCAGCCGCCACTACTTTTCCCAATGTGCCGTCCCAGCCCTGCACAAGCACGTGTCAGAGAACATCCTCCGTGCCCTGACCAACGCCGTTTCTGACAAGGTCCACCTGACCACGGACACGTGGACGAGTGCTGCCGGGCAGGGCCACTATATATCGCTGACGGCACATTGGGTTAACTTGGTGGAGGCTGGGACCGAGCCTGACCCTGGGGCTGCTCATATACTGCCGACGCTGAGGATTGCGGGGCCTACCTCGGTCCAGGTCTCAAAGGCCTACTATGCCTCCTCCTCCTCCCACCCCTCCTCCACCTCCTCCTCTGAATTACCATCCGTGGGCATGGCGCCATCAGTCGGTAGCTCTAGGCACAGCAGCAGTGCCATCGCTAAGCGACAGCAGGCGGTGCTCAAACTGCTGAGCCTAGGCGATAAAAGGCACACCGCCCAAGAGTTATTACAGGGCATCACGGCGCAGACTGATCTGTGACTGGCACCGCTGAACCTGAAGCCAGGCATGGTTGTGTGTGACAACGGCCGTAACCTGGTGGCAGCCCTGCAACTCGGCAGACTGACACATGTGCCATGCCTGGCCCATGTGTTAAATCTCATAGTTCAGCGTTTCCTCAAGACTTACCCCAATCTGTCTGATTTGCTCACGAAGGTGCGCCGCATCTGTGCGCATTTCAGGAAGTCCAGCACAGATGCTGCCACTCTCAGGGCAGCACAGCGCCACCTCCAACTGCCCGCTCACCGACTGTTGTGCGACGTGCCCACGAGGTGGAATTCAACACTAACCATGTTATCCAGAGTTTACCAGCAGCGCAGAGCGATTGTAGACTGCCAGATGTCAACTTCCACCAGAACTGGTAGTCAGGTCAGTCAGCTTCCTCAAGTCTACAATGAGGAGTGGACGTGGATGTCTGATATCTGTCAGGTGCTGAGTAACTTTGAGGAGTCAACACTAGAGATGAGCGAGCACTAAAATGCTCGGGTACTCGTTATTCGAGACGAACTTTTCCCGATGCTCGAGTGCTCGTTTCGAGTAACGAGCCCCATTGAAGTCAATGGGAGACTCGAGCATTTTTCAAGGGGACCAAGGCTCTGCACAGGGAAGCTTGGCCAAACACCTGGGAACCTCAGAAAAGGATGGAAACACCACGGAAATGGACAGGAAACAGCAGGGGCAGCATGCATGGATGCCTCTGAGGCTGCTTAATCGCACCATTATGCCAAAATTATGGGCAACAGCATGGCCATGACAGAGTGACAGAATGAAGCTAGATAGCATCTAAAACATCCAATAATTGACCCTGACACTATAGGGGACGGCATGCAGAGGCAGCGGAAGGCTAGAGAGTGGCATGGCGACATACCCTAAATGGACTCAGGCTTCAAACCAATGGGTAGCAGAGAGGAACCAAAGAAGGTGAGCAAGAAGCGCTCAAATAATATTGGTACATGATAAAAGTTTGCCAGTATATTTTGTGGATTACACAGCAGGGTGGCGACAAAGTTAACATGGAAGCCATGAAAACAATCCAAAATTCTGCCTGACACAGCTCGTTTGATAAGGGGACGATGTATGGAGGCAGTGAACTAGTAGTAGATTAAAGGTACTGCAGTTAAAACTATGTTAGTTGGTTCTTGGCATGGAGCTGGCGCTCCGCTGCCAGGCGAGCTTTCGCCAATCCAAGCCCCTGTCTCTAGGCTACTCCCCAAACAGCACTTCTAAGAACCTTTCGGATAAGATCAAGTGTAGTAGCGTTCTTATAAGTTTGGGATATGGCGGGTGAGGGGAATGTAAACATCTGCGCAAGAAGCGCTGAAATAATATCCGTAAATGAAAAAAGTTTTCCAGTATATTTTGTGGCTTACAGAGCAGGGTGGCGACAAAGTTAACAAGTTTGATGTGGAATGCCCTGCAATAGCTCTTGGGCGGTGTGCCTTTTATCACCTAGGCTCAGCAGTTTGAGCACCGCCTGCTGTCGCTTAGCAACGGCACTGCTGCTGTGCCTAGAGCTACCGACTGATGGCGCCATGCCCACGGATGGTAATTCGGAGGAGGAGGAGGTGGAGGAGGGGTGGGAGGATTTGGAGGTATAGTAGGCCTTTGAGACCTGGACCGAGGTAGGCCCCGCAATCCTCTGCGTCGGCAGTATATGACCAGCCCCAGGGTCAGACTCGGTCCCAGCCTGCACCAAGTTAAGTGTAGTAGCGTTCTTATAAGTTTGGGATATGGCGGGTGAGGGGAATGTAAACAGATGCGCAAGAAGCGCATGATGCGCATGGAGCTGGCGCTCCGCTGCTAGGCGAGCTTTCGCCAATCCAAGCCCCTGTCTCTAGGCTACTCCCCAAACAGCACTTCTAAGAACCTTTTGTATAAGATCAAGTGTAGTAGCGTTCTTATAAGTTTAGGATATGGCGGGTGAGGGGAATGTAAACAGATGCGCAAGAAGCGCATGATGCGCATGGAGCTGGCGCTCCGCTGCTAGGCGAGCTTTCGCCAATCCAAGCCCCTGTCTCTAGGCTACTCCCCAAACAGCACTTCAAGGAACCTTTTGTATAAGATCAAGTGTAGTAGCGTTCTTATAAGTTTAGGATATGGCGGGTGAGGGGAATGTAAACAGATGCGCAAGAAGCGCATGATGCGCACGGAGCTGGCGCTCCGCTGCTAGGCGAGCTTTCGCCAATCCAAGCCCCTGTCTCTAGGCTACTCCCCAAACAGCACTTCTAAGAACCTTTTGTATAAGATCAAGTGTAGTAGCGTTCTTATAAGTTTAGGATATGGCGGGTGAGGGGAATGTAAACAGATGCGCAAGAAGCGCTGAAATAATATCCGTAAATGGTAAAAGTTTGCCAGTGTATTTTGTGGATAACACAGCAGGGTGGCGACAAAGTTAACAACTTTGATGTGGAATCCATGAAAACAACCCAAATTTCGGCCTGACAAACCTCGTTTGATAAAGGGACGATGTATGGAGGCAGCTATATGGACGACTTTTGGAGGTAGCAATGGAGACAACGTGTGGAGGCTGCTATGGAGACAATTCAATTTGGATAGTGCCTGTATGTGGCAGTCCAAAAAATTTTTCAAACCAGAGGAGCAGGTAGGTGGCCCTCCAGAAAAATGGAATAGATTGAGTGCCTGTATGTGGCAGTCCAAAAAATTTTTCAAACCAGAGGAGCAGGTAGGTGGCCCTCCAGAAAAATGGAATAGATTGAGTGCCTGTATGTGGCACTCCCAAAAATTGTTTAAAACAGAGGACCGTGTCGGTGGCCCTCCAGAAAAATTAAATGCATAAAGTACTATACCTAGAGCCAGTGGGCCCTGTCAAAAAACAGCCAGTTTCCTCTGCTTTACTGTAGAAAGAGGAGGAGAAGGAGGAAAATGAGGAGGAGGAGGAGTGGATAAATTATTCAGGTTGAGCTTCCTTCACCTGCTGGAGATTTGAAATTAGGAGAAATCCATGCTTTATTCATCTTGATAAGCGTCAGCCTGTCAGCGCTGTCAGTCGACAGGCGTGTACGCTTATCGGTGATGATGCCACCAGCTGCACTGAAAACCCGCTCTGACAAGACGCTAGCGGCAGGGCAGGCAAGAACCTCCAAGGCGTAGAGCGCCAGTTCGTGCCACATGTCCAGCTTTGAAACCCAGTAGTTGTAGGGAGCTGTGTGATCATTTAGGACGATGGTATGGTCAGCTACGTACTCCCTCACCATCTTTCTGTAAAGATCAGCCCTACTCTGCCGAGACTGGGGACAGGTGACAGTGTCTTGCTGGGGTGACATAAAGCTGGCAAAAGCCTTGTAAAGCGTACCCTTGCCAGTGCTGGACAAGCTGCCTGCTCGCCTACTCTCCCTCGCTACTTGTCCCGCAGAACTACGCACTCTGCCGCTAGCGCTGTCAGAAGGGAAATACTGTTTCAGCTTGTGCACCAGGGCCTGCTGGTATTCATGCATTCTCACACTCCTTTCCTCTCCAGGGATGAGAGTGGAAAGATTTTGCTTGTACCGTGGGTCCAGGAGAGTGAACACCCAGTAATCGGTGCTGGAATAAATTCTTTGAACGCGAGGGTCACGGGATAGGCAGCCTAGCATGAAATCTGCCATATGCGCCAGAGTACCAACGCGTAAGAATTCACTCCCCTCACTGGCCTGACTGTCCATTTCCTCCTCCTCCAACTCCTCCAACTCCTCTTCTTCTGCCCATACACGCTCAACAGTGTAGGACTCAACAATGGTCCCCTCTTGTGTCTCGCCAACATTCTCCTCCTCTTCCTCCTCATCCTCCTCCACCTCCACCTCCTCCGATATGCGCTGAGAAACAGACCTAAGGGTGCTTTGGCTATCAACAAGGGAATCTTCTTCCCCTGTCTCTTGTGAGGAGCGCAAAGCTTCCGACTTCATGCTGACCAGAGAGTTTTTCAACAGGCCAAGCAGCGGGATGGTGAGGCTGATGATGGCGGCATCGCCACTGACCATCTGTGTTGACTCCTCAAAGTTACTCAGCACCTGACAGATATCAGACATCCACGTCCACTCCTCATTGTAGACTTGAGGAAGCTGACTGACCTGACTACCAGTTCTGGTGGAAGTTGACATCTGGCAGTCTACAATGGCTCGGCGCTGCTGGTAAACTCTGGATAACATGGTCAGTGTTGAATTCCACCTCGTGGGCACGTCACACAACAGTCGGTGAGCGGGCAGTTGGAGGCGGCGCTGCGCTGCCCTGAGAGTGGCAGCATCTGTGCTGGACTTCCTGAAATGCGCACAGATGCGGCGCACCTTCGTGAGCAAATCAGACAGATTGGGGTATGTCTTGAGGAAACGCTGAACTATCAGATTTAACACATGGGCCAGGCATGGCACATGTGTCAGTCTGCCGAGTTGCAGAGCCGCCACCAGGTTACGGCCGTTGTCACACACAACCATGCCTGGCTTCAGGTTCAGCGGTGCCAGCCACAGATCAGTCTGCGCCGTGATGCCCTGTAATAGTTCTTGGGCGGTGTGCCTTTTATCGCCTAGGCTCAGCAGTTTGAGCACCGCCTGCTGTCGCTTAGCGACGGCACTGCTGCTGTGCCTAGAGCTACCGACTGATGGCGCCATGCCCACGGATGGTCGTTCGGAGGAGGAGGGGTGGGAGGAGGAGGAGGCATAGTAGGCCTCAAACACCTGGACCGAGGTAGGCCCCGCAATCCTCGGCGTCGGCAGTATATGACCAGCCGCAGGGTCACACTCGGTCCCAGCCTCCACCAAGTTAACCCAATGTGCCGTCAGAGATATATAGTGGCCCTGCCCGGCAGCACTCGTCCACGTGTCCGTGGTCAGGTGGACCTTGTCAGAAACGGCGTTGGTCAGGGCACGGATTATGTTGTCTGACACGTGCTGGTGCAGGGCTGGGACGGCACATCGGGAAAAGTAGTGGCGGCTGGGGACCGAATACCGAGGGGCGGCCGCCGCCATGAAGCTGCGAAAGGCCTCGGTCTCTACTAGCCTATAGGGCAGCATCTCCAGGCTTAGCAATCTGGAAATGTGCACATTAAGGGCTTGGGCGTGCGGGTGGGTTGCACTATATTTGCGTTTCCGCTCCAGCGTCTGGGGTATGGAGAGCTGAACGCTGGTGGATGCTGTGGAGGATCGTGGAGGTGACGATGGGGTTTTTGTGGCAGGGTCCTGGGCAGGGGGCTGACTATCAGCTGACACAGGGGAAGGAGCAGTGGTGTGCACGGCCGGAGGTGAATGCGCTTGTTGCCACTGAGTGGGGTGTTTAGCATTCATATGCCTGCGCATACTGGTGGTAGTTAAGCTAGTAGTGGTGGAACCCCTGCTGATCCTGGTTTGGCAAATGTGGCACACCACAGTCCGTCGGTCATTCGGTGTTTCCTTAAAGAACCTCCAGACTTCTGAAAATCTAGCCCTCGCCGCAGGAGCCCTCGCCACGGGAGCTTCACTAGTTGACACATTTGGCGCTGATGCACCAGCTCTGGCCCTGCCTCTCCGTCTGGCCCCACCACTGCCTCTTCCAACCTGTTCTGGTCGAGGACTCTCCTCCGTCTCAGAAGCACTGTGTTCACCCGGCCTCTCAACCCAGCTTGGGTCTGTCACCTCATCATCCTCCGATCCCTCAGTCTGCTCCCCCCTCGGACTTCCTGCCCTGACAACAACTTCCCCACTGTCTGACAACCGTGTCTCCTCATCGTCGGACACCTCTTTACACACTTCTTCCACTACGTCAACAAGGTCATCATCACCCACAGACTGTGACTGGTGGAAAACCTGGGCATCAGAAAATTGCTCATCAGCAACCGGACAAGTGGTTTGTGACTGTGGGAAGGGTCCAGAAAACAGTTCCTCAGAGTATGCCGGTTCAAATGGCAAATTTTGCTGGGAGGGGGCAGACTGGGGGGGAGGAGGCTGAGGTGCAGGAGCTGGAGGAGTGCCGATTTCGGTGACATGGGTGGACTGCGTGGAAGACTGACTGGTGGACAAATTGCTCGAAGCATTGTCGGCAATCCACGACATCACCTGTTCGCACTGTTCTGGCCTCAACAGTGCTCTACCACGAGTCCCAGTAACTTCAGACATGAACCTAGGGAGTGTAGCTCTGCGGCGTTCCCCTGCTCCCTCATAAGCAGGTGGTGTCTCACCCCGCCCAGGACCACGGCCTCTGACCCCTGCAGTAGTTGGACGCCCACGTCCCCGCCCTCGTCCTCTACCCCTAGCCCTCGGGTTAAACATTTTGAAAATGAGAGTTATAACTTGTATTTTTTTTTTAACTTTTTTTTTTTTTTTTTTTTTTGTGTTTTTTAGTTTTTAAAACCAAACGATGCTATCCTATTGCTATGGCTATTTTCTAGCCAAGTATTACAGCACACTACTATGCCAGATGAGATGACGCTGAGTTATGAAAAAAATAAACGTAAAATAAAAAAGGAAATGGCAGACTGTGCCTAGTTGAAATACAACCCCGGGCCCTAATAAATTTTCCCACTTCGGTCTTTGCGATGGATATGTGCGTCACTAAAACACAGTGGTCGCAAGTCTGACTCCAAATTGCTCCCAATTTGATAGTAGATGCACTGCAGCAAGTACAGCCACCAGCAGATCAACCAGAAATCAAATATATATAACGCTACTGTAGGCGTAATTAAGACGTTTGTATTCTCCTATGGCTATTTTCTAGCCAAGTATTACAGCACACTACTATGCCAGATGAGATGACGCTGAGTTATGAAAAAAATAAACGTAAAATAAAAAAGGAAATGGCAGACTGTGCCTAGTTGAAATACAACCCCGGGCCCTAATAAATTTTCCCACTTCGGTCTTTGCGATGGATATGTGCGTCACTAAAACACAGTGGTCGCAAGTCTGACTCCAAATTGCTCCCAATTTGATAGTAGATGCACTGCAGCAAGTACAGCCACCAGCAGATCAACCAGAAATCAAATATATATAACGCTACTGTAGGCGTAATTAAGACGTTTGTATTCTCCTATGGCTATTTTCTAGCCAAGTATTACAGCACACTACTATGCCAGATGAGATGACGCTGAGTTATGAAAAAAATAAACGTAAAATAAAAAGAAACTGGCAGACTGTGCCTAATTGAAATACAACCCCGGGCCCTAATAAATTTTCCCACTTCGGTCTTTGCGATGGATATGTGCGTCACTAAAACACAGTGGTCGCAAGTCTGACTCCAAATTGCTCCCAATTTGATAGTAGATGCACTGCAGCAAGTACAGCCACCAGCAGATCAACCAGAAATCAAATATATATAACGCTACTGTAGGCGTAATTAAGACGTTTGTATTCTCCTATGGCTATTTTCTAGCCAAGTATTACAGCACACTACTATGCCAGATGAGATGACGCTGAGTTATGAAAAAAATAAACGTAAAATAAAAAGAAACTGGCAGACTGTGCCTAATTGAAATACAACCCCGGGCCCTAATAAATTTTCCCACTTCGGTCTTTGCGATGGATATGTGCGTCACTAAAACACAGTGGTCGCAAGTCTGACTCCAAATTGCTCCCAATTTGATAGTAGATGCACTGCAGCAAGTACAGCCACCAGCAGATCAACCAGAAATCAAATATATATAACGCTACTGTAGGCGTAATTAAGACGTTTGTATTCTCCTATGGCTATTTTCTAGCCAAGTATTACAGCACACTACTATGCCAGATGAGATGACGCTGAGTTATGAAAAAAATAAACGTAAAATAAAAAGAAACTGGCAGACTGTGCCTAATTGAAATACAACCCCGGGCCCTAATAAATTTTCCCACTTCGGTCTTTGCGATGGATATGTGCGTCACTAAAACACAGTGGTCGCAAGTCTGACTCCAAATTGCTCCCAATTTGATAGTAGATGCACTGCAGCAAGTACAGCCACCAGCAGATCAACCAGAAATCAAATATATATAACGCTACTGCAGGTGTAATTAAGACGTTTGTATTCTCCTATGGCTATTTTCTAGCCAAGTATTACAGCACACTACTATGCCAGATGAGATGACGCTGAGTTATGAAAAAAATAAACGTAAAATAAAAAGAAACTGGCAGACTGTGCCTAATTCTACTCAAACCCCTAATAAATTTTCCCACTTTGGTGTTTGAGGTGGATATGTGTGTCACTAAGAGCTAAACACAACGGTAGCAAGTCCCCCTGCTAATTCCTCACAATATGGTACTAGCTGCAAATAAAAAAAAAAAAAAATTATAACGTTATTGTAGCCCTAAGAAGGGCTGTTGGGTTCTTTAACTCCTGCCTAACAGTAAGCTAATAGAACACCCTAACGCTTTCCCTGAGCAGCAGCAGCTCTCTCCCTAGCGGCATCCAGACAGAGAATGATCCGAGCAGCGCGGGCAGCGGCTAGTCTATCCCAGGGTCACCTGATCTGGCCAGCCAACCACTGCTATCTACGTGTAAGGGTACCACGTCATGCTGGGTGGAGTGCAGAGTCTCCTGGCTTGTGATTGGCTCTGTTTCTGGCCGCCAAAAAGCAAAACGGCGGGAGCTGCCATTTTCTCGAGCGGGCGAAATACTCGTCCGAGCAACGAGCAGCTACGAGTACGCTAATGCTCGATCGAGCATCAAGCTCGGACGAGTATGTTCGCTCATCTCTAGTCAACACAGATGGTCAGTGGCGATGCCGCCATCATCAGCCTCACCATCCCGCTGCTTGGCCTGTTGAAAAACTCTCTGGTCAGCATGAAGTCGGAAGCTTTGCGCTCGTCACAAGAGACGGGGGAAGAAGATTCCCTTGTTGATAGCCAAAGCACCCTTAGGTCTGTTTCTCAGCGCACATCGGAGGAGGTGGAGGAGGATGAGGAGGAAGAGGAGGAGAATGTTGGCGAGACACAAGAGGGGACCATTGTTCAGTCCTTCACTGTTCAGCGTGTATGGGCAGAAGAAGAGGAGTTGGAGGAGTTGGAAATGGACAGTCAGGCCAGTGAGGGGAGTGAATTCTTACGAGTTGGGACTCTGGCGCATATGGCAGATTTCATGCTAAGCTGCCTATCCCGTGACCCTCGCGTTCAAAGAATTTATTCCAGCACCGATTACTGGGTATTCACTCTCCTGGACCCACGGTACAAGCAAAATCTTTCCACTCTCATCCCTGGAGAGGAAAGTAGTGTGAGAATGCATGAATACCAGCAGGCCCTGGTGCACAAGCTGAAACAGTATTTCCCTTCTGACAGCGCTAGCGGCAGAGGGCGTACTTCTGCGGGACAAGTAGCGAGGGAGAGTAGGCGAGCAGGCAGCTTGTCCAGCACTGGCAGGGGTACGCTTTACAAGTCCTTTGCCAGTTTTATGTCACCCCAACAAGACACTGTCACCTGTCCCCAGTCTCGGCAGAGTAGGGCTGATCTTTACAGAAAGATGGTGAGGGAGTACGTAGCTGACCATACCATCGTCCTAAATGATCACACAGCTCCCTACAACTACTGGGTTTCAAAGCGGGACATGTGGCACGAACTGGCGCTGTACGCCTTGGAGGTTCTTGCCTGCCCTGCCGCTAGCGTGTTGTCCGAGCAGGTTTTCAGTGCAGCTGGTGACATCATCACCGATAAGCGTACACGCCTGTCGACTGACAGCGCTGACAGGCTGACGCTTATCAAGATGAATAAAGCCTGGATTTCTCCGCATTTCCATTCTCCACCAGGTGAAAGAAGCTGAACCTGAATAATGTATGCACTCCTCCTCCTCATTGTCCTCCTTCTCCTCCTCTTTGTACACTAAAGTAGAGGAAACTGGCTATTTTTTTGCCAGGGCCAACTGGCTCTGGCTATAGTACTCTATGTATTTAATTTTTCTGGAGGGCCAACTACCCTGTCCTCTGTTTTAAATAATTTTTGGGAGTGCCACATACAGCCACTCAATCTATGTAATTTTTCTGGAGGACCAGCTACCTGCTCCTCTGGTTTGAAAACTTTTTTGGACTGCCACATACAGGCACTCAATCTATTCAATTTTTCTGGAGGGCCACCTACCTGCTCCTCTGGTTTGAAAACTTTTTTGGACTGCCACATACAGGCACTATCCAAATTAAATTGTCTCCATAGCAGCCTCCAGACATCGTCTTTTTAGCTGCCTTCACACGTTGTCTCCATTGCTACCTCCACACGTCATCGCCATAGCTGCCTCCAAAAGTAGTCCATATAGCTGCCTCCATACATGGTCCCCTTATCAAACGACCTGTGTCAGGCAGAATTTTCGATTGTTTTCATGGCTTCCATGTTAACTTTGTCGCCACCCTGCTGTGTAATCCACAAAATATACTGGCAAACTTTTATCATTTACCAATATTATTTCAGCGCTTCTTGCGCATCTGTTTACATTCCCCTCACCCGCCATATCCTAAACTTATAAGAACGCTACTACACTTCATCTTATACAAAAGGTTCTTAGAAGTGCTGTTTGGGGAGTAGCCTAGAGACAGGGGCTTGGATTGGCGAAAGCTCGCCTGGCAGCGGAGCGCCAGCTCCATCCCAAGATCCAACTAACATAGTTTTAACTGCAGCACCTTTAATCTACTACTAGTTCTCTGCCTCCATACATGGTCCCCTTATCAAACGAGCTGTGTCAGGCAGAATTTTGGGTTGTTTTCATGGCTTCCTCATCAAACTTGTTAACTTTGTCGCCACCCTGCTGTGTAATCCACAAAATATACTGCCAAACTTTTATCATTTACCGATATTATTTGAGCGCTTCTTGCTCACCTCCTTTGGTTCCTCTCTGCCACCCATTGGTTTTAAGCCTGAGTCCATTTGGGGTATGTTGCCAAGACACTCTCTAGCCTGCCGCTGCTGCCGCTGCCTCTGCATAGTCCCCTATAGTGTCAGGGTCAATTATTGGATGTTTTAGATGCTATCTAGCCTCATTCGGTCACTCTGTCATTGCCATGCTGTTGCCCATACTTTTGGCATAATGGTGCGATTAAGCAGCCTCAGAGGCATCCATGCATGCTGCCCCTGCTGTTTCCTGTCCATTTCCGTGGTGTTTCCATCCTTTTCTGAGGTTCCCAGGTGCTTGGCCAAGCTTCCCTGTGCAGATCCTTGGTCCCCTTGAAAAATGCTCGAGTCTCCCATTGACTTCAATGGGGCTCGTTATTCGAGACAAGCACTCGAGCATCGGGAAAAGTTCGTCTCGAATAACGAGTACCCGAGCATTTTAGTGCTCGCTCATCTCTACTTATTAACACTAAAACATGCTGTATAGAAAGAGATAGATTAGATAAGACTTTATTAATCCCCAAGGGGAAATTATTTTGCTTCAGTCATATGCACAAGATAAAACATATAAATACATACAATCAAGACATACAATAAAAACAACACAACATAAAAAGCGTATCAATTTCAAGATGGTAAATTAAATGATGTTCAACAGCCAGCAAAATCCTTGCTATAAAGTGCAATACCTTCTTCTGAAGATATTTACCACCAAACAAGCTTTTCCTAGCATTCAAGGTCTCAAATACTAGATGACCTGGGTTATTAATTATTGCCTTGAATTTCCTCCTATCGGCCACACTTGAAAAATTTTGGAACTTAGTTCCAACTACACGACCGGCCCTTCTGATAACTTTATCCAATGTGTTCATGTCCTTAACGTACATTCTTGAACCTAAACAAACTGAGCGATAAAACATTGCATCGGCTAGCACTGTGTCATAGAGCATCCAAAGTAGTTTCCTACAAATATCAAACGACCTAAACTTGCATAAGGAAAATAGACAAGACATAGATAGAATTACACATGAATCCCGCAGGTCTGTATCTTAATGCTTGCAAGCAAGGACGCAGTAATGTTTCATAAGTACATCCAGCCGGACAGAATCTGCCTCCTCTCCAAGGATATCCCTCAGTCTGTAATAATAAGGAAGATAATGGAAATTTTGTCAAATGCTTTTGCAACTTTTATTTCTTTAGTTTTCCACTGTCTTTCATTACAGAAATAAAATTATCTTTCACTAAGTTATATAGTAATGTACAATAAACACACTTGATCATATGGTCAACTCCCCTTCTTACCATTCTATAGTAAATCTACTCAACAGTTTTAAAACATGTATATTATTACACAATGGCCACATCTGCCATGAGGCGAGATGAGAATCTCGCCTCAGGTGGCAGATGTCTGAGCCCTGAGATGGCGGCAAAATATAAGCTGACGCGGTGATACACTTGAAACGCGTAGGCTTTAGGTCAACCACTGTACGATGTTTTTAAAGAATGAAGAATAAAGTTTGATACCTTTTTAAGAGGATGTGCTGCGATTTCCCTCAAGTCTATGGGAGAACAATGTTTTGATTGGGTTTAACGGGATAGTGAATGTGTTTATGATATTGTTTATTTTTTATTTGTATGAACTCAGAATTTTTTTCTTTTTTCAAGTCCCCTAGGATTTAATGGTTCACTCATAAAATATGCTGAAATACTACTGCATTGCCATATATTGTAAAATAGATTGATATTACAGCCTGCCTCATGGACAGATGACTGAGAGGCTTCCAGTTGCATTGGGATCAAACGCCACCTTTAAAGTGTTATAGTCAGGTTTGACTGATGCTTCTAAAAGATAAACAACTGCAATCAGTGTCAACAACGATTACATATGTTAACAGCCGGTGTCTTCTATATACCAGACAACATTGCTGTATACAAAGGGTTCAGCCCTCTCCACATGGGGTTAATGACTATGTGCTGCACATGTACAGTGCTCATCATTTCTTACATTTTTGTACTGTTGGACCCAGATAATACTTTGCCTCACATCCCCACCAGTCTCTGTTGATATACATGTATACATTGTCAATACTCTCCTATTACAGCCTCTAGCTGCAGCTGGTATTAGCTTTTAGAGGATTATCCTTTTAGATGCATCATCATCACTAAGCCCCTCTATACCAACAATGGGTCTACAGTGGCGGAAGCAGCCATACTAGACTCAAGGCACAGACCGGGGTAATTATTGTTTTCATCCTACAGGAGGGCAGAATTGCAAAGGCCTCATTTTATTTTGCTTTTATCTTTGTACTTCTATAATTTAAATGATATATTAAATAAGACCTGGAACAAACAAAATCATATAAGTAATCAATAAGGCTGAGTTTACACCTGCGCTCGGACCCCCTTTATTATCTTCCATTGGTAACACAATAATAACATAAATCTAACTGATCCCTTAAAATGTCTGTTTATTTCATTGGCTTCCATTAGCGTCCATGTGCATCACCTATCTGAGCGGAACATAAGACAGGAGCTGCAAAGCTATTTGTTCCATCTAAAGTAATGGAAGCCAACAGAGCTTGTGCAGAAACAGAAACTATGTGAAATAATTAAAAGTGAATTGAAATCAATGAACATATAACAGACTTTTGAATGTGGGTGTGTACTGGGCATAATATGGTAAATGTGAGCAAATTCATATAGACTCCATTAAATATAACTAGAAAAATAATTTTTATTTTTGGTGCGTTAGTGCACCCCAGGCTGTGGCTATGTATTTTCCCCTTTTCATGTATTTGATATATATGGTTAAAGGACATCTTCTACCAGGATAAAGGATTGTAAACCAAGCACATTTACATGGTGGTTTGTGCCCTCTCTGGCAGGATCCGCCTTTCTATAAACTTCTTTTAAAATTATGCTAATTAACTCGAAGGGCCACAGGCTCCGTTAAAATCTGTGAAGCCCCTCAGGCCAATTAGCATAATTTGAAAATACTTTTTTTGTACAAACCGGGGAATAAGAAGCTAAAAGAAGAGCAGACCCTGCCAGAGGGTGCACACACCAGTATGGCAGTGTGCCTGGTTTACAATCCTTCATCCTGGTGAAAGAAGTCTTTTAAGAGTCAGTAAGACTCGAAAAGCATCAGATATTTTTCCTACATTGCTCTGTATGAAGTTGATCGACTTTTAAATGCAAACTAAATAAAGGATTCATTTCTTATACGTTACACCATGGACTTGCTGGTCCAAATCCGTTTACTGTTAAAATTATTTTAAGTCTATACTGCACCTTCTTTCAGTCTCTATAATGAGTTCTTCAGCTTCCTTCACATCTTTCTCCAATAATATTTGAAACATGTAAACTGATTGAAAAAAACCAAGAATCTCTGAAATAGACATTGTAATTGTGACTGGTATATCTGTGATCCTGGAAATAAAGAATATGTGATGTGATACAGTGTAACTGGAAGATGCATCAATCAACATGTATTCTCAAAGATATGGACAAGATAACTTATTTCTGTTTGTGTTATGTATGGCTCTTTTTCTGTATAGTATAGTACAGCAGAATCTTTTTCGTAATCATTATTGGTTAAAAGGGTTGTATCTTCTCTAAACAATATTTGATAGGGGATGAATTGCTCATCATTAGAGGCCTGACCCTGGGCTGCCATGATGTGAGTTGTTTCATAAGCGGCAGATTTGACATCACTGAGAGGGTCTGTGCCAGCACTTTAACTGGCACCTTCTATGTGTTCAGTATATTCAACACTGATACATATTTATTTGTACAGTATACTTATTGCTGGATTCTGTGTGGTTAAGTCATTATTGTTATATATTTATATATTATTAACAGCATATTTATTGCTGGTATATACAGGGTGTAACAAAAAGGTTGGGTTGGTGGAATATCTTACGTAAAACCCAGCAGAACAAAAAACAAAAAATATATGCGCCAAATATGTAAAACCTTAATGGGAACACCCATGTTTTTATTGCAGATTTGGTTTGACCTAGCTCTTCAGTGAGATATGCCGCTGTAAAAATCGAGATGTGTGTCAAAACGTTGAAAAGGGAATATTTTGATAAATATTCCTCAGATCCAAAATCAGAAAATCGAGATTTGCAACATTTTTCTAAAAGCTATCCAAAGTTACCAAATTCAACACACCAGGTCCTCCCGTGCAGGTGTGGTGCAGGACCACACTTTGCTATAACAGTTCGACAATTTTTAGACAGACAATATCTTGGAAGAAGAGGGGACATTAAATGGCCAGCTTGTTCTTCTGACTGGATGCTACAAAATGAGACCAACCACACTCATCTACTCATGCTGTAGACTGATTTTATCATTGAATAGGATATTGTCAAGTTCAACTAGATGCATAGTTTGAGCAGTTCTAATATAGAGTATTCAATATTTGCAAAATTTGTAGGCAACAAGAAAAATCTCAGAGGGAAAGAGACTAAAGTTAATCAAGCTTTTCGATGCGTGATAGTCAAGGTGACTCACATTAAACCAGCCCTCAAAGAGAACAGAAAACTACTATGTCCATGCGTTTTTCCTAGGTAAGGCTGAATGTAGTTTCTACATTAAAAAATCTGATTTCCTGCCCGTCACCCCTGTGGTAAAAAATACAGGGTCAACTTTAGTATCATTGGATAGATTTTTAAGAAATATTTTGTATATATTTTTTTTGTTTTTTTATCTGATGTGTATTTTTCGAGATATATATATACGGCATCCCATTCTCACCCCAAAGTCAAATTTAAAGCAATTTAAAAAAAAGGGGCAATTACTCATAGATCCAGGCACCATGACTCATGTCTTTGTTATCCATGGTATGCTTCTAAAAATCATGTTTTAAATTATGCTAATGACTCCTGGTGGATGTTACCAGGGCCCATACTTCCTGTAGCTGCACAGGCTCTTACAGTGTGCAAGTTGCACTTGTTTTTCTGTTTCCATTTTTTGCTCCCCCACCTTATGATCCATAATTATTTTTATTTTTCCCCCAAATTGTGCTTTCCATTCACGGTATGTAAAATTCCATGCCATGTACTGGAAAGCGGGTCCCACCCTAGTATCCTTCAGACTGTCGATGATGTTACCCGGCACTCTTGCGCAGCCAGCTTGATAGGAGTACAGTTGTGCAAGGAAAGTCTCAGACTGCTGGGGTGCAACCCAGCTACTTAGAGGTTTCAATTAAATTATCAGCCCACGGAGCCAGGAGGCACTCAGGTGACGTAAGCCTGAGCGCCACTAGTTAATTAGGATATGGAATGTAAGTATAAATTTAAAAAATTTACATAATCAGGACAGTAACGTTAAATACAGCTCAGAAGACGATGGACATGTTATAGGAGAATAGGAGTATATCTGATGGGCAATGTCCTGTAACTAATCCTAGACCTAGATAAGGCAGGATAGTAGAAATCGCAATACAAATGGAAAAGAAATCCAAACCCCCTAATATCTTCAGGACTGAAGAACGGTTTATGTGTAAGGAGCCCTTTTGAAAAACCCCAACAATTAGAGTTGTATATCAGGGAATAGACACATCTGAAATAAAACTATAATAGAAACATTTGCTTCCACTAAATGGATGCCCTTGGGACATGTAATGAGTATTTAGGCCCACTAGACATCAACAATCAGTAATGTAGAATTGTGACAGAATCCCCATAACGTCCTTCTATATTCTGGTAGACTTTGCAATACACAGAAAAATAACTTTGCTGCCTACAAATGACCTAATAAATCATGGGTGATGGATAAGAGTCACACTGCCATCACCCTTCTTGGATTAAATAATATCCCATAGTAAAAGCACCAGAACATTACCATTCCTTGTCTTTGAGTGTAACAGCCTCATATATATTTTGGTACTGAGTGAGCGTGTGATTTGAGGTTTCTTCAGCATACTGGAACAAGGTATCCCAAACCTGCAAACATTATAAAAATCATTAATAGGAAAACATAATTCTTAATGATATTAAAGATAACATGGTTGACATTTTCAAAGGCAGTTGACAAATTTTGAAGTAATTTAGTCTTCATTTAACTTTGTTTAGGATAGTCTCTTGATTGATTTTGGAAGAGTGATTGGGCAAAAGCTAGTATGATAGCTCCAGGTGGACATATTATTCAAGGCTTGAGGAGAATGAAAGTAATGAGAGGGGGTAAATGTTTCACAGAGCAGATAGGTGCACTTTGCTCAGCATGAGTAGTACACATTTAACTCCACCCTGACCGCAGATGGTGCTGCAGACTCTGGACCTGCCCCACTGACTTTGACGTCACCGGGGAAGGTCCTAAGTCTGCAGCACCATCTGTGGACAACACTGCAGCATTCAACTGCTCCCTCGCTAATCGGGGAAGCAAGACCGGGTCTCCAGTCTCCGGATTTCAGAGAGAGCTGGCGACCATAGGGAGAAACAGTCTCCTATTTGTGGACAAAACCATTTCCATTTTTTTTCCTTTCATCAGTATAGTACAAAAATATTGAAACACATATTGGCATATGTCCTTCTCAGAATCCTAGAAGGACCAAGTTGGCTTTATTAATTATTCATTTATTATCAATAGCATTATTATTTTTATTTAACTTTATTAATTCTTTTATAATTGTAATAAAAGAGAAACTTTTGAACGGAAGAAAAATATAAAAAGTTCCATCTGCATCATCTTTAACACATTACCTCTGAGATTGTTTTACTTAAATCCTGTGACAGATCCTTGTATTTAATCTCCCAGGATGGATGAAAACCATGAAGAGCCAAGCATCCATTTTTCTTAAGGACACGAGCCACTTCTCCTGCAAAGTCGTCTAATATGAACCAATGAACAGCAAGACCGGCATTCACCAGGTCCACAGAGTCATCCTTTATGGGTAACTTCTCAGCCGCAGCCACCCTATTCACAGAGCGAGAAATACTAGTATGACCAACTTCATCTAATCCTCCTATGATAAGCAGAAATTCAAGCTGGTAAATACTCACATGTATGACACATTGCTTGCTGTATTGTTCTGTTTAGCCACATTTATTTGGGAATCACTGATGTCTATTCCTAGGACCTTCTTGAAGTGAGGAGCTAGAGGAAGAGTGTAACGTCCAGTCCCACAGCCAACATCCAACGCCAAATCAAGAGGCTGCTCATTTGTCTATAACGAAGGGCAGACAATATGTCATAATAAAAATAACATGGTTATAATATAACAAGGATTATCAATAAAACTTCATTACAGACACGTTACAGCTGATCGTTGTATCAAGAGAGCTTCAACATAGGTCACATTGGGCAGAAAGGTCCGTCTGTAACTAGGGGTCATCTGTAAGTCAGGTGTCCTTAGTTTGGGGACCACCTGAATCTGTTTTTGCACCTTTTTTGCAGCCCATAAAAATGGTAATAAAAAGTAATCAAAAGGTTGAATAGTTGCAAGTAGCAATACCAAGGTACCCTACCACTATGTGCCTTAAATGACCTAGCACACTTCCCAGAGCTAGAATCCCAAGTGTACTAAATAATCAGGGAGAAGACCTTAGTACGAAGGGTAACCAAGTAAACAGTGGTAACTCTGGCTAATCTCCAAAGTCATGGATGTGGTAAACTATCTCTGTATAAGATCAATTTCATGGAAAATTTATCAGAAAGAGGTCTCTCCTTAGTAAAACACACATGTTTTCAAAAAAAAGCACTGTTCAAAAACAATGGGGGTCATTTACTAAGGGCCCGATTCGCGTTTTCCCGACGTGTTACCCGAATATTTCCGATTTGCGCCGATTGTACCTGAATTGCCCCGGGATTTTGGCGCACGCGATCAGATTGTGGCGCATCGGCGCCGGCATGCGCGCGACGGAAATCGGGGGGCGTGGCCGAACGAAAACCCGACGTATTCGGAAAAACCGCCGCATTTAAGAACCGAAAATGTGTCGCTCGGGACCCGCTTACCTTCACTCAGACGGCCTCGGTGAATTCCGGCGCGTTAAAATGCTTTTCAGCGCAGCAGCGCCACCTGGTGGACGGCGGAGGAACTTCCTTATTAAATCCCGGCCGGACCCGAATCCAGTGCAGAGAACCCGCCGCTGGATCGCGACTGGACCGGGTAAGTAAATGTGCCCCAATGTTCTCTGGTGTGATAATGCAAATATTAAAGCATGTATTGGGGAAATTGGGCACCGCTCACGATCTACCATTACAATACCATCCATACAGTGAAGCATGGTAGTTGTTTTTTTCAGTGGCTGAAGCAGGAAGGCTAGCCATAGTTAAGGGAAAGATGAATAGAGCAAACCTGCTCCAAAGTGATTTGAGTCAAAGTTTCACCTTCCAACAAGCCACGACCATAAGTCCACAGCCAAGATCGCATGGGAGTGTCAAACTCTAACCCAAATCAAGATGTACATAACCTTTTGGTATCCCACCCAAGAAGCTGTAATAATAAAGGGTCTGAATATTGGCATTAGCGCAACATGTAATTATTTTCTTACTAATAAATTAGCAAAAATGGATAACATTCTGTGTATATGTTATTTGATAAATTTTGTAGGTAGACGGCACTGTAAATTCATGGTGCTCAGGGTTCGGTCAATGCCACAATCCAATAGCAAACAAAGATCCCGACACTCGTAGTCTTCATCAGCTCATAGCATAACTTATAGCATGTTCACAGCGACAGTAGACTACTACTACTACTGTCACTGTGAATATGCTATAAGTTACGTTTGCACAATAAACCTATGAGCTGATGAAGACTATGATTGCCGGGATCTTTGTTTGATATATATTATTTGCCACTGAGTGCAGAATAGCACATGGCCGTAAAATAATAAAATGTGAAAAAAAGGTCTAAACGTACTGCATGTATAGTAAATAGGATTGGGATACTTCATTCAAATGAATTCCAGTCTACGTCACTTACTTTTTCTTTCACATATGATACAATCATGTTGATGACTGCATTGGAGACCGGAATCATATACTTTTGATATACTAAAGAAAATGGCATCTTCTCGAACAATTGGGCCGCCATGACAGCTTTAATAGTTCCTCATTCTAATTAAAAGAAAAAAATGGAGCAAAAGTATTAATCCTGCCCAATATTGTAAACCTGGACTATAGTCTAAAAATTTACCAGATATAAATGGCTAATGATGATTGATACATTGGGTGCATGTTTGGTCTCTCAAGTCTAAATTTATACCACTTATTAGTTGGCTTTCCAATGTTTTTTTCACTTTGTGCCATCTTAGGCTCTGGTATTTTTTGTCCAAAAACCATGGGTCAAATTTATCAGGGCTTGTACGACTGAAATCTGATCTGACCTACTATAGAAGCACAGCTGTCCTTTAGGATTTATCAGGAGGCCGGAGCCTTCAATAGACCTGGCAGGTGCTGGGCGTGCCAGCATACGATTAATGCTCCCCCATGTCTTTATACAGTGTAAACTTGTAAAAATGTTCTAGATTTGTCAGTGGTTCAGGATGTGTGATGATTAGGCACTGATTCTGCTTTCTATCTCCTTCTAGTGGCAAGTATGCAGATTACTTGCTGTTATGATCCTGCAATATGACCCCCTCTGGTGGCGAATATGCAGATTGCTCGCTAAACTCCCTCTGGTGACTGCTGTTTAGCATTGCAGCCAATTCCTGTGGTCACGTGATTTGCTCTGTGGGATGGATTATAAATCAGCTTCCTGAATGTTTAGTCTTTGATTGAGTATTAGTCTCTACCCTGTGCTCCAGCCCTCTGCCTGCTCCGGTTGCTACATGCAATAGTGTCTCCTAGACTTTGTGTTTGGGGTCACTACTCCATTACCTGTGCCTGCCTCTAATTCAGAACCCTGCTCCGCCCTTTGCGAGTCCTCAGCCCCAACAGTTTTAACCTATCAAGATTTTACCACCTGCCGCTTGCCTATAGGCTAATTGTCCTGCAAGCCCCTGGCAGCAAAATCTTTGTGGTGGGATATGGTGAAGACCCAGGGCTTGTAGGCTCAGCACACTGGCACTTATAAGTGCTTAGGGGAGTTGTAAAAGCTTAATATGGAATGGGTGGATAACCAAGAGTTAAACCAACAACAGCTGCTCTGGTGCCTCTAGTCTTTTTCCAAGTGCCTGTACTCTCTTCAAATGCCCCAAGTGTCGCAAGGTCTGGCAACTCCCACAAATATGGTTCTGACCCCTTATGAACTACAATGAGGAACCCAAGCGTTGTGACAAGTTCCTGAACCAGTGTTCCATCCATTTTGAGCTGCTTCCAGTGAATTTTGTTTGTGACAAAACGAAAGTTTTACACAAATATCAGGCATTTCTGGACAATTCCAGGAACATCTTTGATGAGCCTGGTTGACTATCTTCAGAAGCTGCATCCCTGCTACACCTTTGCCAAGAGTTTCAGACTGTGGCTCAGTATGTTATTTCAGTTCTGGACTTTGGCCTCTGAATTAAAGTGGAATGAGAAAGCTCTTGTGTCAGTCTTTTGGGAGGGGTTGTCCGACCCAATCAAACATAAGTAGAAGACCGAATTTCTCTATGTAACAAAGTGTACCTCAGGTTCTGATAAAGTGCCAACGTGAAAAACAGAGGTCCACGCATCTTAATTTCAAGCTTGCTCCCTAATTTCAGGCACTCGTGTCACCCCCAGAAGAGCCTTTGCAGTTGGATGAACCAAACTCACCAGAAAAGAGAGAAAACCACATGAAAAATCACCTGTGTCTGTATTGTGCCGATTCTGGGCACCAGTTAAAAACTTGCCTTAAAAACTTCAGGACCTAGACCAAGGAAGAGTCCTAGGTTCACTGTGTTTCTATCCTTTGCAGAAAAACGCAAACCAGTTCACACTCAAGGTGTCCCTAATTGCTCATAAGGGAACCTTATCTGTGCATGCCTTTGTAGATTCTGGTTCACCAAGGAACTTCATCTCTACCTCAGTTGCAGCCAGATTGTGTTGCTCTCCCTCATCCTGTATCCCTGGTGTGCATTGTTCGTAATCCAATACCAGAGGGATCTATCTGGTAACACACCCAACCCCTAGATACGCATGTCTGAGTGTTGCACCAAGAAGAAATTGACCTGTTAGTGGTCTCAAAGACCATCAGCCTACTGATTTTGGGATTACCATGGTTAAGGAGACACGTTCCCCACTTCAACTGGGATACAGGAGAAATACTTGCTTGGTGCCCTAAGTGTCCATCATCATGCTTGAAAAAGGTATTGCCAATAAAGCCAGTCACTCTCTGCCTCTCTGAAACAAGGGAATTGTTCCTTTGTTGATGTGTTCGGCAAGTCTCAGGCAGAGAGGCGTTGAACTCATTGTCCTTGGGATTGTGCTATTGACTTGCTTCCAGTCAAAACGCCTCCACGAGGAAGGACCTACCCTCTGTCATTACCGGAAACACAAGTCATGTCTGAGAATATCAAAGACAAATCTCCAAAGGGGGTTCATTCGTCCATCTTCCACTCCAGCAGGCACTGGATTCTTCTTTGTGGAAAAGAGGAGAGGGGTCTCCGACTTTGTATAGACTGTCGCGGGCTGAATGAAATTACCATCAAAAATAAGTAACTGCTATCCCTGATATCTGACCTTATTGAGAGAATATGCAGTGCCACTGTTTTTACAAAGCTGGATTTACAGGGTGCCTACAACCTCATCCAAATCTGGGGATGAATGGAAAATGGCCTTCAACACCCTTGATGCCCATTATGAGTACTTGGTTATGCAATTGTCTTCCAGAGTTTTATGAATAAAATTTTCTGGGACGTACGCTACTCCTTCATTGTTGTTTATCTTGATTAAATTTTTATTTTATTTTTTCTCATTCTCTGCCTGAACATCCCAATCATGTTCAGCAGGTTTTGACCCAGCTCAAAGAAAATTGGAAAAGTGTCTCTTAGAGGAACCATCTATTCTGGGATTCTGGGATATTTTCTGTCAGGCTCAGGTCTTAAGATGGATTCAGGCAAGGTCCAGGCTGCCAGAATTGTCCTCAGCTCACAGGTTTAAAGGCAATCCTGAGATTTGTGGGATTTGCTAACTATTATAGTGGATCCATCAAGCGATTTTCATCCATTATTACCCCTATCACTGCTCTTACCCGAAAATCAGCTAACCCTCAGAAATGGCCTCCAGAGGCTTTCCAAGCCTTCAAGCAGCTTAAACAAGCCTACGAGTCACCTATCGCTCGGCTTGAAGAACAGAAAGGCTGATGCGTTTTCCAGGTTTTATTATGCAGCAGATAAGGAGATCTAATCCACCCCAAAACACATCCTTCATCCTTCTGTTCCATGAATCTTCTGCTAAGTCTCCTTTCTTTGTCTACGGCAAGCATCCCAATTTACCTGCTTTTCCGATCTTGCCTTCCTTTCATGTCTCACATGCTGAGATTAGGAAGTTTAGCACCATCTACAGTAGTCAAGGGTCAGGACTAGTCTTCAGAAAACATCAGCCAGGTACAAAGTTCATGGGTATAAAAAGAAACACCAGGTTCCATTATTGTCTATTGGAGATAATGGGGCTCATTTACTTACCCGGTCCTGGATTTGGGTCTCCCGGCGATTCAGTAAGCTCGTGCGTCCAACTTCCTGCAGGTGTCACTGGTGTGCCGAGGTCCGCTGGAGTTCACCATCTTCTTCCTGGTGCATGTGAGTGCTTGATTTTGCGACACACTTCGTTTTTTAAATTCCACGTTTTTTCCGAATCCGTCGGGTTTACCGATGGCCACTCCCCCCGATTTCTGTCGCATGAAAGCTGATCGCATGCGCCAAAATCTTGGTGGAATTCGGCACAAAACGGAAAAAGTCGGGAAACCCGATGAAAGTGCGGCCGCGGAGCCCTTCGTAAATAAGCCCCAATGTCTGGTTATTCACTCTCTTCATCAGACTCCAAGTGCATAGAATAATGTTTGCTCCTTGTTCCTGTCTCCATAACCCAAGTGATCAATCTTGTGTCTTCTCATCTTGCACTGGCATCATCCTTATGGATCAGCAACGTTTTTTCTATGTTCACCATGCCACCCAAGCCAATCCTCGTAGAAAACCAAAAAGAATATGAGATTGATGAAAGGGCTATGGCCCAGAGGAACACTCGTGAGTGAAAAAGGTACATGCCCAGCTTCTGAAAAGATTTTTTGAAAAAAGAGGAGTGAACTTGGGGCTATCACAGACAGTCCACCCCTAAAGAGAGGGCTCATGTCAATATTCTGCACTGATTCGGTATTCTATCTCCTGGGAGCACTTTGGAACTAATTATTTTGCCCACAACCTTAACTGCAAAAAAAAAAGCTTCAGGGGGCGGAGCCTGACCGGAGAGCGAGAAGGCTGCGTCTGAGTGAGCTCCCACTGTGACGAGACGTGACCCACCATATAGCAACTATAATTTCGCTTCTAAAGATGGAGAAAGCAAAGGAAAGCACCGCGGAGAGGATTGAGACACCGAGGTCAAAGAAACATCAAGGAGACTTAGATAAGTTTCTCAAAAAGAAGATCGCTACTCCCCCGGCTACAGGCCGCAAGATGGCGACGGCTGAACCGCATGTGCCAGACAAGTCAGACCTAGAAAGTCTAGCAGACAACAGCGATGCAGCAGCAACCTCTGAGGTACCTCTCTCACGATCTTTCCTGAAAACAACGCTTTTTCAAGCCCTAACGCCTGTTGCCAAAGAACAGAAATCAGGCAAATAGGAAGGAGAGTGGAGACACTAGAAGAAGCGCAGGACGCCATCATTGACCATAGTGCAGCTATGGAAGAAGACCACAAAGCACAACTAAGAGCAATTAACTCTGCATTTTCTTTATTAGAAGACCAAGAAAACCGCAGCAGGCGGAAAAATGTTAGAATAAAGGGTGTCCCGGAAACTATACTGTATGAAGACCTGCAAGGTTATGCAATGGAAATGTTTGCGGATCTCCTGACGCCAGAAAGAGCTAAACAAATATGCATAGAGCGCATCCACAGGGCACTAAGACCTGCGCCTAAACAGGATGATCCACCACGGGACATCATTTGTGGGCTGTTAAGCTACGTTGACACAGCCGCCATTTTAAGAGCAGCAAGGGAGAAAGGTGACTACTCCCTCAAGGGAGACAAGATCAATCTCTTCCAAGACCTGTCCTCCTCTACGCTCAACAAGCGAAAACATCTAAAGCCGCTCACGGATTACCTGAAGAGCAATAAAATCTTGTTCCGCAGGCTATACCCATTTGGACTTACCTTCCAATTCAGGGGAAAAAGAGGCACCGTTAGAATGCCTGAAGACCTACTACAAGTCTGGGACATTCTGGATTTTAACCCGATGGAGATCCAGTCCTGGCAGACTGTCCCGGAACATCTATTGGACTTAGCGCCCCTGCCGCAGCGACAACCATGGAAGGTAGCAGGGTCCACAAAATCGCAGAGACCGAAAAAGTGAGAATGGCAGCCAGCATGACCAGTATATTTCCCGTACCACATGTTGGATACGAGGCAATGAGCCGGGAGTCCAATGGACATTAAGTATACTTTATATTATTATATAGTTATAGTTAAATAAGTGCCTCACGATTGCGACGATATATGAAGTAGTTCATGTAGAAACATGTTCCCAGCACTTAAAGTTTCAGTTGATTTTAGTTAAAGAGTAATAACCTTTCTTCCATTAATATGCTTAAAATCCGCAGGTCTCAGTAATATGCAAGGAAAATATTACTCGATACCTCCCCCCCCCCCATCCTTATCCGGGTCACTACATCCTCACCACGATCAGGTTTATTGACAACATTCACCCCCCCACACACTCACCCCTTGAGTGGTCACTCCATAAAGGGTTGCGAATCTCAACAAAATGGTTTAATAAGTTGCAGAAATACAGACACTCAGAGAAACAGCAGTACTCATACCTATATTACGCCACATTGGTGGCAGTTTTTTGTTATGGTGTGCTTGGTGACATAACTGAGCATGCGAATTTACCCGGTTTTATGTTTAACTTCTCCCCTTTGACAGATATCTTGAGTTTGGCTAAAGTGCAGGAGAATATGACCATTAATCTCAGGCTTACAACAACAATGAACAATGGCAGTATATAAGATTTTGACTTTTAATTTAAAAGGTTTAAATGTCCCGCAGAAAAGGTCGCAAGTTTTCACGCTAGTTAAAAAAATTAACACAGATATATGTTTCATACAAGAGTCGCATTTTAAATCAGAGAAAATTCCCGCTCTACTCACCAACTATTTTAACCAGTGGTTCCATAGTTGTTATACGCAAGCTAGTAGAGGTGTTACAATTGCAATTAGCAAGAAAGTCCCATTTCAGCACATAGCATCTTATCAGAACCCAGAGGGTCGATTTCTATTTGTTTTGGGGAAGATTGGGGCGTCCAAAGTCACTCTTGCCGATCAGAGAGACGTTGGAAACGTTGAGCACCTTTGCTGAAGGGATATGGATAGTTGGTGGAGACATAAATATTACACTAAATCCAACACTGGATTCATCCACCTCTAAGTCAGTCCACTCGCAAAGATCATTAGCAAGTGTCATAAAAACGCTTAGGAACTACTCTCTGACAGACTCTTGGAGAATGTTGAATCCTCTAGTAAAAGATTACTCTTTTTACTCACCAGTCCACCATTCCTTCCAACGCTTAGACTATATATTTGTAACCAATAGCTCTGTAGATACAGTCACAAAGGCAGAAATAGGATCAAATACTGTATCAGACTATGCGCCAGTGTCTGTGGCCCTCAGCTTCCAAAGTGTGCCTTCCGCATCAAACACGTGGCGGTTAAATGAATCGCTTATAGATTCGGAGGAGAAAATAGAAATCATAAAAGATAAGCTATCTGCATTTTTCTCTAGAAATCATCCACAAGATACATTTATACCCCTTAACTGGCAAGTTTATAAAATTTTTATAAGCGGGGAATTTATGGCGTATGAAGGCCTTAGACGAAATACTTACAAAAATTTACAAACTAGAGTCAGTCTTCAAAAAGTCCAAGCTCATAGCTACCTCTCATGAACTAGGCTCAGAAAGGAAAAAAGTTAAAAGACCTTCTTAATGCTAAAGCAGCAAAAAATTATCTATATGCTAAATTTAGGCATTATTCGCATGGGAATAAAAGGAATAAGTTAATGACCCTCTTATTTAGGAAACACAAAGACTCTTCAGTTATTTCAAGTATAGCACAATCTTCCGACCACAAAACAGACCAAATTCATGAAATAGCAGAAGAATTCAGGTTATATTATGAGCAATTATACAATTTAACCCCACAACACCCTACGGGTGAATCGCAAACCTTAAAAGTTATCAACGCATTCCTAAACAAGCTTACCTTGCCATCCCTTTCGCAAGTGGAAAAGGAAGAATTAATGCAACCAATTACACAGAAGGAAGTAGAAGAAGTTCTTATGTCCCTACCACTACACAAAGCCCCAGGCCCAGACGGCCTCCCGATAGCATACTATCATAAATTTTCCACCACCCTGTTGCCACATATAACTTCTTGGTGTGAGGCTTTACGGTTAGGTAGTCCTCTTCCTCCACAAGCATTAGAGGCCACAATCACTGTTATCCCTAAAGAAGGGAAAAATCCAGAATAATGCAGTAGCTATCGCCCAATCTCGTTAATAAGTGTGGATGCAAAAATATGGGCCAAAATACTCTCACTAAGGCTAAATAGAGCGATACCACAACTGCTCAACCAAGAACAAGCAGGTTTTGTACCTGCGAGGGAAGGTAATCAAAACTCAACAAGAGTGATTCATGCCATCTTTCACGCCAAAAAACACAACATTCCCCTAGGTCTTCTCGGTACAGATGCCGAGAAGGCGTTTGACAGAATAAATTGGGATTTCATGATTTCCACCCTAAGTAAATTTGGCTTCCCACCTGCGTTTGTAAACTCAATTATGACTTTATATTCCAGGCCAAGCGCTAGAGTAAGCGTAAACAATCACCTCTCCAACCCCTTTCTAATTAGGAATGGCACAAGGCAAGGATGCCCCCTATCCCCATCTCTATTTGTTCTCATTATGGAAACATTACACAACTCATCTAAACGCTGCATTTGCGGATGATCTTTTGCTTCTTATCACCAACCCGAAAGAGGCCTTCCCTAATGACACTCATAGATGAATTTGGCTCCTTGTCTAATTTTAAAATTAATTTTACAAAGTCAGAAGCTTTGAATATAACAGCTGACGATGTACTAGTTAAGGCGCTACAGAAAAATTTCCCATTCGTCTGCCAGACGAATTCGTCTGGTATACTTAGGTATACACATAACCAGAGATTTGCTCAAGCTGTATGACGCCAATTATAAAACCTAGAAGTCCAATTACCTAGAAGTCCTGTTTCCTAACATGCACTTTCTACATAAAATTGAAATACACATCTTCACAAGACAAATAGTAGCTAAAAACCCAAGGACTAGGCCCCATACATGGTTAGAGGAATTAATGTGTAAAAGGCAGAAGCCGAAAGGCCTGATCTCCAAAATATATAATAAATCAATGGAAGATGCCTTAGGAGTACATAAACCTGACTATATTGGTAATTGGGAGAGAGAGTTAGGAGTCACCTTCAACGATATTGAGATTTCTAAAATCCATAGAAACTCACATGGTTTTTCTGGATGCGTAAGAGTCCAAGAAAATTCTTATAAGTTAATGACTAGGTGGTATAGAACCCCTAAGACCCTCAACCAGATGGGACTAGCCACACATGACAAATGTTGGAGGTGCAACGCATTCACATATATTTTGGAAGTGTCCTGGCATTCAAAAATTTTGGAAGGATATCTCCAGAGTAATAAATCAGATTATTTCCCAGAGCATACAGCTTACCCCAGCAAGCGTTCTTTTATGGCTTCCTAATAAAACATGGACTCCCTCGAGGAAAAATCTGGCCACATCATTAGTTCAAGCAGCTAAACTGCTCATCCCATTGTACTGGCTTAGTAAGACCCCTCCTACGATCCCAGAATGGATTAATAAAGTGGATCAAAAGTGTCGATTGGAGGAGCTCACCAGCTGGTCAGACAGAAAACATGACACATTCATCAAGTTGTGGTCCCCATGGCACCAATTTAGGAACCAAGTTTCCCAAATCTCTTAAGAACCTGCCAAAGTTGCCAACTGTCTTTGCTGATGATCTCCTAGCTCTCTCCCCAAAACATACAAAATGGAAATTACTTACACTGTGTTCACAATTGACAATTGACCCTTTTCCTTTACACACCTTCTATCCCATTCCCCCTTCCCCACCTTCTCCTACCCAGTTTAAAGTCATAAGAAGAATGGAAAAAAGAGAGTAATATATGTAATGCTACATTCTATTTTTCATACTATGTACCTATCAATATAAGCGGATTCGGTGCCTGCGTGGCGCCACTTCCCAAATGTTTATATGACTTGTATTGTTGCTTGTTCAATAAAAAAAATGTTAAAACCAAAAAATAAATAAAGGAATAAAGCTTCAAAAGTGTGGAATATACCTTATTTATGTACAGAATATAACTTTCACTTTATTTGTTTTAAAATATTAATTATCAAATGTGTAAATGCTAGACAACCATCTGGACCACCATCCCAGCTGCAGACCAATCTTGTCTCTGTGGAGACACCTCACAATAGGATGATGAACAAACACATTACACCAGCTATAGGCAATTATTAAAACCAGCTCTTGCCGGTTCTTGATCCGGTCAGTGCTTAGGTGTTGATGCAATGATGACTGCTTGATCCAAATCCAGTCCCTGTGTTATGTCCAGACCTGGGGTCAGAATCCATACGCTTCAAGGTTTACAAGGAGGTAGTGGGGGAGGGGAGAAGGATACATGTAGTTTGGGGTAAGTCTGTGTGCTTATTGATGTCTAGTAGCATTAATAGGATTACCATCTATCCCTAATACAACACACTTTCCGTTTCTTGATCCAGCGACAGGACAAAAATTCACCTGGCTTGTTAAGAACAATGCTTCATGCTTTATTGAGGGACTGTTACTCAAACAAATACTTTACAGTGACAGCTTAAAAGATTAAAGCAACGTATTTCAAATGCACAATTCGTCCTTTATCATGCTACCATCATGCTTAGAGGCAAATAGGTCTAAGACTGGTATTTTAACTTAATAATAATTATCTTTATTTATTTAGCACCATCATATTCCATAACCTTTACAACTCATAATACTGCATGATGCAGGAACTGCAAATTATACTTAGACTGTGCCTTTAGGATATTGGTGGTTGATTCTGGAACTTCAAATTGTACTGAGACTGTGCTTTTAAGGTATCACTGGATGATACTGGAACTACAAACTGTACTGAGACTGCACATTTAGGAAATCGCTGGATGATGCTGGAAATGCTAATAGTACTAAGTCTAACACTGAACTTTAGCAGTCTATAAGTGGCTTAATGGAGTTCGTCACAGTGCACATTTCAGATTTCCACCACACAGAGGCCTCACCTCCCTAAGTCTCTGCCCGTCTGACAGACCCTATGAAGATAAGCAACCTCTTATACAGTAGAGTAATATCTTTATGGTTGCTTAGGGGCTGCAAGTTGGTTGATAAGCCGTAAGGCTTTTGGGGTTGTGAGTGCCGAATCCACCAAATTTGGTACAGACTTGAATTTGGCGATTCAGAGCCGCTCATCACTATTTGTTACTTTTCAGTAAGGCAGTAGGGCACCGACCCCTCTGCTGCTCGAGGCGAGCAGTAAAATGAAGCCCTCCTGCTGCCACAAAAGGATAAAAAAACATTGTATGCATTGATAGTGCTGAAATATATATGCAAATAACCTCATAGTGCCATACACAGTTAAGGTTAAACACAAATGAACTTTTTGCAGCAAATGCTATTATGTATTTTTTTTATGTCAATTTCGGGGGTGATGAGTAGACTTAAGATATTCCCTGTTATTTTGAAACTGATAACGGGATAACTTTAAGGCTGTGGTAACACCATGTATTTGCTCAGGAGTAACGCACCACCAAAGGCATATGCATTTCTTACTTTGTAATAATGTGTTTTGCCTTTTAACCGGTTAAGGACCGGGCCCTTTCCTGTTTTTTCATGTCCATTTTTCACTCCCCACCTTCAAAAATCTATAACTTTTTTATTTTTACACGTAAAGAGCTGTGTGATGGCTTGTTTTCTGCGTAACAAATTGCACTTCATAATGATGGTATTAAATATTCCATGCCATGTACTCGGAAGCAGGAAAAAAATTCCAAATGCAATGAAAATGGTGAAAAAACGCATTTGCGCCATTTTCTTGTGGGCTTGGATATTACGTCTTTCACTGAGCGCCCCAAATGACATGTCTACTTTATTCTTTCGGTCGGTACGATTAAGGGGATACCAAATTTGTATAGGTTTTATAATGTTTTCATACATTTACAAAAATTAAAACCTCCTGTACAAAAATAATTTTTTTAATTTTGCCAACTTCTGGCGCTAATAACTTTTTTATACTTTGGTGTACGGAGCAGTGGGTGGTGTCATTTTTTGTGAAATTTGATAATATTTTCAATGATATCATTTTTAGGACTGTACGACCTTTTGATCACTTTTTATAGATTTTTTTAGATTTTTCAAAATGGCAAAAAAGTGCCATTTTCGACTTTGGGCGCTATTTTCCGTTACGGGGTTAAACGCATTGAAAAACCGTTATCATATTTTGATAGATCGGGCATTTTCGGACGCGTTGATACCTGATGTGTTTATGATTTTTACTGTTTATTTATATTTATGTCAGTTCTAGGGAAAGGGGGGTGATTTGAAATTTTAGGTTTTTTTATTATAATTTTTTTTTTTTAAACTTTTTTTTATTTTTATTTATACTATTTTTCAGACTCCCTAGGGTACTTTAACCCTAGGTTGTCTGATTGATCCTATCATATACTGCCATACTACAGTATGGCAGTATATGGGGATTTTCTTCCTCATTCATTACAATGTGCTATCAGCACATTGTAATGAAGGGGTTAAAACGAAATAGCCTCGGGTCTTCGGAAGACCCGAGGCTACCATGGAGACGGATCGCCGCCCCCCGATGACGTCACGGGGAGCGGCGATCCCAGGTAAGATGGCGGCGCCCATGCGCCGCTATCTGTTTGAGGCTGCCGGCAGCTTTGCCGGCAGCCCACGCTGCAAAAACACCCGCGATCGGTGCTAGCACCGATCGCGGATGTTACCGGTAAGCCTTTGCTGCAATATGCAGCAAAGACTTACCGGCTATGGAGAGGGCTCAGCCCGTGAGCCCTCTCCATGCAGCGCGACGCGACCGCCGCCGTGAATACACGGCGGGCGGTCGCGAACCGGTTAATATTAATGAAAATGATTAAGAATCACACACATGATGCCACTTAACAAACAAACATATATGCATTTCAAACTGCAAAGCAAACACATCATGTGAACACATGCCAAAGATTAACACATTTTTATGTCCTACTTACGCATAGATACATACAAGAGATCATATAAATGAATGCATAGACAGTATATACTTATTGGCCAATACACAATACATTACCTGAAGAAAAGAGAGTATAAATGTAAAATAGAAAGCACAGGACAGGACTTAGAGAACTTTCACCTGATCCTCACAGAGAGGGATAAGCAGAGGCTGCAGCTAACATCAACTTTTCTTTCTCCCACTCTCCCACATTCCCTCTTTTTGACCAACTCATTGCAACCGGCAGGACAACTAGACAAATTTAAGTCCTTTTGTATGTGATTGCAGTAGTAAAAGAATGAGAGGGTGTTTTATGCCCAGGAAACCCCTGACACGATGAGCAAAGGACTGCAGGGCAGCTGCAACAGAAGTCTATGCATTGGCTCTGTAGTCCTGCATTCTCATTGCGATTACCAATTAAATTTACTGACCATGTCAGACGCACAGAAAGCCCTTACTCTTTCTTTGGCAGTTACTCTTATGTTAGACATAGGTCCCAACCAGCTCTGCCAAGACCATTCCTTCAAATGACCCCTAGATGAAGCCGCATTATGGCGGCAAAACGGCCATAGGGTTTAGTAGGGAAAGTTCTACTAATTATAATGAGGGATAGATAGCAACTCTGTAATAGGAGTAACCAGTGTCAGGAGCCTTTGATAGTGGCTACAAACCCCCGCTAACGCGGGGCAGCACTTTATAGTATAAGTTTGAGAAAGCGCTCTTCTGTCACCACGCGACACACAGCAGTGTAACTATCTGCCGGCGTATAATGCACCAGTGTGGGGCAACAAGTGAAGCGCTATAGTGTCTCACAGTACAGATATAATCTGTGAGCACACATTTGTGACTACCTGACACATTAACTAAGCTTGGGAGCTCCGCGGCATGTGATCATACAAGACCGCTGAGACCCATGCAAGTAAAGTGAATAGAGTTACAATAAAAAAGAAATAAAAGAGATCCTAATAAATGATGATCAGACAGTGCTATAAGTAACAAAATCTACATATACGCCTGTGACATCTAATGGAAACATCACATATATGCCTGTGACATCTAACTGAAAGATCTCACATCGCACTCCGCCAAGTGTTAATTGACCCAGTGTGTATGTGAATGAACAGACACACCGAGTACAACGATATGCAACATTGTTTCTTTATTGATGTGTGTACACATAATTGATCTCTGAACAAAAAAAGCATTGCACAAAGATAACCAAGGTTACATATTATATGAAGTTGCTATCATAAAGAATGGTGGAATAAGGATTCAACTAACCCTCTTATGAATCCCTCAATTTAGGGGATCACATGCAAATTAAATTATAGGGGTCTATACTTGCATGTAGGGGAAGAATATCCCCAAAACTTTCCCTATCAGTTTTTTTATTTTAATAAATTTCACTTAATTTAACAAGAAGTATTATCTTTTTTAGAAAAATAAAGAATAAAAGTTAATTTTTACTGCCACTTTTCCCTTCTTTTCCCATTCTCCTCTTGAATAAAACCATTCCTTCAAATGCAATGCCCTGCTCCTGACTGGCAAGTTTGTAAACATGTATAATACTTGTGATAATTGTTCACCAAACTCAGTCTATCTGGGAAGCATTCTGCATACTATAATCTTAATACTAATAAGATTATTTATGGGGTATATGTTTAAGTTAAAAAAAATTATATTTTGTGCAATAAATATACCCAAGTATTTGAAAGTATCATCCCTTCCCCGTACATGTATCTTCATTTTAAATATTACATTTGTCTCATCTAAAAGGTAGCAAAAAAAGATTTGCCCACTTTTATTCTACTGCCTGAGCATTCCCAAAATGCACTAATACTTTACTTACTACGTCAAGAAATTTTTGAACATATGGCAAAAACATAATGGGGCTTATTTACTGTCAGGATCAGTGGATCCTCTGGACCACCGCGGGAGATGGAACTAGCCAACACCCTGGACCGGAGCCTAGCGGCACCTGGTATTCACCAGAGCCCGCCGCAAAGCGGGTTGGACTTGCTGCGGCAGGATACCACTAGGTCGTTCCCAGTTGTGACTAGCCCACGGTGGCAGCCGAGGTCGAGGTACCTTAGCGGAAGACAATCTCGTAGTCAGGTCCAGGCACAGGGTCAGGGCAGGCGGCAGAGATGCAACGTCAAGTCCAAGTCCGGGGTCAGCAACAGGAAGTCCAGGCAGGTGGGAACGGGAACACAGGCACACGGAACACAGCAACACAGAGGAACACGGTTAACACGGCAACACAGGATTCAGGAGCGGCAACAGATGGGAACACACAGGAAAGCAGGAATACACAGGAACGCAGGAATACACAGGAACGCAGGAATACTCGCTCGGAAGCTTTCTCTAAGGCTATGAGGCACAAAGATCCGGCAGGGAATGATGGGAGACAAAGGGTTAAATACAAGACAGGAAATGACCAGCGGCAATCACCTGCGCGCTGGCCCTTTAAATCGTGAGAGAGTGCCGTGCGCGCGCCCTAGGGAGCGGGGCCGCGCGCGAGTCCGGACGGGAGCGGGAGCCAGGAGGGGTGAGTGCACAGGAGCGTGACCGGGGCAGCGGAGAGAGGCACGGGTGCACCCGCGATCCGCGGTATGGATCGCGGGGGTGCCCGTGACATTTACTAAGGGTCCACGGCTGCACTTTCATCGGTTTTTCCAATGTTTTCAGGATTTGCGCTGCTGTGACAGGTATTTAACTGGGGATTGTGGCGCATGCTATCAGACTATGGCATTGGCTCTCATGCGACAGAAATCGGGGGGTGCGCCGTTGGACAATCTGAATGATTTCGACTGAGCACAATATTTAACTTTCAAATTGTGTTGCAAGACAATGCACTTACATGCACCAGGAAGAAGAAGGTGAACTCCAGCGGACCTGAGCGGGGAAGCAACACAAGCAGGATATCGGGTGCACGATCGTAGTGAATCGTGGCAGAGTGCATTCCGGTCGGACAATGCACTTTCGGGGGAACTCGCTAGACAGGTTAAGTAAATGTGCCCGAGCATCTTCGCCGATGAGAGAGATTTTCTCCTCTCTTTCCCATAGCCTCAGGCCCCTATCTCTCTTTTTAGCCCTTAGCTCAACAGCAAAAGCAAAATGAGAGGTGATAACGGGCAACCTTGTGCCCCGTCTTGTGCCACGTGACAAGTTATATTTTTGAACAGATCTCCCCATTTACTTCTGAATACGCAGACAGTTGATCCTATAGCTATTTTACCCCATTTCAAAGTGTTCCAACACCATCCACAAATATTGCAACTCGACTACTTAAGATTCTCAAATACTTGAGACTTGACACCAGTTCTCTATCTTCTCCATTTACAGATTCTCTTAGCTGGATATTTAGAAAGACTTTCTATAAATTGAAAGAGGTAGCATTCTGATTGTCATTTATAACTTATGTAATTAATTTACCAAGCCTACAGGTTAGGATTTCCAATACCAGGTTACTATCCATCCCTATCAAAGATATTGGGCTGATAGACTCATGCCTTTTCCTTTTTTTTGTAGTCTCTTGATTTTATTTTTTTTAATAAAGCTTGAAAGAATTTAACCTGATTTACTTCCGTAAAAAAATCCTCTGCTCCATTTATATCTGGCAGTTTTTGTGATTTTATGTAAGAATATTTTAAGCTTCCAGTGGCTTCAACCAAATTTTCCTATTTTCCTCACTGGGTGTTTAATGTATAAAGGTGAACGCATGTTTCTAATGTATATCTATTCTTATTATAAAGTTTTTTTTTCTTATAATTCACCTTATGAAATATTTTAAAATGCTCCACACCATAACCATTCTTGATGAATCAACATCATATTGAAGAAATCTGTTTATCGCCTTACATACCCTTTGTGATTTTAATCACACTAAGCCAGATTAAATCTGTAATGATAATTTTCTCTGCTACTCTGACCTAAAAGTGTATTAGAGAATGGTCCGACATACCCCTGACTCCATATAAAATACTTTTAACACAAGAGTTCTGTGAATCTTAGTGTTTAACATTTATCATGTGGGTGCTTAATTTTCCATTTATCATACCATTCCAACTTTGTCTTAACAAATGTGTAATGCTATTCATAGTGCTATTTTCCCTCTATCCAATGTTTTATGCATTACCATATTATATCCCCTAGTGCAATAAAATGGATTTCAGTGAATACTAGAACAAAGTTATGTATTCAAATATTCTAAATATCTAAAATAAAAAGTTGTGGAATATATATATCCACTATTATACATTTGTACCCTTCCAGTATACAGTAAACAAATGTGTATCTACCAAAATGATCAAATATTTGTGAATTCCTGCATCCTCTGGTCTTAGAGGTGTCTCCTGCAAACCATTGCAAGGACTGTTGGATTAAATGAAAAACTGGGGGTTTTAGAACCTACAGCCTGTACTATATATTCCAAGATGTGAATTTTATAAGATAATCCATGAATGTTTCAGGGTTTATAAGTAGCATCCATCTAAATGTGAAGAAAAAAAACTAAAGAAAAGAAAATGTCCTTCCCCATCTACCCCTTGGAAAACCAATTAATCTTATATAACATCTAGATCTCTCATCTAGACTTTCTCTATCTGATTTGACTCAGATCGTCCCGATGACAATTTCCCTTTTGCAAAGGGTGGCTATGGTTTGAACCAAAATACCAGAAATCAAACATATTTTTTTGGATTGCTTGCATTATTCCCTTCAAGGTAGGTTGTTTAGGTATCATTTCTTCCTTCAGTACCATCTCTTTTACCCTCAAACAGTGAAGGAGAATCTCAATCTTCTTGCCCCCATGTTCTGAGGGCTCAACCTCTCTGTTCACACTCAGTTCATATTATCTTAGAACATATTCTGTCACATCATAAATCATATTATAGTACATAGAGTTACTTTAGATCCACTTAACAAATGAGCATCTTACTCCCTTCCCCTACTGCTCTTACCACCTGTAGTAGACGAAGTTCAGAAGTGATGTCCTCACACACCTGTTCATCCAAGGCAGATATCCAGCCGTAAGGGTTCCTCACAGCTATTCATATACAGCAAAGGGGGTGGTTTTCTTCCAGAGATTTCCAAACAGCAGGAAGGGAAAGCAGATTTAGACATGCCCACAGCGACTATTTCTCCTCAGGGCTCAGGAGAGTCAATACCACGTGTATCCACATGCAGTCCGGGTCTCTTTCTTGCAGCAACCATATCTCAGGGGGAAGATTTATCAGAATTGTTTTATAGCAAACCCATTCTAGTTGCTCATGGAAACCAATCAGAGCTCACCTTTTATTTTATAAACTATTTATTTAGAGATAAAGAAAGCTGAGCTCTAACTGGTTGCCATGAGCAACTAGGACAGTTTTGCACATAAGTCGACAGAGTTTTAAAGGGGTTGTCCACTCTTAGCAACTCATTGATATGCTTTGTGTTATGAAAAGTTATACAATTTTCCAATATGCTTTCCTCACAGTTTTCTAGATCTCTGCTTTCTATCATTCTATAGGAAGCTTCAATGGTTACTTCCAGTGGATAGAAATCTGCCCATGGTCTTGAGATGGACAAGCAGGTGCACGGCTCATTATATCACATGGCTCTGATTACTCTCTGTAATATAACGAGCCGTGCACCAGCATGTCCATCACATGACCATGGGCAGATTTCTATCCACTGAAAGTAAACATACAAGCTTTCTACAGCAGGATAGCATGCAGAGATCTAGAAACCCATGAAGAATTATAACAGAAAGTATTTTAGAAAACTGCATAATTTTCATTACACAAACAATATCATATATTTACTGAAAGTGGACAACCCCTTTAACACTGATCAGCCAGAGCTCAACATCATGTGGACCCTTTCAATACATGCTGCATAGCGCAGCATTCAGTTTCACTCAGAGGGACAGTGCTCCTCCTCATGAACTACGGAAATAATCTATTAATGAAAACAGAGACTCTTTAAGGCCTGAGTAGCAAATCCTTCAAAGGAGAAGTTTCGCCACCATTTCCAGCCTCAACTTTTTTCATCCTAGATGTTACTCCACTGATTCTAAAGGTGAATTTCTTTTCCCCACCGTTTTTTATCAATTAGTGCTCTTCGTTTCAGCACCTAACATACTAATTAACATGTATTCAAATATAATCATGTCATCATCTCCAAGAATATCATCATAACTTTCCACTCTGAATTCCATTGTCATTTTCTTATGATTCTATTGCTTTGAGATTCATTGGCATCAATATCTCATCACAAGAAATGCACACATTTTCACCTAATGACTTGTTCTCATAACCTTTTTAATAATAATTCCTAATAAGAGATAAGCGGATCCAATGTTCAGTTTTGGCCCTGACATATTGCCAGATTGGTGGCCGAACAGTCAATCCGGCAAACAGACGCCACTAACAACTAGCCATGGTACAAAAAAAATCCTTTGATTTTCTCAGAAATCAAAGGTGCACCTCATAGTCCAGTGTGCCTTATAAATGAACCGTATTTAAAGACAACAGCTTCCTTGAACTGTGCACAGGTCTGCCACCTGCTGGTCATTCATCCTTATAATCTGGTGCGCCTTATAATCTGGTGCGCCTTATATATGAACCTAGACTTTTTAGCAGGCTTTTATTGATGGTGCTCCTTATACTCCAATGCGCCTTATAGTCCGAAAAATATGGGGGAAAGAACTGTCTCAATACAGGCTAACAAAAGTCTTTACATGACATTTACCATATAAACCGACTAAATCCTACTGTTTGGAATGCCATCCTTGCCATTACCTCCCCCCACCTCCAGCTTCTGTGTCTCCAGCTTCCGAGCACAAGACCAAGGAGAGTAAATAATGGAGGTTTCTATAGAATGACAGCAAACAGAAATCTAGAAAACCACAAGGAAGTGATAGGAATTGAAGAAAATTGTATAACTTTTCATCATACAAACAAAAACATTTATTATGCTGACCACTTGGTACTTAATAAATAGCCAGCCTCTTCCCTTATGCCCTGTCGGATCTTAGTGCCTTGTGCCTTAGTGAAAAGCTTGTTCCCCATTCCCTGCGATTGTTCAGTGACTTCCTGTTGTGACCTTGGTTCTGTTCCTGATTATGCTTCTCCGCTGACAGCCCTGACCTCCTGCTCTGCAACTGACCTCAAATCTGTGCTGCCTGTCTCGACCTCCTGCCTGAGTTCCTCATGACTCTGTACCTCACCTTGGTCACCACTGCAGACAAAGTCAAGCCTTGGTCACCTGGTGGTACGACCCCGCAACAAGACCAACCCGTTTTGCGGTGTGCTTTGGTGAAAACCAGCTGCCACTTAGACTCCGCTCCCAGGTAACGGCTTACATCATTATCCATGGTGGTTCAGTGCGTCCACTACCCCTGAATCCTGACACAAGGTATTACTCGATGCGACTCACTGACAGGAAGAACTTTAGAATTTAGGTTATACTGGATGCTATTCACAGAAGCAACTTTACAATCCAGGTATTATTGGACATTATTCACTCACAGGAGAAACTTTACAATCTAGGTATTATTGAACATTATTCACTCACAGGAGAAACTTTACAATCTAGGTATTATTGAACATTATTCACTCACAGGAGAAACTTTACAATCTAGGTATTAGTGCACTCTATTAAATGACAACAGCACCTTTATGATCTACGTATTACTGGACACTATTCAGACAACAGCACCTTTACAACCAAGGTATTACTGCATGCTATTTAAAAACTTGCTTCAAATTCAAAACAAAATTGCAATTCTGTATTAATGGAATTTCTAAATTAATTTTTAATTCTGTATTAATGAAGCTTCAAATTAAAATTTTCAATTCCATATTAATGGAACTTAAAAATTCTAACATTTTCCAGTTCTGCATTTAAATAACTAGGTCTGAACACCCAGGAAGGATGAGTGACTTTCCCATTGCTTCTTTTACCGCTTTTAGAATGACTGTGTTTGAACACCCAGAGCACCTTTAGTTGCAGTGAGAGGAAGGGTGTGTGGTTTTGACATCGTCTCTTTTACTGCCATGAGAATTACTAACTGGGTTTGAACACCCAGGGGCAGATTTACTTACCCGGTCCATTCGCGATCCAGCGGCGCATTCTCCGACGATGATTCGGGTTCTGCCGGGATTCACTAAGGTCGTGTGACCAATCTCCACTAGGTGTCGCAGCTGCGCTGGACATTTTTGCAACACAAATTTTTTTTTTAAATTCCGCGTTTTTTCTGAATCCATCGGGTTTTTTGCAACTGCCATTTCTGTCACGTGAAAGCTGGCGCCGATGCGCCACAATCCGATCGCGTGCGCCAAAATCCAGGGCTAATTCGGCGGAAATCGGAAACATTTGGGAAACCTGTTGGAAAAACACGATTTGGGCCCTAAGTAAATGTGCCCCCCAGTGTGCATTTAACCGATGTACCACAATTTTTTTATAGCTTTTTTTAAATGATATATTAAAATATAATAAATCCAAATAGTACAACAAATCTTTGCTTAAACTTGGGGATACTTTTATTGTAGCTGCACACAAATCTGTGACATTTCGCCTTATGCAAACATGTTTGTCAAACACTGTGATAAAATACATAAAAGCATATCAGGAGCTATTGTATGTCACGGATGCACCCGCAATCCTTGACGTGGATCACGGACACACCGGTGCCTCACTGTGTGGCGCGGCGCCCCCGGGGGCCTGACTTACCTTTCCATGAGCCTGCTTCCCGGCCAAAACGCGCACTGGCTCTCCTGGACTTAAAGGGCCAGCGTCCTCCTGATTGGCGCGGCTACTCCAGCTCAGCCTTATAATCCAGCACCTCCCTTCCTTCCTCGCCAGATCTTCAGCATTTTCCAAGTAACTTCCAGGGTTTACACACCTCGCTTCCCAAAGCGGTTCCTGTTGAAGAAAAACGTTTCTAGCGTACCCATACGCTTCTGTGCCTCTAGCGTGTCCATATGCTTCTGTGTCTCCAGCGTTCCCATAGGCTTCCGGTGTCTCCAGCGTTCCTATAAGATACTGGTGTTTTCAGCGTCCCTACGGTCCCGAGTTACCAGCATTCCTCTGGTCTGTCTGTTCCTGTCTGCCTGTGCCATGTACCAGCTCCTGGTTGCCTGCCGTGAGTTCCAGCTCACCCTCCTAAGCCGTTCTATTGCTGTCACTCCCTGGCTCAGACTGTGGCCTGTATCTCCTCCTTTTATCCCTGCTACCTTGGCTGCCACTGCGGGCCTCGTCACACCCGTGGAACGACCTAGTGGCACCCTGCCGCAGCAAGACCATCCCGCTTTGCGGCGGGCTCTGGTGAAGACCCTGTGCCAATTAGACACCGGTCCCGGAGTCTCTGGACTAGTACCAGTCCAGAGACTCTTCCCAAAGAGACTCGCTCTACTTTCCAGTACTTCCCAGTAGTACCCTCTGTGACTGGGACAGTTGTCCCTACGAACTGTGCCAGTACATTACCCACAGTAAGATCTGGCCATGAACCCGCCAAGACCGGGGACTCAGCCAAGCATTCTCATCGGTTCCTGGCTGATCTTTCTGGAGTGGTCGCCCAGCTGTCTCGCCTGCTCACTTTTCGGGAATAACAACTAGGCAGAGTTGCCTCCGCGCTTCAACGTCTGCTTGTCCCCCGGAAACTTCAGGGTGGGCTTCCATGTTTGTCTCGCTTGGCTCTGGCTTTCCAAAAGACGCTCCAGTCTCCGGCTTTCCAAGAGTAATTCCAGTGTACGACTTTCCAAGAGCCACTCCAGTCTCTGGCTTTCCCAGAGCCACTCCAGTCTCCGGCTTTCCCAAAGCCACTCCAGTCTCCCGCCTTCCAAGTGCCACTCCTGCCAGTATCTCCACGTCTGAAGGTCCCTGTCCTCCTCCAGAGGTGTCTCATCATCATGAAGAAGTGGAGGAGACAGAAGAAGAGGCGGAAGAAAAAGAGTGGCCCTAAAGGGGGGGGGGTACTGCCACAGATGCACCCGCGATCCTTGTCGCAGATCGCGGGCACACCTGTGCCTCCCTGAGACAGGCCCCGGGTGCCCCCCGGACTTACCTTTCCACGAGACTGCTTCCCATCTGACTAAGGCGCGTCCTGCAGATTGGTGCTGGCTAATCCGGCTCAGCCTTATAATCCTGCTCCATCATATTTCGATGCTGGGACTGCTGAGCCACCAAATTTATAAAAGGTTTTGTCCTAACTCTCTAGTGTAAAGTAAGCCAACTAATAGGAGGTGCAGAATATGACTAGACAGTCTTATACAGGGGCGTAACTAGGAGAGGCAGAGCCCCATAGCAGATTTCTGCGTGTGGCCCCCCTTCCCCTTAAAAAATATTTACACATATTTGTACACACATGTTTTTACAATCACACACTTTTACACACTCATATATACACACATTTATACACTTAAATACATACACATAACATTCTGCACTCCCTTTATGTATATAGTTGTACACACATACATACATGTATACGCACAAATTTATGTACTCATCTACACATTTATACACTAAGGCATAATGGTATATACAAACTTATACAGTTTATACACACACATACAGTATGTACACATTCATACATTTAAACACACACAGTGTATACATCAAATTTGCATACATACTGTATATATGCATCATATACTTTTACATACAATATACACCCACTGTGTATACACATACATGTAGTATAAAAACACTATATAAACACTGTATATACTGTGTTTACACGCATACTGTATATACACGCATAGATACAGTATATGCAGCATATACACACATGCATACAGTATATACAGCATATGCATACAGCATATGCATACAGCATATACACAACATACAGTATATATACACACATACATACAGTATATTCAGCATATACCACTTGAACTTGACAACCACTTGAATGTACAGAGTGGAATCACCAGTGAATTTTCGGAAAATTCAACTTATAGCACAACAGCATTTTGTCAGAGATCCATTATGGATTTAGTGCAGATTGGTAGGTGGTCTTAGTGTAGCACATGAGTGCATATACTTTGACACTTTGCTGAGAATCACAAATATTTACAGTCATCAGAACAAAAAGTACATACGTGAGTGTCAGAGAAACAGCTACATTGTGGCACGTACACATCATAAATATGATCACATGGCACAAAACATGGTGTAAAGCAAATAATAAAGGCCCCCCTGTCATTTTAACATGTTTGTAGTCCTGGAGTCATCCTAGTTGTGTCAGATTTTCACAGCTTTAAACTACTTCCTTGAATCATGAAGCTAGAATGGCATTCTATAGTGGTCAATTTTTTTAAGGCACCAATTTACTTAATTTCAGGCAGGAGTAGGATTCGAGTAGTTTAATGTTTTTCTCTTATAGGATCGGATGACTAGGGCTACACTTGTATGTGAAAGTGGTATATGTACAATTGGCCTAAAGCTATCTGCACATGCTATGGAACTGCTGTGCCGTGGTAGTCGAAACCCCCTAAATCAAATTGGATTCTGTTGCGATTCCGGTTTCAATGCAAAGGTTGAATTCTGTACCCAGACATTATAGAAATTCTATGGATTCTAACCCTGTAGCTGAAATTCGTTTTTTCTGCAGCCTTTTTATGTGTTGTGTGGATGGGGTTTATAAAATCCCCAACCAATACCCAGGTACTGCAAACCACTGTGTCTGCTGTTGCTAGTCTACAGCAAATCCATAATATGTGTAACTGGCCCAAGTGCATTTTGTCACCAGAACATATGCTGTTATCACATTACATCGCTATGTGGAGTGGATCATGGTTCACCAGAATGTGGAGTGAGTAAATAAGAACCATTGAGCTTTTTTGAATGTTTCTCCTTACTCCAATTTCCATTTAGACATCTTAGACGATATAACTAAGTGATGTTTGGTGTCTAATGTTTTGTATATGCAGGAAATAGCTTTTTTGACCTTAGTATTTAAGTTGGGTGTTAAGGTTTTGGAGGAGGAAATCTATGATTGTGAGGGAAGTATTAATCTCTTGTCAGGGTAGGTTAAACTTTTCTTTTTAACAGTGTAAAGGGTAGTGGCTTGAGACAGGTCTTGTACTGATGATATGACGCTAGTATGCTATTTAGCAATATTGAGATCAGGTAATTGGCGCTCTAGAAGAGCAAGGGGAATGTCATTTAGCTGTAGCGCTGTCAAATTCTGACCTGAGGCTACTAGCGTAGTTCTCCATAGCCAGTCAGAGGCCGAGATGGTCAAAATGTATGATGGTGTAGAGGGTAATTGCCAAAGTGCTGCTATAGTCTGTTTTTGAGTGATTTGTTCCTGTTAAATTGTTTCTCTAAGACCGCACATGCTTTGTTGGATGTATCCCACCACCAGTGCATCAGCTGGTCAGAGAGAGCCGTTACATAGTAGTGAAAAAGGTCAGGTACTCCCAGACCAACTTTGTGTCTACAGTCATGGCCAAAAGTTTTGAGAATGGCACAAATATTATATTTTCACATGATCTCTTCCCCTCTGGTTTTTATGTGTGTTTGTCAGATGTTTTTATCACATACAGAAATACAAGTGCAATCATATTATGAGTAACAAAAGCTTTTATTGACAGTTAGAATGAGTTAATACAGCAAGTCAATATTTGCAGTGTTGACCCTTCTTCTTCAGGACCTCTGCAATTCTCCGTGGCAGCTCTCAATCACCTTCTGGACCAAATCCTGACTGATAGCCGTCCATTCTTCCACAATCAATGCTTGCATTTTGTCACAATTTGTTGGGGTTAACTGAATCACTAAGACTACATTCACACGACCGTTGGGGGACGTAGATATGGCCGCAAGCATGCGGCCGGCGGGCATATGTTTGTGCGTATGCAGCTTCAGGAGGTAATGGCAAATCAAGATGAAACTATTTTTAAGGTGTTGCAATTGGTCAGTGGGACCTACCTTGATATCCAAATTATTGTGGTTGGATCTAATTAATTCAGCCATAGGCTCTAAGGAGAGTGTGAAAAATATGGGGGAGCATTATCGTTGGGCAAGATAAATTTGTACCATTAAATAGGATAAATTCATTTGAGAGGAGGCTATCTGTATAGACTCTGGCAGTGGCATGGGAGAACAGTGCTTTAAAGGGGATTTCACATGAAAGAAAAGTCTCAAATCGGAACCCCCTAGTGACGTTCACACAATAAAGATCATTTTAACTCTTTACTTCACAATTTTACTCAGTTTTATTGCTGTATTATTATTATTATTTATATAACTCAGTGATGGTCAATGTCACTCTCTAAGTAAACAAATTACGATCCATCTAGTTCTGTGAGCTTTCATTTAGCTTCTGACACAAATAGAGAGATGAGATGGACAAGATGAGATCCATGAGATGTCTATTTACACACGATGACAGTCAGCCCTTCTACATCTCTGTTACACCACAACACACTAGATCTGCTGTACTCCCCCCGAATAAAGAACATATCTGCCTGTAGCTTGTAGTTCTTCTCATGCTGCTGCTGCTGGCAGGAAGTTAGTGTATATGTCAGTGTTATCTCCTGGACTGCAAGGAGGCAGGGCTAGAGACAGAAAGCAGCACAGCTGTCACACTATGAAATCCAAGATGGCACCCCCAACCCAAAGTCACAAGTTACAGGGTTATGTCTAGACAATTCTGTATAAGTCTTGAATACCAATCTTCTTTGTAAATGAAAAACTTTTTTGTTTTGTAGTAATGTTCAGTGTAAAAATAGGCGATTCTTAAAACTTGTCATATTGGGTGACTTATAACTGACATTTCCCTTTGAGAATATATCTTATGAAATTAGAATTGGTCTTTGAGAATATATCTTATGAAATTAGAATTGGTCTTTTTGGGTCTGCATTTGCTGCCATTATTTAGTTATACACTATAACAGGTATATTCATTATACAGACTATATACAGGAATAATAGTTCCAAAAAAAATTCTTTAATTGAGAACAACCAGATTTGGACCTAAGAGTTCTCAGTATACAGATGGTTTGCAGCCAGGAATCGGCAGCTGCATGATACTCCTGCGGAGCGGTTGTACCACCACACTTCTCCCCCTGCTCCTTCCTCTCCCCACCTGTGTTGGTTCCGCTGCTGCCTGTGCAGTTTTGCAGGCAGTCATTGAGCATCAAGTGATTTCAGCTCAACCTTCTGATAAAGAAAATGAAGGATCCTCCAAATGCTGAGAATTTTGCTGTGCAGAAGCAGGGATCAAATCTAAAGACAAAAGGTATGGGAAGAATTGTGTACATCTATATAGGAATATCAATCTATCTACCTATCCATCCATCATCTATAGCTTTGATGCTCAGATAACATTTTATCCATTGCATATGCTGGTCTAGTGTATAAATACCCATTGTATATTCATTAGTTTAGATTACATATAGTTGCATATAACCTAAAATAAAATAAAACATGTTCAAACTATTATTGGAAAATTATAAAATAATAGAATATTCAGCAGAATATACTTGGTTATGCCTTTCTCAATTTAGGAAATTACACATTTCCTTGACAATGTCATTTCAGAATGGATTTTAATCAATGTCAACGTACAACGCGGCACAGTATCTCTGCATGAGTAAAACTGTATCATTATAATAATGATTGATGGTTTGATCAAACAACAGAGAATAGAGGCAGCTCATTTCCATTCTCAGTTACAGTATATGCTTAGGGAGATATCATTGGGTGCTGATGTAATTACTGCAGTGATAGTAGATATGAGATATTATGGATTATACATTTTAGAGGAATAATACATATTTTCATATTGTATCTACTTCTTAGAAATGATATCTATGTTGGAATATATGTGATAACAAGATGAATGTAAATCTAGGACTATGATGTTATATTGGTACGGTATGGGATTACAGCTGGTATACAAATTATTTTACACATTTTTTTTTTTACCGTGTTTGTATGTCATAAGTGGGTGACATGTATTATGGAACGGGTGAGTATAGACGTATGTAATGACGTAGGTAGTAAATATAGACTTGATGTCTGGGGGGAGATAGGCGGCTATAGCAGCGTGCTGCAGTGACTCGATAGTAACATGAATAAATGATTATGTGTGATAGCTGGTAACACCAGACACAGCTGTGCTCACAGATGTTACTCTACAGCGAGGTGAGACTGTAGAGGGAAGGTGTGAAGCTGCTCTGGTTAGTAGAGGAGGTGACAGGAAAGGACACAGCAAGGAATAAAGGGGATGACGCACATTACAAGGTAAATGCATCCAAGAATACAACATAAGATAGACAGAAGAGTAATGAAAGCTGTCATTTGCAATTTCCTTAATGGACACAGACAGTAAAGCAATGTCTGCAGGACTACTGCAAAATGTGTTGTATGCAATGATTGTGCTGGATCTCTGGCTGAATCTGCAGTGTTTAGCTGTGCCAAGCAGCCGGGTCTCCAATTAGGCAGAGAAATGCTGAGATCACATGGGCCTGCGATGCTGAACAGCCAGCGTGATAGATGTGTCTCTACCGTCCCCATGGTAACACCATTAGTCTAATGCATAAGACCATACGCAATAAAATGCCGTATAGATGGAGCGCAAGCGCTTGTAATTGAATCACTTTTAATAGGCTTTTAATAACTCACAGATAACTTTAAAGCATAAATAGAAATAAATATTTTAGCTGTTAAGAATTTAATTTCTATCGCAGGATTATTAACTAAGCAGCCACATGATGAAATGGTCCATCACCACAAGATTCTCCCTTTAAAAGGATTATCTACTCTTGTTTATGGAGCTGTGTTAGTTCTTGTACAGATTTTGGCACACCTTGGTTCGGACTTTCAATATTAACATCGTTCACAAAATGATTGATTAAAATGTCTATTGATGTTAATGGACTTTTAAAGGGAATCTGTAACCAGTGGGAAGTTTAAAAGGGAACCTATCAACAGAAAGTGACCTAATTAACCACTAACAGGATGTTGTCAAGCAGCTGAACACCTTCCAGATTGTGTTTCTTTCATGACCCAGTGTGGTCATCATTCAGAAACTCAACTTTGAAGTGAGATGTAAAGTTGTTATATAAAGTCAAGGAGGTGGAGTTTTTAACACTGAAGTCAAGCTGTTGCTTCCTCAGAAGCCTTTACTGTAATAGATGGTCCTGCATCCAGATACATCACTAACCAGATGCATGATGTCATCTAACTTCAAAGTTGATTTTCTGGATGATGCCACCACACTGGACCTTGAAAGAAACAGAAACTAGAAGGTGTTGTTCTACCTGTCAAATACAAGTAGAGGTTTATTAGGCCAATTGCTTGTGACAGGTTCCCTTTAAGTAGTGCCCACGTTCCCACAGACACAGTAAAGCATAATCTAAAACTGTTTTTACAAAATCTCAAACTTTTATGAGGAGGGACCCTTGATCTAAATTTGAATGTAGAAGTTGAGGAACGATTGCTTTACGGTGAAACTGCGAATGGCTCATTAAATCAGTGGACCACATACTCTTGAATCTGAAAGCTGACAGGGAACCAGGGAGCCAAGTTTAATCTAATTTATTTCATTAACCATAAATGTTAGAGATTTTGTAAAAACAGCTTTAAATTATGCTCTACTGTGTCTGTAGGAACCTGAGCATTGCTAGAAACAGAATCAAAAGGCCACACACAGATGTGAACTGAGCCTTAAGCCCCTTCCACACTGGCGTTTTTCACGCGCAAGTTCTGCGCGTGCATTTGACGCGCAGAACTTGCATTGCACTCTGTCCCATTGTATTCAATGGGTCTTTCTTCATTAGCGTTGGTTTTCACGCGCGTCAAAATCGCAGCATGCTCTACTTTTGCGTGTCACGCGCGTTTTTTCACGTCCCATTCAAGTCTATGGAGATGCATCAAGAACGCATTGCACTCGCAATCATTGCAAGTGCAATGCGAGTGCAATGCGTTTTAAACGTAAGGGTTGCTAGGTGACCAGAATAACAGTATTTCCCCTGCTCGAGAACGATCATTTAATTAAAAAAACACAATGAAGAACAGTGAAGAATAGAATAAAAACAGTGAACACAGTGAACACAGGATCATTTAAGAGAAAAACACAGTGCAGAACACAGTGCAGAATAGATTACAGATGTTCGGCACATCTGCTTACTTGTCGGGAGATACGCGCGGAACGGTGCGCCCAAAATAGCATGTGAAGAACAATATATATGTGTGAAGAACACATTGCAGATGTATTTAAACATCTGCAATTTGTTCTTCACACACATATATATTGTTCTTCATATGCTATTTTGGGCGCACCGTTCCGCGCGTATCTCCCGACAAGTAAGCAGATGTGCCGAACATCTGTAATCTATTCTGCACTGTGTTCTGCACTGTGTTTTTCTCTTAAATGATCCTGTGTTCACTGTGTTCACTGTTTTTATTCTATTCTTCACTGTTCTTCACATCTGCTAACTTGTCGGGAGATAATATACACGGGGAACAGTGAAGAATAGATCGCAGATGTTTGCAACTTATCAGAAGACATTATTTTTCAATTAAATAACACATTTTAATCCCAAACCATGGTCCCTTTGAAAAATGCTCAAGTCTCCCATTGACTCGTGCGTGAAAAATGCGCCGAAAACGCAAAAAAAACGCTAACAACACGCGCGTGAAAAACGCAAAAACGCTAATTACTCCAAGGAAAAATGGAACAAAAACGCAGCCAAAAACGTCAGTTTTTCACGCATTGCACCCTGACGTGAAATGCAACGCTAGTGTGGAAGGGGCCTTAGAGGTTAAACTAATTAGCTCAGAACTAGCTCATTACAGTTAAAGTGGAGATATCTAAAAGGGTGTTTTTGCCTCCTAAAGACCCCTGCTCTCCAGCGTTGTCTCTGTACTTCTCCCCACTAATGCTTGTTTATAGTCATATTGTTACAAATTGTCGGCTAGTCGATTATCCTTCTGCTTCTGTTGTTTGTCTTTTTATAGTAGCCACCTATGGTGGACCTTTAAGATGGTAGTTGTAAACAAATAAAAATACCAACCTCTGATAGGACCAGTAAAAAGTAAATCAGCACAAGAGTGAAAATAACAGGCAAGTAGGATACCGGCCTAGTGGAAATTGTATAACATAGGGCACAAAACAACAAGATCAGAGTTTCTCTTAAAATCTATACTCCAACAAAATATATATAAAGAAAGTTCATCCACTTTGTGTAGTCATTTTCTAAAACCACATACAGTTATGTGAAAAAGAAATACACCTTCCTTGAATGCTCTGGTTTTATATATATGGAGATAAAAGACATCTGGTCCTTAGAAAGTCTCAAGATTATTCCAATGCAACCTTGATGAACAGTACAAACTAGGTTCCACTGCATCATTATTTATGTACCATATTTTTCAGACTATAAGGTGCACAAAAAATCCTTTGATTTTCTCAGAAATCAAAGGTGCGCCTTATAGTCCAGTGCGCCTTATATATGAATATTACTTACAGACAACATCTGCCTTGAACTGTGCACAGGTCTGCCACCTGCTGATCATTTATCCTTGTAATCAGGTGCGCCTTATAGTCCAGTGCGCCTTATATATGAACCTAGACATTTTAGCAGGCATTTATTGATGGTCCGCCATTTTTAAGGTTGCTGGGGTTCCAAACACTGGGATTCCCACCTACCATTTTCCCTATTTTGTGGATAGGGGATGTGTCTTATATAAGACCTATAATAATTTTGTCTAAGCTTTGAATGGGCCATTTATTCATTTCTTTTTTAGCCACTCTGGTGTGGATATTTGTGTGCTTGGGACCATTGTCTTAAAGTAGTTTCTGTAATGCTTTAACTGTCAGCCTATTATTTAAGGAGCATTTCCTCCCTACAGTCTGTGAAGGTACAGCACAGAGGTGCTCTTGTAATTTCCCCAAGGGCCCTTTTAGTGCAAAAGCATAAATTCATAAGTTTATTTTACAAAGAAGGAGGCCATGGGTAACAAAAAGAAGAAGATTACCACAGTCACCCTGCCTGGATTTAGGAGTAAGTGTCCCTGGTTTATCATGATGGATTTTGATGTAAGATTTCCTTTTGAAAAAGACAGCATTATTGGATTTTTTTCACATTTTTTAAACCAGAAGTAACTTTATTTTTTATCAATGGCTCCATTTTTTTAATAAAAACTATAACATACTGAATATCACTTAAATAAGCATTTCCTAAATGTCACCAAATTACCAATCGTTTCATAAGTGAATGCAAAACATATCAACTAAAATTTACAAGTATAAAGTCACAAGAATAACTCAAAAGCACTTTGGTAAGTTAAAGCATTACTATCTCATATATTGACATCACAAATAGGGCTTAATACTAAATGGGGTAATCATTACAAACAGGATAAAGAATAATTTGTGAAGTTATTCTTATGTTTTTCTCTAGGTTTTAATCTCAATGAAGCCCTCCTGGTCCCTAAGAAAATCATCAATAAAACCCTATGCGTCAATGCCCCAAATGGTGAGTGCTATAAGCCTTCAAAAAGTTTATAATGTACTAGTTACAATTATAAGGGCTCATCTACTTTTAAATTGATAAAAGTATATGTGAGTTGCAGTATAAGTGTTTATTGAACTGTATTGTGAAATTTACACCAAAAATCTACAGAAAATCCAGGTTATCCACTGCTTTTCAAATCCCTACTGCATCATGGTAGTGAAATTGCAGCTAAAAAAAAATGTAAAAATTGCAAAACACTCATATTTTTTTGCACTTTGTCGTATGGAGCTGTGAAGGTACTTTTTTGTTTCTTGAGCTATTCATTGATACTCTATGACTTTATGATCATTGTGTATTACAAATACGTTATTTGTCGCAAAATGGGAAAAATATGGTGATTTGGATGGGTTTTCCCATTATGGTATTCACCACGTGGAATAATTACTTTTACTGTATATTTTGATAATGAATATGTGCGTTATAAGAAAAGGGGTTGATTAAATAAAATATGTTATATGAAATATATGAAATGTGCATTAAAAATATATATTTTTTGCTTTAGTACTATTTCAGGCCCTCTAGGGTGTTTGAACCCTAGGAAGTCTGCTCGTCCATGCTATATATATTGCAATACAACGGTATTACAGTATATTGTTATGGTACTGGACAGGACAGACCTGGGAGCCTCTGAGATTAGTGCCAGTTAGGCAGCGTCCATGCAATGTCCCTGTAGAGATTTGACTGTGACATCTATGGTAGCAGGTAAACTGCTGCGATCAGTGCCTGAAACAATTAACAGCATGGTATAAAACAGCAGATACTAACCCTGTATGGAGAGGGCTCAGCCCATGTGTCCTCTCTGTATAGGTCTAACACCATTATATACAGGTATGTCATGTGTCGTTAAGAGGTTAATGGAAGTGAAATGACTGGAATGCTTCTAAGCTTCTCTTCTATTGAGAAATGTAATTTGTGATGTATCAAAGTTCAGAATTTACCCCTTAGCAATGAAAGGATTAAATAAAGGACTATAAAGCACAGGTTCTGATTCCTGCATATTTTCTTACATTTCAGTCACAATTTAGAAGACTTGAAATAGTCAAGTTGTATACAAGTTGCTTCATTACAAACATATGTATCATGGTAATATAGTGCTCCACACATTACATTTTTAATTTGGTTGCTCGGCTTTGAACCCACGTGCGCATTACTATGATAATATTCCAATCCTGGTGTGTCTACTGATTTGAAAGTGTAAGTATGTTTGCTGATTGTGTTTCCATGCCTCTTTTGGTCATCAGATTTGCCAGACTCATCAGATTTGTCCACTGAAGACCCATATACGACCCCTACATTGCTGTGTCACGTTGGTCAAATTGTGAAAACAGTTTCTACAATTATTAGTTTTCCAGCTACTTTGGTGACTTCTCCTCTAGCATTATGAAACATGTTGTCAAAATAGAATGTATGGTACCTCTGAACATGAACTGCAAATATGATTGTAGGTGTGTGAACACAGCCTTAAAGGGGTATACCCATTTCAACAAATTAATGTTAATGTTTTTATGATAAAAAGTACTTTCTGTATCAATTCCTGACTGTTTTCTAGATCTCTGCTTGCTGTCATTCTATAGAAAGCCTTTATGTTTACTTCCAGTGGACAGAAATCTGACCATGGTCACACAGGTGCACGGCTCGTTATGACACAGCTCTGATTACTCTCTATGATACTAACGAGCTGTGCACCTGTGTGACCATGGTCAGACTTATGTCCACTGGTAGTAAACATAGAAGCTTTCTATAGAATGACAGCGAGCAGAGAGCTAGAAAACAGTCAGGAGTTGATACAGAAAGTATATTGGAAAATTGGACAAATTTTTATAATACAAACACTAACATTAATTTGTTATAATGGGAATACCCTTTTAATAAAGTAACTGATGAGGAGGATTTTTTTTATATATTTCACGACATACTTTTATTAGTATGTTACAGTTTTTATTATTATGGCAAAAAATTAGGCTTCTAGTTGCTCATCACAATTAACATTTATTATGACTCTAGACGAGTAATTGAAACTCATATAATGAACATTGTCTTACAATAAGTTTGGGTTAAGTTTGGTTACCTTAAAGAGTATCTAAACTTTTGAAGCTACTTTTTTAATCTGCCACAGCAGTTAATAGCTAAGCCAAAAGCCTTAATCGCATAATGTACGCTCTTCATAAGACTCCAGGGCCTGTCATTGCTAAAGATCTACAACAGTGTGCCAGTGGCACACTTTTACATATCTATAGAAAATTCTCCATTTACTACAGTACTGGAGTTTTGCAGTATATAGTAGGAGCAGGCTTACTTCATTAGGTTAAAGTAACCAGAAGGGGTCTAAAAGATAGTAAAAAAATGTTTAAATCACCCCCTCATTCCCTAGAACTGATATAAAAATAACAAATAAAATTATGAATCCTGAATGTGTGTCCCAAAAGTTCAGATCTATCAAAATATAAAAACGGTTATTCCCGGTGATGAATCCAGCAACGGAAAACAACACCCAAATGATAGAAACACCATTTTTAAACACATTAAAACTTTTATAAGCAGTGATCAATAGATCATATAGTCCTCAAAATAGTAGCATCTTGCAAAAAATGGCACTTTAAAAGGTATAAGCATAAGTATGAAAAATGTCTGTAAAAAACACGGTAGGCTGGCAAATGATGGATGGCTGACTATTGGCTGGCTGACAGAATGCACCTCCCACTGGTTCTGGATACTGCACGTATATACGGCAACATACAGTGCACAGCCGTATGCAGCACATATTAGGGAAACATTCACACAGCCATATGTGGCCAGGAGGGCATTCCCCTGTGCGCTGGAGAAGAGGAGGATGTGACCCCTCCATAGAGAAAAGCGCGATCACGGCCGGGCGCATGAGGAAAGATAGAGCATGCTCTATCTTTTCCCTGTGTATGGCGCAGAATGGTGGCACACATTCCGTCTATGGGGACAAATTGCGGCCGCATATACTTCTCCCGAAATGGCCATCTGAATGCACCCTTACCCTTTTATATGTTCCCATTGATTTCTATGGGCCGTACGGAACAGTAATATGGTGGAAAATAGGACATGCTCTATATTTTTATACGTCTCGCTTACGGTACGGTGGATAATATGGCCATGTACATGGATGGCTGTACTGCCCATTGGAATGCATGGGGCTGTATTCCAGCCATATATACTGTTTTTTTATACGGTCGTGTGCATGGGGCCTAAGGAAGGTCTGATAGGGACCACCTCCCCTTTGTACAAAAACAGCATAAAGAGCAAGTGATGACCTTCTGTGCTATGCCCATATGGGTTTTGAGTAGTAACTATGTGCAGTACCCACAGGTTTGCACCAACTCACAGATGACAAGTTTAATCCACAAAGTTCACTTGGTGCACTTCATGCATTTATTGAGCAAACAACATCTCAAGCAAGATATTTATTCATAGAAAAATATGGGTAGATTATTTAACAATCCCCTTCATGATAATTATTTTTACATTGTAGATTTAGTGTCCAGGGTCGGACTGGGGTGCCTAAGGCCCAGTAGTGAAATTGATCTTCGGGCCCTCCCTACTCCCACATAGAATTATTACTAGAGATGAGCGAACATACTCGTTCGAGCTTGATGCTCGATCGAGCATTAGCGTACTCGTAACTGCTCGTTGCTCGGACGAGTATTTCGCCCGCTCGAGAAAATGGCAGCTCCCGCCGTTTTGCTTTTTGGCGGCCAGAAACAGAGCCAATCACAAGCCAGGAGACTCTGCACTCCACCCAGCATGACGTGGTACCCTTACACGTAGATAGCAGTGGTTGGCTGGCCAGATCAGGTGACCCTGGGATAGACTAGCCGCTGCCCGCGCTGCTCGGATCATTCTCTGTCTGGATGCCGCTAGGGAGAGAGCTGCTACTGGTCAGGGAAAGCGTTAGGGTGTTCTATTAGCTTACTGTTAGGCAGGAGTGATTCTAAAAGAACCCAACAGCCCTTCTTAGGGCTACAATAACGTTATAATTTTTTTTTTTTTTAATTTGCAGCTAGTACCATATTGTGAGGAATTTGCAGGGGGACTTGCTACCGTTGTGTTTAGCTCTTAGTGACACACATATCCACCTCAAACACCAAAGTGGGAAAATTTATTAGGGGTTTGAGTAGAATTAGGCACAGTCTGCCAGTTTCTTTTTATTTTACGTTTATTGTTTTAATAACTCAGTGTCATCTCATCTGGCATAGTAGTGTGCTGTAATACTTGGCTAGAAAATAGCCATAGGAGAATACAAACGGCTTAATTACGCCTACAGTAGCGTTATATATATTTGATTTCTGGTTGATCTGCTGGTGGCTGTAGTTGTTGCAGTGCATCTACTAGTAAATTGTGAGCAATTTGGAGTCAGACTTGCGACCACTGTGTTTTAGTGACGCACATATCCATCGCAAAGACCGAAGTGGGAAAATTTATTAGGGCCCGGGGTTGTATTTCAATTAGGCACAGTCTGTCATTTCCTTTTTTATTTTACGTTTATTTTTTTCATAACTCAGCGTCATCTCATCTGGCATAGCAGTGTGCTTTCATACTTGGCTATAAAATAGCCATAGCAATAGGATAGCATCGTTTGGTTTTAAAAACTAAAAAACACAAAAAAAAAACAAAAAAACAAAAAAAAAGGTAAAAAAAAAATTCAAGTTATAACTCTCATTTTCAAAATGTTTAACCCAAGGGCTAGGGGTAGAGGACGAGGGCGGGGACGTGGGCGTCCAACTACTGCAGGGGTCAGAGGCCGTGGTCCTGGGCGGGGTGAGACACCACCTGCTTATGAGGGAGCAGGGGAACGCCGCAGAGCTACACTCCCTAGGTTCATGTCTGAAGTTACTGGGACTCGTGGTAGAGCACTGTTGAGGCCAGAACAGTGCGAACAGGTGATGTCGTGGATTGCCGACAATGCTTCGAGCAATTTGTCCACCAGTCAGTCTTCCACGCAGTCCACCCATGTCACCGAAATCGGCACTCCTCCAGCTCCTGCACCTCAGCCTCCTCCCCCCCAGTCTGCCCCCTCCCAGCAAAATTTGCCATTTGAACCGGCATACTCTGAGGAACTGTTTTCTGGACCCTTCCCACAGTCACAAACCACTTGTCTGGTTGCTGATGAGCAATTTTCCGATGCCCAGGTTTTCCACCAGTCGCAGTCTGTGGGTGATGATGACCTTGTTGACGTACTGGAAGAAGTGTGTAAAGAGGTGTCCGACGATGAGGGGACACGGTTGTCAGACAGTGGGGAAGTTGTTGTCAGGGCAGGAAGTCCGAGGGGGGAGCAGACTGAGGGATCGGAGGATGATGAGGTGACAGACCCACGCTGGGTTGAGAGGCCGGGTGAACACAGTGCTTCTGAGACGGAGGAGAGTCCTCGACCAGAACAGGTTGGAAGAGGCAGTGGTGGGGCCAGACGGAGAGGCAGGGCCAGAGCTGGTGCATCAGCGCCAAATGTGTCAACTAGTGAAGCTCCCGTGGCGAGGGCTCCTGCGGCGAGGGCTAGATTTTCAGAAGTCTGGAGGTTCTTTAAGGAAACACCGGATGACCGACGGACTGTGGTGTGCCACATTTGCCAAACCAGGATCAGCAGGGGTTCCACCACTACTAGCTTAACTACCACCAGTATGCGCAGGCATATGAATGCTAAACACCCCACTCAGTGGCAACAAGCGCGTTCACCTCCGGCCGTGCACACCACTGCTCCTTCCCCTGTGTCAGCTGATAGTCAGCCCCCTGCCCAGGACCCTGCCACAAAAACCCCATCGTCGCCTCCACGATCCTCCACAGCATCCACCAGCGTTCAGCTCTCCATACCCCAGACGCTGGAGCGGAAACGCAAATATAGTGCAACCCACCCGCACGCCCAAGCCCTTAATGTGCACATCTCCAGATTGCTAAGCCTGGAGATGCTGCCCTATAGGCTAGTAGAGACCGAGGCCTTTCGCAGCCTCATGGCGGCGGCCGCCCCTCGGTATTCGGTCCCCAGCCGCCACTACTTTTCCCGATGTGCCGTCCCAGCCCTGCACCAGCACGTGTCAGACAACATAATCCGTGCCCTGACCAACGCCGTTTCTGACAAGGTCCACCTGACCACGGACACGTGGACGAGTGCTGCCTGGCAGGGCCACTATATATCTCTGACGGCACATTGGGTTAACTTGGTGGAGGCTGGGACCGAGTGTGACCCTGCGGCTGGTCATATACTGCCGACGCCGAGGATTGCGGGGCCTACCTCGGTCCAGGTGTTTGAGGCCTACTATGCCTCCTCCTCCTCCTCCCACCCCTCCTCCACCTCCTCCTTCGAACGACCATCCGTGGGCATGGCGCCATCAGTCGGTAGCTCTAGGCACAGCAGCAGTGCCGTCGCTAAGCGACAGCAGGCGGTGCTCAAACTGCTGAGCCTAGGCGATAAAAGGCACACCGCCCAAGAACTATTACAGGGCATCACGGCGCAGACTGATCTGTGGCTGGCACCGCTGAACCTGAAGCCAGGCATGGTTGTGTGTGACAACGGCCGTAACCTGGTGGCGGCTCTGCAACTCGGCAGACTGACACATGTGCCATGCCTGGCCCATGTGTTAAATCTGATAGTTCAGCGTTTCCTCAAGACATACCCCAGTCTGTCTGATTTGCTCACGAAGGTGCGCCGCATCTGTGCGCATTTCAGGAAGTCCAGCACAGATGCTGCCACTCTCAGGGCAGCGCAGCGCCGCCTCCAACTGCCCGCTCACCGACTGTTGTGCGACGTGCCCACGAGGTGGAATTCAACACTGACCATGTTATCCAGAGTTTACCAGCAGCGCCGAGCGATTGTAGACTGCCAGATGTCAACTTCCACCAGAACTGGTAGTCAGGTCAGTCAGCTTCCTCAAGTCTACAATGAGGAGTGGACGTGGATGTCTGATATCTGTCAGGTGCTGAGTAACTTTGAGGAGTCAACACAGATGGTCAGTGGCGATGCCGCCATCATCAGCCTCACCATCCCGCTGCTTGGCCTGTTGAAAAACTCTCTGGTCAGCATGAAGTCGGAAGCTTTGCGCTCCTCACAAGAGACGGGGGAAGAAGATTCCCTTGTTGATAGCCAAAGCACCCTTAGGTCTGTTTCTCAGCGCATATCGGAGGAGGTGGAGGTGGAGGAGGAAGAGGAGGAGAATGTTGGCGAGACACAAGAGGGGACCATTGTTGAGTCCTTCACTGTTGAGCGTGTATGGGCAGAAGAAGAGGAATTGGAGGAGTTGGAGGAGGAGGAAATGGACAGTCAGGCCAGTGAGGGGAGCGAATTCTTACGCGTTGGTACTCTGGCGCATATGGCAGATTTCATGCTAGGCTGCCTATCCCGTGACCCTCGCGTTCAAAGAATTTATTCCAGCACCGATTACTGGGTGTTCACTCTCCTGGACCCACGGTACAAGCAAAATCTTTCCACTCTCATCCCTGGAGAGGAAAGGAGTGTGAGAATGCATGAATACCAGCAGGCCCTGGTGCACAAGCTGAAACAGTATTTCCCTTCTGACAGCGCTAGCGGCAGAGTGCGTAGTTCTGCGGGACAAGTAGCGAGGGAGAGTAGGCGAGCAGGCAGCTTGTCCAGCACTGGCAAGGGTACGCTTTACAAGGCTTTTGCCAGCTTTATGTCACCCCAGCAAGACACTGTCACCTGTCCCCAGTCTCGGCAGAGTAGGGCTGATCTTTACAGAAAGATGGTGAGGGAGTACGTAGCTGACCATACCATCGTCCTAAATGATCACACAGCTCCCTACAACTACTGGGTTTCAAAGCTGGACATGTGGCACGAACTGGCGCTGTACGCCTTGGAGGTTCTTGCCTGCCCTGCCGCTAGCGTCTTGTCCGAGCGGGTTTTCAGTGCAGCTGGTGGCATCATCACCGATAAGCGTACACGCCTGTCGACTGACAGCGCTGACAGGCTGACGCTTATCAAGATGAATAAAGCATGGATTTCTCCTAATTTCCAATCTCCAGCAGGTGAAGGAAGCTCAACCTGAATAATTTATCCACTCCTCCTCCTCCTCCTCATTTTCCTCCTTCTCCTGCTCTTTGTACAGTAAAGCAGAGGAAACTGGCTATTTTTTGACAGGGCCCACTGGCTCTACCTATAGTACTTTATGCATTTAATTTTTCTGGAGGGCCACCGACCCGGTCCTCTGTTTTAAACAATTTTTGGGAATGCCACATACAGGCACTCAATCTATTCAATTTTTCTGGAGGGCCACCTACCTGCTCCTCTGGTTTGAAAACTTTTTTGGACTGCCACATACAGGCACTCAATCTATTCCATTTTTCTGGAGGGCCACCTACCTGCTCCTCTGGTTTGAAAACTTTTTTGGACTGCCACATACAGGCACTCAATCTATTCCATTTTTCTGGAGGGCCACCTACCTGCTCCTCTGGTTTGAAAACTTTTTTGGACTGCCACATACAGGCACTCAATCTATTCCATTTTTCTGGAGGGCCACCTACCTGCTCCTCTGGTTTGAAAACTTTTTTGGACTGCCACATACAGGCACTCAATCTATTCCATTTTTCTGGAGGGCCACCTACCTGCTCCTCTGGTTTGAAAACTTTTTTGGACTGCCACATACAGGCACTCAATCTATTCCATTTTTCTGGAGGGCCACCTACCTGCTCCTCTGGTTTGAAAACTTTTTTGGACTGCCACATACAGGCACTATCCAAATTAAATTGTCTCCATAGCAGCCTCCACACGTTGTCTCCATTGCTTCCTCCAAAAGTCGTCCATATAGCTGCCTCCATACATCGTCCCTTTATCAAACGAGGTGTGTCAGGCAGAAATTTGGGTTGTTTTCATGGATTCCACATCAAAGTTGTTAACTTTGTCGCCACCCAGCTGTGTTATCCACAAAATATACTGGCAAACTTTTATCATTTACCAATATTATTTCAGCGCTTCTTGCGCTTCTGTTTACATTCCCCTCACCCGCCATATCCTAAACTTATAAGAACGCTACTACACTTGATCTTATACAAAAGGTTCTTAGAAGTGCTGTTTGGGGAGTAGCCTAGAGACACGGGCTTGGATTGGCGAAAGCTCGCCTGGCATCGGAGCGCCAGCTCCATGCCAAGATCCAACTAACATAGTTTTAACTGCAGCACCTTTAATCTACTACTAGTTCACTGCCTCCATACATGGTCCCCTTATCAAACGAGCTTTGTCAGGCAGAATTTTGGGTTGTTTTCATGGCTTCCACAACAATCTTGTTAACTTTGTCGCCACCCTGCTGTGTTATCCACAAAATATACTGGCAAACTTTTATCATTTACCAATATTATTTCAGCGCTTCTTGCGCATCTGTTTACATTCCCCTCACCCGCCATATCCCAAACTTATAAGAACGCTACTACACTTAACTTGGTGCACGCTGGGACCGAGTCTGACCCTGGGGCTGGTGATATACTGCCGACGCAGAGGATTGCGGGGCCTACCTCGGTCCAGGTCTCAAAGGCCTACTATACCTCCTCCTCCTCCCACCCCTCCTCCACCTCCTCCTCCTCCGAATTACCATCCGTGGCCATGGCGCCATCAGTCGGTAGCTCTAGGCACAGCAGTAGTGCCGTCGCTAAGCGACAGCAGGCGGTGCTCAAACTGCTGAGCCTAGCCGATAAAAGGCACACCGCCCAAGAGCTATTACAGGGCATTCCACATCAAACTTGTTAACTTTGTCGCCACCCTGCTGTGTAATCCAGAAAAGATACTGGCAAACTTTTATCATTTACCAATATTATTTCAGCGCTTCTTGCGCATCTGTTTCCATTCCCCTCACCCGCCATATCCTAAACTTATAAGAACGCTATTACACTTGATCTTATACAAAAGGTTCTTAGAAGTGCTGTTTGGGGAGTAGCCTAGAGACAGGGGCTTGGATTGGCGAAAGCTCGCCTGGCAGCGGAGCGCCAGCTCCATGCCAAGATCCAACTAACATAGTTTTAACTGCAGCACCTTTAATCTACTACTAGTTCACTGCCTCCATACATGGTCCCCTTATCAAACGAGCTGTGTCAGGCAGAATTTTGGGTTGTTTTCATGGCTTCCATGTTAACTTTGTCGCCACCCTGCTGTGTAATCCACAAAATATACTGGCAAACTTTTATCATGTACCGATATTATTTGAGCGCTTCTTGCTCACCTCCTTTGGTTCCTCTCTGCCACCCATTGGTTTGAAGCCTGAGTCCATTTAGGGTATGTCGCCATGCCACTCTCTAGCCTGCCGCTGCTGCCGCTGCCTCTGCATGAAGTCCCCTATAGTGTCAGGGTCAATTATTGGATGTTTTAGATGCTATCTAGCTTCATTCTGTCACTCTGTCATGGCCATGCTGTTGCCCATAATTTTGGCATAATGGTGCGATTAAGCAGCCTCAGAGGCATCCATGCATGCTGCCCCTGCTGTTTCCTGTCCATTTCCGTGGTGTTTCCATCCTTTTCTGAGGTTCCCAGGTGTTTGGCCAAGCTTCCCTGTGCAGAGCCTTGGTCCCCTTGAAAAATGCTTGAGTCTCCCATTGACTTCAATGGGGCTCGTTATTCGAGACGAGCACTCGAGCATCGGGAAAAGTTCGTCTCGAATAACGAGTACCCGAGCATTTTAGTGCTCGCTCATCTCTAATTATTACCTATATTGCAGTTTAATTTCTTGCCACTGGTGGAGGAGGCAGTAACGTATATATAGTGCTTCCATTTTTCTATCCTCTCTTCTAATACAAGGCTCTTGGTTTATACAAAATGGCCCAGATTTATGAAAACTGATGCAATACGCCTTAGTGCAGTTTGTCTCACAAATGTGCTGGTTGTGCTGCATTATTTAATAGTGGCGCACGCTCTTAGTAAATCTGCTTTGTTTTCAGGATGTTACACAGTTTCATCTTTTTTTGGTGCATTTTGCTTCATGCTGTTGTGACAGATTTGTGTTGAAGCACAGTAATAAATGTGGCACAAACTAGGAACACACACTACCACACCTCTTTAGGTGCACAGTTTCCTAAAGTGTCAGACAAAGTACATCCGTGACCGTGCAATTGTGGAGCAAACGCTACATGTTTAAGCTCAAAAACTTCTTTTAGTGCAAACATAGACAAAAATACTGGCACAGACACGATAATATATCTGGGCCAATAACTGTAGTGGTGATGTAATGTTAGGGCATTAATGTTGGGACTATAGTAAGAATTACCCGTAGTTTCCAGGGCTTTCTGCTGGTGGCTGGACCTTGGTTAGGAATGTATGTTTCAGCATCAGTGTTACCAATTACCAAATGCTGTCAACAATAATAACTGATGACAATATCCATTCCATATCCCATCTCTTGGGTCACAGCACCACATGGACAAGGCAGACTCTTGACACTGGAAATAATCAGGATCAGCAGAAGTTGAGTATAGTACCTAACAGGTGACATGACTTCTTCAGGTCCAGAACAGTGTAAAGACTTCTCTCATCATAAAATCTCCCACCATTTATGTCTTAGAGCAGCATATTTCTCCACACTGCACCCCTAAAAATATCACTGTCAGTATAATGGCACCTGGATAACAGGTATGACCCACATTCTGCACCCCCTCAACACTGACACCACAAACAAATATACCCCCCATAAAATGCTATTACCCCTGTTTATATCAAGGATTATACTGCAACCCCTCAATATATACAATAGCCCATGAATAAGCAATATAATGCCCCCCATATTAATTATTTGAAAAATGATTCCCTATGAATTATATATAGCCCCTCCAATAAATTATTTTACCTCTGCCATGCCCCCTCTAATTATTTTATGCAGGGTCACTTCATATGAATTATGTTTTATATAACATGCTCCTTTATTGTTTTCTTTATATTTAGTGCTCTCGGATCAATATTTTATACTAATAATTCCAAATCAATTATTTCATGTTTAATGCCCAGGTATTATTATTATTCTATATTTATTCTTCTCACAAATATTCATTTACATAAAAACTATGTAAATTATAAATTTACACAACATTCCCCCCAAATATATATATATACATACATACTGTATATACAGTATATGCTGTAATACAATTTTTAATGATACAGAGCCCCCGTCCAAAGTAATAATTAACATCTGGACCCCCGCATCTATTCTATATACCGTTCCTCTCCATTCATTTTATGTATTGTCCCCTCCATTCATATACTGTTCCCTCTATACATTCTATATGCTGTGCCCCATCTATTCTCCCTGCGTTATATATACTGTCCCCCCATCCGTTCTATATTACGCCCTGCATCTATTCTATATGTTGTCTTCCATCATAGTGTAGGTGTCAGGGGCCCACTGGTGAACCAGTCCAACCCTGATGGTGACTGGTTTACTAGTGTAATTTCTCCAAGGATGCACCTTCTCAATCTACTGTTAGGGCTTGTATTCTTGGCTCATAGATAAGAGGTCCTATAGTATATTGAAGGCAAGAGACAGCCCCCAGGTTAATAACAGAGCTCCCAGGACCATCTTAATCCAAGTTAGGGGCATGGAAATAAGGTACTATTGAAAGAAATTTGTGAAAGCTATGTTTTAGGAATTAGAAAATTGGTGCCTGGTAATATTTCCATGTGACAGATGAACCTCAAATATGGATTTTACAGGTGGGACCTTTGTATCCCAGTCCAATGCTAAGTGTCCATATATACAGAACAGGAATAGTAGTATTGTTTTCATATATACAGGATAAGAGTAGTATTATTGTGCAGTGCCCATACATACAGGATAGGAGGAGTAGTATAGTGCTGTAGCCATTCCAGATATTCACTAATAATAATAATAATAATACTGTGATGTGCCCACACTGTATATGCAGGATAGGAATATAGAGAGGCACAATCAGAAGTTTTACAGAGACTATTATTTCTGCTGTACTGGGAATATTTTTGTCATCTGCCATTGTATGTTGTGGTCACACGTACTGCTAGCTATGGGTACAGGGATGGGCTTTGGCCGTATCGGGCATATACGTTTCTGCAGTAATCGGTAACCTGAAGCCGGTGACTTGCATTGTTTTAATGCAAGACATGGGTTTCTGGTTAGCGATAGCATGCGTTTCCATAGAAACTCTCACACGATTGGCACCCGTACGCTAGCACTGAGTATGTAAATGCAGAGCTAGCGGTACGTGTGACCGCATACTTAAGCTTCAGCTGTCTTCGTTGATTTTTAGTGTCCGCCTTCTATTTATGCAGGACAACCATGGCATACTTTAATAATTATACAGCTTGGCACAAGGTTATGTAGCATCTCCTTACATCATATGTAGCTATGCTTGGAGTCCCCCCCCCAGCATCCTGGGCTTCAGGAATCCAGCACAATTGCGTGTTTTAACTCTCAGGCAGCGTTTACATATGACGTTTGCATTGCATTTTGAAATGCATTACAAAGGTTCCTGCCATGTTCACATGCTGAGTCAACATTGTGCTTCCATGCCGTATAACCTTGAATTGTGTTACAAAATGCAACCCAAATGGCATGTGTGAACAGGGTCTTAGGCTGGCGCCACACGTGGCGCTTTTGTCTGCGTTTGCGAACGCAAACGCAGACAAAGTCGCGCCCACCGGGGAGGGCCTCGGCCCGATTGCATCGGCGTTTCTATGGAAACGCCTGCGATCGGGAACGAGCCGCCGGTGTTTCGTGTTAATTTAACGCGAAACACCGGCGTCTCGTTCCCGATCGCAGGCGTTTCCATAGAAACGCCGATGCGATCGGGCCGAGGCCCGCCCCGGTGGGCGCGACTTTGTCTGCGTTTGCGTTCGCAAACGCAGACAAAAGCGCCACGTGTGGCACCAGCCTTAGCCTGCATTCACATGTTCCAGTTGGATTGTGTTTCTAAATACAATCTAGTCGGAACTGAGAGGGGCTTGGAACTATTACATATGCGTTTCAAGGGAAATGAATGCAATCGGTAATAAGCACCACATGTTTTTCATGTAAACAATACAAAACACATGGAGCTACTTCCCAATCTTATGCATTTCACTTCTAATGCATATGCTATCGGGCAAAACTCCTCTGTGTTCGGTTTGGAATGCGTTTAGAAGCATTGAAGCTCCAAATGAATTTCAGCAGAAATCCACCCAATGTCAGATGTGATGTAAAGCAGCCATTTGTGGGAGGAGACACTGGGAAATTCTGCAGCACTTGGTGTCCTTAGGCTTGGGGCAGACCAGGTGTAATTGCTGCAGGTAAGCCTCTATGAATTCGCTGGTGGCTGAACCATGGCAAGTTTTAGTTGCAGCAAATCATAGCCATTAGGTGCGTTAAAAACTTGCAATGCAAAGGTACTTGTGCTTCTACTGGCAGCTAGCTGTTGATTTTTGCGGGTTTCACCCACATATATCAACATGTAGGCCTCTTGCCCATGAGTGAGTGCAGTCAGTGAAAATTGCTCCGTGCACTGTAGGGATCTCCCGACCCAAACTGCCGATCACTGGATTGAACTTACTTGCTGATAACTTTGTAATTTTGCCATGCAAAATGTATGAGCTTGGCAATTCACAGATGGAGCCAAGTGGATGGGATTTAAATTATATTAACATGCTGCAAGAAAACCCTCCATGCATGAAACTAAATTGCTTATTTTCTGCATATTTTATCTTATGAAGTCCAAACTTTGCAATGTAAAGTTTGAAAGTCCTGAGGAAGTTTCATAGAACCAACCCATGTCCAGAGATGATTGTAGATGACATTCTACTGCAAACTATTTCCCATTGGCGAATTCAAGACGTATACGTTTGTTTCGAGAGGTTTGTTTGTCTGAATCGGGTTGTTTTGGTAGTTTCATGCATTATGTAACTTTATTTAATTGCTAACATTCAGTTAACCTGTAGTTTGGTAGTTACACTGCAGTGTTACACAACCTTATGCATGAGGCCTTGGGCTGATTCCACTTGCTGCTTTGGATGATCCTTGAAGGGAATGTTAAATCCCTGCAGAGGATGAGGAATAATGTGAAGGCCTGGATTTTCACTGAATACCTGTTTTTCTTCTGTGTGTAATTGATGCATTTGCGCAGAACTCTGTAAGGTCAGTACAAGAAGTCTTACAAGAGAATGGAGGACAGGTACACAGCTGATTTCTGACAGCATATTTCTTTATATTTCACAGCAGAGCCCATGGGTATGAAGGATTGGTTTTGTGCCTTTTGTTGCCTTAGACTCGGCTGTATTGATTACCCCAAACATGAGAAGCAGCCTCTCGTAAAGTAAGTACATTTTGGTTTGTGTGTATTGTTTTCTATATATGACAGTAATACCAGCATACACCCCATGAAAAGCACATGTAGCTACACGCACTGCATCTTGGAACCCCTAAGGATGGGTTTATATGACAATCCTGGTATGTGAAATGACCAGACCTTAAATTTCACTATATGAAAACATGTCAAATTCTTAACAGAATGAGCAGCTTAAAAATTGGCCTTGTCACGCTTGTTTATGCTACTTTTAGTGAATATGTCATATTTATCTTAAAGGAACACTCCATTCAAAGCTGCTTCATGACTGAGGACAGTTTCTATGTACTTTGCTGTACAGGGCGAATCTCCAAAAATTGCCCTCCCTCTTTCCCACACAAAGGTCATTAAAATATATACAATGTCCCCCAAAAAATTGCACCCTCACCAAATTCAGAATATTAACAATGCATTCATGTATGGTATAGTAAATGCAGCACTCTCCCACTAAGTTAGCTTAGACATGTCTCCCACAAATGATTTCTAACAAATATAGTGTGCCCCAGTATACAGGAATCCAACGCACTGACCCCCCCCCCCCATTATACAGGTATCTAGCACAATGACCCACCGCCCCAGTATACAGGTGTCCAGCACACTGCCAACCCCCCCCCCCCCAGTATACAGGTATGCAGCACACTGACAAACCCCCCCCCCTCCAGTATACAGGTATCCAACACACTGACACCCCCCCCCCCAGTATACAGGTATCCAGCACACTGACACCCCCCCCCCCGCCAGTATACAGGTATCCAGCACACTGACCCCCCCCCCCCCAGTATACAGGTATCCAGCACACTGACCCCCCCCCCCCCAGTATACAGGTATGCAGCACACTGACAACCCCCCCCCCCCAGTATACAGGTGTCCAGCACACTGCCACCCCCCCCCCCCCCAGTATACAGGTGTCCAGCACACTGCCACCCCACCCCCCCAGTATACAGGTGTCCAGCACACTGCCAACCCCCCCCCAGTATACAGGTATCCAGCACATTGACCTCCCCCAGTATACAGGTATCCAGCACACTGACCCCCCCCCCCCAGTATACAGGTATCCAGCACACTGACCCCCCCCCCCCAGTATACAGGTATCCAGCACACTGACCCCCCCCCCCAGTATACAGGTATCCAGCACACTGACCCCCCCCCCCCCAGTATACAGGTATCAAGCACACTGACACCCCCCCCCAGTATACAGGTATCCAACACACTGACACCCCCCCCCAGTATACAGGTGTCCAGCACACTGCCACCCCCCCCCCCCAGTATACAGGTGTCCAGCACACTGCCAACCCCCCCCCCCCCCAGTATACAGGTATGCAGCACACTGACCCCCCCCCCCCCAGTATACAGGTATCCAGCACACTGACCCGCCCCAGTATACAGGTATCCAGCACACTGACCCCCCCCCCCCAGTATACAGGTATCAAGCACACTGACCCCCCCCCCCAGTATACAGGTATCAAGCACACTGACCCCCCCCCCCAGTATACAGGTATCCAACACACTGACAACCCCCCCCCCAGTATACAGGTGTCCAGCACACTGCCACCCCCCCCCCCCCCCCAGTATACAGGTGTCCAGCACACTGCCAACCCCCCCCCCCCAGTATACAGGTATCCAGCACACTGACACCCCCCCCCCCCCACCCGGTATACAGGTATCCAGCACACTGACCCCCCCCCAGTATACAGGTATCCAGCACACTGACCCCCCCCCCAGTATACAGGTATCCAGCACACTGACCCCCCCCCAGTATACAGGTATCCAGCACACTGACCCCCCCCCAGTATACAGGTATCAAGCACACTGACACCCCCCCCCCCAGTATACAGGTATCCAGCACACTGACCCCCCCCCCAGTATACAGGTATCCAGCACACTGACCCCCCCCCCCCCCCCCAGTATACAGGTATCAAGCACACTGACACCCCCCCCCCAGTATACAGGTATCCAACACACTGACACCCCCCCCCCCAGTATACAGGTGTCCAGCACACTGCCACCCCCCCCCCCAGTATACAGGTGTCCAGCACACTGCCAACCCACCCCCCAGTATACAGGTATGCAGCACACTGACCCCCCCCCAGTGTACAGGTATCCAGCACACTGACCCCCCCCAGTATACAGGTATCCAGCACACTGACCCCTCCCCCCCAGTATACAGGTATCCAGCACACTGACCCCCCCCCCCCCAGTATACAGGTGTCCAGCACACTGCCACCCCCCCCCAGTATACAGGTGTCCAGCACACTGCCAACCCCCCCCCCCCCAGTATACAGGTATGCAGCACACTGACCCCCCCCAGTGTACAGGTATCCAGCACACTGACCCCCCCCCAGTATACAGGTATCCAGCACACTGACCCCCCCCCCAGTATACAGGTATCCAGCACACTGACCCCCCCCCCAGTATACAGGTATCCAGCACACTGACCCCCCCCCCCCCCAGTATACAGGTATCCAGCACACCGACCCCCCCCCCCCAGTATACAGGTATCAAGCACACTGACCCCCCCCCCCCAGTATACAGGTATCCAACACACTGACACACACCCCCCCCCCAGTATACAGGTGTCCAGCACACAGCCAACCCCCCCCCCCAGTATACAGGTATCCAGCACACTGACACCCCCCCCCACCCGGTATACAGGTATCCAGCACACTGACCCCCCCCCCCCCAGTATACAGGTATCCAGCACACTGACCCCCCCCCAGTATACAGGTATCAAGCACACTGCCAACCCCCCCCCCCAGTATACAGGTATGCAGCACACTGACACCCCCCCCCCCCCAGTATACAGGTGTCCAGCACACTGCCAACCCCCCCCCCAGTATACAGGTGTCCAGCACACTGCCAACCCCCCCCCCCAGTATACAGGTATCCAGCACACTGACACCCCACCCCCCACCCGGTATACAGGTATCCAGCACACTGACCCCCCCCCAGTATACAGGTATCCAGCACATTGACACCCCCCCAGTATACAGGTATCCAGCACACTGCCCCCCCCCCAGTATACAGGTATGTATCCAGCACACTGACCCCCCCCCCCAGTATACAGGTATCAAGCACACTGACACCCCCCCCCAGTATACAGGTATCCAACACACTGACACCCCCCCCCCCCCCAGTATACAGGTGTCCAGCACACTGCCACCCCCCCACCCCCCCAGTATACAGGTGTCCAGCACACTGCCAACCCCCCCCCCCCCCAGGTTACAGGTATCCAGCACACTGACACCCCCCCCCCCACCCGGTATACAGGTATCTAGCACACTGACCCCCCCCAGTATACAGGTATCCAGCACACTGACCCCCCCCCAGTATACAGGTATCCAGCACACTGACCCCCCCCCCCCCCAGTATACAGGTATCCAGCACACTGACCCCCCCCCCCCAGTATACAGGTATCCAGCACACTGACCCCCCCCCCCCAGTATACAGGTATCAAGCACACTGACACCCCCCCCCCCAGTATACAGGTATCCAGCACATTGACCCCCCCCCCAGTATACAGGTATCCAGCACACTGACCCCCCCCCCCCCAGTATACAGGTATCCAGCACACTGACACCCCCCCCCCCCAGTATACAGGTATCCAGCACACTGACCCCCCCCCCAGTATACAGGTATTCAGCACACTGACCCCCCCCCCAGTATACAGGTATCCAGCACACTGACCCCCCCCCCCAGTATACAGGTATCCAGCACACTGCCCCCCCCCCAGTATACAGGTACCAGCACATTGACACCCCCCCCAGTATACAGGTATTCAGCACACTGACCCCCCCCCCCAGTATACAGGTATTCAGCACACTGACACCCCCCCCCCCAGTATACAGGTATCCGGCACACTGACCCCCCCCCCCCAGTATACAGGTATCCAGCACACTGACCCCCCCCCCCAGGTATACAGGTATCCAGCACACTGACCCCCCCCCCCCCCCAGGTATACAGGTATCCAGCACACTGACTCCTCAGTATACAGGTATCAAGCACACTAACACGCTCCCAAACCCCCTCCCCCTAAGTCGATAGGTATCTGGCATGGACTCTAGGTTCTTGGAATACAATAAAAAGGAGTCAAGCTCCTTCCTTAAGACACTGCATTATGCATCACTGTGATTGTGCAAAATGTGCATGTTTTTTAGACTTCCACATCTGGATTTTAATATGAGTGAGATAAAACTCTGCAAAAACAAACTTGGCCACGCAAGTGCAAAAGTTGCAAATTTTGGTGCAGTTATGCTAAAAAGTTGTAAAAAAAGAGGGGGGTACAAAAAGTTTACCCCTCAGGTGGATTATGATAGCCAGTGGGAGGGATGTGTCATTTTATTTTTCTGTCTTTGTGACATTGTTTTGGCGCAGTTGTGGTGCAATTGCTGTTTTGCGACTTTCCATTGTGCCAAATTAATGTAGGACAATGGAAAATCACTTCAAAATAGACTTTTCTTGCACCAAATTCATTATTCTTGACAAAAATTGACTACAGTCCCTCCTCCCGGTCTACGTCCTGTGACTTTTGATGTGTTTTTGTGACCGATAGCAAAAGAACGTTGCCAACAGATTTATCAGGGGCCGAAAGCCGCTCTAATGAATCTGAGGGCAGAAGAGCTCCAGGCAGTCAAAGAACTGTCACAAGGAGCTGGAATAATTATATATTACCCCCCCCCCCCCTCCAGTGTGTGTTTGTTTGTTTTTTTTTGGTCTGGCATTGATCTTTTTATTTTCTTTCCCTTTCTTTTTTAATAAACTGTAATTATATAAAGTTTAAATGTCATCCACAATAAAATGCTCATTGTATGTTATTGTATATATATAGTATATGTATGTATAGTAAAGAAATGCCGTCCGGGATTACATCCCTCCACCTCTATTGACCTCTGGTGGTCTAAAAATAGCAAAGCTAAACTAAAATAAACCTTGGTTCTTGCCACGGTGCCATCACAATCGGCTTAAGCTGGTACACATATACCCTGGTATTGTATCGCAGAGGCTGTAGCATGTGCACTCAGTCAACATGGCATCACTACTGCACCACGGGACACCAACAAAGGTGTTCATTCTTTGTATATTTTACACCATATGGGGCTAATAAAAAAAAATTCTTTGATGTTGAACAACAACTTTAAGTGCATTCTGTGGAAAAAAGTGACTATTTACCTTTTAGAACTGTTTTCGTCACTGTTGTTAAAAGAAATCTACCACCAGGATAAAGAATTGTAAACCAACCACACTGACATATTTGTGAGTGCCCCTCTGGTAGGTTCTGCTTTTCTTTTAGCTTCTTAGGACCTTATTTTTACAAGAAAAAGGTTTCACAAATGAGCAAATGAGCCGGGCTCCAGACTCTATAGATGTCAATGGAGCTTGGAGCACCGAAGGCTCAGGCCACGGTCACACATACCGCTAGACGTCTGTTCGTTACGCGACGTTAGCGCACAGGGGGCTTAACAATCGCATGTGCGTTCGGGCCGAGGACCTTCCCCTGTGTGCTAGCGTCGCGTTATGAAGGACGTGTGACCACGGCCTCACCTATATAATTTAAAAACCTCTTTTTCTTAAAAACAAAGGCATACAAAGCTACAAAAAGAGCAGATCCTGCCAGACAGGGCGCACACCAGTATGTCAGTGTGCTTGGTTTACAATCTTTCATCTTGGTGGTAGATTTCCTTTAAAAGTGGTCAAGGAGGCTGTGGATCTTTTGTCTGTGTCTTGTACTCTAATTGTCAAACACATATGTAAGTCAACCTCCATGGGACTTTGGGGGCTGTCACACAGGGCGTTCTTAGTGTGTTTTTAAACAGACTGAAAACGCATGCATTTTTGTATGTTTACTATGTGTTTGGAGGGTTTGAATCTTGTATTAACATTTTCAAGGTCGTTTGCACTTTGAAGAAAAACAGATTCAAACCATCCAAACACATGGTAAACATGCAAAAACGCACTAAGAACGCCCTGTGTGACAGCAGCCTTATAACAATATTATTTATAAATCCATTATAATATTAACATGTATAACTCTCTTTTTTTTCCATAAGTAATAACAACCACATCCAGAATTACTCTGTGATCCATAATGATGATGAGAGAAACCTGTGGAGCTCGCCTCATGACCTGTCTCATACTGAGGCTGTTGATGACAGAATGTTGAACTCCTGGATCCAGACGAGACGTCAACTAGAGAAAGACACAGAGGTGGGTTGAGTGTAAGGTCAACAGTACATGACCTCGATCTGTCCATGAAAACTGGACTCTGTGCAGTCAGCTTCCATGAAGCTCAGTGTCATGTACAGGTTTCCTTGCATTATGGTAAAATATGATGCAAGGAGTCCCTTTTTGATGCTGAAACACAAACTATAATCAAGGATGGTGTACATAGCTGCAGCTGGAACCCATCAAGGGGCATATATTTAGAGTAAGGATGATTAGAAACTGCTCACCACCTTCTGCTCTTGCTTTGCCTCTGTTCCCTGACCAGGGTGTGTGTGTTGTTGTGAATAGTGCCCTCTCAATATCAGGATCTATCTGGCGAGCCTGCGCAACTCACCCAGAAGATAATGCTAGGAGAATATAGTGTATTGCATCTGTAGATTCTGTCTGGAAAGGCAACAGTTAAGTTGGTGTAAGTATTCATCTAATTATGTGGCTGTATTGTAAGCTGGAGAAGTAAGTTTGAGGAGGTGCTACCACCTGACCAAGGGGGGGGGGGTGTTAAAACCCCTGTGCAGGGGGAGCACACGGTCTGTGGTTTTACCTCGTGGTCTTACCACATGGCCAGAGTGAAGAGAGAGACAGTGTGTAGCACACCTTCAGTGCTGCCACAGATACTGATCCCAGGAACTGAATCAGGAGACTCTAACCCCAGAGCTGCAGCTTCCACTATTGACACAGCTCCACCTCAACTATCCCAGCCGGCATTTACTATCAGGCTGGTGCACCATTCAAGCAGAACCCTCTCCCTGACCACCCCAGGAACCGCAACCTGCTGTTACCCGTTCTGCCTGCTGTTCAATAAAGAACTGTAAGTTGATTTGCACATTTTTGCCTCCGTCTGATCCCTGGATACAGCTGCTTACCACCACGGCTTCCCCATCCATTACCCAGCGACTCATCCTACAGATACCTCAGGGGTTTCCCCAGAGAGAAACCAGTACATCAGCCTCTCTCTCCATATTTCTTGCACACACCACCTGCTGGAGAACTGCCAGGCTGTAGCACAGCCCTCCGGTCCCCATACCAAGCACCGCGACCACAGCGTGCCCTAGGCCGCACTAGCCCGCCACTCCGGTATTCTGGCCCCCGGCTGGCTCCAGGTCGAAAAGAAAAGACTTGGCCCTGTGGGGGATGATGCAACTGTAATGAAGAATGATGGATCCAGCACTAGTGGATTAGCAGTAAAATCCAGATTGGCCATGCAGTATGTGTGTACTGAGATGTGACTATGGATGATTTAATATTTGAACTTAATGAGGAATTCAATAAAGATTCCTGGATTTTAGCACTAATCTACTGGTGCCGGATCCATCTTTCTTCATTACCATACATATACAGTTCTGTATCTTTTCCCATGTAATTTCTTGTGACTAGCAACAAATATTGGCTGCAATTCTGTGGATATGGTACAGTTGTTTTTAGCCTTTGAAAACCTGAAAAACATGATGGAGGTAGTAAATTACAATGACATATCATAAATAACATAAATTTGCCACAAAATAGACAGAATAAACTGTGTGGGAAAAAACACATCAATTGTGACATGGCTAAACTTGTTATACAGCTAAATAAATCACTGAAACACAAGATGAATGTGTCTTACAATGTTTTCCGGATTGTGTACAATTTTTCCAGGTTTCTTGCTATATGAGTATGTGAAGAAGAATACTTTTAGGAAGTAGATTCTGGCTAGAATCTAAAGGGTGATTCAAAAGTTCACCCTTTTATTTGCGAATATTGTGTGAAAGGGTCTATAATTTAAGTCCTGTCTAGAACATTGTCACCATCATGAAAACTGCCACATTGGCTCAAGGACAAGTTTATCCAATGGGAAGGAGGCCAATCGTTCAAATAAGACCAGCATTGTCCCAGAAAACAATTGCCATCAGATTGAATTAGAGGTGCAATATATCTTGTGGTTCAAAAGTTAATACAAATAGTTGAAACAACAACTGAAAATGTTCCTTGTGATGAACAGGTATTTAATGATTTGTCTATGGTGTTGAAGACCTTAGTCTCAGGTTCCATCAGTTTCTAGCTAGAAAACACTAATCTTTTCCTGCGCCAGATTTATCACTATGATGATGATTCCTGGTGCAATATAAGACTGTCAGTTCCTACTTTAGACTTACTTTTAGTTGATCTAAACTAAAGAATTTTGGGCGAACGGATGTTTTCCCTCAAGCCACCCCCCTTTCACGCGAGGCCACGCCCATCTCCGAAGGTGATGCCCTTTTATCAGGACAAGTTGGGAAATACCCCAAAAAAGTCTAAAAGCAAGTGGTGCAAGGCATTTTAGAAAGTGTTTTTATAAATCCCCACCATTGCGTCACATTTATCATTTTAAATCGCATTGTTTTATTTTTTGCAATTTTTTTTCATAATCTAATCACAAAGGTGTTTTAACTTCATTGTAGCAAATGTTACCAACGCAACAAATTTATGGATTGTTTGTGGGTGTACAACACCGTGTAATGGTGCATTTATATTTGCGACTGTTTATAATTTTGCGCAAAAAAAAAAATAGCAAGGTCACTCCACTCCTCTCCTGGCATATGTGCTACTACAATTATTTTATTTCTGTGATTATTTTGTGAGTATTTAAGAACTCCCAGATCCTACCAAGAGATTTGTTGAAGGGCGATTGCCACTTTCATAAATCTGAAGGCAGACATAGAACTATCACGAATAGCTGCCTAATAATAAATTTCCCCTATTGGCTCCAATCATTATGAACCAGCATGAGAATTTATGGAGAATTTTTCTGTGTTGATAAATTTTGAACCGAAAGAGATTTTGCAATCAATAGACTACAGCAATTGATTTTTGAGCCAAGTCATCTTTGATATGTTGCATTCCCATTGTAAAAACTTGCCCTTGATTCAAAATGACAACTCTCGGGATGACAGCCATGCCACCTCAACCATTACTGGGATACTCTGGTGTGCTAGGGACTCTTGACCTTACATTTTTCAAGTATTAGCTTTATGGTATAATTTACATTAAATGAGGAGTTTTCAAGAAGATCTGGTAAGTCTGGATGTTGGATCCACTTTAAACTGATATTTATGACCGATCTGTTGGACAGGACATAAATATTTTAGTAAACCTATGGCACGGGTGCCAGAGGTGGCACTCAGACCATTGCTCAAGACAGAGTTCACCAAATAGGACCAAACCCACCAAAACTTTCTGCAGTCCCAGTAAGAGATTCTGCTCTCAGCTCTATTTTAAAGTGACACTTCATTGTCTGTTTGGAACTGCAGTAAAAGTGAGGTGGTGCTAACAGAACTGCAATATCTGTGAAGCTCATCCTGCTGGACCCAACATTCTTCCTCTGCAGAGAAGCTAGCGAGAGAAGTCTGAATTTGTCCTCCTTCTATTAACTGTATTGGTTGCCTCAGGGGGCCAATACGATTGAAATATGTGGAAGAATGGGTAGCAATAAGTTACTGCTTCAAATGCCATGTTGGAATTTCATGGTAAATAAGTGGGTGTTGGTTGTAGTTTGCTCAAAAAGACACCAAGCTGCCACTGGCAGAAAAAAATTTGCCCATATCCGGACAAAAATGTGTGTCATAACATATTATGAAACATCACTTTTATTATTCACAAAGCTAAAAAATATGTGTAGTAGCGTTGCTACAAAGTGCTCTAGGGAATTAATACTAAAAGCACAGTAGGGTAGGCTCAATAAGTCAAGGAAGAGTATTCACTCACTACTGGTATGTCACATTGTCGCCAGAAGGCGATGTGTCCTTCTGGCGACAATGTGACATACCAGTAGTGAGTGAATACTCTTCCTTGACTTATTGAGCCTACCCTACTGTGCTTTTAGTATTAATTCCCTAGAGCACTTTGTAGCAACGCTACTACACATATTTTTTAGCTTTGTGAATAATAAAAGTGATGTTTTATAATATATTATGACACACATTTTTGTCCGGATATGGTCACATTTTTTTTCTGCCAGTGGCAGCTTGGTGTCTTTTTGAGCAATAAACCCCCTTGGTCCATTCTTTGTAATAAAAATTGGTTGTAGTTTGGGCACTTAGTCTCCAAAAGGTTCGCCATCACTGTTATAGAACATTTTAGATAAAGAAAATAATAGAGAGGAAACACCCACCAGAGGCCCTCAGGTTCATTAGCATACTTTTAAAAGTGGATGTTAGAGGGCACAAGGTCATGAATAACAAATACAAGAAAATTACCAAAGTTACGGTGCCTGGGTCAATGACAGTGCCCCTTGTTTATCATGCTTGATTTTGATGGTAGATTTCCTTTTTAAGAATATTCTTAAAGAACTAGGTTTAAAGCTTTTAAGCTTTTCTTCTACAAATCAATAGCTCTAGGGATGTAGAACAACTTTGCCTGTTAATTTTGTTACCTATATCTATCAGTTTCTTTTCTATATTTCTGTTTTATCACATTGCTGAAGTAGCTCCTACCCCTGTCTATGCTGACAAGCCCAGTGAATCCATCTGACAAACAAATCTGTCTCCGAAGAGGGGAGGGACTGCTGCTTCCTGCTTCAAGAACTCTTTCTGTGTATGTAGCAGAGCTGAGTGTGTTTAGGACTTTGGGTACAGATGTCAACTACACAGAAGGTACAAGATGTCACCTGATCCCTATCAGTTCCTCTGTCCCAGTCAGTGATTCTACAGAACTTTCTGTCTCTCTATCTAATGCTGCAGCCCTTCCCTCACCTTGTACTTGCACTATGTGCACTGCGCAGCGAAGCTGTTACCCCTTAGTACACAATACACTTCATGTAACTTTATTTATTCTACTTATTACATGTTCCATGCTCCTCAACGCGGCCCCCCCTAGTATTTGTTTCCTGCTTTGCAATGATATTATAAACAATTGTGGGCAAAATTTTAAATGCCTGTATATTTTAAAAGTATAAGATATCCTACTCTCTGATCAAATCAAACTAATGAAAAACAAGCTCAGGTGGAAAGTGCCTCGATTTTATATTTTCTTTTAGGATTCATATCAAACCTGACAGAAAAAAGGGATAAAAAAGATTTGGTTTCTACATTACATTAAATCCCTAAGAAATATAGAGCCCCATAGATGTCAGAGTTCTGTTATATGGCTTCCTATAACAACACCCTATGCCAACAAAGGACCTTAACCCCTTAAGGACCAGGCCTTTTTTCGGTTTTGCATCTTTATTTTACACTCCACACTTTCAAAAATCTATAACTTTTTTTTTTTATTTTGAGAGCTCTGTAATGGCTTGTTTTCTGCGTAACAAATTGCACTTCATAGTGACGGTATTTAATATTCTATGCCGTATACTGGGAAGCGGGCAAAAAATTCTGAATGTAGTGAAAATTATGAAAAAACACATTGTCATTTCTTGTGGACTTGGATTTTACGGCCTTCACTGAGCGCCCCAAAAGACAGGTCTACTTTATTCATTGGGTCAGTACAACCATGGGGATACCAAATTTGTATAGGTTTTATAATGTTTTCATACACACAAAAATTAAAACCTCCTGTACAAAAAAAATTCTGGCACTAATAGCTTTTTCATACTTTAATGTACAGAGCTGTGAGTGGTATCATTTTTTGCGACTTTTGACTTTAGTACTGTACGACCTTTTGATCACTTTTTTATTGAATTTTTTTGGATTTTTCAAAATGGCAAAAAAATGCCATTTGTGACTCTGGGCACTATTTTCCGTTACAGGGTTAAATGCAGTGAAAAACGTTATTATATTTTGATCGGCATTTTCAGACGCAGCGATACCTAATGTGTTAATGATTTTTACTGTTTATTTATAGGACTTCTAAGGAAAGGGGGGTTATTTTAATTTTTAATGTTTTTTTTTTTTTTACTTTTTTTTTATTTTTACTATTTTTCAGACTTCCTAGGGTACTTTAACCCTAGGTTGTCTGATTGATCCTACCATATACTTCCATACTACAGTAAGACAGTATATGGGGATTTTGCACACCATCTATTACAATGTGCAAATTGCACATTGTAATAGCCTAAAACATGATGGCCTCAGATCTTTGTGTGACCTGAGGCTGTCATGTCAACGGATCGCCGCTCCCCAATGACGTCATGGAGAGCGACGATCGGAGCCAAGATGGCGGCGTTAATGCCTCCAGCGGCGATCAAAGGTTTAACACCCGCAATCGGTGCTAGCGACGTGTGTTTGCTTCATTGTGAAGCAAGCACCCATTGAGTATGAAGAGGGCTTAGACCGTGAGCCCTCTTCATACTCCCCCATGAGCAACAAGAAGTAAGGGTACGTCTTATTGCGCTATGGGGTTAATAGTCCCTGTACCTTTTTCTCCCATACACATTTAAGGGGGACTTGGTGCTAATGTGCCTGCTACAGCAATTCAGTGTTAGTCCATCTTCCTATTAAATGTTACTTAGCAGCAGTCATGAAAGGTATTGTAGTTTAATGCATTCTTTCAGCAGGATTAACCTGTGATGCTAACAAAAGTCACGTATGATACAGTTTCTGTGACTCCTTTGTTTACAAAGATGCATGTTCTAACAATTGCTGTTCAAAAGTTTATTCTAGGTTCAACCATGTTTCTCACATTAAATAATCAGCTTGACATTACTGATTTATACTATGAGGGTTTGTGACTGTTCTTGGTCGATGATCCAACTTTCTGAGCTGGTGGAATTAGTTTTATTCATAATCTGTGTTTGTGCAGCTAGGATTATTATTAAGGCTTTTACACGTGAAATGTTCTACGCAGTTATGTAAAAGGGGGCTTATTTGTACAACAATTTGGAAATCTCATACATGGGTCATACAAAAGAAACAAGTAATTCTGATGTAGGGAAATTGGAGCCCGTCCGGATTTAAATGTTATGATGTATGGACTTGTATACGAATCCTAGGTTTCTAGGGCCAGCGTTGATGTTGGGCTAGACTATTTTAAAGGGATTGTGGCATTTGTCACTTTAATATGACCCCAAGTAGACTACTACATGTATACTGCACATGGCACAGCTCGGTTCAGTTGAATTTTACCATACCAGCTGATTCTCATGATCATCGGGGTTGATGGAACCTATCCAGTGTCGGACTGGCCCACCAGAGCATCAGAGAATCCTCTGGTGGGCTCCTGGTTTTAACACTTTAAATTGGGCCCCAGAGATCTTCATTTGTAAGTGAATGGAATAATAATTTGATATTATGATCTATTTTGTATAAGATCATTCCAATATTATAAATTGTTGGTGATACATCCTACATGATATGATTTATTTTTTTAATGGTATCTTATGGTTGAAGGGTGAGTCCTCAAGATCACCACCTCTGGTAGGCCTAACATATGCCAGTCTGACATGAACACATTTTCATAGGTTTTATATTAAAATTCTGGTGAAATCATAAATAAATAACACTGTTAAAGCAACACAGAAAATCTAGTATTGGCTTCAGGAGTCATGATTTCCAGTTGCATATACTGGTTGGTATGATTCTGGTAAGGCTGTGGTACATTTGTCAGCTGTGTGTGTCATCCTCTGACAGCTAACAAGAAATAAATGTTCTGTTTTACCTTCTGGTTTCCTTATAGGAATGGCAAAAACTCAACTATGAAATTTACACCTTAAGGCAAGCAAGAAGAGAAGTAAGAACAAGGTGGAAGCGAATTCTGGAAGACTTGGGTAAGTTAAAAAAAAAAAAAAAAAAAATCCCCTTACGGGATTTTAATGGGTTTTTTTTTCTTCTCATTCTTTATTGGGTGCAAAAGAAAGTCAACAAAATGATATGGACACAACTTAATGACAGCGTAGCTTTGCGGTAGAGAGCCCATATACATCAGACTCCAAAATATGAGTTAGTCGTGGAAGACTTACAAATCCGCAGAGACGTTATCTATAAAAGTATAACTTACAATATATGCTTCTGCGCAACAGTTTTATGCTTACAAAGCAAATGAAACGGGTAAGACTTGGTAAACAGTGTGGGGAGGAAAGTCGGAGGGGAAAATGGGGAGGAGGGCTAAGGAATGTCTTAATCCACTAGTGTGCAGTACTCAGGTGAGCGGATAAACTCCATCCATGGCCCCAAGTCAAGGCAGATCGGTTGACCTCTGCTGACAATTCTTCCAACCTTTGTAGTGATAAGATTTCTGCAAACCATGAGGACACCATTGTGGTACAGGTGGATTTCCAAAGCCTCAGAATCGGTGACCTCACTGCTATCAGTAGAAACACCATCAATGAACGTTTTGCCTTTGGTATAGCTACAGGGAGCATAGACAAAAGCAAGTGGGCATGGTCATTATCTAGTTGTCGACCTGTCAATTTTCTGATCAGGTTGATACCCTTCCTGCTCTGCCACTTGTTGTCATAGTATCATAGTATATAAGGCTGGAAAAAGTCGCAAGTCCATCAAGTTCAACCTTTAGGAATTAAATAAATATTTTATCCCCATAGCCCGTGATATTATTTCTCTCCAGAAAGGCATCCAGGCCTCGCTTGAACATGTACATCGAGTCCGCCATAACAACCTCCTGCGGCAGAGCGTTCCATAATCTCACTGCTCTTACAGTAAAGAACCTTTGTCTATGGTGATGGTAGAACTGCCTCTCCTCTAGGCGTAGAGGATGCCCCCTTGTCCTGGTCACAGGACTAGGTATAAAAAGATCTTTGGAGAGCTCCTTGTACTGTCCATTCAGGTATTTGTACATTGTAATGAGGTCTCTCCTCAGTGGTATTTTTTTCTAAACTGAATAATCCCAAATTTTGTAATGTCATTGTATTCTAATCCCCCCAATTCCCCTAATAATCTTGGTTGCTCTCCTCTGCACCTGTTCCAGCTCTACTGTATTCCATGTGTGGTCTGACCAGGGATTTGTATAAGGGCAAAACTATGTTTTTATCATGAGAATCTATTCCTCTCTTGATACATCCCATAATTTTATTTCCTTTAGCAGCAGCCGCCTAGCTCTGGTCACTAAAATTAAGTTTACCATCCACCAATGCCCCCAAGTCCTTTTCAGCTCCAGTTTTACCAAGTAATTGACTGTTTAGAACATAATTATACTTTTTGTTTCCATGGCCCAAGTGCATAACTTTACATTTATCTACATTAAACCTCATCAACCATTTCTCTGCCCATTCATCAAGCTTCCACAAATCCATCTGTGATGTTAAACTCTCAACCTCAGTATTTATTACTTTACACAGCTTAGTATCATCTGCAAATATTGAAACTTGACTGTGTAAACCCACTACAAGGTCATTAGTGGCCCCAATACTGACCCCTGTGGCACTCCACTGGTAACAATAACCCAATCTGAGAATGCACCACTAATGATGACCCTCTGTTTTCTATCACTAAGCCAATTATTTACCCAAATGCATAGATTTTCCCCTAGTCCCAGCAGTCTCATTTTATATACCAACCTTTTATGCGGCACGGTGTCAAATGCCTTTGAAAAGTCCAGATATACAACATCCACAGCGTCCCCCAGATCCAGTCTGGAACTTACTTCCTCATAGAAAGCAATCAGATTAGTATGACAGTACCGATCTCTCATAAACCCATGCTGATGCTGGGTTATGAGGTTATGTACAGTGAGATACTCCAGTATAGGATCTCTAACAAACAGAAGTCAGAGGTCTGTAGTTTCCAGGATTGCTTTTTGACCCTTTTTTGCATATTGGTACCACATTTGCTATGCGCCAGTCCTGTGGAACATAATCAGTCCTCAGTGAATCTTCAAATATTAAAAATAACGGTCTGTCTATCACGGTACATAGTTCATACAGAACCTGGGGGTGTATGGCATCTTGCCCTGGTGATTTATCCATCTTAGTGGTTGTAAGGCAGTGCTGTTCCTCTTCCTGGGTTAAACTGTTGACATTCCAAAGAGAATTTACATTGTTCCTCATCGTGTCTTCCACCAGGAGATTTTCCTGGGTAAAGATAGTTGAGAAGGCGACATTCAGTAGATTGGCCCTTTCCTCATCTCCTTCCTCCGTGAACCCCATGTTATTCCAAAGAGGGCCCACACTCTCCGTTTTTAGTTTCTTATCATTTATATACTTGAAAAATAATTGAAATTGAAAAATATTTTTGCTCTCCCTGGCAATATTTCTCTCATTCTCTATTTTTGCAGCCTTTATCTGCTTTTTCAGGATTTATTTTTCTCGCTATAATCCTGTAATGCCTCATAGCTACCTTCAAGTTTGAGCACCTTAAACGCCTTATCTTTCTCGCTTATTGCTTTCCTTACAAGACAGGAATGAACTTTACCTGGGGTTCAGTACCTTCTAGATAATGTTTTGTAATGCGTTTCTTCCGCTCTTCAAGAAAACCGACATCTTTTGGCAGAGTTCATCGACTTTTGACCAGTCATCTGGGGTAAATGTTTTTGTCAAGTTCTTTCTCCTAGGATCTCGCAAAAGGGGGAATTGGCTCCTCCCATCTAAGAAAATGCTGTAGATCACTGAAATTGAATGAGGAATTGTGTTGGGGGATATACATAGTAACTCGAAGGGCCTAAGCTCTCCATGTAGATTGAGGCAACTCCTATTGGTGTTATAGAAGTTTTTCAGCTAAGTGTATTTCCAGGATGCTTGTGAGCTGTATAGGGCTGAGGTAACGGCTGTGTTAAGTGGGATGAGTGAGGAACCCTGTAGGTGTTTTCTGAATACGAGAGGGGGGCAAAAATTCCAGGCTAGCAGCCTGGAGGGAAGTCCGGGTTATCTGTGATAGGAACCATAAGGTCATCTGGGTCAAAAAACGCTTGTGTGCATAGCTGTTTTAGTGTGTTCAAGAACTGAGAGGTGACATATGGAAGGTTACGCTATGTGTAAGACCAGGGAAACCTTTTCAACAAGGCAGGGATTAGGGTATCATCCAGCGGTACCCTTAGTTTATATTTGCTATTATGAAACCAGTCCAGGATTATGGCGTATGAAGCAGCAAGAAAGTATCCTTTACAGTAAGGAAGGCCTAGCCCACCTTGCAGCTTCCTGCATATTAATGTAGCCTTAGCTATTTTAGAGGGAGACCACAATAATCTGTTAATGATCCCCGTTAGTTTCCAGAAGAGCAAGCGGGATTGTCTGAAAGAGAGTAGTCTTGGTAGTATAGTCATTTTGATACAGTTAATGCTGCCCACCCATGAGAAGAGCTTGGATGCCCAGTTTGTCAAGTCTCTCTGAAGATACTGTAGTAGATTGTCATAGATCAGGGATATGTGGATGAGAGCAGGGATTTGAATCCCCAGATGAGTAATGGCCTTTGTTTGCCAGGAGAATGGTTATCTAAAGCGGAGGTTATGGATCACGCAATCTAAGAGGCCCAGTCCCATTGCTACATTAGTTTTGTGATTACTAAAGTATCCAAAGGTTTCAAGAACCTCCATCAGCAGGGGGAGGGAGGTTTCCGCATTTGTGAGGTATATCAGAACATCATCTGCAGAACCAGAGCATTTATGTTCCTTGTTGCCCACTCTATCCCTCTTGATATCCGAATGGGAATGTATTGCATGGAGGAGATGCACGATAACTAGGACATATTGGAGGGGGGGCAAAGGGCAGCCCTTTCTGGTTCCATTGTTAATATAGAAAGGAGGGGAGAAGGAGATGTTTATCCTGATTTTAGGGCCCAGCCCTATCTGCAGTAGGGTCCCCACCTGGAAGGCCCAATCAACTCGATCAAATGCCTTTTTAGCATCAAGAATACAAGCTTGGGAATTATTGCAGACTTGACTTGGTGTATTAAAGAGAAGGATTTCAGCGTGTTATCTCTAGCTTCATTGATAGGAATGAATCCCACCTGGTCCAGGTGGATCAGGTCTCTCAGGATGCCAGTAAAGATATGGAAGATGGCACTCCATCCAATTTTGAAAATAAATGTTTTCATTCTTGTACCAATCCACTTTAAAGGAAACCTACCACTTCTGATGGTAGGTATGAGATGTAAACACCGGGCACCAGCTCAGGGTGAGGCGTGCGCGCGCGCGCCTCCATACGAAGTGCCGGAGGCGTCACGCGCGCACGGCCACGCGCAGCGCCGAAGCTACCTCGGGGCTGTAAATCAAAATGTGTTTAAACCGCGATATAGCGGTTTAAAACACTCGCTAAGGTAAGCTCCGGCACCAGCTCACCCTGAGCTGGTGCCCGGTGTTTACATGTCATACCTACCATCAGAAGTGGAAGGTTTCCTTTAATACATATACGTGACGTTTCGGTCAAAAAGCCTTCCTCAGATGCGGATTGTACTGTATAGCGATGCTAAGCCTGGAAGATAGAAGCGGTATCCGCCGCTTCAGATCCTTCCGCCATCTTCCATTTCCTTACTTGCATACGGGGTTGGGACCCTATTTTGGCACCATCAAATACTGAAACAGGAGTGCAGTGGAATTTCTACAAGTATCTCAGGATGCGAGTGACTCGACAGGGTATTAGTTTGGCATAAATTTTAGTGTCTGTGTTAATGAGGGAGATGAGCTGAAAACTAGAGCACAGCTGATCCTTTCCCACCTATTGGTATCCTATTTTATGCTTTTATCCGAATAAAAAATGCATGTTTTTCATTAAGGAGTGTCATTTTTGATACTTATATTGATTCGGTATAGCGACCCCATCAGAGCCCCAAATACCCAATTTTTTCTGTTTACCAGCCCCTACTTAGGAGACTGGTTATATTGGAGCCTCGGAGCAGCTTAATGCCAATCACCAACTTCAAGCATAGGATATTACCTGTACCACCCTTTAATGAGAGTTATATGCGATTACCTATTGTTAAGAAGGTGAGCAGCAAAGGAAGATGTATTTAGCCTCCACATCTAACTTTGTGTCTAGAACAGTACATGTGCAGATTGGTGTATGAAAATAGAAACCTCCTTAGATTTACCCGACGGGTTCAGGGAGTGGAAATGCGTAGGGTAATATCTGCCTTCTGATGGTCTGTCATGAAATAAGTTTCCTGAACTCATAGAATTTGGACGCTCTGATTGTAATAGGGGTACAACATCTGGTGTTTTTCAGGCAAGTTCCAGCCTTTTGCGTTATAGGAGGCTACAAAGTGACTTGCTACCATTCTTCAGTAATTAGGGGAATATTAATGGAGCGTGGCCTATTACTGCTCATGGAGCTAAATTGCAAGATAGCCACTGTGGAGACACTAAGATGCACGAAGTGAGTTATTAAAGGGCAAGAAAAAGATATAAGGACCAACGTTTCATGCATCATGTTGATTCAAATAAAAGGATACTACACAGAAAGTTATTTTGGAGGTAAAACCCCAAGCGTGAACTGTCCATTGAAGGACGTTCATGGTATCTCTGTTGTTGGGGCGAGGCAATTCTGATCTCAGAGTCCCTTCAGTCCCCTTTGGGGTAGGTCATCTGCGTGGTGGAACGGGATTATCAGATGACAAGTCCCAGACTGGAAGAGTCATGTGTGGAAGGTTTGGGGCTTATAGGAAAGAGGATAGGTCCTTGACCGTTTCCAGAATGTGCATGGAGCGCAAGGGGAAGCCCCATCAAGTTCCTGTCTTGAAGTACTTGAAGGAGAGGATGTAGGATAGCTCTCTGTCGAAGTGTACGTCTGGATAATTCCGGGCAAAAGGTAATCCTCGCCCCATCGAAGTCCAGGTATTATTTTTGCTTGGCTTTTTGCATTATCTGTTATTTCAGAAAGTAAAAGTGGATCCTACATATAACATTGCAAGGTCTAGTCAGGTCTGAGCTTCCAGAAGCATGTTGAAGATGCCCGTGGGACCAGGTCTCGGGGGTGTGTCACCCGTATTCTTATATTATTCCAGATGACCCTCAATATTCCAGAATTGCACAGACTGGGTCTCTGCCTTGTCTTGAATTTCATAAATCGCTGCAGAGACCTCCAGTTTTAAAGCTTATAGGTTTTCGACTATCTTGTAAGGAGTCAACCTCCACTTGGAATTTATGTAGATCTTGGTGCCAAGCTCCCTTGAGATTCACTGCTAACGTGTCCATGTCTCCCTTAGAAAAATTAAAGCCAAAAGTTAAGGGTGGCCTTGAAGCATGAGAACAGCGACCTCAGCTGGAGGTAGGTTAGGCTGGACAATATTGCCTGCAGCCATAACCGATGTATCAGAGGGAGCAGTGATGGTATGGTCCATGTCATTTGTATGGACCAGGGGTGGGAGATCCTTCTCTGCCTTCATAGAGACCTTTACAGGAGAGGGTGAGCTCTCTTGGAGAGGTGCAAAGTAGTTGAATATTGGCGTTTCAAGTGGCGATCTGTCTCTGTTGTGTAGACGCCCCTTCTAGTGCTTAATTTTCCCATTTAGGACATAATTTGAGTCCCTTTGTCAGGCTCCAGGGATAGTGGACCCACTGGAGCACCATGGATGATGATGTAAGCCGATACCTTAATCTTAGTGGCACCCGGTTTTCAACCAGAGCCCGCTGCAAAGCGGGTTGGACTTTCTGCGGTGTGGTACCACCAGGTCGTTCCACAGGTGCGACTTTGTCTGCGCTGGCAGCCAAGGTGAGGTACATAGATGTTAGGCAGAATCGTAGTCGGGGACAGGTAGTAGGTCAGAACGGGCAGCACAGGATCAGAGTTGGGACGTAGCAACAGGTCAAGGCAGGCGGAACAGGATCAAAGTCAAACACTGAACAAGGGTCACAACGGGAAATCAACAAACCAGTACCAGACAAGGGTATATACTTTTTCAATAGCATAGAGCACGAAGATCCGGCAGGGAATGCTGGGAGAGGCCTGCCTTTAGCCATAGCCAGGAATGGCCAGCACCATCAGCGGTGCGCTGGCACTATAAATCTTTGCAAACCAGCGTGCACCCTTGGAGTCAGGGACACGCACAAAGCAGAATAAGCGGGAACAGGAATGGGGATAGGTAAATGTCACAAACGCCACGCTGGCCAGGAGAGAGAGGCACACAACATGCTTTCCTCTGACACTGAGTCAGCAAGTGGGGATGATGTCCCCTTTTTAGCTATAATCATCCTCCTGCTCATCTTCCAGTGACCTGGAAGGGCCCTCGAGAAGGCGTCATAGGGTTCCTGTGCCTGGGGCTTCTGCTGTTGAAGTGCCTGGGGCTTCCACTGACCCCACATTGGTAGCCCCAGATAACTATACTCCTCAATTCCCCGACTTTGTGGGCCAACCTCAAATTAAATTTCACACAGCAGGGCTCAGAGCTGTTGACTTTTAAATTTTTTTTTTTTTTTGATGAGGAGCTGTTTAATTGTAGTCCAGACCAATCTATACGCTGCACAGCATATTGCCCAAAACCCCTCTTTATTTTATGCACAAGTCACTGGAGCAGAGATGAAGTATTGGGGCATAATACTGTTTATGGGGATTGTAAAGAAGTCCGCAATCATTGACTACTGGAGCACAGACATTCTGTACCACACCCTGATGTTCATGGCAATGAGCAGGATGCGCTTTGAAGCCATCCATCAGTTTATGCAATACACCGACAACACCCAGTGCCCACCCAGAGGTGACCCCAGTTATGATAGTTTATTTAAGGTCAGACCCATATTAGATCATTTTAGTGCCAAGTTTGCCCAGGCATATACCCCCACCAAACATGTGAGCATAGATGAGACCAGGGGCGGACTGGGAATTTAAAGTGGCCCCATTCTGTGGGCGGGGTCAAAACAAGTAGGCATGGCCATGTGATGTGGGTGGAGTTACAAACTGTTTTTATAGATGGTCTAAATAAACATGTACAGCACAAAGAAAGAAATTCATACTACCTTCCTTATACAGGAATAAAGCTTCTTTTTTTAAGAGAACACAACTTAATACTACACTACCTTTTCCGATAAACAACTACTTTCCGATGTAACTACTATAATACTGCCCCCTATGTACAAGAATATAACTACTATAATACTGCCCTCTATGTACAAGAATATAAATACTATAATACTGCCCTCTATGTACAAGAATATAAATACTATAATACTGCCCCCTATGTACAGGAATATAACTACTATAATACTGCCTCCTATGTACAGGAATATAACTACTATAATACTGCCCCCTATGTACAAGAATATATCTGCTATAATACTGCTCCCTCTGTACAAGAATATAACTACTCTAATACTGCCCCCTATGTACAAGAATATAACTACTATAATAGTAGCATACACACCAGCCATACGGTCCCATGTAGCATACACACTAGCCATACGGTCCCACGTAGCATATACACCAGCCATACATTCCCAGGTAGCATACACACCAGCCATACATTCCCAGGTAGCATACACACCAGCCATACATTCCCAGGTAGCATACACACCAGCCATACATTCCCACGTGGCATACACACCAGCCATACATTCCCACGTGGCATACACACCAGCCATACATTCCCACGTGGCATACACACCAGCCATACATTCCCACGTGGCATACACACCAGCCATACATTCCCACGTGGCATACACACCAGCCATACATTCCCACGTGGCATACACACCAGCCATACATTCCCACGTGGCATACACACCAGCCATACATTCCCACGTGGCATACACACCAGCCATACATTCCCACGTGGCATACACACCAGCCATACATTCCCACGTGGCATACACACCAGCCATACATTCCCACGTGGCATACACACCAGCCACACGGTCCCACGTAGCGATCGTCGGGGGGGGGGGGGCGATCGTGTGGGGGGGGGCGATCGTGGGGGGAGGCGATCGTGGGGGGGGGGGGCGATCGCGGGGGGGGGTGCGGTGGTCTCTGTGAGCTGACTGCTCACAGCAGTGCTCAGGCCTCCAAATCTAGCAGGGAGAGATGCCGGGGGGGACGTCATGAGGCGGGTCACGTGATGACACTGGCATCAGACAGCAGAAGCACAGCAGGGGGAAGTCCCTGCAGCGCTGCGCCCAGCCTCCCATTCCTGTGGTCCTCAGCGTGGAGTCCATCCTTACCAAGGTGAGTTAATGTTTTGGTTTTTTTCTCCGGCCCCACAGATGTCAGACCGGCCCCAAACGAGTCGGCCCACCGGGATTTCTCCCGGTGGGTCTTATGGCCAGTCCGCCCCTGGATGAGACCCTGGTACAATTTAAAGGGAGACTTCAATTCTGACAGTAGCTGCCCAATAAGAAGGCAAGGTATGGCGTGAAGATGTATTAGCTGTGTGAAAGTACATGAGGCTATACCTACAAGTTCAGGGTATATGAAGGGAAGGACTTCACTGTAGTGCCCCCAGAATGCTTCCCCTTCCTGGGTGTTACAGGGAAGATAAATTGCAATACAATTTTAACTCTGCAGTACTCACTTTGTATTACATTTGAGCCAGCATTTTAGTGGTTAAAATGCTCATACAACCCAACATACATTCTTTAAGGGGTGTCCTTTCTAAAATGGGGTCACTACTTGGGGGTTTCTATTGTACTGGTACCTCAGGGGCACCCCCAACACCAATCTAGTGAAAACAGAGCTCTAACACCTACATTTTGCTCCTTTCCTCCTGAGCCCTGTCGTGTCTCCATCCTGCAGATTATTACCGTCAAGCGGGGTAACCCACAGAAGTTGCTACTAAAACTTGAAACCTTCTCACCTCTTTAAACAAAAAAATGGAAACGTAAAACAAATTATGAAAATAAAAAGATCAATGACAAAAGGTTTCTACATAATGTTCATTCCTCATGATGCATCTGTTTTGTGAAATTCAGCAGTCCCTCTAGCAGCAAAACCTCCCCACAACTTGATGCTGCCACCCCCGTGTGTCACAGTCAGGATGGTGTTCTCAGATTTGCAAGCTCCGCCCCTTTTTCTTCCGAACAATGATCATTATGGCCAAGCCGTTCAATTTTAGTTTTATCAGACCACAGGACATGTCTCCAAAAATTAATTTCTTTGTTCCTGTGTGCATTTGCATACATTAATCAGTTTTCTTATGTTTCTTTTGGAGTAATGGCTTCTTCCTAGCAGAAGGGCCTTTCAGCCCATGTTTATACAGAAGAAGAAACTACTGGGGTGTGGAGTAGCCATACCGTGTAGCCTCGGCTCCGGTTACTCCATGCCCCAGTAGCCTCTTTAGAAAATTTACATACTGGGTGAATTAAAGTTTATTAAAGTTATCAGCCACAGAAGAATTAGCCCTAAAAAGGGCTCTAGAACTGTACCGGTCGATCCGGTGGGAGGTTTTCTTTAAAAATGTCTCTCTCATTTTATTCTGGATTTAGCCCTCAGGCTGCGTTCCCAGGTTGTTAATGTTAACTTGCTATGCACAGGTTGGAAACTGCAAATGAACTGCAGCAGAAACCCATGTTTTTTTGCAGAAGCCACATATGGGAAGAGACACCGGGAAATGCTGCAGTCCTACACATCTTTAGGTTTGAGGCATGTAAGAGGATATGAGGAATAAAAGATTCTACAGCCACAAGTCTCTTCTTTATTTTACAGCTCTACATATGGTACATACCCAAAAATTAATTCTTAGTACATCTGCAGCAGAATTTAGCTCCTCAGACCTATAGTATAAAGGAATTATTATTATTATTATTCACTCCAGCCCTATATTTCACTGACATGTACTTTCAGTCAAGAGACACTTGTAGCTTGTGATCTTTTGTCACATTAAAATCTACCATCAAAATCAAGCGTGGATAAACCAGGGACACTCACTCATAGATCCAGGCAGCGTTTGCACCATTTATATAGCGCTATTTACAAGATATATTTAAGCTGAATAAATTCAGATCCTGATTTTGGATCCAGTATTAAGTAAGGCTATATTCACACTGCCGTTGCCCACCCGTACCGTAGCGGGCAACGGCAGTGCACGGGAAGAGGAGGAGGAGGTGAGTGCAGCTCACCCCCGCCCCTCTCCATAGGAATTAATGGCGCACGGTGCCGTATTACAGGAAAAGATAGGTCACGGTAGGGCGCCGTGCGCCCATTGACGTCTATGGAGGACGTATATCGGCCGTATATACGTCCTCCATACGTCAGTGTGAATGTAGCCTAAGAATGATACAGTGTGGATACAGAATGTGTGGAATGATACAGTGGGTTTGGGGTAGGCTTATTACTACCCTCATAAGTGGGTTTTGTTAATAAACTCCATTCTGGGTAAATTGACATTAGGACCATTTCCTTCTAGTTGTAGACTTCTGCACTATTGTTTTAACCCATGATGAACAGCTCCTAAGGATAAGTAGGAGTTGAAGACAGTATATAGTGATAAGTCATTGAGGAATCATTTCTATATACAAAACTGCTCTCCTTACACATAGAAAATATAGCAAAAAACACAAGGTGCAGCAAAGAATGGAACAGTCTAAAGAGTGATCTTGAGTGTCATAGTAAATAAGGTTAGAAAAAGACATCTTTCTATTAGGTCAAATTATTATATTATACCATGTTGATCCAGAAGTGTGTCCGCTTCCTCTCCGCCTCTGACCCAGTTGCCAAGGCAGATGGATGGGCCTTGTCCTGTGACAGTCCGGCTGGGTGGAAACTGTAATCTCTCACACCTTGTTGTCTTCTGCAATAGGCACAACATTGTCTATAGCATTAGCATTAGTGGTGCTTACATTTAATCTATATTCATTTGCATCAGTCCATGTCACTGTAAAGTGTCAGAAACTACCGCTATATTCCACAAAATACATCAATTTTTGCTCCTAAAGAGGCACTGGATCCTATTCTCAGGTGATGTCTTATTTTGCCATGAAAAAAAATCTGATTGTTATGCTGATTTTTTTTTTTTTTTTTTTTTTTTTTTTTTTCAGCAATAAATGTAGAGTCACAAGACTTCTTCTGATGAAATTCAATTTCCATATACAACAATCTATAGTACATTTACAGGGAACCTGACCTGACTTAAGACAGGTTACAGAAGCCCATCACACCTGCATTACAAATCTGTCTTTCTGCTTTCTTTAAGCATTTTCATTACAATGTAATTGTGTGTTCTAGCTTACCTGGCTTCTTGACAGCACCCTTTGTGTAGTACCAGCAGTTGCCTTTAGTTTGAATTTATTTAAGAAAACAACATGTGACTTGGTTGTGCTCCTCACTCCTCGGCTCTCAGCCCCGACCTTTGTGCTGTACAGGAGCACAAAAGTGGGGGCTGAGAGCTGCAGCACAGACAAGGCTCATGTTTCTTTTTTTAAATAAATGCAAACCAAAGCCCAAGCTCTGGGACTACACAGAGGATGCTGTCCGGGTGCAAGGTAAGTTAAACACACACAATCGTATTGTAATGTAAATGCATAGAGAAATCAAACTCTGACTTTCATGCTGAATTTCTTGTTACTACATTTCATTAGAATCATCGGCCCAATATCTCATGTTTAGCAGTTCCACTCTACTTCAATGACCCCTTCTTGTCCAGGAAGCTGCTCGTATCGCATTTGCAGTGCAATAGTTAGTGATTTTATAATGAATTCTTCACTGAAGTCACAACCCTTGCAGGATCTAAATGAGCTACTAATGTTATGTATTGTATCGGGGGAGATGTAGCAATGACTGCCGCTAGTTCTTATTTTCAGGGGAGGCCTTCTAAGCCTTCTAAACTATGCCATGATGCCAGGAGTAGGAAAATGACTGGCTATTGCATTGGTTTTATGAAAGTTTGTTAAATATTACATAAGATTTTATACATTGACATCGACCATTTGTTTGTTCTTTCCAGGATTCCAAAAAGAGGCTGAGTCCCTCTTGTCTGTTACAAAGCAAAGTACTATCAGTAGCCCTAAAAACATGAAGAAGGCAATGGAGCTTCTTCTGCGACTTGCCGATGATACAACCATCTTCCCAGCAGGATGGGATCTGCCAGAGAGATACCTCTATATTATGGTAAAAATCCTACTTCTCTATCAGGGGTGAACTTTGGGGCGAGGAGCACTTTCTCATACTGTACATTCTGTTTCTTCACATAGGACCGACTGATCTGTCTTGATGCAGTAGAAGATTTTTTTAACATCGCGCACGAGAGATATCCTAAAACACACGAGGAAACCGGATCTAAAATGATGAAGTGATGCTTCTTTTGCATGTCCTTCTAGCAGAGCTCAGAGCAAGACAAAGCCTTTCTGAGTCCTGGTTGTGGGATCCTACTTTGTTTTTGGTTTCAAGTACTGATCTGAATCAAAGTAATCTCACAGTCTGCACCTTGCAAAGAAATGGGTCTCTCTGTACAAAGGACGCAAAATCCTTTACCTTCAATCCTGGATTCTATGTCTGTTTAGCAGATTTGATGTCACGACTAGTTACCTACTGGAAGTACTTTCTGGTCCCACTGCTGCACTGCTGACAGACTTGTCACTTACCTCTACCAAGCTTCCAATAACAAGAACTGATTCTTCATCATTGTTGCAAGACTAGAAACATGGCCAAATATAAATGTGACCCTTGATCTTCTGGTTGTACTTCCTGGCGGCAGAGACTACATACATACAGTAATAATATTTACTCCATTATATCTTAGAGACAGAATTTTAGGCCAAAGGCCAACCTCTATTTTATATCGGTGCTTAAAGGGGTTCTCCTAAATATCTCAGTTGCATTTCCAGAAATTGTTCAGATTTTTGTCTTGACTACGTGGCAAGTGCCTCTAATTTCCTTTCTACTTCCACCGTTCTACTTTCCATTGGTGCAGTCATAGATTGTATCCAATTCTGTGTCTGAATGTATGGAATATCATCAATGATGTCCCACACAAGGGACCTGAGCATGCACAGCTTGATGTGCCAGCGCTATGCACTGTTGGCAGTATCCTCTGTGCTGCTGTGACATTTAGAGGGAGTGGAGGTTTGCATTCAACAGTGCAATTGTTAAAAGAAAAGACCAAAATACATTAAAAGGCAAGCATTTAGGTTAATTTCAATGTAGACTTTATCTGTTTTATAGAGCAATTGTGAAATTTTCAGGTTCATGCCCTTTTTTAAAGGGCAGTTATTTTGGAAGTCTTCAGGTGGAAGGTGAAAGAAAGCCGGGGCACATCAAGGTAAAATCCAAAAACTTGTCTTTATTGAAGATTCATCTAAAAATAGCACATGGCAAGTGTGCCTGCTCAGTGTAGGTATAACACACCTATGTGTTTCAGCTTAGCATAAAGCCTTAATCATGGTGACTAATGACTAAGGCTTTGTGGTAAGCTGAAAAGCCTAGGTGTGTGAGCAGGCACACTTGCCATGTGCTATTTTTAAATGAATCTTCAATAAAGACAAGTTTTTGGATTTTACCTTGATGTGCCCCGGCTTTCTTTCACCTTGTTTATGGATTGCATCGCACGCCAGATGCCGAGGAGCACTTGCGTAAAGGACTCCACCTAAAGATAAGCCTGGGAATGTGAGAGTTTTTCTTTTCCTTCTTACCGCAAACTTTAATAGGTGGTTCATAGAAAATTAAATAAAACCAGCAATCCCTGTAATGTTGACTGCAATAGGTGCAACACGTGCAATATCAGAATGTCAGCTGATCTGCAGTAACCTTGTCTGACCACTAAACGGAGAACAGTGATGTCTGCTTCAATTCTCAATGTATTAATTTAGAAAAGACAATCTGTGAGGGGCTCCAGGGTCATTTCCCGTCAATCTGCTATTATATTTTCTAAAAATTGCTCATATAAAGAAAACCCCTTTAACCACTTATGTTACATAATAGGGAGGAGGGTATTAAACCTGATATATACATGGATATACATTGCATGACTATCATTCAATGGTTGACGATGGCTCAGCTATTTTAGCTATTTGTTGTATAAATTGAATATCCAATGGAAATCTGAATTTACTTTTTAAGTGGTTTACTTTTAAATATGAACAAGCTGCAGAGATTAATGACTACCTTTAAAGGAAACCTGTCACCAAAACCCCTTTTCAGCCTCTCATATGCCTCACAGACAACTAATGGCATATCCCCAAATAGTTTTTATCAAAATTCTGTCATTTGTGGATCAAATAATAATTTTTATTAAACTTTACCTGGCTCCCTGCCAGTTGTGTCCACTGAGTCTCCTCCCCCTCCTGTGTAAAATGTTCCTTTTCCTTCACTTTGTAAAAAAAAAAGGAGGAAGGAGGAAGTTTTTTTCACAAAGTGAAGGAAAGGGAACATTTTACACAGGAGCTGGAGGGACTTGCCTCTATGAGTAACACGCCCACGAGACACGGCTAGCAGGGAGTAAAGTTTAATAAAAACTATCATTTGATCCACAAATGACAGAATGTTTATAAAAAAAAACTGTGTGTAGATATGCTATTAAATGTCTGTGGGTGCATAGGGAAGCTAAAAAAGGGTCTCTTGTGACAGGATCCTTTTAAGGTTAACAGCATCAAATCAGACCCAGCAAAGTCTTGATGTGTAGTCATATGCTGCAAACTTCTGTAAGTTTAAGGGTAAAAAAAACTGCTTCTTTCAAGAATTAGGCCCACAAAAGGCGTGTTTTACTGATTAGTGTTCTAATCCATATACTTAATACATAATATTGTACAGATTCCGCTTATTGTGCATTGCAGATATTTTATATTTCTTCTTATACTATTGTGTATGTAACAAAAAAAAGTCAGTAAACAAAAGTGTAACTATTATCATGCTGATGTTTCTTCGTTTCCTTTGATCAGCAAAAAGAGGTGCCAAATAAAAAGCTTGTGTTTACTAGACCCTTATTTTATGTTTTTCTCTTTTACTTCAAATACAAAATATTCAAATGTCCATAGTACCATAACACTGCACACCAATGATTTACAAAGGGAAAAGTGAATTTTCTGATATCTACCATTAGATGGCTTTGGTGTGTTATACAGATGTAGCACTGGTTATCATGACTGGCTTAAAGGGATCCTATCATCAGAAATACCATTTATACGTGACAACAAGTTCCAATAGCCTATATACCATGTTGATTTCAAATTGCCCTTGTTGGCATTCTTACTAGAATGAATTCTTTTAAAAAGTTAATTCCTATTACCTGGCTCCTTGCCAGTACTTTGGGAAGCTACAATGGACCAAGTCCACGTCTCCTCCTTCATGCCATCCCAGGTGGTGGGAGGTATGTCCTGGATCATCAACTCTGCAGAATTGAATACAGCTGCTGCGGGGAGAAATACCTACCGTCTGTTCATTATTTTCTTTTGTTAAGCAGAAACAAGGGGGAGTGGAGAGGGGCACAGTATGAAGCAGCCACAATATCGGAGGGAGCTGGGGGGAGCAATATGAGAGGCTCACAATGTTAGTGTGAGAAGGCAGAGGCACAATTTGAGGGGAGCCACACTATGGGGGGGGGGGGCAATGTAAAGACTGGACAATATCAGGTGGAGCTGGGTACAATATGAGGGGGTCACATTGTGAGAGGCACCCGGAAGAGGCATAATGTGAGGGGGAGTCCACAATGTAAAAGGGAAATGTCAGGGGGAGATTGGGGCACAAACTGGAGAGTAAAAGGGTGTGGGTGTGTAAAGGGTGGTGTTTAGGTTGGATTTTAAGGGCACACTACACACGACCTATCTTTTGTCCCCTTTTCACCTTCAGGAGTTATGTCGAACACATTCTACAGAAACCGTATAATGGAGTTCTGGAGTAACTTGTATTTGTTTTATGAGGTTCTGTTGCAATGAGTATTATAAGGTTTTGGATTAGCTGAGCTGTGTACTATCAGGTTCTGTAGCAGGTGAGGATTTTAATGATACAGGCCCGTATGTTGGCCAAATCCCACGGACTGCACAGAAGACGAATGAACAAAATCTGATACAAGGACTTCAAAACTATGGGACCAATGCTAGCTGCTGAAACCCTGTAATATGAGGGCTAATAGTTCTGGCGCTGCAGCCTTACAAGTATTTCACATCACTTTGTACTCAGATGAAATTTCATATTTTTAGGGAGAGTGTCCAGTGGTGAGAAATATAGGTTTATAATGACCTTATTCCAAAGATAATTTGGATATGTGGGATATCACTATACTGGGGACATGGTAGGGGTAGAATATACCATTTATAGAAGAAAGATAGGCCATGCTACCAATATACACCAGTGTTTAACCCCTTAACGGAAATTAGTGCCCAAATTTGAAAATGGCACTTTTTTACTGAACACTTTTTTGCAAAATATAAGAAATTCAATAAAAAGTGATCAAAAGTCCGTACAATCCTCAAAGTGGTAGCATTGAAAACACCATCAAAATTTGCAAAAAATTACACCACCTACAGCTCCGTACACCAAAGTATGAAAACGTTATTAGCGCCAGAAGACGGCAAAACGAAGAATTTTTATTTGTACAGGAGGTTTTAATTTTTGTACATGTATGAAAACATTATCAAAGCTATGCAAATTTTGTATCATGGTGATCATAGCGACCCCAAAGAATAAAGTAGACATGTCATTTGTGGCACACAGTGAAAGCTGTAAAATACTAGAAAATTGCGCACATGCATTTTTTCATTAGTTTTACTGCATTCAGAATTCTTTTCCCGCTCACCATGTCCACGGCAAGGAATATTAAATACCATCACTATGCTCTTTACAAAATACAAAAGTTATAGAGTTTTGAAGGTGGGGAGCAAAAAATGAAAGCGCAGAAACGAAAAAGGGCCTGGTAGTTAAGGGGTTAATGTAGATAGATATTTACGTCTGAAGCATGACGATCATGAGGAGGTTGACATTTTAATCATCGTGGTGTTGATACAGCATATCATATGATTTGCTTTTATGTGTGTATATGGGGAATTATGATTTATTAGGAGTTTATTGACCCTAAGGCTCGGTTAATAAAAACTAATATGTAAATAAATGAAATGAATTGGAGAATGTGATGTTTGATGTTTGGATTAGCATGTGGATCTCTTAATTACCAAAGCCTTGTATAGCACAGTATTATGGATAATGTTTGTTCTTTTTCTGGAATGTGGTAATATATTAGTAAATTGACGATTGACAGTACAATTGAAGCCACTCTGTATATCATGGACACATTTATTAAAGGGGTTGTCCGAGTTCTTGAAAAAAAGCTAAAAGTGGCCGGGACAGGGCTGCTTAAAAAAAATAAAGATGTACTTACCTTCCGGTGCCCTCCGGTATCCAGCGCTGCTGTCACTCCGGTCTGGGCGCCATGTAAACAAACAAACCGGACTCAGTTCCGGCCGGACCCGACAACCTTCCGGCCCCCGTACACAATGCTGTGTATAGGGACGGATAGGCGTGCCCGGCCACGGCCGGCCGGAAGCTGAATCCAGCGCTGGATACCGGAGGGCACCGGAAGGTAAGTACATCTTTATTTTTTTTAAGCAGCCCTGTCCCGGCCACTTTTAGCTTTTTTTCAAGAACTCGGACAACCCCTTTAAAGCAGTATTTGGTAAAATTGTCTATGTTATTCATGGCAAGCATCAGAGCTCAGCTTATATTTTCTATAGAAGTTTTAAGCTGAGCTCAGATTGGTTGGTATGGATGCTTTTAGGCCCGTTTCACATTATTCCGTTATCAGTCCGTGGTCACGGCCGTGACGAGTGCTGTGCCATGGACTGATCACTATGCTGGGGATTGAACGCTGTGCATCATCATTTTTTTAATAGTTTCACTGTGTCCAGGGCCGGATTAAGGTTGGTGGGGGCCCCTGGGCGCAAAATCAGGTGGAGGCCCCCACTGAGTGTAGCGTACAGACACGTCCTCCTGCTTCCTTTCCACTATCCCAGCAGTAACACAGCTACATACAACCGCCTCACTGCCAGTAACACAGCTACATACAACCGCCTGGCCCCCAGTAACACAGCTACATACAGCCGCCTGGCCCCCAGTAACACAGCTACATACAGCCGCCTGGCCCCCAGTAACACAGCTACATACAGCCGCCTGGCCCCCAGTAACACAGCTACATACAGCCGCCTGGCCCCCAGTAACACAGCTACATACAGCCGCCTGGCCCCCAGTAACACAGCTACATACAGCCGCCTGGCCCCCAGTAACACAGCTACATACAGCCGCCTCGCCCGCAGTAACACAGCTACATACAGCCGCCTGGCCCCCAATAACACAGCTACATACAGCCGCCTGGCCCCCAGTAACCAGGGGCGCACCTGCCATGAGGCGAGTTGAGATTCTCGCCTCAGGCGGCGCGCCTCCTGCTAGATGAGGGGGCGGCGTCGGGCTCCTGTCTGCCGGCATGTCCTCTGGCCGCCACATGGATCTGCCCATCGCATCAACCCGCCTGCTGGCCGGCACGCTCCCCCGCCCATCAAATCCACCTGCCCGCACATCGCCCCGCGGCCCGCCCATCAGATCCACCAGCATGCCGGCAGTTCCCCCTGCGGCCCGCCCATCACATCTTGCCGCATGCCGGCACTTCCCCTTCGCGGCCCGCCCCCAACACATCGCCCCGCGGCCCGCCCATCACATCTCCCCGCATCCCGATACCTACCCCGGCGGCCCGCCCCCAACACGTCCACCCGCGCGCACATCGTCCTGTGGCCCGCCCTTCACATCTCCCCGCATGCCGGCACTTCCCCCGGCGGCCCGTCCATCACATACACCTGCCCGCCGGCACTTTCCCCCGCCCGCCAGCACAGGTACCTACCACAGCCCAAAGTCCCCCGCCCTCCAAATGCCCGCCGGCACATCCACCTGCCGGCACAGGTACCTGCTCCAGCACTAAGTCCACGCTGGTTCCCCCCAGGCTCCGATTCACCCCCCCCCCCCTCTCCGGACCGATTCCCACCTCCCCGGCAACCCCCCCCCCCCCCCCCACCTGGAGGACAAGGCTGATGATGAAAGAAGATAACTTCTATGTATGTTTGTATATGTAAGTATGTATATATATATATATGTCTGTATGAATGTCTGTATAGATGTGTGTTTGTATATATGTATATTCTGTAAATGTATGTGTGTGTATATTTGCTGTATATACTGTTTATATATGTGTATTTGCTGTATGTATACTCATATGGTATATGGAGGCACGCTGTATGTATTATATGGTATATGGCGGCACGCTGTATGTATTATATGGTATATGGCAGCACGCTGTATGTATTATATGGTATATGGCGGCACGCTGTATGTATTATATGGTATATGGAGGCACAGTGTATGTATTATATGGTATATGGTGCCACGCTGTATGTATTATATGGTATATGGAGGCACAGTGTATGTATTATATGGTATATGGCGGCACGCTGTATGTATTATATGGTATATAGGGGCACACTGTATGTATTATATGGTATATGGCGGCACGCTGTATGTATTATATGGTATATGGCGGCACGCTGTATGTATTATATGGTGTATGGCGGCACGCTGTATGTATTATATGGTATGTGGCGGTACGCTGTATTTTATATTATATGGCGGATTGTTGTATGTATTTTGTGCTTTGTAGTAGCTCGCTGTGTTTATTCTGTAATACGCGGTAGGATGTTCTATGTATTTTTCATTGCTTTATTTTCACATTAAACCAATATGATAGCGTCTGGTCCTGACACTCCATGATATATTACATATATGGAGTCGGGGGGGGGGGGGGCGTCTTTTTATAGCTCGCCTCAGGCAGCAGAAAGGCTAGGTGCACCCCTGCCAGTAACACAGCTACATACAGCCGCCTGGCCCCCAGTAACACAGCTACATACAGCCGCCTGGCCCCCAGTAACACAGCTACATACAGCCGCCTGGCCCCCAGTAACACAGCTACATACAGCCGCCTCGCCCCCAGACTGATATATACACACCTTTATATACTTATATACACACAGATAAAGTTCTACACGCATATACTTGCACCCATATATACACACACATTTATGCACTCATATACATTTATACACTAATACACAGAGTATATACAAACTCATAAAGTATATACACACATACAGCAAATACACACACATTCAGTATATACACACACATATGGGAATACACACATAGTATATAGAGCATATACATACATACCATATACCCAGCATAATATATAAATATAACTTAAATGTACACACATATATGCATGTATGCATACAGTATATGCATCTTATGCATCTATACACAGTAGATGCATTTATACCCATGTACACAGTATATACACAGTAGATGCATATATACCCATATACACAGTATATACACAGTAGATGCATATATACCCATATACACAGTATATACACAGTAGATGCATATATACCCATATACACAGTATATACACAGTAGATACATATATACCCATATACACAGTATATACACAGTAGATGCATATATACTAGAGATGAGCGAGTATACTCGTCCGAGCTTGATGCTCGTTCGAGTATTAAGGTACTCGAAACGGCTCGTTGCTCGGACGAGTATTTCCCCTGCTCGAGATCGAGCATTTAATTAAAAAAACACAGTGAAGAACAATGAAGAATAGAATAAAAACAGTGAACACAGGATCATTTAAGTGAAAAAGACAGTGAAGAACACAGTGAAGAATAGATTACAGATGTTCGGCACATCTGCTTACTTGTCGGAAGATACGCGCGGAACGGCAGCAGGGAGACATCAAGCAGCAGGGAGACATCAAGCAGCACGGGGAGACATCAGGCAGCGGGGAGACATCAGGCAGCGGGGAGACATCAGGCAGTGGGGAGACATCAGGCAGCACGGGGGAGACATCGGGCAGCACGGGGGAGACATCGGGCAGCACGGGGGAGACATCAAGCAGCACGGGGGAGACATCGGGCAGCGGGGAGACATCAGGCAGCACGGGGGAGACATCGGGCAGCGGGGAGACATCGGGCAGCACGGGGGAGACATCAAGCAGCAGGGAGACATCAAGCAGCACGGGGGAGACATCGGGCAGCACGGGGGAGACATCGGGCAGCACGGGGGAGACATCGGGCAGCACGGGGAGACATCGGGCAGCGGGGAGACATCAGGCAGTGGGGAGACATCGGGCAGCACGGGGAGACATCAAGCAGCACGGGGAGACATCAGGCAGCGGGGAGACATCAGGCAGTGGGGAGACATCAGGCAGAACGGGGGAGACATCGGGCAGCACGGGGGAGACATCAAGCAGCACGGGGAGACATCGGGCAGCACGGGGGAGACATCGGGCAGCACGGGGGAGACATCGGGCAGCGGGGAGACATCAGGCAGCACGGGGGAGACATCAAGCAGCACGGGGGAGACATCAAGCAGCACGGGGGAGACATCAAGCAGCAGGGAGACATCAAGCAGCACGGGGGAGACATCGGGCAGCACGGGGGAGACATCGGGCAGCACGGGGGAGACATCGGGCAGCACGGGGAGACATCGGGCAGCACGGGGCAGACATCGGGCAGCACGGGGGAGACATCGGGCAGCACGGGGGAGACATCGGGCAGCACAGGGAGACATCGGGCAGCACGGGGGAGACATCGGCCAGCACGGGGGAGACATCGGCCAGCACGGGGGAGACATTGGGCAGCACGGGGGAGACATCGGGCAGCACGGGGAGACTTCAGTGGAAGAAGAGGAGCGATCCCGGGACAGCGTATCACCCCGACAAGTAAGCAGATGTGCCGAACATCTGTAATCTATTCTTCACTGTGTTTTTCACTGCGTTTTTCACTTAAATGATCCTGTGTTCACTGTTTTTATTCTATACTTCACTGTTCTTCACATCTGTTAACTTGTCGGGAGATAATATACGCGCGGAACAGTGAAGAATAGATTGCAGATGTTTGCATACATCTGCTAACTTATCAGAAGACATTCTTTTTCAATTAAATAACACATTTTATTCCTGAACCATGGTCCCTTTGAAAAATGCTCGGGTCTCCCATTGACTTCAATGGGGCTCGTTATTCGAGACGAGCACTCGAGCATCTGGAAAAGTTTGTCTCGAATAACGAGCACCCGAGCATTTTAGTGCTCGCTCAACTCTAATATATACCCATATACACAGTATATACACAGTAGATACACAGTAGATGCATATATACCCATATACACAGTATATACACAGTAGATGCATATATACCCATATACACAGTATATACACAGTAGATGCATATATACCCATATACACAGTAGATGCATATATACTCATATACACAGTATATACACAGTAGATGCATATATACCCATATACACGGCATATACACAGTAGATGCATATATATCCATATACACAGTAGATGCATATATACCCATATACACAGTAGATGAATATATACCCATATACACAGTATATACACAGTAGATGCATATATACCCATATACACAGTATATACACAGTAGATGCATATATACCCATATACACAGTATATACACAGTAGATGCATATATACCCATTTGCACAGTATATACACAGTAGATGCATATATACCCATATGCACAGTATATACACAGTAGATGCATATATACCCATATGCACAGTATATACACAGTAGATGCATATATACCCATATACACAGTATATACACAGTAGATGCATATATACCCATATGCACAGTATATACACAGTAGATGCATATATACCCATATACACAGTATATACACAGTAGATGCATATATACCCATATACACAGTATATACACAGTAGATGCATATATACCCATATACACAGTATATTATCGAAATTTGCTCACCGAAATTTTGGTTTCCTGTAGTCCGTAGGCGGCACTGAATGGGTTAAGTCTCACATCCTCCTTTTGGACAGAAGATAACAATTAATTAGCAATAGAGATTGGCAGGTTGACTCCCTATAAAATACCCCTGAGCCAATGAACACACGTGTTTTTTTATGCAGCAATAAGTACTTTTTATTTGGGGGGATCTTTGTGTTGCCTACGGACTAGCATTGCCGCCTTGCATATCTGGTCCAATGATATATGGGATATTTCCGCCCAGGATGCAGCCATTGACCTCGTTGAATGTGCTTTCAAATTAAGAGGAGATGGAAGGCCTTCTAGATCATAACACATGGAAATTGTATCTTTAATCCATCTGACTAGGGTAGACTTACTAGCCCGTTTTCCCTTATTAGGACCTCTGAACTGTAAGAACAGGGCTTCAGATTCCCTAAAAACTTCTGCCCTCTGGAGATAAGCGAGAACTGATCTTTTCACATCCAGGGCTTGAAGCTTCCCTTGCTCTTCTTCCGGGGCATCTGTACCCAGGACAGGAAGGAAGATCTCTTGATTTAAAGCTGATTGAGAAGGTATTTTCGGCAGAAAACCCAGCATTGTACGAAGAATTATGCAGTCTTCCATGACTCTCAGATATGGTTCCTTACAGGAGAAGGCTTGGATTTCACTAATCCTCCTTGCAGAACAAATGGCCACCAGGAAAACAGTCTTCCAGGAGAGAAGATGCAGAGGGATATCTGAGATTGGTTCAAATGGTTCTTGACATAAATGCTTTAAAACAATGGAAAGATCCCAAGACGGTAGAGGTGACATAACTGTAGGCTTTAACTTCTTCAGACCCCTGAAGAATCTCCTGACCAACAGGTTCTCAGAGAAGATTCCGCCTAAGGAAGAATTAATGGCGGTAAAATGGACTTTCAGTGTATTAAACTTCAGGCCTTTCTTTAAGCCATCCTGCAGAAATTGAAGGAGGGAAGGAACATGAGTAGAAGAAGCTCTTCTTGATAAGCACCATTGCTTATAGATTCCCCAGACACGTTGGTAGACTTTTAACGTCTTCGGCTTCCTAGAGGCCGCCAATGTGTCAATAACTTCATCCGAAAACCCTGACCTTCTTAGATTCCCCCTTTCAGCTTCCAGGCCACCAGATGGAGAGGTGCTGGGTTGGGGTGAAGGAACCCGTTCTGGAGTAGCAAGTCCTTCCGGGGAGGGAGAAACCAGAATTCCCCTTTTGACAATGACAGGAGAAGAGGGAACCAGGCCCTTCTCGGCCAAAATGGAATCACGGCTATAACTGTCGTTTTCTCTCTCCTGATCTTCTGTAACACTCTCGGAATGAGAGGGAACGGTGGGAATATGTAAAGAAATTGGTCTGTCCAGTCGAATGAGAGTGCATCCACCACTACTGGGTTCTCCTGCTTGTACAGGGAGCAAAACTGGGGAAGCTGAGAGTTTGACCTTGACGCCATCAGGTCTATCTGAGGAAGACCCATTTTCCGGACAATTTGTTGGAACACTTGTCTGTTCAGAGACCACTCCGAAGGTCTGACTGGATTGCGGCTCAGCCAATCCGCCTCCACATTCAATACTCCCCTGATATGAATCGCTGAGATGTTGTGAACAGTCTGCTCGGCCCAGGTCATCAGGAGGGAACACTCTCTGGCAAGGGACCGGCTCTTCGTGCCCCCCTGCTTGTTGATATAGAAGACAACTGCCAGGTTGTCTGATCGGACCAAAACTTCTTGCCCGAGTAGGAGACTGGAGAAGTGAAGAAGTGCCAGACGTACAGCTCTCATTTATTTGAGGTTCGAAGGCAATTTGGACTCGGACCGTGTCCACCTCTTTTGAACCCACTGGCCTTCCAGAAGGGCGCCCCAGCCCCAATTGGATGCGTCTGACGTAAGGACCACTGGCTGAAGGAATTGGATGGATCTGCCTAATAGTGGGTTTCGGAACCACCAGATTAAGTCCTTGATAGCTTGGACTGAGATCGTCATTGGTTTGTCCAAGGACCGCAGACTCCTTGACCACTGGGAGAGAATGGACGCCTGGAGACCCCTCATATGGGTTTTTGCCCACGGGACTGCTTCTATAGCCGAGGTTATTCGTCCTAGGACTGCCATGGCTTTCCTGATTGTTGTCCTGGGGTGCAGAATCAGATGCTTGATCGCTTTCTTCAGAGCGGTAATTCTGGCTGATGACAAAGAGAGCGTCATGTTGGAAGAGTTTACTATAAACCCTAGAAATTTCTGAGATGTTGCAGGAACCAGAGACGACTTCTTTTTGTTGACCACAAACCCATGAACCTCCAGAGTCTTCAGTACTACTGCTAAATCGTGGTACATCAAGTGCTCCGTTTGAGCTATCAGAAGCCAGTCGTCTAGATAGGGTATCACCTGGATGCCTTGTAACCTGAGGGCTGCCGATAACACCACTGCGACCTTCGTAAAAACTCTGGGCGCTGAACTCAGACCGAAGGGTAGACACGTGAACTGGTAATGCAGTACTGTTTTGTCCTGTAGTATAGCGACCCGGAGAAACTTCCTGTGACTCTGAAGTACTGGAATATGCAGATACGCATCTTTCAGATCCACTGTCGTCATGAAGCAGTTCCTGGAGATTAAGGGTATGGTTGTCCTGATTGATTCCATCCTGAATCTCTTCAGAATAAACTGGTTGAGGTAAGTAAGATCTATCACCAGCCTCCAAGATCCTCCTTGCTTTGGGACAGGAAATACTCTGGAATACACACCTGAACCTCTCTGGGGATAAGGGACAGGCTCCAAGGCACCCTTTTGTATGAATTCCTGAAGAAGACGAGCAACAATCAGATCGCCAGGTTGGTTGATGAAGAACCTGTCTGGAGGAAAGCTGGTTAGCTCCAGAGAATAACCTCTTCTCACGAGAGAATTGACCCATGCGTCTGAAGAAGTTTTGACCCATATGTGGGAAAACTGGGAAAGCCTTGCTCCGACTTTGACAGGCCTGGCGTCATAATTCAGAACTCTTGGAGGGCTCCGAATGAGGCTTTTTATTCTGGACAAACCGATTCCTGAAACCCCTTTTGTCATCTCTTCTAAACTGTCTTCTGACTTGTGGAGATCTTTGCCTAGAACAAAAGGACTTAAAAGCTGTTCTTTTCTTAGGCTTGGGGAAAGAAGTGCCCTTGTCATCATTAATGACCTTCAGGATCTCTTCCAGCTGTGGACCAAACAGACTCGACGGCTGAAATGGAAGATTACAAAAATGGGTTTTAGCGGGGACATCTCCCAGCCGGAGCTTTATCCAGAGCGCACGCCTTATAGAATTTATGGCGGCCAGGCTGGCTGATGTCAGCTTGATTGTATCCACATGAGAGTCGCAAAGAAACTCTGCCGCTGATTTGAGAAGAGAAATATCCTCTACAATATCCTTCCTTGATACGCCATCCCTGACATCATGGATAAGCTGGCTTAGCCAGATCCTCAACGCCCTCGCCACCGGAACAGAAGCCAGAGAGGTTTTACATATATTTGCAGAATGGGTATAAGCCCGCCTTATGAACGAGTCCATCTTCCTATCAATAGGATCTTTCAGGAGGGTCGCCTCCTCAGCTGGAAAGATGGAATTAAGCGCTAACTTAGCCAGAGACATATTCACTTTAGGGAGAGACTCCCATTCAGCGGAAAAAGCAGGATCCAATCTGTACACAGACTTAAATCTAACCCTAGGGTTGGGGTTTCTATCAGGTTTTTTCCAAGCAGCCTCCATCAGATTCTTCAAATCTGGATGGCCGGGCAAATATTTGGCTTTCTTCCTAAGGAAATAATAGAGCTTCTCTCTTAGAGAGATCTTCAGTGTCTTTATCTGACTCCACTGCTTCTTTCACGGCTTTTATAAGCCTGGAAACACCTTCTTTATTAAACAGATAGAAATCATCTGGAGAGGCTTCTGCCTCGTCCTCTGAGCTGACCTCCCCCTCAGACCTATACTCCTCATGACTAGAGGGCCCTGGGGAGTCTGATGGTACAGGATATGATCTTTTCCTATTTGTACATTGGGAAAGAGAGGTTTCAGCTACCGCCTGAGCGATAGTAGTTTTAAGCCAAGAAAAAAACCTGGTGGAATCTGCCTGTAAGCTCATCTCCTCCTGGTGTGGAGTGCATCCTTCACACAAGTCTGGTTCCCAATCCTCTGGTAAGGGCTGGTGACAGGTAGTACAACATCTATGCCTGCTTTTTCTGGCACATTTTCTTCCTGAGGGCATCTGGAAGACACACAACATTAGGAACACTATCACACTGTCATAAAGCAGAACCAGCAGGGCACCGGAGGTGAGCACTTACGATTCCCGTGGGTAGGCTCTGCTGCATGGCGAGCGCTACCCACGTACCGCGCCATATCTGTTTAAATAGGAAGTCTCGCGAGACTGGACCTCCTACCCGCGCATGCGCAATGGCCGCGGTGCCCGAGCGACAGATCGCGCGTGCGCCAGAAAGTGGCGCGACAGAATTTCTGTCGCACCCCCGCGAACGCGCAGACCGCCCTGCGTGACGCCGAGGCAACGCAACAAGCGCCATGACACCCGGCAAGCCCAACTCCACCCCTGGCAGGCGTGGTAAGGCAGGGGAAACAGAATACAGCGGGGAACACAGGGATACTTGCCTGAGGTGATAACAGCTGATATCAGCATACAGCAAGCCAGACATCCTGTGCTGTGCAGTGACCCTGTAACACACTCGGGTTATGCAACAAGCTGCCATCGGGCAGCGGTCCCAAGGGAATGGAACACCCAAACCGTGGGACAGGGAGCCAACGCTCAACCAAACTTCTTGTTATCCACTTCCACAGAAGAAAAAAACACGTGTGTTCATTGGCTCAGGGGTATTTTATAGGGAGTCAGCCTACCAATCTCTATTGCTAATTAATTGTTATCTTCTGTCCAATAGGAGGATGTGAGACTTAACCCATTCAGTGCTGCCGTAGGACGACCAGGAAACATCTATACACAGTATATACATCTATACACAGTATATACACATATACACAGTATATACACATAAATAAACAGTATATACATATATAGACAGTATATACACAGTATATGCATATATACACATAAATAAACAGTATATACATATATACACATAAATAAACAGTATAGACATATATACACCTAAATAAACAGTATATACATATATACACACAAATAAATACATATGTATATACTTACCTTTAGGGTAACCGGACGTGGCTTCAGGTGGGTGTTCAGGCGGGTTGGGGGTCTTCCGGTTGTTGTTCAGCTGGGAGGGGGTCGGCGGTGCTTGTTCACGCGGGGAGGCGGAGGGGGGGGGTCGTTTGTTCGGACGGGGAGGGGGGCGCCGGGTGCTTTTTCATTCCCGGGGGGGGGGGCGACGATTGTTCAGACGGGGAGCAGGGCGCCAGGTGCTTTTTCAAGCAGGGAGCGGAGTGTGGGGGGGGTCGCTTGTTCGGCCGGGGAGGGCCGGCGGGTCCTTGTTCGAGCAGGGGGGGTTGATGTTACGGCCAGGCATGGCGGGGGATGGGCGGGCCGGCAGGCGGTCACCTGTGCCGGGGCTCTCTTGTTCGGCCGGGGATGTGAAGGGGGGCGGTGGGTGCCTGTTCGAGCGGGGGGCGGGGCAATCAAGCGGGTTTAACTTGTTCAGGTGGGCCGGCGGGGGTTGGTTGCTCGGCCACGCATGCATGGGGATCGGCGGGCGGGAGGGCTGTAACCTGTGCTGAGGGGGGCGGCCGTGGAGGCGGTGTCACCTGTGCTGAGGGGGCGGCCTGGGAGGTGGAGGCGGTGTCACCTTTGACGGGGGCGTCTCTGTGGTGCAGGGAGATGAGCGGGGAGGCGGTCACCTGAGTCTGGGAGCGGACATCTCAGACGGGTGGCCCGGGAGGTGCGATCTGGTGGGGGCCCCTAGCCCCGCCTATAATCCGGCCCGGACTGTGTCTGATATTAGGCTGGGTTCAGATTAAAATTCAAAATCGCTTATATAGACACGTTAATATTGTCTAGAGCTGTGTGCACAGAGTTCTTATTTCCCCTTGTGCACAGTTTTAAATTACATTACCAAAAAGAAGGAGGATGTGTATGAGCTAACAAAAATATTTCCAATACAAGATATCACATAGAATATACTTTATTAAGCTATATTCACACAACTGTATGGGGGACGTATATACGGCCGACTTATATACGCCATATATACATCCCCCATAGACGGCAATGGGCGACAGCGCCATACGGGAGAATACAGTGCAGCACCGTACCGTACCGCAACGGGAGAAAGATAGGACATGTCCTATCACTCTCCAGAATATGACGCTGAGCTGATGCCGGTTCAGCTCAAGATCTGAGCCGAACTGGCTCGGAAACACGGGGTGCCGGCTATAACTAATAGCCGACACCCCAGTGTAACACCCGCGGTCGGAGTGGGCTCCGATCGCGGGTGTTTAACCCGTTAATTGCAGCGGTCAGCACGACCGTGGCATCTAACATGCCTCTGGGGGCTCTTTGCCCCACGATCGCCCCCCCCAAGCCATTTTTGGGGGGCGCCGATCGTTGCTATGGCATTTCTAGGGTCCGATCGGGACCCCAGAGATGCCTGCAGGCACTGCCAGTAAGATGGCGTCTATGACGTCTTCTTAAAGGCACAGTGTCATCCTATGCCACCAGATAAAAATATCAGGCGACATTTACCACTAAAATGAAGTACAACATGTGGGGGAAAACAATCTCAGAATCGCTTTGATAAGTAACAGTGTTCAAAAGTTATAACCATATAAAGCGACATGTCAGAATCCAAAAAAATCAGGCTGAGCCTTAAGCTTTAAACTGGCTGCGTACTTAAGGAGTTAATCCTTCCATTATGTATCACAGTCTCTCTGGCCGCTGGCATTACTGCCTGAATTCTGACAAACTCAGGTAATGGAATCTGCTTTACATTCACAACCTGCTGAGAACACAGAGGACACCTAGTGGTGAATATAGGAAATTGCCAAATGTATACCCTACATCAGTGATGGCAAACCTTTTAGACACCGAGTGCCCAAACTACAACCAAAACCCACATATTTTTTGAAAAGTGCCAATGCAACAATTTAGGCAGTAACTTATTACTCCCTACTCTGTCACAGGTTTAAATCGTATAGGCACCAGAGGACACCAACACAGTAAAAAGAAGGAGAAGTTCATATTATTATTGTGGCTTCCTTCCAGGGCCCTGGGCTGCCTGGGAGTACAAGAGGCCTTATTGTCCTGTTTGGCGAAGTCTACGATGGGGTGAAGGCGCGGGTGCCCAGAGAGAAGGCTCTGAGTGCCACCTCTGGCACCCGTGCCATAGGTTCGCCACCACTGCCCTACATCCTCTGTCTTAGTGGACAATTTGAACAAAGGGGCACCAGTTCTCTGTCAGACTTTGCATGTTCTTTCTAGTGCAAACTGCTGCACAGGTATTTAAGAAGTGTCTGCACCACAATTGTGTTGCACGCAATCCTTTTGTGTCGCGGCCGCACTATTCTTCACGCAACACAAATTTTGTCACTGAAAGGGGCATTCCGGTGCACAGTCAGACTTGCGCCACATTTATTATGCAGAGTCTTGCAGAGATGTGTCGTATGTCCTATGTTAAAAAAAAATTGGTGCACTCTGTCAGAGAAGTGTACGGAGTAACGGGCAGCAGAATTCCTGAATCTGGCACCTCCTGCACACTACACAGGGAAACTGCATTTATTACAGGCTACACTGTTCTTACTAAATGTACCTAATAAATGTACCCCTTAGTCTCCTCTTCCAATTACCTACTGAGACACAAATAGTTACAGGCACCATAGACAGGGGTGTTTTTCATTGTTTTTAAACATTTTAGTATGAACTCTTTTTTTTTTCCTTTTTCCTTCTTTAGTGTCATCATGCACACCATGGTCCACATTTACTAAGAACAGTGCAGTCTGTACTATGTGCAGTTTCCCTGTGTAATGTGCAGAGGGCGGCAGATTCAGGATTTTTGGTGCACGTTCTTCATGAATCTGACAGAGTGCAGGACTTTTTTTGGTGCACCTTTAACATGGGCCGTGCTACACACTTCTGTCGGGCTTTGTATTATAAATGTGGCACACGAGCCGACTGGTGCAGAAATTTGTGTGAAGAGTAGTGCAGCTGCGACATATGACAATCGCTTGACAAATGTGGTGCAGACACTTTTTTAAATACCCGTGCAAGCAGTTTGCATAGAAACAATGTGCACAGACAGACAGAAAACTGGCGCAATTCCCCCCTTTGTTAAAGGTGCACCAAATAAAAAGTTGGTGCACTCTGTTGGAGCAGTGCAGAGGGCACCAGATTCATGAAGAGCGTGTGTCATATTTTATTAATCTAGGAAAAGCAGGGGTACCGCACTCCTAATAAAGTTTGGATGGTGCTTACGTCGGTCCTCAGCCCCAATATGCAATAGAGAAGAACATAGCACACATCCTATGTTGGTTTTTATGTTTTTCTTTTAATTCACATAATCGGCATTAACAGCTCCACTAAAAGTTGCAAGAATCATATAATGAAACAACAGATAACAAAATTTTTCTAGCGACGTTTCGGTCTAAATCGACCTTTGTCAAGCCCGATCTGAAACATATTATATATTATTATATATTAGATTTTATTAATCTGGCGCACACTGCACCCTCTATAGGCACATAGTGCAGTTTGAACTATTTTTGATAAATGTGGGCCACTGTTTCCAATAATTTTTATTCATTTCTGTTGTCTTTCTTGCAAGTTTTTGCAACCCTTTTTTAAGTTAAAAATAAAATTCTAAAGATGCAAATGTAGAAAATATTATTAACCTTAAAAATTCTACATGGCAATTGCCCTGATAAAGTTATTATGAGTTATGGCATATTTATGGCAAAATACCCATGATGGTCGACTAGCAGGTCAGCTTCTTTTGTGGTGGAATTTCCTTGAGATAATGGACCAGCCCCCAATACAAAATATCCTCTGCCCCCTCCATTCCTGATGTTGGAGGGAAAATATGATTTTGTGGGTATCAGCGAGACATGGCTGGACAGTAGCTATGACTGGGCTTTTACTAGAAATGGTTATAGTCTTTTTAGAAATTATAGTAAAAACAAGAAGGGGGAGGGGTTTGTTTAAATGGGAAAACAAACCTCGTGCCCTTCCAGCAAGATGACATCAGCGAGGAAAATGAAAATGTGGAGTCCTTATGGGTGGAGATAAGGGGAGGAAAAATGAATAATAAAAGGGTTATTATAAGGCTCCAAATATAATGGAGGCAGCAGAAGAACTGCTGATGAGTCCGATAGATGCAGCTCCAAAGCAAGGGCCGCACGGTGGCTTAGTGTTTAGCATTGCAGCCTTGCAGCACTGGGGACCATTGGGGACAGGGACGGATTTGATAAGCTCTGTGCAGCACTGCATAATCTGTGTGCGCTATATAAATAAAGTAATTATGATTATTATTAAAGCAAGGTGAAGTACTTATCATGGGGGACTTCAATTAACCCGATACTGACTGGGGGTAGGAACCTTCAGGTCCTACAAAGGCAGCAGGTTTTTGGCAATAACAAAAGACAATTACTTGTCACAACTGCTACAAGACCCAACAAGAGGGAAGGGGGGCACTCCTGGATCTTATCTTGACCAATAGACCTGACAGAGCATCAGAATTAAGGGGATTTTCACTTTCATTTTGAATTATTCTTCAATGTGTCTTTCAGAAGAGGGGCAAATTTTCAACAGCTAAGGTAGCACCTTAAGAGTATAAACTGGGACAATGGGGCACATTTACCTACAAATTCGGACAGTTCACTAAAAGTGCATTGTCAGTCTATAATGCTGCATGTGGCGATTCACTAAGATTGTGCGCCTGAAATCATTAATCTGTTGCTTCCCCACACTGGTCCGACAGAGTTCATCATCTTTTTTGTGGTGCACCTTTAACATAGGATCTGTGACACAATTTGAAAGTTAAATACAGCGCTCAGTCCAAATCAGTCGGCCTGTCCGATGGCACGCCCCCTAATTTGTGTCGCATGTAAGCAGCGCAGCTCCGCCACAAAAGGGTCACGTGTGTCACAATCTCTGTGCATACACTTCTTAAATACCTGTACAGGCAGTCCCTGGGTTACGTACAAGATAGGGACCGGAGGCTTATACTTAAGTTGAATTTGTATGTAAGTCGGAACTGGTATATATTCAGTAAATGTACAGTAACTCCAGACAATTTTTTTTGTTTTGTATGGCATAGGATACTGTGAACAACCCTGTCAAGTTGGTTTTGATGTCCTTGTTCAGATTTTATTTCACTTTCTGTTACTGTGACAATAGGATTTTGTGTGCATCAAGTACTGTACAGAATATGCAAATCGCTGTATTTACAACAACCCACGGGTTGCTGCTAACTAAGGAAGTATTATTTGGTGCGATCTCATGCTTCCTTAGTTACACGCAACCACTGGCTTGCAGTTCAGATGCCGGGGATCGCGTACAGTTGCCGATATATGCAGTAAGTACATTATGGCAGTATTGGAGGTTTCAGGTAACTAAGGAAGCATTAACCGGTGCAATCAGTGGCGTAACTACCGCCGTAGCAGCTGCTACGGGGCCCATGAGGTTCAGGGGCCCGGGGATGCACGGACCCTGTGTGCAGTGCTTTGCCAAGTGGTCCGGGAGTGCACTGCCAGGTACCTGGCAGATCGCGTCCCCGGGCCCCTCCCTCTGTGTCCCGGCTACCGCCCACCTCTCTCCTGGCCCACTCACCAGTCCTGGATTACCCAGTCCCTGAAACCGCCCGTCCGCTAGCCACCTCCCTTCCCCGTCCACCGGCACAGGTGACCGCGGCCCGCCTACCCCCTGCATAGCGAGGCACATTTGATGACCACACCCCCCTCTCCCTCCCGCCTCAGCGAACGCACCCCCCTCTCCTTCCCGCCCGGCGAACGCACCCCCCTCACCCTCCCGCCTGGCGAATGCACCCCCCCTCCCCCTGCCCAAGCGCACAACCATACCCCCTCCCCTCCTGCCCGAACACCCGCCTAGGTGGTCACCTACACATCCTAAAAGGTAAGTAAATATGTATGTATTTATCTGTCTGTATATGTATATTCTGTGTATATTGTATATATATGTATATTCTGTGTGTATATACTGTATTTATTGTGTATATATGCATATTCTGTGTATGTGTATATACTGTGTATATTGTGTATATATGTATATTCTGTGTATGTGTATATTGTGTATATATGTATATTCTGTGTATGTGTATATACTGTGTATATTGTGTATATATGTATATTCTGTGTATGTGTATATACTGTGTATATACTGTGTATATTGTGTATATATGTATATTCTGTGTATGTGTATATACTGTGTATATTGTGTATATATGTATATTCTGTGTATGTGTATATACTGTGTATATATGTATATTCTGTGTATGTGTATATACTGTGTATATTGTGTATATATGTATATTCTGTGTATGTGTATTTACTGTGTATATTGTGTATATATGCATATTCTGTGTATGTGTATATACTGTGTATGTATGCATATTCTGTGTATGTGTATATACTGTGTATATTGTGTATATATGCATATTCTGTGTATGTGTATATACTGTGTATATTGTATATATATCTATATTCTGTGTATGTGTATATACTGTGTATATTGTGTATATATGCATATTCTGTGTATGTGTATATACTGTGTATATATGCATATGCTGTGTATGTGTTTATACTGTATTTATTGTGTATATATGCATATTCTGTGTATGTGTATATACTGTGTATATTGTGTATATATGTATATTCTGTGTATGTGTATATTGTGTATATATGTATATTCTGTGTATGTGTATATACTGTGTATATTGTGTATATATGTATATTCTGTGTATGTGTATACACTGTGTATATTGTATATATATCTATATTCTGTGTATGTGTATATACTGTGTATATACTGTGTATATTGTGTATATATGTATATTCTGTGTATGTGTATATACTGTGTATATTGTGTATATATGTATATTCTGTGTATGTGTATATACTTTGTATATTGTGTATATATGTATATTCTGTGTATGTGTATATACTGTGTATATTGTGTATATATGTATATTCTGTGTATGTGTATATACTGTGTATATTGTGTATATATGTATATTCTGTGTATGTGTATATACTGTGTATATATGTATATTCTGTGTAGGTGTATATACTGTGTATATTGTGTATATATGTATATTCTGTGTATGTGTATATACTGTGTATATTGTGTATATATGTATATTCTGTGTATGTGTATATACTGTGTATATATGTATATTCTGTGTATGTGTATATACTGTGTATATTGTATATATATGTATATTCTGTGTATGTGTATATACTGTGTATATTGTGTATATATGTATATTCTGTGTATGTGTATATACTGTGTATATTGTGTATATATGTATATTCTGTGTATATACTGTGTATATTGTATATATATCTATATTCTGTGTATGTGTATATACTGTGTATATTGTGTATATATGTATATTCTGTGTGTGTATATACTGTGTATATTGTGTATATATCTATATTCTGTGTATGTGTATATACTGTGTATATTGTGTATATATGTATAATCTGTGTATGTGTATATACTGTGTATATTGTGTATATATGTATATTCTGTGTATGTGTATATACTGTGTATATTGTGTATATATGCATATTCTGTGTATGTGTATATACTGTGTATATTGTGTATATATGTATATTCTGTGTATGTGTATATACTGTGTATATTGTGTATATATGTATATTCTGTGTATGTGTATATACTGTGTATATATGCATATTCTGTGTATGTGTATATACTGTGTATATTGTGTATATATGCATATTCTGTGTATATTGCGTATATATGTATATTCTGTGTTTATTAATATACTGTGTATATGTGTATATATGAATATACCGTGTATATATGCATGGATGCAAATGCTGTATTTATTGTGTGTGTATATATATATATATATATATATATATATATATATAAATGTATGTGTGTTTTTGTATATGCTGTGCATATAGTATGTATGTATCTGTATGTATATGCAGTATGTGTGTATTTGGTCTTTTTATACTGCATGTATGTGTATATATGGTCAGTCTATATACTGTGAGAGTTTGTATACACTCTGTATTAGTGTATAAATGTATATGAGTGCATAAATGTGTGTGTATACTTGTATGTATATGGGTGCAACTATACACGTATAGAACTTTATTTGTGTGTATATAAGTATATAAAGGTGTATATGTATCAGTGTATAAATTTGTGTAATTGTATAAATATGTCCGTGTAGGGGTACATTCACAAGAACGTATGGGGGATGTATATCTGGCTGCAATTTGCTGACAGATATACATCCCTCATAGGCGACTATAGCACCTCGGCTCGGTACAGTGAGCACAACGAGTACTCACTGTTTCGAGCCGTGGCCGCAACAGAGATAGAGCGTGAACTATCTATGGCCGTAATAATGACCATGCGGCTCTATTCTCTATGGAGAGGGGAGGGGTGAACCGCGATCACCTCTCCAGCGCGTCCGATGTGTGCCTGCCAGGCTATAGCCTGGCAGGCACACGTTTATGTGAATGCAGCCTACATATGTCTATTTTTTTTAAGGGGAAGGGGGGGCCCCATGCAGAAATCTGCTATGGGGCCCAGCCTCTCCTAGTTACGCCACTGGGTGCAATCTCACGCTTCCTAGAAGCATCAGTCAGAAGACCTCCGTCCACTGACTGGTAACTAAGGAAGCGTGAAATCGCACTAGCAAATGCATCCTTAGTTACTTGAAACCTTTGATGTTGCCAGCATGTACTTACTGTATACAGCATCTGTATGCGATCCCCAGCATCTCAAGCTGTTTTAGCCATGAAGAATGTGCACGGTTCGACAAAAGTGCACCGCGCAACCTTCAGTAAATGTGCCCCAATGTTCTCAAAAATAAAAGCACCGAAAATAAATGGGATGTTTTTAAAAATATTCTAAAAAGTTCCTTATGGGAATAAGCACAACAGAAACAGGAGAAAACAATGTGGTTAACTAGTACTGCGAGCAATAAACAAGAAGGATAAGTTACTAAAACATGAAGGTAGTAATGAGGTGTTACAGGATTATAGAGAGATAAATAAATCCTGTTAAAAAACAGATAAAGTCTGGAAAAATAACTGAAAGGAAAATTGCCATGGAAAGTAAAAAAAATCCCAAATTATTTTACAAATATAGAAATAGTAAAAAAACAGAGAGTGTGGGACCTCTGAGTAATAACTTGGGAGTCATGGTGGAGGGGGATGAAGAGAGGGCCAATTTATTGAATGTCTCCTTCTCAACTGCCTTTACCCAGGAAAAGACGTGATGAAGAATAATGTAAATCCTTCATTAAATGTCAGCTGCGATAAATCCCCAAGCCCTGATGGCATACACCTCCAGGTACTAAATGGTACTGCGATAGACAGACCATTATTTCTTATATTTGAAGATTCATTAAGGACAGGTTCTGTTTTACAGGACTGGTGCATAGAAAATATGGTGCCAATATAAAAAAAAAGGGTCAAAAAGTGATCCTGGAAACTACAGACCTGTATCTCACATTGGTTGTTGGGAAATATTTAATATTACATATTAAACCTATGTTAAAAATTAAATATAACCTTGTAACCCAGCATCAGCATGGGTTTATGATGTTGGTCCTGTCAGACTATTCTAATCAGCTTCTATGAGGAGGTAAGTTCTAGATTGGACCTGGAGGAGGTCGTGGATGTTGTATATCTGGACTTTTTCAAGGCATTTGACAAAAAAGGTTGGCGCATAAAATAAGAATGCTGGGATTAGGAGAAAATATGTGTATTTGGGTAAGCAAATGGCTTAGTGATATAAAACAAAGGATTGAAAACCTCTTAAAGGGTTTACAAAGTAGAATGTCTTATTTGCAGATGCTACTAAGCTCTGTAAAGTAATTCATACAGAGGAAGATAGTATTACAATACAGAGGGAACTCTGTGGAAACTGGAGGAATGGGCAGAGAAATAGCTGGTGAGGTTTAACATAGATAAATGTAAAAATATGGACTTGGATCAAAGAAATGAAAAGTATAATTATGTGTTAAATGATAAAATTCTTGGTAAAACTGATGAAGAAAAAGACTTGGGGATTTTGGTGGATAGTAAACTCAATTTCAGTGACCATAGTCAGGCATCTGCTGCTGCAGCAAATAAGATTATGGGATGTATCAAGAGAAGGATAGATTCTAGAGATGAGCGAGCACTAAAATGCTCGGGTACTCGTTATTCGAGACAAACTTTTCCCGATGCTCGAGTGCTCGTCTCGAATAACGAGCCCCATTGAAGTCAATGGGAGACTCGAGCATTTTTCAAGGGGACCAAGGCTCTGCACAGGGAAGCTTGGCCAAACACCTGGGAACCTCAGAAAAGGATGAAAACACCACGGAAATGGACAGGAAACAGCAGAGGCAGCATGCATGGATGCCTCTGAGGCTGCTTAATCATACCATTATGCCAAAATTATGGGCAACAGCATGGCCATGACAGAGTGACCGAATGAGGCTAGATAGCATCTAAAACATGCAATAATTGACCCTGACACTATAGGGGACGGCATGCAGAGGCAGCGGCAGCAGCGTCAGGCTAGAGAGTGTCATGGCGACATACCCTAAATGGACTCAGGCTTCAAACCAATGGGTGGCAGAGAGGAACCAAAGGAGGTGAGCAAGAAGCGCGGAAATGATTTCCTATGTGAACAAAAGGTTGACGGTATATTTAGTCGATAACACAGCATGGTGGCGACATAGTGACCAAGTTCCATAACGTATCTGGTGAAACACCCAAAAAATGTGCCTGACACAGCTCTTTTGATAAGGGGACAACATGTGGAGGCAGCCATGGAGACGACTTCCATGACTAAGAGCGACAGTATGGGGCATCCATATTGCGCTGCTATGATTGCAACTTCAGGTCTCCAGCATGGCGGCGACAGATGGGCTGAATTCCACTATGTATCTGGTGAAACACCTGAAAATTCTGCCTGACACAGCTCGTTTGATAAGGGGATGATGTGCTGCATATCCTCTCGTGCTCCAGCGTCTGGGGTATGGAGAGTTGAAAGTTGCGCATGGAGACATTGGTGGACGCTGTGGAGGATCGTGGAGGCAAAATGGACAGGAAACAGCAGGGGCAGCATGCATGGAAGCCTCTGAGGCTGTCTAATCTTGGGATGGAGCTGGCGGTCCGCTGCCAGGCGAGCTTTCGCCTGTCCAAGCCCCTGTCTCTTGGCTTCTCCCCACCCAAAATGGGCCTGGGGGCCAGAAGCGTTTACTTTGAAAAAATGATAATTTTCAAAGCAGGCCGGGTCGTTTGAATATTTCACCAAGGAATAATGGAATAGCATAGTGGTTCTATTTTTAATTGTTTTTTCGGAAATACACTCTCCAGAATATGACGCTGAGCTGATGCCGGTTCAGCTCAAGATCTGAGCCGAACTGGCTCGGAAACACGGGGTGCCGGCTATAACTAATAGCCGACACCCCAGTGTAACACCCGCGGTCGGAGTGGGCTCCGATCGCGGGTGTTTAACCCGTTAATTGCAGCGGTCAGCACGACCGTGGCATCTAACATGCCTCTGGGGGCTCTTTGCCCCACGATCGCCCCCCCCCAAGCCATTTTTGGGGGGCGCCGATCATTGCTATGGCATTTCTAGGGTCCGATCGGGACCCCAGAGATGCCTGCAGGCACTGCCAGTAAGATGGCGTCTATGACGTCTTCTTAAAGGCACAGTGTCCGCCTATGCCACCAGATAAAAATATCAGGCGACATTTACCACTAAAATGAAGTACAACATGTGGGGGAAAACAATCTCAGAATCGCTTTGATAAGTAACAGTGTTCAAAAGTTATAACCATATAAAGCGACATGTCAGAATCCAAAAAAATCAGGCTGAGCCTTAAGCTTTAAACTGGCTGCGTCCTTAAGGAGTTAATCCTTCCATTATGTATTGCAGTCTCTCTGGCCGCTGGCATTACTGCCTGAATTCTGACAAACTCAGGTAGTGGAATCTGCTTTACATTCACAACCTGCTGAGAACACAGAGGACACCTAGTGGTGAATATAGGAAATTGCCAAATGTATACCCTACATCCTCTGTCTTAGTGGACAATTTGAACAAAGGGGCACCAGTTCTCTGTCAGACTTTGCATGTTCTTTCTAGTGCAAACTGCTGCACAGGTATTTAAGAAGTGTCTGCACCACAATTGTGTTGCACGCAATCCTTTTGTGTCGCGGCCGCACTATTCTTCACGCAACACAAATTTTGTTACTGAAAGGGGCATTCCGGTGCACAGTCAGACTTGCGCCACATTTATTATGCAGAGTCTTGCAGAGATGTGTCGTATGTCCTATTTAAAAAAAAAATTGGTGCACTCTGTCAGAGAAGTGTACGGAGTAACGGGCAGCAGAATTCCTGAATCTGGCACCTCCTGCACACTACACAGGGAAACTGCATTTATTACAGGCTACACTGTTCTTACTAAATGTACCTAATAAATGTACCCCTTAGTCTCCTCTTCCAATTACCTACTGAGACACAAATAGTTACAGGCACCATAGACAGGGGTGTTTTTCATTGTTTTTAAACATTTTAGTATGAACTCTTTTTTTTTTCCTTTTTCCTTCTTTAGTGTCATCATGCACACCATGGTCCACATTTACTAAGAACAGTGCAGTCTGTACTATGTGCAGTTTCCCTGTGTAATGTGCAGAGGGCGGCAGATTCAGGATTTTTGGTGCACGTTCTTCATGAATCTGACAGAGTGCAGGACTTTTTTTGGTGCACCTTTAACATGGGCCGTGCTACACACTTCTGTCGGGCTTTGTATTATAAATGTGGCACACGAGCCGACTGGTGCAGAAATTTGTGTGAAGAGTAGTGCAGCTGCGACATATGACAATCGCTTGACAAATGTGGTGCAGACACTTTTTTAAATACCCGTGCAAGCAGTTTGCATAGAAACAATGTGCACAGACAGACAGAAAACTGGCGCAATTCCCCCCTTTGTTAAAGGTGCACCAAATAAAAAGTTGGTGCACTCTGTTGGAGCAGTGCAGAGGGCACCAGATTCATGAAGAGCGTGTGTCATATTTTATTAATCTAGGAAAAGCAGGGGTACCGCACTCCTAATAAAGTTTGGATGGTGCTTACGTCGGTCCTCAGCCCCAATATGCAATAGAGAAGAACATAGCACACATCCTATGTTGGTTTTTATGTTTTTCTTTTAATTCACATAATCGGCATTAACAGCTCCACTAAAAGTTGCAAGAATCATATAATGAAACAACAGATAACAAAATTTTTCTAGCGACGTTTCGGTCTAAATCGACCTTTGTCAAGCCCGATCTGAAACATATTATATATTATTATATATTAGATTTTATTAATCTGGCGCACACTGCACCCTCTATAGGCACATAGTGCAGTTTGAACTATTTTTGATAAATGTGGGCCACTGTTTCCAATAATTTTTATTCATTTCTGTTGTCTTTCTTGCAAGTTTTTGCAACCCTTTTTTAAGTTAAAAATAAAATTCTAAAGATGCAAATGTAGAAAATATTATTAACCTTAAAAATTCTACATGGCAATTGCCCTGATAAAGTTATTATGAGTTATGGCATATTTATGGCAAAATACCCATGATGGTCGACTAGCAGGTCAGCTTCTTTTGTGGTGGAATTTCCTTGAGATAATGGACCAGCCTCCAATACAAAATATCCTCCGCCCCCTCCATTCCTGATGTTGGAGGGAAAATATGATTTTGTGGGTATCAGCGAGACATGGCTGGACAGTAGCTATGACTGGGCTTTTACTAGAAATGGTTATAGTCTTTTTAGAAATTATAGTAAAAACAAAAAGGGGGAGGGGTTTGTTTAAATGGGAAAACAAACCTCATGCCCATCCAGCAAGATGACATCAGCGAGGAAAATGAGAATGTGGAGTCCTTATGGGTGGAGATAAGGGGAGGAAAAATGAATAATAAAAGGGTTATTATAAGGCTCCAAATATAATGGAGGCAGCAGAAGAACTGCTGATGAGTCCGATAGATGCAGCTCCAAAGCAAGGGCCGCACGGTGGCTTAGTGTTTAGCATTACAGCCTTGCAGCACTGGGGACCATTGGGGACAGGGACGGATTTGATAAGCTCTGTGCAGCGCTGCATAATCTGTGTGCGCTATATAAATAAAGTAATTATGATTATTATTAAAGCAAGGTGAAGTACTTATCATGGGGGACTTCAATTAACCCGATACTGACTGGGGGTAGGAACCTTCAGGTCCTACAAAGGCAGCAGGTTTTTGGCAATAACAAAAGACAATTACTTGTCACAACTGCTACAAGACCCAACAAGAGGGAAGGGGGGCACTCCTGGATCTTATCTTGACCAATAGACCTGACAGAGCATCAGAATTAAGGGGATTTTCACTTTCATTTTGAATTATTCTTCAATGTGTCTTTCAGAAGAGGGGCAAATTTTCAACAGCTAAGGTAGCACCTTAAGAGTATAAACTGGGACAATGGGGCACATTTACCTACAAATTCGGACAGTTCACTAAAAGTGCATTGTCAGTCTATAATGCTGCATGCGGCGATTCACTAAGATTGTGCGCCTGAAATCATTAATCTGTTGCTTCCCCACACTGGTCCGACAGAGTTCATCATCTTTTTTGTGGTGCACCTTTAACATAGGATCTGTGACACAATTTGAAAGTTAAATACAGCGCTCAGTCCAAATCAGTCGGCCTGTCCGATGGCACGCCCCCTAATTTGTGTCGCATGTAAGCAGCGCAGCTCCGCCACAAAAGGGTCACGTGTGTCACAATCTCTGTGCATACACTTCTTAAATACCTGTACAGGCAGTCCCTGGGTTACGTACAAGATAGGGACCGGAGGCTTATACTTAAGTTGAATTTGTATGTAAGTCGGAACTGGTATATTCAGTAAATGTACAGTAACTCCAGACAATTTTTTTTGTTTTGTATGGCATAGGATACTGTGATCGGCACGATGCCTGGCCTCCTCGTGCCCGGCTCCCTCTTTTCGCAACATCCAATAAGGTAGCAACATTGAAAATCGCTGTGCTTAAAACAAGCGACGGAGATGCCGGGGATCGCGTACAGTTGCCGATATATGCAGTAAGTACATTATGGCAGTATCGTAGGTTTCAGGTAACTAAGGAAGCATTAACCGGTGCAATCTCACGCTTCCTAGAAGCATCAGTCAGAAGACCTCCGTCCACTGACTGGTAACTAAGGAAGCGTGAAATCGCACTAGCAAATGCATCCTTAGTTACCTGAAACCTTTGATGTTGCCAGCATGTACTTACTGTATACGGCATCTGTATGCGATCCCCAGCATCTCAAGCTGTTTTAGCCATGAAGAATGTGCACGGTTCGACAAAAGTGCACTGCGCGACCTTCAGTAAATATGCCCCAATGTTCTCAAAAATAAAAGCACCGAAAATAAATGAGATGTTTTTAAAAATATTCTAAAAAGTTCCTTATGGGAATAAGCACAACAGAAACAGGAGAAAACAATGTGGTTAACTAGTACTGCGAGCAATAAACAAGAAGGATAAGTTTCTAAAACATGAAGGTAGTGATGAGGTGTTACAGGATTATAGAGAGATAAATAAATCCTGTTAAAAAACAGATAAAGTCTGGAAAAATAACTGAAAGGAAAATTGCCATGGAAAGTAAAAAAAATCCCAAATTATTTTACAAATATAGAAATAGTAAAAAAACAGAGAGTGTGGGACCTCTGAGTAATAACTTGGGAGTCATGGTGGAGGGGGATGAGGAGAGGGCCAATTTATTGAATGTCTCCTTCTCAACTGCCTTAGCCCAGGAAAAGACGTGATGAAGAATAATGTAAATCCTTCATTAAATGTCAGCTGCGATAAATCCCCAGGCCCTGATGGCATACACCTCCAGGTACTGAATGGTACTGCGATAGACAGACCATTATTTCTTATATGTGAAGATTCATTAAGAACAGGTTCTGTTTTACAGGACTGGTGCATAGAAAATGTGGTGCCAATATAAAAAAAAGGGTCAAAAAGTGATCCTGGAAACTACAGACCTGTATCTCACATTGGTTGTTGGGAAAATATTTAATATTACATATTAAACCTATGTTAAAAATTAAATATAACCTTGTAACCCAGCATCAGCATGGGTTTATGATGGATTGGTCCTGTCAGACTATTCTAATCAGCTTCTATGAGGAGGTAAGTTCTAGATTGGACCTGGAGGAGGTCGTGGATGTTGTATATCTGGACTTTTTCAAGGCATTTGACAAAAAAGGTTGGCGCATAAAATAAGAATGCTGGGATTAGGAGAAAATATGTGTATTTGGGTAAGCAAATGGCTTAGTGATATAAAACAAAGGATTGAAAACCTCTTAAAGGGTTTACAAAGTAGAATGTCTTATTTGCAGATGCTACTTAGCTCTGTAAAGTAATTCATACAGAGGAGGATAGTATTACAATACAGAGGGATTTGTGGAAACTGGAGGAATGGGCAGAGAAATAGCTGGTGAGGTTTAACATAGATAAATGTAAAAATATGCACTTGGATCAAAGAAATGAAAAGTATAATTATGTGTTAAATGATAAAATTCTTGGTAAAACTGATGAAGAAAAAGACTTTTGGTGGATAGTAAACTCAATTTCAGTGACCATAGTCAGGCATCTGCTGCTGCAGCAAATAAGATTATGGGATGTATCAAGAGAAGGATAGATTCTAGAGATGAGCGAGCACTAAAATGCTCGGGTGCTCGTTATTCGAGACGAACTTTTCCCGATGCTCGAGTGCTCGTCTTGAATAACGAGCCCCATTGAAGTCAATGGGAGACTCGAGCATTTTTCAAGGGGACCAAGGCTCTGCACAGGGAAGCTTGGCCAAACACCTGAGAACCTCAGAAAAGGATGAAAACACCACGGAAATGGACAGGAAACAGCAGAGGCAGCATGCATGGATGCCTCTGAGGCTGCTTAATCGTACCATTATGCCAAAATTATGGGCAACAGCATGGCCATGACAGAGTGACCGAATGAGGCTAGATAGCATCTAAAACATGCAATAATTGACCCTGACACTATAGGGGACGGCATGCAGAGGCAGCGGCAGCAGCGTCAGGCTAGAGAGTGTCATGGCGACATACCCTAAATGGACTCAGGCTTCAAACCAATGGGTGGCAGAGAGGAACCAAAGGAGGTGAGCAAGAAGCGCTGAAATGATTTCCTATGTGAACAAAAGGTTGACGGTATATTTAGTCGATAACGCAGCATGGTGGCGACATAGTCACCAAGTTCCATAACGTATCTGATGAAACACCCGAAAAATGAGCCTGACACAGCTCTTTTGATAAGGGGACGACATGTGGAGGCAGCCATGGAGACGACTTCCATGATTAAGAGCGACATTATGGGGCATCCATATTGCGCTGCTATGATTGCAACTTCAGGTCTCCAGCATGGCGGCGACAGATGGGCCGAATTCCACTATGTATCTGGTGAAACACCTGAAAATTCTGCCTGACACAGCTCGTTTGATAAGGGGATGATGTGCTGCATATCCTCTCGTGCTCCAGCGTCTGGGGTATGGAGAGTTGAAAGTTGCGCATGGAGACATTGGTGGACGCTGTGGAGGATCGTGGAGGCAAAATGGACAGGAAACAGCAGGGGCAGCATGCATGGAAGCCTCTGAGGCTGTCTAATCTTGGGATGGAGCTGGCGGTCCGCTGCCAGGCGAGCTTTCGCCTGTCCAAGCCCCTGTCTCTTGGCTTCTCCCCATCCAAAATGGGCCTGGGGGCCAGAAGCGTTTACTTTGAAAAAATTATAATTTTCAAAGCAGGCCGGGTCGTTTGAATATTTCACCAAGGAATAATGGAATAGCATAGTGGTTCTATTTTTAATTGTTTTTTCGGAAATGGTTCCATGATTAAGAGCGACAGTATGGGGCATCCATATTGCGCTGCTATGATTGCAACTTCAGGTCTCCAGCATGGCGGCGACAGATGGGCCGAGTTCCACTATGTATCTGGTGAAACACCTGAAAATTCTGCCTGACACAGCTCGTTTGATAAAGGGACGATGTATGGAGGCAGTGAAGTAGTAGTAGATTAAAGGTGCTGCAGTTAAAACTATGTTAGTTGGATCTTGGGATGGAGCTTTCGCCTATCCAAGCCCCTGTCTCTCGGCTACTCCCCAAACAGCACTTCTAAGAACCTTTTGTACAAGATCAAGTGTAGTAGTGTTCTTATAAGTTTGGGTTATGGCGGGTGAGGGGAATGTAAACAGATGCGCAAGAAGCGCTGAAATAATATCAGTAAATGATAAAAGTTTGCCAGTATATTTTGTGGATATCACAGCAGGGTGGTGACAAAGTTGACAAGTTTGATGTGGAAGCCATGAAAACAACCCAAAATTCTGCCTGACACAGCTCGTTTGATAAGGGGACAATGTATGGAGGCAGTGAACTAGTAGTAGTTTAAAGGTGCTGCAGTTAAAACTATGTTAGTTGGATCTTGGGATGGAGCTGGCGCTCCGCTGCCAGACGAGCTTTCGCCTATCCAAGCCCCTGTCTCTCGGCTACTCCCCAAACAGCACTTCTAAGAAACTTTTGTATAAGATCAAGTGTAGTAGCGTTCTTATAAGTTTGGGTTATGGCGGGTGAGGGGAATGTAAACAGATGCGCAAGAAGCGCTGAAATAATATCGGTAAAAGATAAAAGTTTGCCAGTATATTTTGTGGATAACACAGCAGGGTGGCGACAAAGTTAACAAGTTTGATGTGGAAGCCATGAAAACAACCCAAAACTCTGCCTGACACAGCTCGTTTGCTAAGGGGACGATGTATGGAGGCAGCTATATGGACGACAGTTGGACGCAGCTATGGCGATGACGTGTGGAGGTAGCTAAAAAGACGACGTGTGGAGGCTGCTATGGAAACAATTTAATTTGGATAGTGCCTGTATGTGGCAGTCCAAAAAAGTTTTCAAACCAGAGGAGCAGGTAGGTGGTCCTACAGAAAAATTAAATAGATTGAGTGCCTGTATGTGGCAGTCCAAAAAAGTTTTCAAACCAGAGGAGCAGGTAGGTGGTCCTCCAGAAAAATTAAATAGATTGAGTGCCTGTATGTGGCACTCCCAAAAATTGTTTAAAACAGAGGACCGGGTAGGTGCCCATCCAGAAAAATTAAATAGATAGAGTACTATAGCTAGAGCCAGTTGGCCCTGGCAAAAAAATAGCCAGTTTCCTATGCTTTAGTGTACAAAGAGGAGGAGAAGGAGGAAAATGAGGAGGAAGAGTGCATAAATTATTCAGGTTGAGCTTCCTTCACCTGGTGGAGGATGGAAATCTTGAGAAATCCAGGCTTTATTCATCTTGATAAGCGTCAGCCTGTCAGCGCTGTCAGTCGACAGGCGTGTACGCTTATCGGTGATGACGCCACCAGCTGCACTGAAAACCCGCTCAGACAACAAGCTAGCGGCAGGGCAGGCAAGAACCTCCAAGGCGTACAGCTCCAGTTCGTGCCACATGTCCAGCTTTGAAACCCAGTAGTTGTAGGGAGCTGTGTGATCATTTAGAACGATGGTATGGTCAGCTTCGTACTCCCTCACCATCTTTCTGTAAAGATCAGCCCTACTCTGCCGAGACTGGGGACAGGTGACAGTGTCTTGCTGGGGTGACATAAAACTGGCAAAGGCCTTGAAAAGCGTACCCCTGCCAGTGCTGGACAAGCTGCCTGCTCGCCTACTCTCCCTCGCTACTTGTCCCGCAGAAGTACGCCCTCTGCCGCTAGCGCTGTCAGAAGGGAAATACTGTTTCAGCTTGTGCACCAGGGCCTGCTGGTATTCATGCATTCTCACACTCCTTTACTCTCCAGGGATGAGAGTGGAAAGATTTTGCTTGTACTGTAATCGGTGCTGGAATAAATTCTTTGAACGCGAGGGTCACGGGATAGGCAGCCTAGCATGAAATCTGCCATATGCACCAGAGTACCAACGCGCAAGAATTCACTCCCCTCACTGGCCTGACTCTCCATTTCCTCCTCCTACTCCATCGCCACTGACCATCTGTGTTGACTCCTCAAAGTTACTCAGCACCTGACAGATATCAGACATCCACGTCCACTCCTCATTGTAGACTTGAGGAAGCTGACTGACCTGACTACCAGCTCTGGTGGAAGTTGACATCTGGCAGTCTACAATCGCTCTGCGCTGCTGGTAAACTCTGGATAACATGGTTAATGTTGAATTCCACCTCGTGGGCACGTCGCACAACAGTCGGTGAGCGGGCAGTTGGAGGCGGCGCTGCCCTGAGAGTGGCAGCATCTGTGCTGGACTTCCTGAAATGCGCACAGATGCGGCGCACCTTCGTGAGCAAATCAGACAGATTGGGCTATGTCTTGAGGAACCGCTGAACTATGAGATTTAACACATGGGCCAGGCATGGCACATGTGTCAGTCTGCCGAGTTGCAGAGCCGTCACCAGGTTCCGGCCGTTGTCACACACAACCATGCCTGGCTTCAGATTCAGCGCTGCCAGCCACAGATCAGTCTGCACCGTGATGCCCTGTAATAGCTCTTGGGCAGTGTGACTTTTATCGCCTAGGCTCAGCTACCGACTGATGGCGCCATGCCCACGGATGGTAATTCGGAGGAGAAGGTGGAGGAGGGGTGGGAAGAGGAGGAGGCATAGTAGGCCTGAGAGACCTGGACCGAGGTAGGCCCTGCAATCCTCGGCGTCGGCAGTATATGACCAGCCCCAGGGTCAGACTCGGTCCCAGCCTCCACCAAGTTAACCCAATGTGCCGTCAGCGAAATATAGTGGCCCTGCCCGGCAGCACTCATCCACGTGTCCATGGTCAGGTGGACCTTGTCAGAAACGGCGTTGGTCAGGGCACGGATGATGTTGTCTGACACGTGCTTGTGCAGGGCTGGGACGGCACATCGGGAAAAGTAGTGGTGGCTGGGGACCGAATACCGAGGGGCGGCCGCCGCCATGAGGTTTCGAAAGGCCTCGTCTCTACCAGCCTATAGGGCAGCATCTCCAGGCTAAGCAGTTTGGAGATGTGGACGTTGAGGGCTTGGGCATGTGGGTGGGTTGCACTATACTTCCTTTTGCGCTCCAGCGTCTGGGGTATGGAGAGCTGAACGCTGGTGGATGCTGTGGAGGATCGTGGAGGTGAAGATGGGGTTTTCGCACGGGAGGTGTTTGGGCCGGGGTCCTGGGCAGGGGGCTGACTAGCAGATGACACAGGGGAAGGAGAAATGGTGTGCCTTGCCGGAGGTGAACGGGCTTGGTGCCATTGAGTGGGGTGTTTAGCATTCATATGCCTGCGCATACTGGTGGTAGTTAAGCTAGTAGTGGTGGAACCCCTGCTGATCCTGGTGTGGCACAGGTTGCACACCACAGTCCGTCGGTCATCCAGTGTTTCTTTAAAGAACCTCCAGACTTCTGAAAATCTAGCCCTCGCCACGGGAGCTTGACTACGGGAAACATTTGGCGCTGATGCACCAGCTCTGGCCCTGCTTCTCCGTCTGGACCCACCACTGCCTCTTCCAACCTGTTCTGGTATAGGACTCGCCTCCGTCTCAGAAGCACTGTGTTCACCCGGCCTATCAACCCAGCTTGGGTCTGTCACCTCATCATCCTCCGATCCCTCAGTCTGCTCCCCCCTCGGACTTCCTGCCCTGACAACAACTTCACCACTGTCTGACAACCGTGTCTCCTCATCGTCCGACACCTCTTTACACACTTCTTCCACTACGTCAATAATGTCATCATCACCCACAGACTGCGACCGGTGGAAAACCTGGGCATCGGAAAATAGCTCAGCAGCAACCGGACAAGTGGTTTGTGACTCTGGGAAGGGTCCAGAAAATAGTTCCTCAGAGTATGCCGGTTCAAATGCCAAATTTTCCTAGGAGGGGGCAGACTGGGGGGAAGGAGGCTGAGGTGGAGGAGCTGGAGGAGTGCTGATTTCGGTGACATGGGTGGACTGCGTGGAAGACTGACTGGTGGACAAATCGCTGGAAGCATTGTCCGCAATCCACGACATCACCTCTTTGCACTGTTCTGGCCTCAACAGTGCTCTACCACGAGTCCCAGTAACTTGAGACATGATGAACCTAGGGAGTGTAGCTCTGCAACGTTCCCCTGCTCCCTCATCAGCAGGTGGTGTCTCACCCCGCCCAGGACCACGGCCTCTGACCTCTGCAGTAGTTGGACGCCCACGTCCACGCCCTCGTCCTCTACCCCTAGCCCTCGGGTTAAACATTTTCAAAATTAAAGTGTAAACTGTAAATTTTTTTTGTTTTTTTTGTTTGTTTTTTTTAAACAAAACGATGCTATCCTATTGCTATGGCTAGTTTCTAACCTACACTGACAGCACACAACTGGATTTTGTGCTGTGCCTGATGACTTTGAGTTATAAAAGTAAATAAATGTAAAAAAAAATAAATCAGCAGACTGTGCCTAATTCAAATCAAACCCCTAATAAATTGTCCCACTTCGGTGTTTGAGGTGGATATGTGTGTCATTGAGATCTAAACACAACAGTCGCAAGTCTCCCTGCAAATTCCTCACAACATGGTACTAGCTGCACTACTAGTGCCAGCAAGCCCAGCCACAAGCAAACAAAAAAAAAGTAAAATATAACGCTATTGTAGGCCTAAGTAAGCCGTTGGGGTTCTCCTATGGCTATTTTCTAGCCTACACTGAAAGCACACTGCTTTGCCAGATTACTTTGAGTTATAAAAAAAAATAAACGTAAAAAAAAATATATCAGCAGACTCTGCCTAATTCAAATCAAACCCCTAATAAGTTGTACCACTTAGGTGTTTGAGTTGGATATGTGTGTCACTAAGAGCTAAACAAAACGGTCGCAAGTCTCCCTGCAAATTCCTCACAATATGGTACTAACTGCACTACTAGTGCCAACAAGCCCAGCCACAAGCAAATAAAAAAAAAATATATAACGTTATTGTAGCCCTAAGAAGGACTGTTGGGTTCTTGTAGAATCACTCCTGCCTAACACTATTCTAATAGAACACCCTAACGCTTTCCCTGACCAGCAGCAGCTCTCTCCCTAACGGCATCCAGACAGAGAATGATGCGAGCAGCGCGGGCAGGGGCTAGTCTATTCCAGGGTCACCTGATCAGGCCAGCCAACCACTGCTATCGACGTGTAAGGGTACCACGTCATACTGGGTGGAGTGCAGAGTCTCCTGGCTTGTGATTCTCCTGGCTCTGTTTCTGGCCGCCAAAAATCAAAACGGCGGGAGATGCCATTTTCTCGAGCTGGCGAAATATTCGTCCGAGCAACGAGCAGTTTCGAGTACGCTAATGCTCGAACGAGTATGTTCGCTCATCTCTAATAGATTCTCATGATAAAGAAATGGTTTTGCCGGTATACAAAATCCTGGTAAGACCGCACATGGAATATTGTGTACAGTTTTGGGCTTCTGTGTATAAAAAAGACATAGTAGAACTGGAATGGGTGCAGAGGAGAGCAACCAAAATTATTAGGGCAATGGGGGACTAGAATACAATAATAGATTACTAAATATGGAATTATTTAGTTTATAAAAAAGACGACTGAGGGGACACCTCATTACAACGTATAAATACCTGAAAGGTCAGTACAAGGATATCTCCAAAGATCTTTTTGTACCCAGGCTTGTGACTAGGACAAGGGGACATCCTCTATGCCTATAGGAGAGGCGATTCTACCATCACCATAGACAGCGATTCTTTACTGTAAGAGCAGTGAGACTATGGAACTCTCTGTTGCAGGAGGTTGTTATAGCGGACTCTATGTACATGTTCAAGAGAGGCCTGGATGACTTTTTTGCAGAGGAATAATATTGTCAGGCGAGGGATGGGTCTGTGGACCCTCTGGACCTCTAAGTGGCACCTGGTCTTCACCAGAGCTTGCTGCAAAGCGGGATGGTCTTACTGCGGCGGGGTGCCACCAGGTCATTCCCTAGTCGGGACCAGAGCGTAGACACAGGAGGGCACGAGTGTGCCCGCGATCCAAGACATGGATCCCGGGGGCACCTGTGACAAATATAACAGCATATGGTAATAGAACTCTTTGTTAGTAGTTTTTGTTGATCCAGGAAGTTATTCTGACCGCCATATTAGAGGTTGGGAAGGAATTTTTCCCTGCTTTGGGCTAATTGGCATCAGCCTTGCAGGGTTTTTGCCTTCTTCTGGATCAACACAATATAATGTACAGGTTGGACTTTATGGACTGATGTCTTTTTCTAACCTCTTTTACTATGATACTATGATTAATCTACAATTAGTCTTGTTTTTACTAAACACATTCCTTTATGGCATAATCCAGCCTTGCTGGGGCAATTTTGTCTGGAAGGTTTTCTCCTTAGGAATAATAATAATAATAATTCTTTATTTATATAGTGCACACAGATTAGGCAGTGCTCGGAAATTTCCATCAGCTCCATAGAGACTAATAGAGCAGAACGGTCATGCACGGCCATCTGCTCCATTAGTCTGAGGAGCGGTAAAGGGTCGGTCGGACCCCTCGTTCTTGCTATCTGCGGGGGTTTCAGCACTGAGACCCCCACTGATTAGCAAGTTAGGCCCTATACCATTGATAGGGCCTAACTTGCCTTTGTGGGAAAACCCCTTTAAGAAAATGTTGTAAACTGCGTGGAATCGAGCTTCTCGTTCTCCTTTGCCCTTTCCTTTTCTCTGTTTGTAGCTCATTTTTTTCTTGCAAACATTATTTTTGTGCTTTTTTTTATTAGCCTTTAGTTTCATTTGTACATATTTATTTAGCATTTTTTACAGTTTTTCTCAATAGCGAATAATTTTGCTGCTTAGACAGAGGATGTAGATTATACACTTGGCGATTTCATATATTTACCACTGGGTGTCCTCTGTGTTCTCAGCAGGTTGTGAATGTAAAGATGATTCCACTACCTGAGTTTGTCAGAATTCAGACAGTAATGTAAGTGACCAGAGAGACTGCGATACATAAAGGCAGGGCCTGACTGGGGTGGGTGGGGCCCACCAGTGAAATTGATTTTGGGGGCCCACCTACTACTACATAGAAATATTCTGGGATAAGGGAATTTCTAAGCACTAGCGAGGGCAGTGAAGTAAAGGATAAGCTAAGCCCTTTGTCCTTCCCTCTCTGCTAGTGCTCGGCTCTTGGTTTGTGTATAGGGGCTGCAGGGGTGACATTACCTCAGGGCATTAATGTTAGGATAGTATAAGATTTACCCCTGGTTTCCAGGGCTTTCTGCTGCTGGCTGGGCTGTGGTTAGGGATAGTGTAAGAGTTACCCCTGGTTTCCAGGGCTTTCTGCTGCTGGCTGGACTGTGGATAGGGATAATATAAGAGTTATCCCTGGTGTCCTGGGCTTTCTGCTGGTGGCTATGCCGTGGTTATGGATAGTATAAGAGTTACCCCTGATTTCCCAGGTGCTGGCTGGGCTGTGGTTAGGGATGTAAGTGTTCGCACTGCACCGACCTTCCAATAAGGAAATGCTGAAAACCTTTAGAAGAACTGATGACAATAACCCTACTAAGGCGTCCCCGCACCATATAGACAAGTCACACCCGGCTCTCTGACCCTATAGATATAACCGTACATAAGCTGAGAGCTTTCTCACACTAGAAAGTTACTCAGTGACAGTGACTACAATACTGATCTGCAACAGGCAGAAGTAGGATCTTGTACCTCACAGGTGACATGTCTTCTCCTTCACATCCAGAATTGTCGTAAAATCTGGTTGCAGAATTCTCTGGCAGATGTGCTCAGCTCTGGGAAGCAGATCTCCCTCAGTGCGCCCCCAAAAATACCACAGTTACTTAGAGTATAATGTCACCTGGATTAAATAATGTCCCACACTGTACTTCTAAAGAATTTACATAAGAAACCCCTCTGTGCCCCAGCATATCAAAAATTACATTGTTACCCCCAAATATATTACTATGCTACATGGACCCCCTTTTTGCCTTCAGAACTGCCTCAATTCTTCGTGGCATAGATTCAACAAGGTGCTGGAAGCATTCCTCAGAGATTTTGGTCCATATTGACATGATGGCATCACACAGTTGCCGCAGATTGCACATCCATGATGCGAATCTCCCGTTCCACCACATCCCAAAGATGCTCTATTGGATTGAGATCTGGTGACTGTGGAGGCCATTTGAGTACAGTGAACTCATTGTCATGTTCAAGAAACCAGTCTGAGATGATTCCAGCTTTATGACATGGCGCATTATCCTGCTGAAAGTAGCCATCAGATGTTGGGTACATTGTGGTCATAAAGGGATGGACATGGTCAGCAACAATACTCAGGTAGGCTGTGGCGTTGCAACGATGCTCAATTGGTAACAAGGGGCCCAAAGAGTGCCAAGAAAATATTCCCCACACCATGACACCACCATCACCAGCCTGAACCGTTGATACAAGCAGGGCCGGCTCCAGGTTTTAGTGGGCCCCTGGGCGACAGAGCCTTAGTGGGCCCCTCAATGGGCCGCCCTCCAGTGGCCACACTGCACCCCCTCCCCCTGTGGACACACTGACCACCCCCCCTCCCCTTCGGACACACTGACCACCCCCCAACCTCCCCCTGCGGACACACTCACCCCGGGGACACACTTATCCCCCCCCCTGCGGACACACTTACCCCCCCCTCCCCTGCGGACACACTGAACCCCCCCTCCCCTGTGGACACACTGAACCTCCCCTGCTGAGACAATGACCCCCTCCTCCCCCTGCAGACACATTGAACCCCCCCTCCCCCTGTGGACACACTGACCACCCCTGCTGACACACTAAGCCCCCCCCGCCCTCCGGCCGACACACTGACCCCCCTGCCCCCGCAGACACACTGACTACCCTCCTGGAAAGAAAAAAGAATTTACCTTTCCTGGTACCCCCGGAGCAGCGCCTGCAGCTGTCTTCGGCCTGGGCCTCCCGTACGCGCCGGCTCTGTAGCCGACACACGTGATCCGATGACGCCATCATGTGCGCCGGCTTCAGAGCTGTCGCATACCCTGCGGAGCGCCGCATCGTGGGAACTGGGACAGATGAGTTTTAGATTCTGCCTCTATGCTGCGCTCCCGACCAGCGCAGCATAGAGGCAGTAAAGTGATCGAACCGGATGGTGATCAATTGTACCAGTGTCTTATAGCGACACTGGTACAATTGATCCGGGGGCCCGAGTGGGCCCCTCCAGTACCCCGGGGCCCCGGCACTTGCCCGGGTTGGTCGGGTGCTGGCGCCGGGCCTGGATACAAGGCAGGATGGATCCATGCTTTCATGTTGTTGACGCCAAATTCTGACCCTACCATCCGAATGTCGCAGCAGAAATCGCGACTCATCAGACCAGGCAATGTTTTTCCAATCTTCTACTGTCTAATTTCGATGAGCTTGTGCAAATTGTAGCCTCAGTTTCCTGTTCTTAGCTGAAAGGAGTGGCACCCGGTGTAGTCTTCTGCTGCTGTAGCCCATCTGCCTCAAAGTTCGACGTACTGTGCGTTCAGAGATGCTCTTCTGCCTACCTTGGTTGTAACGGGTGGTGATTTGAGTCACTGTTGCCTTTCTATCAGCTCGAACCAGTCTGCCCATTCTCCTCTGACCTCTGGCATCAACAAGGCATTTCCGCCCACAGTACTGCCGCTCACTGGATGTTTTTTCTTTTTCGGACCATTCTCTGTAAACCCTAGAGATGGTTGTGCGTGAAAATCCCAGTAGATCAGCAGTTTCTGAAATACTCAGACCAGTCCTTCTGGCACCAACAACCATGCTACGTTCAAAGGCACTCAAATCACCTTTCTTCCCCATACTGATGCTCGGTTTGAACTGCAGGAGATTGTCTTGACCATGTCTACATGCCTAAATGCACTGAGTTGCCGCCATGTGATTGGCTGATTAGAAATTAAGTGTTAACGAGCTGTTGGACAGGTGTACCTAATAAAGTGGCCGGTGAGTGTATATATATATATATATATATATATATAAAATTTTATTACAGTCATTATATTTAGGTCCCTTGATTTAATTATTTATGTATTTGTATATAACACCAACATCCAGTTTGAATATACTTTTGGTAATTATTTATTGTATTTATTTTATAACTCTATGCTGTCTGTATTTCATCTATTATCAATTATTTATAATTGGTTACATCCCTTTCCCTTCATTCTCCTAGGCACCCTCCCTCTTATTTTTATTTATATCTATATTTATATTTGTATATTACTCCAACTTGGCTCCAGCTAGCCATTATATAATTATTCAAAATTTCCCTTATGAGCTTTTTTCTGATAAACGCCCTCCTTTTATTTCTATTACCTATCTATTAATTATAAGCCTTTATTTTCAGTATATTAACACAATTAATGTTATCTCCACCACTGTGCATGTGCGGTCCCTTGGCTATCACTTTGCATAACGAGACCGTAGCGAGTCGAAGTTTATTTCTGGCCGCAATCCCATCTGTGCAGCCGCCCGCAATCGCCAGCGTCTTATTCTCTCCCAGCAACCGTCAGCACATCCCAGCTACCACGCTGCACTGTAAGTAGCCAACTTTTCTCTAATGCCTAGCTACTTTGTTTACCATCTAGCTACATTGTTACCCTGTGCACTTTACACTTATTCTGCCTATGAAATCATTCATTTATTTATTTATATTAGCATCTGAGCTGCTCTAGTATTTATTTATTTATATCAGCATCTACGATTGTACTATTAATTATTATTTATATATTTGTCTTATTTATATATTAGTTTGTACCCGGGTTTACCATTTTATTTAATTATTTATCTATTTACAGCAGCTTCTACCATTGTATCTATTTATTTATTTATATTAGCTTCTACCCAGTTCTACCTTTGTATTTACTTATTTACCAATAAAAGCCATGTCGTTTAGAATCATTAGGGCTTTTTTACTAAGTGTCACGGATCGCACTTTCGTCGGACAGTTTGCGGTTTTCGGGATTCGCACAGCTTTGACAGGTATTTAACAGCTGTCTGTGATGGGAATGTGGCGCACCTGCGCTATTTTCCATGCCACAGAAATCGGGGGACACATACACTATATACAGACATGCTGCATATACATACACATAAAACATACACACACGTACAGTATATACAGCGTATACACACAGACCATGTACACTCATACAGCACATACACACACCATTTACACTCACACAGAACATACACACACATGTACACTCACAAAGCAAATACACACACAGCACATAAATACACACCATATACACACAGCACATACACACACACCACATACACTCATATAGCACATACACACACACTGTGTAGACTCACACAGAACATACACACGCACCATGTACACTCACACATCACATATGCACACAGCAAATACACATACACTCACACACAGCATATACACACACACACACACACACACACACACCACATACACACAGCACATACACACACCATGTACACTCACACAACACATGTGCACACAGCACATACACTCACACAGCACATACACTCACCATATACATACACACACACCATATACATACACACACCATATACATACACTCACAGTGCACGCATACTCACAGCGCACGCACACCACCATATGCACTTACAGCACAAACACACACCACCATATGCACTCAGAGCGCACACACACCATACACAAACAACATATACACTCACACAGCACATGCATACACACAATCACAGAGTACTTACATGCACTTACACAGCACATACATACACACACAGCACATACATACACACAGCACATACATAGAGGGACTTGCATGTATATTTAGAGGGCCCTCAGGTGTTTTTGCTGGTGAAAGGCTGGCTGGCGTGGCATTGGGCGGAGCATCAGGCGGATGGAGTGGAGCACCATGCGGGCGGAGCGGATGGTGCGGAGCATTGGGCGAAGCGGACGGATGGAGCATGGGGCGGGCGCAGCGGATGAAGCATGGGGTGGCCGGGTGCAACAGACGAAGCATCGGGCAGGCGGGTGCAGCGGACGAAGCATCAGGTGGGCGAGCGAACGGAGCATTGGGCGGGTAGGGGTATCGGAGCGTGGCATCGAGTGGACGGGTGGATGGAGCACTGGCCCAGCTGTTGTTACGCCACTGCTTATAATTTTGGTTTACATATATTTGATACATAATATATATTCTTATATTCTTAATGCATCATAATCCATTAATTATCTAGTATGGATGCTGTTTTTCTTCCCCTATGAATTGTTGTTGTATATCTTTTTTTTTTATTTCAGGTTGTCTGCCAGTTGTGATCTTTTGTCTAATATTGGACTAAAGAAGTTACTGAGACATATCAATTTTATCATTTTACGTTTTATTATACCACTTTTTTGTTTAGTAATTGTTTCAATTAATTAAATTATTTTGATTTAATTATCAATCTGGAGTAATTTCAGCAATCCACCACTATTTTGGATACTCCTATACGAATTGGCTTATTAGCGCCCTTCGTCAGCTTCCCCCAATTTTTTCCTCTTCTTATTTCCCCGTGTAAAAGAAATGTAAATCTCAGATTCTCCTAAGTGTTGTTGCCTCGTGATTCAGTGCTGGACTCCAAGGTAAAATTCAAGTTCTTTTTATTCTTACATAAAAGTTTATAAAGCAGTGCAAACAATTCTGCAATACGCGTTTCAAGACTCTTCATCAGTTCCAATGTGTATGATCTCTTAAATTACCACTAATAATAAAAATAATAATAAAAATAATCTTTATTTATATAGCCACTATTTTTGAGTTGAAAAGTAATGGTAATTTAAGAGATCATACACATTTACTAAGGGTCTGAACGCCGCACTTTCATCAGGTTTCACAATTATTTCCGTTTTGCGCTGAATTGCCCCAGGATTTGGGCACATGATCAGATTGTGGCGCATCGGCGGCAGCTTGCATGCAACAGAAATCGGGGGGCGTGAACGTCAGACAACCAGACGGATTGGGACAAACCATGATATTTAAAAAAGGAATTGTGTCGCAAGATCAAGCACTCACATGCACCGGGAAGAATAAGGTGAACTCCGGCGGACCTCATCGCAGAAGCGACACATGAAGGTACTGAGGTGCACGATCTTAGTGAATCGCGCCGGACCCGAATCCTCGTCGGACAACGCACCATGGGATCGCAACGGAACCCAGTAAGTAAATCTGCCCCATTGTAACTGATGAAGAGTCCATTGCGGACTTGAAACGTGTATTGCAGAATTGCACTGCTTTATAAACTTTTATGTAAGAATAAAAAGAACTTGAATTTAAGCTTGGAGTCCAACGCTGAATCACGGGGCAAGAACACTCAGGAGGATCCTGAGATTTACAATGTGTGAAAGGGGGCATTGCCCTGCATGATAAATTGCCGGATGAGTGAGTGGCTGTCACATGTCCACATCACATGTCCTGCACCTGCCTGGGCAGGTCATGTGATCACCTATATGTTAGGCTGTAGTCAGATGGTTGCAGTGCATCCAGTATGACCAGTGTTGTGGTGATGTGCAGGGACTGTGGTAACTGAGCAAGAAAGTCTGTTACATCATCACTGGGAGCAGAGCATAAGAGGGAGGAGGAGTTACTGAGAACTAAAGGATCATGGGGCTTGTAGTTTGCAGTGGCAGCCATCTTGGTGATAACTCCGCCTACTTTAGAGAGGCCATAACATTTTGTGAATCATAAAATCAAACTATTTAAGCTCCGTTATGTGACTAATGATATTGAGTTTTGTTATATTCATATATTTATAGCATTATGGGGTTTTGTATCAGACGTTCATATTCCTGGAATACCCCTTTAAGTAATTGTGACAATAATTCATAATAAAAAAAAAATTGTGACAGTTTCATGTACAGTTAACATCAAAATGTTACTAAATAATAATTTGGTTTTGAATTATTGTCACAATTCCTGGGATGTATCCTGGTGATTGTGATGTACTGTGTCCATGCTACGGAAATACAACACATTCTCATCTGACATGTAATATCTATAGATTAGGTAATTATGGCAAGTGCTAAAATCCAAATGGTCAGCAGGGGGCAGTGCTGTGTGATAAATTTGTACAAGACCAAAAAGTTTTACACTGTAAAAGACTCTGTTTTTTGTGGATTAGGAAACATGAAGAATAAAACTGATTTGTGTGTTAATATTTGATTTTTGCTATATGAAGGAAACCTAATTTCTAATCTTTATGCTTTCTGTACACAAACAAATTTTTTTAGCTGCAAAATAGAGTTATCTTGGCGGTTGTTGGGGGCTGTGTATCAACAGTGTTTTACCTGATTTTGAGGTGTATACCTATAAATCCAGTCTGCATATCACCTGTTTTTGCGGAACCTAAAAAAAAGGGAGGATGGAAAATGATATCAGTCTGAGCCCAATGATGTGTCACAGTGTTTGCTGGACCACGGACTCGGCATACTACTTACAACCACAGCATAGCACACTACACAACCTAACCAGCCCCATACAAGGCTAACCATTTGGAGCTGCAAACATGTCCAAAAATACGACCTGCAGTGAGTTTTTCTCAAGGGCACTAAGCTAGGACACGGAGCTTAGAAATGTAATAAGCTTTGTGTATGAGCCTACAGAAAGACATAAGGACATAAGCTAGCAACAAAAACCACCAAATCACCAGAGGAAAAAATTTTCATGTGCATGAGGTGTAAATATTGGTGCCAGAGACTATAAATGGGTCAATTATAATAATTAAAACAATAATAATTATAATAAAGGGCAGCACGGTTCAGCGGGTAGCACTACAGCCTTGCAGTGCTGGGGTCCTGGATTCAAGTCCTATCCAGATCAACATCTGCAAAGAGTTTGTATGTTCTCTCCGTGTTTGCATGGGTTTTTTCCGAGTCCTCCGGTTTCTTCCCATACTCCAAAACATACCTGTAGGTTGATTAGATTGTGAGCCCCATTGGGGACAGGGACTGATCTGGCAAGTTTTGTTAAGCGCTGTCTAATATGCATGTGCTATATTAATAAAGGAATTATTATTGTTAAAAATTAAGCAAATGGCTAGAAATGCCCTTTCTGACAATAATTAGTGGCAGTGTTGACCCATTCCCATCTATTTCTTGTAGTTAAAGATTGGAAAAGGACGTCATAATCAGAAAAAAAGGAGTTACAGAGTAGTGTTGAGTAAAATTATCAACCTCGGGTGTCACAGCCTGGGTCTAGTGTGAATCTGCTGAGACGTATGGTGGGTCATAGCTGTTAATAGGTCTTGGCAATCAGGTCATGTTTCCAGATTCCTATCTATCAAATCCAGACTATGCTACTATGAAGCATGATCACCCATGTATTGTAATCAGTGGCGTAACTTGAAATTGACGAGCCCCAGTGCAAAGTCTGTACCAGGTCCCCTAAGATAATCTATGCTTTATAATACTAGTCTCCTGATATGGGAAAGTAACAGCTTATTGGCCCCCTAAACCTCTTGGGCCCGGTTGCGACCGCACCCTCTGCACGCACTCAAGTTACGTCCCTGATTGTAACATTGAGATGCTAACCAGGACATTGGGCAGTAGCTACAGGGTAGAAGTACTAATAAAATTGTAAGCAAAGTGTAGAGGGTATCAGGGTGGTCACTTGTTCTGGGCAAAAGTTTCAAAAGCATCTTAACCAATGTCCTTGGAGTACAGACCCATGAAAATGACCTTTCTAATGAAAGTTCAGATCTCAGTACCACTTAACAATGACATGGCCTTTGACTGAATTACAAAAAAATAAAGACAGCCCTACTAAAAATGTAAAGTGTATTATCATATAACAGTGACGTGGTCTGGTTTGGAAACAATTCTTGTTGTTCTATTGTAAGTGGTTGCCATAATATAATCCTTCTACAAATAACATACAGTCCACAAACATCATGAATCAGAGGGGCAGCAGGAGTCTTTGGATCACAAGACAGTAAGTACGATTTTACTGTTAAAATATTGACTCATCTGTAGAAATAAGACTGAATGTTCAGCACTAAGGCCTCAGACACACCAGGGATCCCAAGGGAGATTGAACATCATCCCAAAAATAAACCCCAGCAGACATATTTCCCAGTGTTTGTTTTTCGGCTAGTAGGAAAATACCACACCTCCAGCTATATCAGACAACCACAGGATGCTCAAAAACCACAGCACAAAAAATTCATTCTATCAATGGGAATTTCATAAATTTCCATTCTCACAGGTTGGGAAATAACTGTAGTCATAAACTGACCAGGCATAATATAGCCAGCTCTCACTTTATCAGTAATGTGTACAACAGCAGATCTGTGGGATCACACCATATGCTCTTGCTACAAATATCAATGAACCCATTGCATAGTGGGGACACCTAAGAGTAACCTAAGAGTAAGTTTTTGCTTCATTATTTTCTACTTCTCACAGATCCGCTTTAAGAATTGTTTGTTAACTTGCCTCCATATATATTCCATTCAATGACAGCTTCCATTAAAAGGGTATTCTGGTTACAAAGCTTATTTTTCCAAAACTAATATTGCATTCACTTGGTGGTCTATTTTCTACCTCACATCTTCTTACCTTTCTTTGGAGTATTTTCCAAAGGTCCTGAGCATTACATGCTGCTCACAAATTCAAGATGGTGCCTTCAATTCTGTTTCCAGGAACTAAATTTCCTATGTTCCCCGGCCTGAGACGGCTGTGCGCGCGTTTCCACTTGCAGATGGTAAACATCATGTATCATGATATAAGTAAGGTCGAGAAACCACTATTGGGTCGGTGTGACCTCCATAGATCCCCTCATTAGTGTGTCATCACTAAGACTATCTTGCATAATTGTGCACAGGCTACTCACCAGTAGTGAATTATAGTATGGGCAGTTTGGGTGGTAGCCCAGGGCCCAAACCTTCTAGGGGTTCCATGGCCTTCCAAACCACCAACCAAATTTTATACTCAAAAGGACCTTCACCCATGAAGTCCCTGTATATCTGTCCATGTGCTCAATACACATCTACACAAGAGCAATTCAGGACCTTTGAAGGGTCACCAATGGAAGCATGACTCAAGTACCATATATAGGACATGAATTTTGGACTTGACGGGGCTATAATATTCATGCAGCCCACGGCCTATGGCAGTCTTAATCTGCCCCTGCTACTGACATGGACTATGTGCACACATCAAGCTAAATAGGAGAGGAGCGCACAAAGAAGCAGAGGGCATGAGAACTTTTTATCTACTCACCGCAAACAAGTCCTCCCTAGCATGGGATTACCAGACTCCCACGTGGAGGTAGCGATGCAAGTGAGTGTGAATATGTACGCCCAAAGGTCACGGGTTTCATTAATAGACACAGCAGCGTGTTTGGTAGAACCGTGAAGATGACGAACCCACATGTAGGACCAGGGGAATAGAAAGACGACAGGTCGGATCTATACGTAACCATGAGAACACATTGGCCAGGGTGGTCCATAAAGTTCACATTTTTACATGAAAATTACGACAAAATTTTAACAACATAGTATTAAAAAACCAATGATAACCCATTTAACATCACACAATAGATATAACGTACTGGAACCGGAATACTCCTTTCATATAACATTATTAATGTTCCCCAGACACTGGTTTTACTGTTATGGCTGCTCATGTAAATCATACAATTTCTTAAATGTCAGAAATCTTGTTTTCTCTACAGCCACACATTCCACAGAGTACAAAGCAAATATTTTCTATGAGGATATAGAAGACAGGTGATCTTCCTTGAACCGGGGGCTGTAGAAGGCAAAGATTTATATGTGTTCTGCCCATAAATTCAGGCTAAGTTTCCCTTTCTCTCTTTGTTGGAGTAATTGAATTTACTGGCAATAGTGGAAAGTATTCCATTCTCAGATGACATCACCACATACAACATAACTATACTATATTACTTATGGGGCGATTGGAAGCGAGTATGAAGCGTGACAGCACGTAACTGCTAACAATATTCACAGGCTGGTGATGGCTGCCCAGAGAGCGAAATCTATCACATAAAATTAGAGGCTTTGTGAAGCTTTTCAGGAACTGTTTTGTCTGTCCCTAGAGAGCTTAGGCATATTTATTTATTTTATTGAGGGTGACGTGGGGTCCTCCTTGTTTGGGGAGGGTTTTGGTACAGCTGCTATGAATTAATCAGCTCGGCATTCACCCCATCCACTTTTTTACTTTCCCCCTCTTTTTTTAACTGTTTCCAGTAATAACAAACAGATGCTCTGCCTTTTGTTCCATTGCTTCATCTAAAGTAATTTGACCCTTTCAGTCCATGAGAGTCTATAACATACACAACACGCTGTAGATAAAACATTCAAGCTATATGGTTTCATTATCATTTTTTTGGTTGTTGTTTTTGTTGTAAACAGCTAGGACAATGCATGTATAGCTACAGATTTTTAGTGGATTTAGAAAAGGGGTGCGTAACCCGCTGCTGCACCCTACTGGTCATAGAGACCAATGAGCGCACCAGTAATCCTCTCCTGCTGCACTGCTCAATGTACATGGAACCAGCATCAGGACCCACAGCAGGGATGAGCCCAAATCAAGAGGGGGCCACAGGTGCACGACATCTGCTCTGTACTCACCAAACCAGGTGCCACAATTCCCTGGGTCCTGATGTTGGCACACACAGCCAGTTTCAGCAATGCAGCAGAAGAGGAAACAGAAAGTACACTGTGGAGCAGGACTGAGAAGGGGCACAGGAGAGGTGAGTTTTTTTTTCTCTGCTCTGGGTGTTTCCTGTATAATAGACAGCTCTTTGGGCTCTCCAGCAGTTTTATAGTCAGCCCTGGGTGTCTCCAGCAAAATTATGGTCAGTTCTGGGGGGTCTCCAGTTTTACATGTCTCCGCTGGCGGTCTCTAGTATTATACGTCTGCTCTGGGGGTCTCCAGTATTTTGGTCAACTCTGCGGGTATCCAGTGTTACACATCTGCTCTGAGGGGCTCAAGTATTATGAATCTGCTCTAAGGGTCTCCAATATTATGGTCATCTATAGGGGTCTCCAATATTACACATCTGCTCTAGGGGTCTCCAGTATTATATGTCTGCTCTGGGGGTCTCCCGTATTATAGTCAACTATATGAGACTCCAGCATCATGCAACTGCTCTGGAGGACTTCAGTATTATATGTCTGTTATGGGGGTCTTCATTATTATCTGTCTGGTCTGGGGGTTTTCCATCTTATACATCTGCTCTTGGGCCCCCAATCTACATTATTATTATTGTCTCGATTGAGCACTTTATTTATAGTCTGCTCTTGGGACTGGGGCTTGTATTAGCTTTCGTACAAATGCAGTATTTTGGGGTGGTATTTTGTGCTGTACTGTGGTTGTTGGCGCATCTACGGTGCTGATTACTAGTGCAGCACCTTGAAGTTGAGCGATTTGACAATGCAGCCCTCGGATTGATAAAGCACTCCAGATTTAAACAATTTCGCAGAGTAAATAATTGAAATATGTAACGCTCACAAAAAAAGGCCATATTGGTGACTCTAAAGCACTTTTTTTCAATACATATAAATGTGTCAGGGATTCAGCATCATGTTGCATGTGCTGTATGTAATAGAAAAGCAGGCATACAAAGACAGGTCACAACTGTTGTCTTTAGTTTAAACTGTTCTCCTGCTCCGTCCTCCTCGGCCGTGTGCGTGTGCTCCTAACTCCTAGGACGCACGTGCGCCGGCTGCAAAAGATTTAAAGGGCCAGCGCACCGCTAATTGGCGCTGCCCATTTTCAGGAAATCTATTTAAGCCTGCCTCTTCCTGCAAACCCTGCCGGATCTTTGTGCCTATGCCTTAGAGAAAGCTCCCCTGCGATATTCCTGCGTTCCTGTGTGTTCCTGCTCCTGTGTTCTCGTGTTCCTGCGTTTCTGGTCCTGTGTTCCTGCATTCCCCTTGTTCCTGAATTCCTGTGTTCCTCTGTCCCATGTTCCTGTGTTCCCGTTCCCATCTGCCTGGACCTCCCATTGCTGACCTCGAGATTGGACTCGACCTTGCATCTCTGCCGCCTGCCCTGACCCTGTGCCTGAACCTGACCACGATACTGTCTCCTGCTAAGGTACCTCAACCCCGGCTGCCACCGCGGGCTAGTCGCATCCGTGGAACGACCTGGTGGTACCCCTCCACAGCAAGACCATTCCACTTTGCGGCGGCCTCTGGTGAAGACCAGGTGCCACTTAGATTCTGGTCCGGGTGTCAGCTAGTGCCACCTCCTGCGGTGGTCCAGAGGATCCAATCCTGACAATAAGATTCCGCCGAGGTTCCGCTTCCCAGTCGGCCCAATCTAGCCACCTTCCTCCCACTCCTTCCATGTCTCCATGCTCAAGCCTGTCATCCTGAACCGCTTCTCCTGACAAGTGACTCCTCCTGCTCCTGTGGCCGACTCCTTCGACATCTATGAGGTAAAGGAGGGGTAATCGGTTCTTCTTGGTTGACTGGAAAAGGTTGAAGGGGGGTACTGTCACAGGTGGTCCCGCGACCAATATCATGGTTGCAGGCTCACCTGTGCCCCTCTGCTCTAGCCAGCGTGTCCCCCGTCCAACTTACCCGTCCTGGCTCCTGCTCCATCCTCCTCAGCTGTGTGGATGCATTCCTGACTCTTAGGGCGCGCAAGCTTCAAAAGATTTAAAGGCCCAGCACGCCGCTAGTTGCTTCTAGCCATTTTCAGGAAATCTATTTAAGCCTGCCTCTTCCTGCAAACCCTGCCGGATCTTTGTGCCTATGCCTTACAGAAAGCTCCCCTGCGATATTCCTGTGTTCCTGTGTGTTCCTGCTCCTGAGTTCCCGTGTTCCCATGTTCCTACTCCTGTGTTCCTGCATTCCTGTGTCCCTGTGTTCCCATTGCCATCTGCCTGGACCTCCCATTGCTGACTTAGACTTGACCTTGCATCTCTGCCACCTGCCCTGACCCTGTGCCTGTGACCTGACCTTTAGTCCTCAAGTAGCACCTGGAAATGGGAAAAGTTTCTTTGCCTTAGGCAATATTCTGTGAATTATGTAATTATGTTAACCCTGCCAGTGCCTTTAGTCCTCAAGTTCTGGAAAAAAATTAACCTGACCACGAGACTGCTCCTGTTAAGGTACCTCGACCTCGTCTGCAACCGCGGGCCAGCCGCACCTGTGGAACGACCTGGTGGTACCCCGCCACAGCAAGACCATCCCGCTTTGTGGTGGGCTCTGGTAAAGACCAGATGCCACTTAGATTTCAGTCCCGGGTGTCGGCTAGTACCACCTCCCATGGTGGTCCAGAGGATCCACTATCCCGAATCCTGACATAAACTAGATTTCTCAACATTTGCCTCCTGATGATGCTTCTAGTGCACTGTATTAGCAGACATATTAGAGTAGCGCTTCTATGGAACTCAGCTATTAAGAAATGTTCCCCATGTAACACCTGTGTCGGCATCCTCCTCTGTAAGTGATATGCGGCTGAGGAGGCGTTGATAGTATTGCAAATATGTCATTGCAGTACCCTAAGTCTGTTATTTTTTTAAATGTACACATTTTGAAGACAACAACGTTTTTAAACTATTCAAATTAGCCTACGGTTCTCTACAGAGCACCTCTCGGCTCTGCTGGGATGTAATTTATGGACGTCCCCGGCCCAGCGTTCGTCCACCGGCACCACTTTCACAGCTTGCAGAGAGCCGGTGATGTCAGCGGCTTTCTGCGAATCTTACAAATGCAAGATGATTCCATTCGTAGAGTAGCCACCAGGGTAGCAGCACTGCGCAAGCAATGTAATTATCTTTCATTCATGAGATATATTCACTCATATTTCTAATATCAAATGTAGCTTTTGTACGTAGCATTTTACTGACCCTTCCCTTGATATTGTGGAATAGCACACATGTCGGTAGAGTGTATGTTCCCATGTGGTGAGTAAACAGAGCTGAAATGATTACACAGATTCATAAAAGTGTTCCAAGGTTCAAGAAAAAGTTAAAGAAATCAGTGACAGATGTAAAAAAAATGATTTTGTTAAATAAAGTGCTTAACATTTTCCTATGTGGATGGTGATTTTCTGAAATTTATGTAGGCTAGCCATGGAAGAGTGAAGAAATCAGGCAATACGCATTCATAAGCTGTTGGTGGACACGTTTTCACTGCTCCATACACATGAAAACTCCACTCAGAGACCTCTGACAGCAGCTTCGTCCAAAAATATTGAAATCCAACTGACAATTCCTGGGGTTCCTTGGGCCATCGTGTGCCATTAAGGAAGAGTTAAGAGGACTAAATACATAATAATAATAATCTTTATTTATATAGCGCCATCAAATTCGGCTGCACTTTACAAATCATAGGGGACATATATAAATATAATATTATATTACAGTGTACAAATAGTTATAGGGAACAATACGAGTGAGGGCCCTGCTCACAAGAGCTTATAGTCTATGAGGATAAGGGACTGACACAAGAGCTTACAGTCTATGAAGATGAGGGGGTGACACAAGAGCTTACAGCCTACAAGAGATGAGATAGTGACACAAGAGTTTACGGTCTATGAATATTAGATAATTAGATAGAGCTTGTGTGAAATGTATGTAAAGTGTTTGGCTAACTATGCCCAGTGGATGTTGCTGAGTGAGGTTCGGCTACAGTTGTATTCACATAATGAGTCAGAAGGAGGAATGTTGTAGGGTATTAATAATGACCACTCAGACCCTGCCATCTGCGCTGTGTTTTTCCATCCAGCTGTGACAGAATATAATGCAATGATTATGTTTCATATTCGAGGTACCAGGCTACCCGTCTCACACCTGTATTAGTAAAAAAGTCAATCTCGCTTTCAAGATGTGTCTGGTTGGATGTGAATGAGAACTTGTAGGTGCTTTCATTCAATAAATGCACATTAAGAAAAATGTTTGAAATCAAGAATTTTCTGGAATGAAAATATTGATGACTTATTCTTACAGTAAACCAGTTGGGGTCCAACACTCAGATTAAAGAGAGAGCAAAGGAATAGCAAAGCTCCACTCCTTACCAATCACAGGATAGGTAATATCTAACGTCCTAGGGCAAAAAATGTACATTTACAATTGCAACAATTTTTTAATTACTGAGAATTACCCCAAATAACAAATACAGCATATACAGTATATTTATTTATAATAATCTTTATTTGTAGCACCATCAAATTCTGTAGCAGTTTAAATATCTGGGTTTTAGTTGTCGTCTGATTCTAAAATCAAACTCCTTTTCATCGATTCCCTTTTTCTTTTAACCTACTAAATTGTTAGGTGCAGAGAACAGATGGAAGAAATATGTCTGCAGGAACAAGCATTACAGGGTTTGCTTTTAGTATGTAACCATGGAGGAACTTGGATCTATATAGTAAATAGGAGAGTTTTAATAAATACTAATTAACCAAAGTTCCATCAATACAATTTGTTGCTAGGGAGCTTTATATTGTATCTGGAAGTATATTTCATCATTCAACGGGCATCAACACCAGAATGAGGAGTGTCCATAGATGCTAAGTATAAATAAATTCAGAGAATTCCTTGGATTTTCAGGATCGAACACTGGGGCACATTTACTTGCCCGGTCCCTACGTGATCCCCGATCCGGACTGTCCGACGAGGATGAACTCTGCCGCGACTCTGCATGTGTCGCTTCCCCGATCAGGTTCGCCGGAGTTCACCTTCTTGTTCCTGGTGTATGTAAGTGCATGGCTTGCGACACAAATTTAAATGTTAAATCCTGCATGTAGTCCAAATCCGTCGGATCTTGCGACGGCCCGCCCCCTGATTTGTGTGGCGTGGTAGCAGGCGCAATTGCAACACAATACAATCGCGTGCGACACAATCCCTGGCGCGACCCCCAAAAAGTCAGGAAACCCGACAAAAATGTGGCCATGGGACCCTTAGAAAATAAGCCGTACTGTGTTGATTATGGCAGGCAGGGCCGGCGCCAGCGCTGGGCACGCCAGGGCAAGTGTTGGGGCCCATGAGGATGAGGGGCTGTATCTAATGAATCCATTGGGGATGAGGGGGCTGTATATAACGTAGCCATAATTTTGTTTTAATTTCTGAATTTTTAATGCAGCCATGTGAGTTCACTGCAAAGAGGCCCACTGAGGCTCTGTCACACAGGGGCCTACTTTAACCTGGAGCAAACCCTGATGGCAGGGCCATTTTAACCATAGTTAGGACAAAGGATGCTGTTGCTGCAGGTCCCTGTCAGTCCCAACTCTAACCTTCTGCATCCTCAGAAGACACAGTTGACTTCCCCGACAATACCAGCCCCTCTATGTGTTCTGTGTGTCCAGAAAAAGAGGCACCAGCACTAATGTCTAGGAATCCTAAATCTAATGAACTATTACTCCTGTCCATGTACAGCACACATTATCTGATCTACCATCTAATCCAATTCCCACATGTTGCTCATTTTCTGCTTTTGTTTGGATGTATGCACTGTATTTAGCATCCTCTTGTTATTTCATATTCATATCCTGGGATAGAAAAAAATTGCATTATCCTGTGAATGGAGGAAAATATGAATTTTCACTTTAGCAGCTGGACAATCCCTTTTAATAAAATATCTATATGAAGTACTGTAAGGCTGGAACCTATGGCAGATCCATTTATGGATGTACTTGGTCTTTTCACTGGCACAGTTTTGATAAGATAAAACAGTCCACAAATAAAGAATTTGTGTTCTTTGTAGTGTAACTTTTGCTGATATGACAGAAGCCTCAGGTTTAACATATGCAGTTCTAAAATGTTTATACATTAAAAGTGTGAATCAGCCTTACTTTGTTTTACTATGTACATTGTACTGCTGTCACCACAGATATATAGGGGCTAAGTAGTTAGGGAATTAGTAAGGAACTTCGATATTCTACACCAGCTACATCTGTAACTGTCTGTAGATAGCACTTCATTCCGCCGCCTTCCCCCTCAAGCCTTCCTTGGAAACCATTTATGTCACTCAGCTCTTTTCAAAGCCCTGACAAAAGCTCCTATTTCATGTAATCCTGTACATACATGGGGTAGACTGTGCAAATATAACAGGACCTAAGATAACGTCATCCTAGTCGCATGACATGAAGTGTCCAATGATGTAACAGAGCTCTCTCTCTATGGGGCACATTTACTTACCTGTCCCGTTGCGTCTGCCGATCCAGAATGTCGACGAGGATTCGGAGCTGCCGCGATTCACTAAGATCGTGCCCCCGATTTCTTGAATGTGGCGCTTCCCCGCTCAGGTCCGCCGGAGTTCACCATCTTCTTCGCGGTGTATGTGAGTACTGATCTTGCGACACAATTTGAGTTTTAAATTCCACGGTTTGTTCGATTCAGTCGGGTTGTCCGACAGCCATGCCCCCCGGTTTATGTGGCATGCAAGCCGGCACCAATGCGCCACAATCAGATCGCATGCGCCAAAAACCCCTGTGCAATTCTGGAAACCCGGCGGAAATGCGTCCAACGGACCCTTAGTAAATGTGCCCCAATGTTCCACATAGCAGCAGTTCTGTAGCAGTGACATCTGTCAATAAGGCCCCTTCCACACTTGCGTTGCAGACCGCGTCAGAGTTTGATCAGGGTGCGATCAGGGTTTGGTCAGTGAAAAACGCACATTTTGCATCAGAGTGCAATCAGTTTTCAGTCAGAGTTTGTTCAGTGTCTCAGTTTTTCACGCGCGTTTTCAATGCAATTTCAATGCAATTTCAATGCGTTTTTCACGCACAGAAAATGTGTGTGAAATGGACTCAGGACTGAGCTCTATCTTTTCTATGGCAATTGATGCGTGAAAAACGCATTGCACTTGCAAGTGTCTCAGAGTCCAATGCGTTTTTGATGCATCTCCATAGACTGAAAAGACCCATTGGTTACAATGGGTCAGAGTGCAATGCAAGTTCTGCACGTCAAAAGCACGTGCAGAAAACGCGCGTGAAAACCGCAAGTGAGAAAGGGGCCTAAGGAACAAGGAGGCAAGGCAATGCAAGTAACCTCAGAATATGCAGGGCCTCATTGGATTCACATAATGACATTTGACTCACCTCAAATGAGTTGCTCTTAAAGAGGACCTGTCACCCAGAAATTTGGCCCTAGGAACTGCTTACTAAAGTAAAACAAATGCAGAGGAAACCTCTGATAACACTAACAGTGCTGCGGAGTACAATAGAAATGCCGGACTGCTCTCTAAAAGGTCTGACGTATTCATGAGGGGGCGGGATTGTGGGCGGGATTAGGACATGACGCGTGGCAGTCACCACTGAGCTAAGGAGCGAGCAGGGCGGTCTGGGGAAGAGGCAGCGCCTCAGACTGCCCTCTCATAAATACGCGTTTCTATTGAACTCCACAGTGGTGTTAGATAGCGTTATGAGAGGTTTCCGATAACGCTAGCAGTGTAACACTGCTGCATTTGTTTTAGTACTAGGAGCGCATAGTGTGTGCCTAGTTTCTGGGTTAAAGGTCCTCTTTAAGTTTACAAACTTATTTGTTAACATTGCTAACACGGAAAGGAACAATTTAGGGATATTTTGGGCAATGTTTTTAATCATAGTTTTTGATGAAGTATTTATTTTGGGTGGGTTAAGTTACAGGACAGGTTCTCTATATGGTTAGGTGTATATAGGAATGGTCCGTTGCTGATTAAGTTTTTGACTTTTACCAGCAAGTTTGCCCTAATTTCTCAATACAGAAGGTGAAATATACCATAAAATCTGCATCATAAATTGACATGCTACAGCTGGAAAAGCTGCACCACAGGTCATTTTTCACTGTGAATGTAATCAAACTTTGGCTACGTTTCATCCCCTTCCATGTTTCATATGGTGGCACTACATAAAATAACAATGGTAGTATCTTAATTTGTGACCTGCTAAGCAGCACGTCACATAGGAATAAAAGAAAAACAGCAGTGGATGATTTCTACAGACAAAATACCACAGCACTGAGTAACTTGTCCAGCGGGAGCTTTATGGCTATTTTAGGAAGTTTGCTGTCTCATATAGGAGGTGAGTTATAAAAATATTGGGCAGCAGAATATTATGTGAATTGAAACATTGTGTACCTAAAAAACAGAGAGGTCACCTCACAGTCTCCAGAGTCATCTGTGTGGGAGTGAGAGCAGTGGGGGAGCAGTCTTGTAATACAGCGGAATAATTGGGATTATCCTGAGAATTGGCTATGGATCAAAGACAACAGAAAAAGCAATGATGTACTAAATAGGAGTTACCTAGAAAAATAATGAAAAGCCTGATAAATGGTGATCTCTATTTACATACGGCTAACACATTTTTTATTAATTTAATTTACTATTTTATAACACACATAAAATGATCAAAGCAAAAGAACAAAGGAACCAAAGGAGAGTTGGATAAATGTTCCTTATCTGCAAGAAGAAGGATCTTGTGTTTATAAAAGTCAAAACATTGCTCAAAAAGTGTCTTGAACATATGATAAACGGGGCACAAGTTTTGTTAAGTAAATCTCCCGTAAGTGTTGGATCTGTTACATCACTTGATAAATCATAATCCGGCACAAAGACTTCATACTGCTGACCTGTAATATTTATACTGAATATAGAATCAGTAACTGTGATATTCCCATTCTATATTACACTACACAATTGGCAACTGACATAAGGGCTAGTCTACGCACAATGGCCCACATTTATCAAAACTATTACAGTATTTACTATCAGGCGCCAGATTCATGCATTGGGGTGCACGTTCTTCATGAATCTGGCGACCCTCTGCACTGCTCTGGAAGTGTGTACTACTTTTTTGGTGGACTTTGATCTTGTTGCGCACTGACTAAGCATCATCACGCCCCTTTAAGTGCACATTTTTTTCTTTCCTGTCGGACATAGAACGCAGACACTTTATAAACACACACAGTTTGCATGTTATTTCTTGTACAAAGTCAGAAAGAAAACTGGTGCAAAAACCTTAATAAATGTGAACCAATATGCTATGTGCCCTATTGTAGCATAAGAAGGGGGGTTTAAAGGGAACCTATCATCAGAAATTGATGATACCAGTTGACTACCAGTATGTTGCCAAGCAGCTGAAGATCTGCCAGATCATGTTCCTTTCATGACTCTATGTGGTGGCAAGGTGTAAATTGGTTGTGAAAAGTCAAGGAGGCGGAGATTTTAACACTGAAGTCAAGTTTTCCCTTTCAGTCAGGATTTGAAGATCACTACGGTATTTAACTCAATCATGTGACTCTTAAAAAGGTTGGGAAATGCTAGTTGCAGCTTTCCTATTTTGGTTCGGAATTTTCAAAAAAAGAATGACTGTAGAGTTGGCCACATACGGCTAAGAAATGGATGACACACTGATGACATATGGACCGCGAAAAACGATTAGTTGTTTGTGGCCTTAGAAGAACACAAATTTGTATGCAGGTAGCCTTATATCCCTATTGTGTTTTACACTTATGTGAACATGATGTTCCAGTATTGTCACATTATCTGGCACAAGTAATTCAAGCATGAGGCCACATAAGTTAGATTTTATTACATGTTATGATTACATGCTAATATAGAGGAGAGTGGTGTACGTTATCTCCTACTCCAACCACACATGTTAATGATTTATAAGCAGATTACATATTTGTTTACTGTCAGGTACATGGAACACATTACAACAACATACAGAGAGACTGACACATCTGTTTCTTACATCATCACCCCACAGGGTAAGATTTAGGGAAAACGTTCAGCACTTGTGGTTAAACTCTCTGTGTCCCTGCACAGCAAACAAGAAAATACTAAGTATTTTATCAAAGATCGAGTTACAGTCAGTAGTTCTGTTGACTAAAGATAACAAGACTAAAAATTTACAATCCTGAATATTATTACTTATTAGTTTATTATCAGTCTTATCTTTGTTTTAAAATAAATGAAAAGTATTGCACTAAAATGTTGATTGTCTATTATTAGGGTGGATTCGCGTGGTGTTATTGTTGCTTGCCCGTTGAGTTTTACATCTGTTTTTCTTCGGAAAATGGATGCAGACAGAGACCAATGTCCATTTTTTTATATCTGCAAAGAAACTGAAGGTTTAAAATTGGTTAAAAACAAAATACCTGCTTGGCCTGCATCATTGGGGGAAAAAAACGGATCGGTCATCAGTTTTTATTTGTAAACCTATAGACTTCCATGAGTTGAATGTGTGAAAAAAATAGTACAGGTTCTAATTTTTTTACACGGATCAGTGGAATAATCTGAAAAGCACCCATAGAAAAGAATGGCTCAGTAATTCATTAGTAAAAATCACGGAATCATGGATGAGAAAAACAAAAACCAGTGTGAAAGAGCCCTTAGGATGAGACATAAATGTTTGATTGGTGATTGGAAAAGTCCAATGCCAGACATCAGAATGAAGCATAAAATGGGGTTAGAAAACCAAGAAAAAGGCTGGCACGGCGCTATCCCCTTTAACTTCTCCAGTAATCTCGGGTTTCCTAGGCAACATGTTGCTGTAGCGAGAGATTCAAACTTCCGGCTCTTCCTCCGACACTTCCGCCAGTTGAGCTTTTATACACGCGGTGTCCACACACCCCACGTGTCAGGTACCTAGGCGTTCCAGCACTGAATGGATCCAGCGCACAACGATTAGCTATTTCCATTTGTACTTGAAGAAGGGTGTTCCGCCCGAAACGCGTTTACAGTTTTTGGAATAAACAATTGAAACTTACCAGAAGACTCTCTCCATAATAGCGCCGTGCCAGCCTTTTTCTTGGTTTTCTAACCCCATTTTATGCTTGTGACACCGTTCAGCCTTTGCATAAAGCGAATACCGGCAAGCTGTTGGCAAGCTTTTGGAGTATCTCTACGCTCGATTTAAGCTATTTAATGTGAGTGCGATTCTCAGGGGGGTACTGTCCATACCCTCCCTCTCTATACATATCTCTCGGATATTTTAATTTCAATTTAATTTACTTTTTCCCATTTATCCTACGATAATACACGAGGCGCCGTCCTCTTGTTTTGCCTCTCTTTTTTTTGTTTTCGTTATAGTATTAGACATCAGAATGAAGGCATGTTTACTTAAAGGACCTTTCATCAATTCCAAATTGTTGCCTCTATTAATGGAAGTCTCTTGGAGCAACTGAATTTTTTTTTCATCTCTGTAGCCCCCACCATTCCGTAAAAATTAGTACAATTAGTTTTGGAACCTAATGCACAAATTAAGCTCTCTGGGTGGGGGGTCCTTGGAAATGGCAGACACAGCGGCACCACCCACATTTGTATTTTTTCATATTAATTGACAAAACTAACAGCACTAATTGAACTGGATTGATTAGGGGTGGGAAAAAATTCCAATGACATATAACTCAGTAAAGTAACCATTGGTTACAGAAACAAAGGGGAGAGTTATCATTATGCAGATTCTATGCGATAGTCCTATAACTGCTTTTGAAGCTCGCTGTTTTTCAGATTAATTAAAGTGACGTTGGCCCTTTAATAAATCTCTCTGGGATTTTTTAAAATTAATATCAAAATAATCGCTAGGAGTAAAATAATTGCAACAGCACATACGCCAGTAGGGGAGTATGGAAATCTTGTAATGCAGCTGTAAGACTCTGCCTGGGGGGAAAGGAGTTATTATCCAATTGAACACTCTGTAATTGCAGTAAGGAAGGAGTGAGCTGGTCGGACAGTGATGTCACAAAAAGAAGGTTACAAAACCTCTTGTGAGTGGGAGCACACGGTCAGTGTATTACAGAATCTAGTGTATTGCAGAGTCAGTGTTCCAGACCAGGAAGCAGTGGTGTCACAGACAAGTTGGCCAGTCAGGAGACTAAGCCCAGAACAGAGCTCCACCATCAGGACTCCATTCCATTCCGTTTCTACTAGCCCCGCCTGAAGCTATTAACCAGGCTGTGAGCAACCACCTTTCTGTGGACCTGTACTCCGACCAGATATTTACTTCCAGCTGAAGTTCTGCTGCTGTTAAGGCCATTGCCTGCCATTTGCTGTTCCAATAAAGAACTGTAAGTTATACAGCTCCAACATGCCTCTGAGTGATCCCTGGATCAGGCTGTATACCACAAAGGGCGCCCCCATCCTCCATCACCAGGGATCCCTTTCTACACACCAGGGTTGCTCCAGGGAGAAACCTACTCTGTCAGTCTCTCCCTCCATTTTCTTTTTTTTTTTTTATCAACTCTTTATTTTTGTATTTTTTCAATAGAAACAAAAATATACATCGAAATGCAGAAAAAGTACATAAAAGAACCGAGGGGAGTACCGGATTCCACAATAGCAGAACATAGTAAACAAGAAGAGAAAGAAAAAAAAAAAAAGAAATCAAGTAACAACCGTCACATATAACAAGTATTTCTTATAGTACAGCATAGATATGATAGCATCCCAAGAAGTGTAATTACTCATTAACATCAGGAAATCAATCTAGCATTATATGCGTCCCATTGAGTCCAGGTCTTTTCAAATTTATCACAAGTGTGACGAAGCACAGCGGTAATATATTCCATTGATCGGAGATCACGAAGGCGTGCATATAATTCCAACAATGATGGAGGGGCGGACCATCTCCAATTCAATGATATTAAACACTTTGCTGTCGTAACTATATGTAGGAACAACCTGGCACTCGGACCCCTAAGAGAGCTGGGATAGAGATTGAGTATATAGATTTCAGGGTCCAGCGGGACTTGCACATTGAGGATCCCCCCAATGAGGGACCTGACCTCCAGCCAAAAATGAATCAGGGCAGGGCAACTCCAAAAGATATGGAAGAGTGTAGCGTCAGGCCCTCCACACCTCCAGCATAAATTAGGAACTGACGGGTAAAATCTATGTAAGAGCTCAGGGGTGCGGTACCAATTTAATAAAATTTTAAGTTGGTTCTCCTTATAGAGAGTGCAGATAGACGTTTGTCGTGCTCTCGTCCAGATATTCTGCCACTGGTCAGGGGTAAAACGTTTACCCAACCATGTTTCCCACCTATTCATGTAAGGATGTGATATATTTGTCCGCTCATTGAGAATGGAGTACAGGCTGGAGATCAAGCCCTTTGTAGAAGGACCTTCCGCGCAAATCACTTCGAATGGGGTAGGTCTGGGGGTAGGTTCGGCCCCCAAAATAGATGAAATAAAATGTTTAATCTGTTGATAGGTAAAATCCGCACCCACCAAGCAAGGATGTTTGTCAATTAGCGCCCTTAATGGGAGTATCTTGCGTGTGAGGGGATCTAACAGGGTCCGTATTTAAAGGGTACCTGCCTGCACCCAAGGTCTGTAACTGCTAGTGAGACTATCTGAGAGATGTGATGTAAAAAGTATTGGGGTAAGCAACGACTGCATAGAAGCCAACTGAAAACGTATCCTACATCTGTACCAAATATCACGGTTAAACTGTATAGGGTCCAAAAGTGTCGGCACCAAGCCTACTGGTGGAGGGCCCCATATCAACACAGCCGGGTGTAACGGGGCAAACCATAGTTTCTCAAGTTCGGTCCATCGGCTATACGCACACATTGTTGACCAGGAGGTGATGTGACGGAGATGGGTCGCTAGATAATAAAGTTTAATATCAGGGAGGGCTAATCCTCCGCTGGTGACCCCCGCCGTCAACTCCGTTTTAGAGATCCTGTGACTCCTGCCCCCCCACACAAACCCCAGACACATAGACTGTAACCTGCCCAGGACTGCCATTGGGACCACTACCAGAAGAGTCTCGAACAGATATAAAAGCTTTGGCAAGATAGACATCTTAATAGCCGCTATACGTCCCAGTAATGATATATGTAGAGACTGCCACTTAGTTAAGAGGTCCTGAATTTCTTTAATCATTGGTGGGAAGTTAGCTGCGTATAGAGTCTTATAGGATTGAGTTATTCGGACTCCTAAATACCTCAGTGATTCTGTTTGCCACGTGTATTTGAATGAGCCCCTAAGGGCCGCCAGCTCGTCCGGGGGGACATTTATAGGGAGGGCCTCGGTCTTGTGACGGTTAATCTTATATCCAGAGAGGTGACTATACACATCCAATATTTTATGAAGATTTGGGAGACTTATTATAGGATTTGTAAGCGTAAGAAGTACATCATCAGCGAAGAGGGAGATCTTGAATTGTTTGTCCCTGACTCTTATCCCCGTCACATCCATCTCCCTCCATTTTCTTGCACACGGCACCTACTGAAGACTTGCCAGGCTGTGGATGAGGCCTCTGCTCCCGATACCAAGCCCCGTGGCCTTCGCCCTGCGTAAGGCTGCACTAGCCAGCCACTCCGGTAATCAGGACCCAAGCTTCCTCCAGCCGCCAAAAATAGTCAGGCCCCGGTGGGGGATGTTGCACTAGCAGTGGTTCTATGTTTAAGCCACGTCACCGAAGAAGAAGAAAGTGGCTCTGGCACTACTCTCATGCACCTTGTGATTCCACGCACAATCGGACCACAGCACCGCTGGAGTTACGTGTGGTACAGGACGCCGGCATGCAGCAAGGCGAAGGGCCGTTTCGCGCTGGGCAGCGCTTCCTCTAGCCTCTGACTTCTATGTTTAAGCCACCATTTCAGAGTGGAAAGAAAAGGCCCTTGGCTGTGAAATGTCCTCCTTAAGCAGCATTTTATTACTGCTTCATTTATATTACTACAGGTTACTACTTTTCAGTTCTATATGATCCAACCCAACTGCTTGAGAACACTTTCATACTGTTGCTGGTCCGTGAACCACAAATCTTGCTGAGTACCAACAATACCAAGTATGAAACTACCCTAAGAGAGAGAGAGGGACATGAATAAGACTAACCTCTACTTTCTGTAGCAGCTAGATCTCCATCCAGCTGCTCTGAGGCATGAAAGAGTGTTGCACCTCATGTAAACACAATTTTCAATTTCTGTTCATAGAACTGGAGCATTTTATGAGGATTAGACCTCCACCGGTCAATGCTAAGGCTGGATGATTATTGTTTAGGTTCAGAAAACTTTCTGTAAATAGTCACTAACTCAACAGACTTTGCATATTAGTAGTACAGTAAAACATAAAAACTTACCATATCTTATTCAGGAAAAATGCTTATTTCTGCTCTTATTTGGCTCTCCACTACAACCCCCTTATAAACTAATAAACATTTTGAAATCCCTGATGAAAAGAGAAACTCACAGATATATCAGATAACACAGAAGTTTATGGAGAAGTTAAAGGGGACAGAGTCAAAAATTAGATTTTTATCATATCCTTAGTGCTAAGTCAGGTTCTATGGATGAGTCTGGTGTATGCTCTGTGAAAAGCTGGGTTGTTTGATTACTCCTTTGCCTACCGATTTTTAACTTGTTGTGGGTGAATGTACAGCCTGCACCTTTTTCTTGACATAACCACACTTCTTTACCTTCATTGCACAGTGTATGTGAGACATTAAAGCAGCCAGTCTCCAGCTGACATCAATGAGATAGAACATCCTGAGGGAACAACTACTGAAAATGCAAAAAAAGGTGCTCTAGTGGCAGAAATGGTGTTACTTCTCATTAACTGTACACACTGGGGCACATTTACTTACCTGCTGGAATTCACAGAAAGTGCATTGTCCGGCAATCACGCACTCCGCCGCAATTCACTAAGATCGTGCGCCTGATATCCTGCATGTGTCACTTCCCCACTGAGGTCCACCGGAGTTCTCTTTCTTCTTCCTGGTGCATGTAAGTGCTTGGGCTTGCGACACAATTTGAAAGTTAAATCCTGCACTCAGTCCGAATACTTAGGATCGTCCGAGAGCACGCCCCCGATTTCTGTCGCATGAATGCCGGCACAGCTGCGCCACCATTCGATCGCGTGTGACACAATCCCCTGTCACAGCCGCGCAAAACCAGAAAACATTAGAAAGTCCGACGAAAGTGCACTTAAATCTTCATATTCTGATTTCTTGATTGCTTTTAGTACTATTGCTATCTGTGGATGGAAACCCGATAACTTGACAACATAATTATTTTTGTTTTAAGGTAAATTATCTACCCATTGTAAAACAATATACATATTTGTTTTATACGCTTTTAACTAAAATCTACAGCTTGAAGGAGATCAAAACATGTATTTATTATGTGAAATGTATAAAGAATATGTGGTTTTCCATAGCTGGTACCATGATATGGAATGGTTAATATATTTTTTTCTGTAGTATGGACTTTAGCTGTTTTCCTTTCAGATACAGTTATGCAAGGGATCGCTGACCCGCACATCTGCTTTCCATTCTACCAGTGTCTGTTTTCACCATGGCAACCAGACAAATCACCTGACTTTGGATCAGGTCCAGGTCTACCTTTGGCTACCATCTCATAAGGCGTCTTGGGAAATCTGAGGCCCCTCTAAACTATGCATCATCTATCATGCTGAAAAATAGAAAACAGATCTCCAGGAATCAGTCTTATTGGACTATCGCTTCTAATTCAATGATGATTATGTAATAAGAAGAAAATACACTACCTTTATTTCCTTATTTTTGATCCATTCTATTTGTTTTTGCTGCTCAGACCCATTAACTCAAATGATACTTAAAGGGTTTGGCCACTTTACCTCATGTTTTCTGTAATGTGTGTAAGTGTCAGGGTATTATTTTAGATACCAAAATTTACCAATATACATCTATTCAAAGTTCTGCAATACTTTATTGATGTAAAGTGAAACCTCCTGTCTTTTGCTTAACCCCTTAACGCTGAAGCCACTTTTCACCTTCCTGACACGGCCCATTTTTTCAAACCTGCCCTGTGTCACTATAAATGGTTATAACTTACTTTTTCCACACATGAGTCATAACACCAAAACCCGTAATAACTAACATTCACCGAATGTCTACTTTATGTGGACATGGTTTTTTATGCATACTCTTATTATAGTAGGATGTTATGGGCCTTTGAACGTTAGGTGCAATTTTTCACATTTTCATAAAAAACGCAAAATCCTGCTATTGAGGCACCTGCTCAGGTTTCAAGTCACTTTAAAAGGCCTAAATAAAGTAAAACCCCATAAATTACTCCATTATAGAAACTACAACCCTCAACGTAGGTAAAACCACTTTTATGAAGTTTGTTAACCCTTTAATTGGTTTACAGGGGTTAAAATAAAATCGGATGCAATTTCAAAATTACATTTTTTTTGGCTAAATGAATGTGTTTTTCATAAAATGTACAAATTCTCAGTGGATAAAATAACAAAACGCTCCACAAAATTTGATACCCAATCTCTCCCGTGTATAAAAACACCCCATATGTGGTGGTAACCTGCTGTATGGGCACACGCCAGGGAATTGAGGGGGGAGCTGCACCATTAAGAGCTGATTATGCATTGTCACTTTATAATGGCTATACAATCTTTATTTTTTTGGCAATTTGGACATATAAGGGCTTATTTTTTGCGACATGAGATGCACTTTACAAATACTTCATTTAAGTGGGTCTATAGCTTTTTGATGAGATTTTATTAACTCTTTAATGTATGGAGGAAAAGAAAATTGTCAATTTGGGGTTTCTTTTTTTTTGTATATTTTGGGGGTCGTACATCATATATTAAACATACTATAATATTTTTATTCTGTAGATCACTATGATTACGGTGATACCTCGTTTATATAGTTTTTCATTTATTTTTACAATTTTACTGGGAAAAAAAACGCAAATAGAGGAAATCTCATTTGTTTTTGCATTGCCATGTTTTCGGAGACGTAACTTTAATACTATTTGATTGACAGAGCTAGTTTAGGGCTTATTTTTTACGTGTTGAGTCGTCCTTTCAATTGGTACCATTTTGGGGCACAACTTTTTTTTGATCACTTTTTATAACATTTTTGTGAAGGGATTTTATGAAAATTTAGATTTTTGGCGAGTTTTTCGGGTTTTGTTTTTACGGCGTTCACCGTATGGGTCCAATAATGTTTCTGACTTATTGTACAGATTGTTACGGACGCGGCGATACCAAATATGTGGGGGGTTTTGGTGATTTTCAGTTATTTTTACTTTATTAGATGTGTATAGGGAATGTTTGTGTTTAGGGCACTTTAACCGTATTTAATTAATTATTTTTATTAAAAAGTGTGCTTATTTAGTGTTTTTAACTGCGCATGCTCAGTGTGTCACAGCCGGGTCCTGCCAGAAGGCACGGACCCGGTACCCGGAAGGAGATCGCGCAGCCCCGGGCACTGGCAGTCCCGGGGCTGCGGTCGGAGCAACGGAACCCCCCCCCCCCCCCCGGTTAGCGCCGAGGGGGGGGGGGGTCCGAATTCAGTTAAATGCCCCTAGCACACCGCGGTCAGTGCGACCGCGGCATGTTAGGGGTTAACACCCGCGATTGGAGAAATCTCCGAACGTGGGTGTTTGAGGAGGGTCCCCGGCTCAACATGAAATACAGTTGCTAACTCCTTTAAATACACACAGCCAAGAGTGGCATTATTCCAGATCAAAGCAGTCATGTTTAAATAATTTTACCTAGACTTTTAGACTGGTTATAGGTATACTTACATTCCCCTTGAACCTTCAGGAGGCTCCCAAAAATATAAGATACCAGACCCCAGTCATGGAAGCCCAGGCAAATCTTTTAGACTATAAGACATTTTGCTAAGTTTTGTATATTTTTCAGAGACACATCCATAATAAAGCGCAGTATACAGTGCCCACATCCCAAAAGGAGGCATATTATTTTTCAAAAGAGGGCACTGCTAAGGCTAGCAAAAGGGAGAGCCTGTGGTGACTGCTGTTCATAGGTGATGGGGATCCTGGTTGTAATTTTGGGGAGCTACAAGTTACTCTCCCAAGTGTCTATAATCAAAAGCACTGCGGTATTCTTCCAAGTGTCAACAATTTCTACTACTTCTATGAGCTTTCTGAATCAGACCTCAAGAATATCAACTTTTGATAAATATCAAAGTCATACAGGCTATAAAAATGAATGGGGCATATCCTGCAGTTTTACTGATGGTAGATGTCCCAAACTTACTTGATCGCTATGTCTATTAGGGGTTGACCAAGCTTTTCTTATATGCAGGCTTATTGTGAAAAAAACTTTTCAGTGCAGTCTTGTCCAACGCACCAATTGTGACATCACGCTCGGTGGGCAGGACCAGGCTGCACTGAACACAAGTAAATTTAGCCTTGTGCCCCACCCCACCCACTTTTCAAAAAAGTGCTGTGAGGGTGGTGAAAGAGAAAATTTGTTGCAATTCCCCAGCTGTGTAAAAACTGGCATACAGGGCATGATATAATGCCAATTAAAGTGTCAATATCTTTGGAAGTGAAGTTGAAATATTGAGAAAGCTGGACTGCCCTATGGATTGTTCATTTCATTTACAACTTATAATTACACAAAGTACCGCAAAGTAAATGAGCATAGCTCCCAACCGTCAGCAGGACAGTCCCGGTTTCAAGGAGGGAGAATGTCTCATGCTGTCCTGTAATGTCCCATGTCCTGGTCTACACTCCGATACACTAGAGGTGCCGAGGCAAGACCAGGAGGTTGGACCAGCTCCTGCTGCGTTCTCTGTTTAAAGAAAAAAACCTTACTTACCTTTCCATCTTTCCTTCGCAGGGTGGGGCCACCAGAGGGGAGGAGTTACTACCAGATAGTCCCTACTCCTTGTCATCTTGGGGCCTCAGGGAAAGGAGGAAGCAGGACTGCGGGGAACAATGGAAAGGTAAGTACTTTTTTTTTCTTTTTTAATAAACAGGAGGGGAGAGAAGCCAAAATATTCAGAGGACGGAGGAGAACAGGGGCCACAATGTGAGGGGGTGGAGGACAGGGGGCTACAGGAGGAGGCTGAAGGACAGGAGGCCACCGGAGGAGGCTGGAGGACAGGAGGCTACAGGAGGAGGCTGGAGGACAGGAGGCTACAGGAGGAGGCTGGAGGACAGGGGGGCAGAGGAGGAGGCTGGAGGAAAGGGGGGCAGAGGAGGAGGCTTGAGGACAGGAGGAGGCTGGATTACAGGAGGCAAAAGAAGGAGGTTGGAGGACAGGCAACCACAGACGGAGGCTGGAGGACAGGAGGCTACAGGGGGAGGCTAGAGGACAAGGTGCTAAAGGACGAGGCTGGATGACAGGAGATCACAATATGAGGGAATATGGAGGATGGCAATTATACTATGCTTGTGGGTGGGACAAGGGGCATGGTTTAGGGTGGGGCTCATGTCCCTCTTTCTCTTGCCCAAACTTTGGGAGCTATGAATGAGGTTAATAAGAGCAGTCTACTAAATGTGCTGTGCACCGTTATTTTGTTTCCTGAATTTGCAAGTCGACCATGTCTTGTAAATAGAATTCTCATTGTTATAGCAACTGGATTCATCATAGTTTTAACTTCCTCAAGCAAGATCAAAACATTTCCCTTTAAAGAAAAAAGAATCCTCAATTCTACTTTTTAAAGGAAAGCTGTCAGCACTTTTGACTATTCCCCCACTGTACTTGGAGATGTTGCAATAGACTGATAATGCAAAGAAAGTTCGTGTTTAATGGTTCCAGGTCAACTAAGATTATTCAAATTTTCCTACTTTGTAGACAAATTTAATATATGGAGAACTATGCCCTTATGTGTTGCCAGAATGATTGCCTTCTTAAGAGTCTATTCTGGAACATAAAACTTTGCACTGTGTTCTCCTTTGTTAGACTCCACTCTCATATGATCACTTTGTTTGGGGTTCAGTTCATCTAGAAATAAACTTGCCCTAGAGACTCTCCAGTGACTTAAACTTGATGGGGCCAACCTTACCGGACCAGCACCAATACTTTCTGGCTGAGTGGTGGTACCCCCTTGCCTTCTCTTACATTCTGGCTGGATGCCTGGATCTGTGTACTTTATGGGCCATTCTAAATAATATAGAAAGCCATAGATTAAGCAATCTACTTGGTACATGAGATATGATTAATTTTTGTATGCATTTGCACTGGAGAATAATTTGCATCAATTTCAACAATAGCAGGTCACTATGAGAAGAATTTGTATAGAATTACATAAATATAAACTGTTATAGCTATTCATTTAGCTCAATGTCCAAAAATAAAGACTTAAAGGGGTTGTCCACTGATAACGATTGTCTCTCTTAAATTTTGTCTACTCATAATAAAAACTTTCCTAATATAGTGTTATTAAAAGTTATATCCCATTTCTATGATTTCCATGCATTCATCTTCCTAGGCCTTTCTCAGTGTACTCATTGTTCCCCCTGGGAATGACCAGTATGCTTCCCCTGGGCTGCTGTTGCACATTCTTCAAATCCCCTCTTGTGTGTGCGGCCGCTCGTTCTAGATTGTATATATCTAGAATATGGGATGAGGAAGTGTACTCTTAAGAGAAAAATTTGTACCTATAAGGAAAGTACAACCCCTTGAAGGGTGTCCATAATTATTTAGTAATCGACTGGTGCTTCAGTGAGTACCTTGGAGCTACATACAGTATATACCAGTGATGGGTAACCTATGTCACTGGTGCCAGAGGTGGCACTCAGAGCCCTTTCTGTGGGCACTCAGGCCATCACCAGAGATGACTCCAGGTATCTTCCTGCAGTCCCAGACAGCCCAGGACTTGCTGTGCACAGAGGTATTTTAAAGTGACAGCTCTACCTGGGACTATTTTCTGCTTTATTGGTGTCCTCAGGGTGCTGGTATCAATGAAAACTGTGACAGAGAAGCGAGTATAAATCACAAATTAAATTTCTGTGATGGCACTTTGCGATAAATAAGCGGGTCTTTGTTGTAGTTTGGGCACTTGGTCTCTAAAAGGTTTGCCATCACTGGTATATACCGTAACCCCATGTTAGGCCCATGTACCCCTTTAGGTGTCCTGTTTCAGCTCTATACAACACAGTGTGGTATAAGTGAGCTATAGATGATAAGTATAGGTGAGTTATAACTAGAATTAACAAGAAAACTCTTTAGCACTTACAGGGGTTTGCCAAGTATAAGAAAGTTTCTATCTGGAAGAGCTGCAGGTTATGTGAGCTGCCTTTTGGACTTCCTTTGATGTCCCAAGTCCTACAGACTTCTGGTCCCTCCATGATCACCCCCATTACTAGTCAGAGGGCCATGTAGATGTTGTTTGCACTTAGTAATGAACACAAGTTCCCTAGTCACACTCTCACATCTCCTGTCACTCTTTCAAGCAGAAGGAGAAAAAGTTACCATGTCTAGAATGATATGAATAATATGAGACACTCTTACTCAGTGTCTCTGGAACCGAGAGCGTTAAATCCAGACTATGATCTCAGTAACATTTCATAATGTATCTTTTCATTTAGGATGGTCACTTTGGAGTTCATAATTGTAAGAGACACCGAGTGTTATCTTGGTTTTTGATTTTGTTTTATCTTTCCCTAGAAAAGGAATCAAAATGAAGAAAACACATGAGAACACTACGTCACACCACGGGAGGTAACGTTCTGGTAAGATGTGACGTTAGTGGGCAGGGTTACTTTGTATTTAGTTGTGTCAGTTTGTAATTGTATTTTGTAGTTGAGAAAAGCTTGTGATACGAGCCAAAATGCGTCCTATTGTCGCTGTGAACATGTTGTATGATGTACAATAAACCTGTATGCTGATGAAGAATACGAGTGCCGGGACTTCTATGTTTTATACCATATATTCGCTTTGACCCAACCCTGAACAATGTGAATTTGCGAAATGCTGTCTACCTACAAGAATTTAGAATAATATAGGAAACCCTATTAGGGTAATATTTCATACAAGTGTCCAACCCCATTAAATTTGTAGTGTTTTCTGTATGCAGATTTATACAGATATATATACAGCCACCCCCAGGACCACATAGATATATACACATCCCCTAATAATCCATAGAAATATATACAGCCATCCCCCAATAATATATATATACATACAGTTACCCCCAGGCAGGGCTGGCGTAAGGACTGAGTATACCTGGGCAAGAGCTGCTGGGGGGGGGCCCACATAAGGCTGTAAGTAAGGAATCCATGGGGTGTGGGAGGATTGTATCCAATGATTCCATAGTGGTGAGGGGGGCTTATATAAAATAACCATGAGGGAGCTGTTTGGTCTGATAAATTAGGGAATTGGAGACTGTTTTAACTTCTGAATTGCCAGTACAAAGCGGCCCACTGAGTCTCTGTCTCCCAGGGGCCTACTAAAACCTGGAGCCGACCCTGCCTCCAGGAATATATTGATATATACAACCCCCCAATAATACATAGATGTATACACATCACTGATTTCTCTCCTCTCCCTCCAAGGTTGCCCTGCTGTTGATGCTCTTCTGTCCAAGCAAAGAGTAGCATTATTGAGTGATTCTGCCACCTACCGGACTTAATAATCTCTCCTCCAATATAGAGGGGAGATAATTATTGGTATATTCCTTCAGCTGCAGCTTCTTCCTCAGAACGTACATGCAGCAGAACAGTGGATTTGAATCACCCCCTCTGTTCTGGTGTATTAGGGACAATGGGTCCGTGCTGCAGTTTTGGCAGGATCATTCCGAAATTGTAGTTCTGGTGTGGACCCAGCCGTCCTGCCCCCCCCCCCCCCCGCCGCCGCCGCCTCCAAAGTGGTGGAGGTCCCAGGGCGTGCACCCTGGGAGCCCTCCCTATAATCTGGTCCTGAACACAATTGACAACATTACATTATACACTCTCATATTATTGATGCCAAAAATGTAACCTAAAGACAACATTTTCTTTGCATTTCATACATATATATGATATAATCTACAAGTCATATGTTAACTCTGGCTGTGAAAGAGCCAAATCTGATCATTCATAGCCTGCCAGCAATAATAAATATCCCCCAGGGTATCTTCGGCGATCTCTCCTTCTAATTAGATGTCTCCTTTTTGGTGGTTTATTGAGAATGTATTTGTAATGAGCAGACATCTATATGGCTGTTTTGAACTGAACTCATGCATTTCCTAACTCGTAGGTATCAGATTTCAGTGCGGGATATGTTCAAATAAGGTGATTTCAGGAAAAGTCTTCTGCGAGAGCCTCTAGACTACACTTCTTGGCTCAGACATGTTGAGATTGTGCCAAACTTTGGTCTGTCCTGACAACTACATTTCTTTACATTTCTTTGTGATATGATCAAGTAAAACAAACATTGGAGGACAAAGAAGCAACATATATATTTAACCCACAGCCTTATCCTGTTTACAGGCTCCTGCCAGATGAAATGGTTGGCATTAGGGTTTGAAGAGCAGAACATCTTTCTGGCTTTACAATGTGTCATAAATCAATGTTATAGTGTTTTTTTTTGCTATATATGTATATGTGCATGTATATATTTATACAGCCCCGGTTCAACCCTGACTCACACAGGCTAACAGCCCCTAATAAGAACAAAAATAATAGCCACTAGACTAACAAACACACTGAGCTCCAGAGATGGAAACTTGTCTTGACTTGTTGTTATGGGAAATATAGTGTATATTGTCCAGGAACCAGCTGGCCAAAATTCAGCTAAAGGGGTATTCCCATCATTCACATCTCAAAATGTTAAATAAATATCTCATAGATAAAGATCCCACCTCTGCAAACTCCACTTACTATATTTTGAAAACAAGAGTGACAATTTTTAGAACTCCCATAGAACTGAATGAAGAGAGCCAGAACCAACCTTGCATGTACCACAAAACAACAGACTCCATATCCATAGTTTGCGGCCCAAGAAACCTTTCTGGTCCGCTCACATGCCGATGACAGGAGACAGACTGCCCAAGCTGCAAACATGGACAGGAAGAGCACCTGAAGCTCGGCAGTCTGTTCACACACAGGGCCATGGAAACCATGATTGTGATATGAGTCCATAGCAGCTGCTATGGGGCCCACAGTGTCAGGGGGCCCCAGCATCTGTTGTGCTATAAGTGTGTTGTCTACATACTGCATGTGTGTATATGATGTATGTCTGTATATTGTTATGTGTTAGATGTGTGTGAATGTGTCATGTGTATATGCTGTATGTATGTTTATATGCTGAATGGTTATATAAGGTAGTGTATGTATGTATATATGGTGTGTATATACTGTATGTATATTTATGCTGCATCTGTGTAAATAGTGTGTATATGCTGCATGTATATAAGTATATAATTATGTGTACAGCAAAAATTTGGTCAGCTGACCAGGGGTGTAGACATAATCCCATGTGGATCGATAGAGCACGGTTTCTCCAGTTTCCTTTGGAGTTAATAACAGAGATACACGATCCGGCTCCAAGATGAATAAGGGTAGAGCATCTACCCAAAACGAGAAGACAATTTAACCTTGACTTTTTGTGATAACTCTGTGTGAACGTACCTATATCTGAAAAGTATGAAAATAAAGTTTCAACATTTTTAAATTATGTAAGTGGATGTTAGTATCTTGGAGCCGGATTGTGTATCTCGTGTATATAATTATATGTTTATATATGAGTATATAAATATGCATGTGATACAAATATGTCTAAATATAGAAGCTATAGGATAACTTGGTAAGGCTACATTCACATATATATATATATATATATATATATATATATATACATATGTATATACATATGCAAATTTCCATCCTACTTCCTTCTGCTAAGCGATGCATATGTTCAGTGGAGGCCAGTTTTTATTCACAGCCTCCACTGATACATTGTGGGAGGTTCCAGGTGAAGTAATTGTTCATATAAGGATAGTTACATCACTGAGGGAAGCACCCTGAACATCTGCAGCAGCAAATCACTGGCTGCTGCCGATGTTCACCCCTCCACTGTCAGGGGAGAGGGTCGAACAGGTCAATGTATGAACAAATAGTGGAATACATAATAGCCCTCTTTTGGGCTACAACATGATGTGAATATAGCCTCAAATGACATTATATCATTATGAACTGTAGTCTGTGTGAGGGAACAGAATGCTGCTGTGAATTATTACAGGAAGCAAATGTTTTTCCATTTTGAACAAATTCCAGGTGTTGCTTGTAAACAGCCTGAAACATGAAAAAAACAAGTCAAGAGGGTATTTATTGACTGAAAACAACCAGTTCCTTGCAATGTACGTATGAGACCTCAAAGTATATTTATCTACAGGTTGCTGTTTCTGTGTATTTTATACCCAAGTTATGCTCCAGGGATTCTAAAAGGTCATTGGGGCACATTCACATGTTATAGATCAGTGGTGGCGAACCTATGGCACGGGTGCCAGAGGCGGCACTCCAAGCTCTTTCTGTGTGCACCCAGGCAATTACCCCAGGACACCAGACAGGACTCAAAGAATTTTTCTGCAGTTTCAAGCAACTTAAAAGATGCTGCTTTCAGTCATATTTTAAACTGATACATATTTGGCTACTTGGGACTGAAGAAATAGGGAGAATGTGTAGACGGGCCCGAATTATCTTTGGAGGACCTCCTGCTGGCCCCATGATTCTTTGTGTACAGAGGGGCACTGGAAAGAAGCTACAATGATACAAATTTTCCTTCCTTCTTTCTACTGTGTTGCTGTCCTCAGGAGGCCAATATGATTGAAGGTTGTTGAAGAACAGAGAGCAATAAGTTACTGCTATAATTTTTGGTTGGCACCTCGCGATAGAGAGGGGTTTGGGGTTGCAGTTTGGGCACTCGGTCGCTAAAAGGTTCGCCATCACTGTTATAGATGCACCAAAAAATTGGAGCACTTTGTCGGTGCTGAGCAGGGAACGCCAGATTCATGACAAACAGGTGGCAGAAATCCTGAATCTGGTGCCCCCTGCACTATACACAGAAATACTGCATTTAGTGCAGTTTGCGCTGTTCTTAGTAAATGTGCCCCATTATATGTAGTTTCTATTATTTGGAAAACATCAGCTACAACGTTACATGTACAGCCTGAGTGCTGATTCAGCTGCCTCGTGAAAAGGAGGGAACACTGAGGTCAAAGTGATTTTATTTCCTTAAAAGTAGTGATTTTGCATAATAGTACATCTGCAAGGAATTTTCATGTTCTTGCTGTGTGGGTTGCTTTTGAGTAATCCCTTTCCACCCCACACTTGAAAAACATGCTTCCATTACTTGGCCAGCTTTATATTTGGCCCTCTTTGCTCTGTGCAGTGCTTCAAAATATGTTGGTGATATTACTGTGTAATAAACAACAATTTTTCTGCTGAATAGTTTTGATGAACTGATGACTTTCAATGGGAATATTAATAGTTACAGATATTGTACCAGCCAATAATATAATGATGGAATGCAGGTGTCTTTCATGAAATGGACTGTGCTCAATTTGCAGTCCATTTAAGGGAACCAGCAGGTCTCTTATAAATAGGATCTTGGAATAAGAGGAAATTAAATAATGAATCATCTGTGTGACAATGAAAAAATATTAATAAAGTGTTTAGACTGGATTGTCTAAATCTGTTGCCACAGTTTTACCAAGCGATGACTCACTAACCTACACAACATAGCAGATAGCAAAGGAAAAAGTTACACCAGATGACACCAGCATGTTTCCTGCTGCTCCATTCACTGATTATGTGAGTGTCAGAGATAGACAAGGCCTGTAGTTCCATCTATTAGTGAGACTCCTATACTCCAGATCGTAGGGATCCCATTCTTTTGATGGGTGGGGGTCCCAGCAGTAAGACCAACACCAATCACCTTGCTTGCCCCCATCCTATGTAGGTTATGGTATTCCCCCTATTTAATTGCATCATTCATTTCTACGCTTATTATTCCTTTAAAGCAGTGATGGCAAACCTTTTACAGGCCGAGTGCCCAAACTACAACCAAAAATCAATTACTTACCTTGAAGTGCCGGCATGGCATTTTATACAGTAACTTATTGCTACCTGTTCTTCCACATCTTTCAATTGTATCGGCCGCCTGAGGTCACCAATACATTTGACAAAGGAGGGCAAATTAACACTCTCATTGTAGCTTATCTCCAGGGTCCCTCTATACAGGTTCTAGAAGGAGTACCTCCAAAGATAATGCACTTCTGTCAACACCTTCTTACTTTCCCCGCAGTTCCAAACAGCTAATAAAGTGTTGCTTTAAAACAGAATCTCTTGAGTTGCCTGGGACTGCAGGAAGATTCAGTGTTTGGTGAACTCTGTCCTCCGACAATGGCCTGAGTGCCCACAGAAAGGGCTCTGAGTGCCACCTCTGGCACCCGTGCCATAGGTTCGCCACCACTGCTTTAAAGGGTCATTAATATCTCGAGAATGGGGATCACCTGGTGCACCCCTGGTGTAAATGCACAAGCCAGCTCACTGCATACCCTAAAAAGCGTTTACAATTGCTATATGGCAGTATTCCTCTCAGAGATCCCTTGAGTGGTGGAAGACTTTATAAAGAGGCCAAGATGGTTCGCTCTCAGATTACAACAAGGGGACTAGTGCTGAGGGTTTGCATTGAAACCCCCAGGTTGGATGCAATCTCCTTGCCCACAAAGGGTCTCTTGACCCTTTCGAGTTTCTCACTAGATCTGCTCTACGGTAACCTGAATATCTGTACCCGTTCTGACTTAACCCTCTAAAGTCTCTGTGCTGGAGCTCCTCTTACTGGCTTCTATTCCAGGTTTTGACCTGGCTGCATCTTGGGGAAAGAACATCTGACTTGTGGTTGATGGGATGGTAAATCTTTCTTACTTTGTCTGTGGGCTTCCCGGTGTTCTGGGTATCCTGTAGCAAGCTCCTGCTGCTGCTATTGTTTGTCTGCTTGACACTATCCTCTCAGTATTCCTTCAATCACTTAATCTCTGGAAAATCTCATTTATGATGAACTCCCTCCCAGAGGTACTGGGTGTTGGATTCCCTCCAATCGGAAGCTAATGATCTTTCCTACCTAAAGATATTAGTATTAAGTTGCATCACACCTTTAATACAGTAATTGTACTTTTAATAAAGATTCTTTGCAATTCAAGGAGTCACGATGAGCACATCAGTAAAACATTGCAGATCATACTACTCTACAGAATAAGCATTTTAAGGAGTTTATACCATCTGCTCAGCTATTCCTTCACCAATTTGTAAACCTCAGTATTAAATATTCTCAGTTCATTAACTGTTTGGAGACATTGCACAATAAACGTTTCTTGCGTCAGCCAGGCACATAATTTGTACAGACAGTTTATATAATGTACCATTTACAGGAGATTCTCCCCCATAATGTACATTATGACATGCTATATGTCAGTGTGAATAGATAACATCACGGATAGCACTGCTGTTTTTACAGATTACCAGAAATTGAGCCTATAGAATTCCAACCAGAGTGAAATAGCAATAAATAAATAAACACTTTATAGTTTGGGGGGCCCATACATAATTTGCATTGGGGCCCAGTAGTCTCAAATAAGTCAAATTAGTCAAGCCTCTGGCTCCAACAACCCTATGTTATTGTTGGTCTGAACTCATATATCTATACATTAATAAATAATAAATCTTTAATTAGTGCCATCAAGTTACACAGAATTCTATTTTACACATGGCCCCTAAAGTAAACCCCAATCTTCTTTTGGCACCTCACTATATAAATTGGTGTTGTTTAAAAAAAGGCAAAAATGGGTGGAATTACACTAGAAATCAGAGTTTAAAGATGCACCAAAGTATAATCCCTAATGTTGCTGAATTTAGTCACATTGTAAACTGTCCAAATCTGTCCCAATACCTGCTTCACACTTTTCACCATGAGGGAGCAGTTTGATACAGAAATCTGCATGATAAAAATTAGTGATTATTATATTTATGTCACTAGCATACAGGAACACTAACAATCCAGTGGTAGCGGTTCTAGAATTTCTTAATGAAGGGCCTAAAGATAGGGAAATAATTGTGGATGTTTTCAAAATAAACAAATATGAATAGATGTTTTCTTTTATTTTTATTGCCACAGAGACACCCTGGGTTGTCACGTTACTTGGGGTGCGACTGCACAGGATTTATTTATTTAGCGCTCTCAATCTTGCACTCACCTTTCACTCAGGACACAAATTGAGCATAAATCACACCCCAGACAGTCCTCAACTACAATTATGAATATATGCTGAACCTGGAATCAATGGGCACATTTAATAATAGCTGTGCGTCAGTTTTCTGTCGGACTTTGCAAATTCTTTTCAGTGCAAACTGCTTGCACAGGTATCTAAGAAATGTCCGAGACACATTTATGTTGCACACGGCCGTTTTGTGGCGCAGCAGCACTAGTAATACTGCAACAAATTTCTTAACTGAATGGGGTTGATAAAGGGATTGGGGTTTGGGTTCTTTTTTCCTCCATTCCTAGAGGTTCTCTTGGTTTTATCGAGCCCCTTAGTCTGTGCTAGTTATCATAAGCATCTACTCCAGTCCTTCATACATCACATGAGTAAAATACAATCCTCGCAGGTACTTAGATATAAAAAGATATACTTAGATATAAAACATGCATGTGACAAAGTAACTACACAAAATACAATACAAAATGCATATCGAACACAACTACACACAGACAGTACATATACTAAGGCACAATAGGATCTTTAAATCTACTCCTTCAATACATGTGCAGGGCACAGATCCATATGTGAATAGGATATGGCTACAGGTTGTAAATGTAATTACACTAATATATACACACTCACTGCAGACATAAAATGAACTGGTTCCTTGGGATAAGTGCTTGAATAAAGCCCCACCCCAGGATTGCCTAATCTGGGGGACACATGGCCGCACAGCCCTACCTGCTTAATTTAAATCGATTTCTATTCATTTAAGGAATTTAAGCATTTGTTTTCCTGCCACCCAATTTTATGTTTTAAGTTTTTTGGTATGGTCTGACTCACCTATGTGAGTTTCGGGGTCTCTGGGCAGCAGTCAGCATGCTTGTGATTGGTAGAGGTATGGTGCAAAAAGAGTATTTAAACGGCTGTTGCCTGGTGGCGAGAAGACGTTGTCTGTCAAGAACAGAAGACCCCCACCCTCCCTATGTTATGTTATATGGACTGCCATGGTTGTTTTTAAGTTGGCCATTGTCATCCAGCAATGCTGGGTGGACAGTTTTTTTTATTCAATAAAATTGAAGTTATTCTGCTTTAGTAATATTTAATTAATTATTAGTAATTAATTGATTTAATAAATAATGTAAGGAATATATGTTACCCTTTAATAAACACCACGGCCATTATTTATCCAAAACAGCTTTTTTGTGTATTTATTTTATTCATATATTGGGCAGGGTTTGTGCTGCCACGTCCAGGAGGGTTAGGAAACAAAGAGAGCAAGATTTCTGGTTTCGCCAAATTCATGCAGAATGTGGCACCCTCTGCACTATACACAGGCAAACTGCACATATGTGCCCCAATAAGTATTCCACTCTACATCTGCTCTTGCATCTCAAGCCTAGTTACCCCGCTAGACATGTACGCTCAGCACTCTAGCAGTCACACTTTACAAGGCTATGAATTGAGTTCAGTGCTTTAAAAAGATGTTTAAACGTTACAAAATAACACACCACAGAACAAAACAGTTACAAAATACAAAGCGAGAAAACAGAAACAGGAACACCCCTGTGCAGGCCCACTACCCGCTGGCCGCGCCTTCCCAATGACCACGCCCCTCTATGTGTGGTGCAGAAGTCTTGATAAATACCCCGTTTGTCTCCAAGTCCTGATGGAGGAAGGGTAGGTGGGTGGGGAAGGGATGTCCCCCAGGGAGGCTTGATATCACAGGTTACCAAGCTGTATCCCACCAACCTGTCATAAACTGTGTTAACAGCTTCAGAGAAGATAATTGCACCCAATATTTGACCAATTTGTATTCAGTAATAATTCATTTATTTATTTATCTATATTATTATTATTGTATTTAGTTTAATATTGTCATCAGATTTATTATTTATTGCATTTCAAGAAAAATAAAAGGCTGGTTTACATAATAAAAAGTAAGCTCTCACTGACAGGACCCTCATTCCTATTTATTATTCTGCAATTTATTATTTTTGTTTATTGGTCCAATTGTCAAATGGACCCTGACGCTTCTCAAAACCAGTACGCTTCACACCCAAACACCCTAACAAGTTATCTGAAATTTCTACCATATTATACCACTCCAGTCAGCCACATTGGCACCTAAGACTCAATTCTTCACTTATCACTAACTGCAAACCCCACTTTGCCTTCTATCCCCACCAAGAGCCAAGTGTTAAGCCTCCTGATTTAATGCTAATTGAAGGCTACACCTGGACTTGTTTCATGTGGGCAGTCTCCGTACAGGAGAAAATGCCAGAGTGCAATAGTATCCTGATACCCATAGGGTATTCTGACTTTCAGACACTTGATAAATCTGCCCCATAGTGTTCTTTATTGTTCCTTTTTAAGTCGACTTACAGACGACTCCTAGTTACAAACTGATCTCTCTGACAACTGTGACCTCTGGTAAATGAAGAGACATTGAGCTGTCAATCATAAGGAGGAGGCCTGGAGAAACAGGGAATCTTCTCCCCTTACTACAAATCTACTCATTTGCATATCAGAAAAACAGATGTAATTAAGGTACAGAACCTTATTAAAAGATAATTTTAGGTGATATTGGAAGAATTTTAACCCTTTACAAGCTGGTATCACTGGTGTGAGGGGTAAAAGTCTGGTGATAGGTCTTCTTCAAGAACAAACCTACAGAACCTATCTTGTGCATAACCCAGGGACTGACTGTCTGTACTATTATTAGGAGTGTCTGATATTTTTATCAATTTTGTTGACTCATGTTTTTATATAGTAATAAACTCTTTTTAAGAATCATCTTTTTGTTTATTTAATAATCATTCCATTACAAAATGTTCATGTTTTCCTTAATCATTTCAAATAAGTAAAAATTAATGAATTGAGTTAATATGGAATCACAGTCATAATGAAGGCACTTGTAATTCACTTTCCAGAGCCGGGATACACCCACCCCAGTGCCTGAATAGCTGCCAGTGTCTGACTTACATTACTGTTGTATCCAGGAACATGGAATTTTTCATCTGTGGAAAAAAACTAAATAAAAAAAAGAAAAAGGTTACCGAATTAGCGAAGCTTGCAACCTCATTATTGGCAGAGACATTTGTGACCTCCATTACATCCTGATCTGACAGAACATCCTAAAATATAAACATATATTTTGACTACACTTTTAGTGGTTACAGACCACTCATAGTGGTAGCAGACCCTGTCGGCTGCAGCAATTCTTGATTATACCCTGAAATGGTCATAAAATATCAGTGGCTGGATCCTGATACATTAGAGCTTTAGAAGAAATGAAGCACCAAATACTATGTTATAGCAACACAGAGATAGCAGGAGATAAGCAGCTGTCAAATTCCTTTGGCTCTTTGTTCAATCTTAGGATTTTCATGATGAAATGTAACATGGAAAATATGAAAGTGGGGCTGCCTCATACATATGTCAGGGTATTCATTTTGAAGAAACGTAGTTAAAGAATGGGAACTAGTGCGGTTGTGTTAGATGCTCCCCAACTTTTCCCTATTCAAGCCAGCTTGATTGATAAGTTTCCTCCTGAATGGATCTCCACTGACATTCTTTTTGGTTATTATTACCATGATGTGACTGTTTATATCTGAATAAAATTAGCAAAAAGTTACATGGTTGTATTATACCAAGGGGAACCAAGCCAATTATTCCATCATAAGCCTTCCACCAGAAGAAGTGCAGACTGTCTCATAATGCAACACATTTAAGTTATAGAAATGTGAGATATCACCCCAACAACTCAATGAAATTGCAGATGGCTTTTCCTTTAGAAACATGGATCCATTTGAACTTTAAGCAGCCTTTAATTGTCAGAACTGCTGCAAGATCTAACTCCGTAGATTCAGTTTTCTTGGCTGTGCACTACACCTGGGTGTAACACTCTGTAGATACAGTGTAGATACAGATAAAAATTCTGGATATAGTGTGTTGCTGTGAAGCTGACCTATTGCTTGAACTATTTTTCTGCCTTAAGATTTTGTACCTCGCCAACATCTTATTTTGTCTGACTTTACCTAGCTGTCAGTCTTGCGTCTTTGTTTGTCTTACTGTTCTGTGCACTTATTCAGTGTAGCGACCACTGGCCAGTTGTCATCCGCAGTTTAGTGCAGGGCTGGCAGGATTTGTGGGAACCTGCCTACTGGGCTGCATGCTTTATTAAATCTTCATGCAGGAATTTGCATAATTAAAGTCATATTTTATCTTGACATGTCTGAAAAGAGCACTTTATATACAGTTTTACACACACAATAGAAACAATTGCATGGTAATGGAAGAGTGTCATTATTCTGTTAGCCTGTACTATGCTTAGATTCTTCTTTCATCTAAGAATAAACTTTCCACTTAAATTATTTGCATGTTTGGAAGTTATATAAAATCCTGGCTTTTGGTTCTGGTGTTGGCACAACAAAAATGTTTTTGCCCTAAAAACAATAGTAAACTAAGTTAAATTCTAAAATAAACTACAGTGATAAAAGTAGTCAGTTTCTTCAGTTATGAATGTGTCTGGTGTATATTAGGACATTGAGTATTTATTGGTGGAAGTGTGATGTGGTTTCCTTACCATTTTCAGTGAATGAGAACATTCTAGTTTACGTACACAGCCTGGGAATCTATAAACTCAATGCAGATGTTATCCTTGGTCAGACTCTATGCCAGGATACCAGCACTGCAAGGTGACAGTGCTAACCACTGAGCCTCTATGTAGCCATTAATTTAGTTTGCAGAACCTCTGAGACAATTCAATGTTGATTGACTAATCCAGTCCAACATGTAATCTTAGACTAGACAGTCTAAAAATCTCCCAAATTCCACACAGTGACTGAAGGTAGATCATAAATGTGGTGCCTCTTTAGACTGTTAAGTCTCAACATTTACGCAAACTACCATTTGTATTTTGCACTTTACAAGCCATGTCTTCTTTTCAAAAGGCTACATCTCTTTCCCGTAATGTTATATGTGTTGTGAGAAATGTAGATAGTTATTTTTATAATAATAATTCCTTTTTATATAGCTCATATAGATTACGCAGTGCTGCACAGAGCCAGCGCTGCACCGGTCCCTGTCCCCAATGAGGCTGACAATCTAATAAACCTACCAGTATGTTTTGTAGTGTGGGAAGAAAACGGAGGACCAGGAGGAAACGCACGCAAACTCTTTGCAGATGTTGAACCCAGGTCCTCAGCAAGTATATATATACTTGGGTTAGTGTGCTGGGTGTGCTGAACTACGTATATACTAGAGTGTGCTGGTATATATACACTCACCGGACACTTTATTAGGTACACCTGTCCAACTGCTCGTTAACACTTAATTTATAATCAGCCAATCACATGGCGGCAACTCAGTGCATTTAGGCATGTAGACATGGTCAAAACAATCTCCTGCAGTTCAAACCACGCATCAGTATGGGAAAGAAAGGTGATTTGAGTGCCTTTGAACGTGGCATGGTTGTTGGTGCCAGAAGGGCTGGTCTGAGTATTTCAGAAACTGCTGATCTACTGGGATTTTTACGCACAACCATCTCTAGGGTTTACAGAGAATGGTCCGAAAAAGAAAGAACATCCAGTGAGCGGCAGTTCTGTGGGCGGAAATGCCTTGTTGATGCCAGAGGTCAGAGGAGAATGGGCAGACTGGTTCGAGCTGATAGAAAGGCAACAGTGACTCAAATCGCCACCCGTTACAACCAAGGTAGGCAGTAGAGCATCTCTGAACGCACAGTACGTCGAACTTTGAGGCAGATGGGCTACAGCAGCAGAAGACCACACCAGGTGCCACTCCTTTCCACTAAGAACAGGAAACTGAGGCTACAATTTGCACAAGCTCATCGAAATTGGACAGTAGAAGATTGGAAAAACGTTGCCTGGTCTGATGAGTCTCGATTTCTGCTGCGACATTCGGATGGTAGGGTCAGAATTTGGCATCAACAACATGAAAGCATGGATCCATCCTGCCTTGTATCAACGGTTCAGGCTGGTGGTGTCATGGTGTGGGGAATATTTTCTTGGCACTCTTTGGGCCCCTTGGTACCAATTGAGCATCGTTGCAACGCCACAGCCTACCTGAGTATTGTTGCTGACCATGTCCATCCCTTTATGACCACAATGTACCCAACATCTGATGGCTACTTTCAGCAGGATAATGCGCCATGTCATAAAGCTGGAATCATTTCAGACTGGTTTCTTGAACATGACAATGAGTTCACTGTATTCAAATGGCCTCCACAGTCACCAGATCTCAATCCAATAGAGCATCTTTGGGATGTGGTGGAACGGGAGATTCGCATCATGGATGTGCAGCCGACAAATCTGCGGCAACTGTGTGATGCCATCATGTCAATATGGACCAAAATCTCTGAGGAATGCTTCCAGCACCTTGTTGAATCTATACCACGAAGAATTGAGGCAGTTCTGAAGGCAAAAGGGGGTCCAACCCGTTACTAGCATGGTGTACCTAATAAAGTGGCCGGTGAGTGTATATACATTAGTCAATACAAAACAAAGAAAAAAAAAGTTAAAATCAGCTCATCCCCTCGAATCCTTTTTCTTGCAAAATGTACAGATCACTTCTCAGGTCATTGCCAGCAGAGCAAATGCTGAGGAACAAATGAGTAGATCCCAGCACTTGACTAAAAAAAACCTTCAGTGCTTTATTTGATTACAGTAAAATATGACTACATGCAGACTGGAAACTGACACGTTGTAAAAGGTGTAAAAATCGCCCTTAGTCACGAAGAGTGATTTTTTATTCCATTGCCGGGCTCTACTAATTTTTTCTTCAATAAAGCGATAAAGGGGATGAGCCAAACGTTGAAGGCAATGGTGTTTGTTTTCAGGACTATGAGAGTTAATGGGGTGCTCTGCTTTGTAGCGTGTAAGAATGCATAAAGCATGGAATGGCAGGCTTTATGTAACCGTGCATGTTTTTATGGTGAGTGTTGCTGATTGTTCCACGCTACTATTATACATTGTGAAGGGGTTGCTGTCCTACATTTATAATTAGGGGTGCTCTATTACACTCTATGGGGGGTGCTGTGTTACATTCCTAAGGAGTACTATGCTACATCTCTAAGTAAGGTACTATGCTATTTTCTAGGTGGGTGCTGTGCTATATTTGTAAAGGGGAGTTCTGGACAACACTTGTTAGGGGGTGATGCGCTACATTTCTAGGAGGACTGTGCTTACAGATATATATCCATTAAAGTCTAGCAAAAATTATTTTTCCTGTGATGAATTCCAATAATATATATATATATATATATATATATATATTTACAGTATTTAATGAAGGAATGTTTTATATGTGTGGGAGTGTGTGGTCAGTTGTGTTGTGAGGGTATATAATATTTAGGAGCACAGTGTTGTTATCCAAGTGACTTTATACTGTAAGTGACTGTGGTATTTTTAGGGACATTAGGTGGAGATGTGCCAAACGGAGCTGAAGGTATCTGGCAGTGAATTCAGCAGTGATACTTCATGGATGGAAGAACCCGTAATAAAGTCCTCTTCCTCTTCTTATCTATAAGGTACTAGGTGCCACCAATGCCTCTCAGTCAGTCACAGAGGGTCAGTGATCCTGCTTGTCGGAATGTTAACAATTGTTGGTAAATTTTTCAACATTTACTGAACAGGATGTGGAAACCTTTAAAAGATTTGTCAGATTCATGACCGCCTCCCTGAATGACCGCACTTTAGCATTTGATAAAGTATGGGATCAATGGGATTATTTCTGGTCACGGGAGTTAGGTCGAGAGGAAGAGTGACATGGACATCCACCTTTTTGTTTCCTCCTGCATGTTGTTTGTCGTCATTGTAAGTATGAATGTTACCCCTGTGTTTCTATTAATGGTCTTTACTAAGAAGGTATTAGCACCTAATGTGGTGCGTATAATCATAAGCATTGGTGGTGAGACCAACAATTTCGTCAGCCTTATGGGATACATGCTTGTTTATATATAGGTCTCAACCATTGTCCATATCTTCTATTATGTGGTTGCGCACCTGAGGATTGCTGAATATTCATTGTATTGCCTGGGTGGGTAATTCCTAGCCAGAGCATGGGATTGATGTGGGCATTGTTTCTAGACCCGATAAGATCTGTATTTGTGTGTTTATATTGGAAAATTTGTATTGCTTATTCTTATGCTGATATTGGTTGTTACATTGTTTGGAAAAACTACAATAAAAATACAATTATAGAAAAAAAAAGATTTGTCAGAATTGTTCCGGTTCCCCTGCCACATACATAGCAGGGGAAAAGAGGTAAGCTAGTGAAGGATTAAGGGGGGGCGCAGAATTTTAATGTAAGTCTCAGGCAGCAAAGGTGCCCTGTGTAGGAGCTATAATATTCACACACTCCAGGTCCCATGGAAGTCTTAAAGGGAACCTGTCACCAGGGACCTCATTTTCACTAAAGACAGGTTGCAGAAGCTTATTACACCTGCAGTGCAAATCTGCCGTTCTGCCTTTTCTAAGCATTTGCATTACAATATAATTGTATTCTATAATTTACCTTGCACCTTGACAAAATCCGGGGTGGGGGATAGTCACAGGGGCTGGACTTTGGTGTGGATGCATTTCAAAAAACAACATGTGGCTTGTCTGTGTTACTCACTCCTCAGAGTTTGCCCCCCACCTTTTGCTCCTGTCTAGCTCCACCTCCTGCTCCTTCTCAGAGGTCACAGCCTGGTGAGATGACATCAGTGGGGGAGGGGCAGGGCTGTACAGGAGCACAAGGTGGGGGCAGCCTGCAGCTCAGACAAGTCACATGTTGTTTTTTGAAAGCATCCAAACCAAAGTCCAGCCCCTGTGACTACGCCAAGATTTTGTCAGGATGCAAGAGTAAGTTATAACACACAATTATAGTGTAATGCAAATGCTTAGAAAAGGCAGAGAGGCATTTTGGCACTGCAGGTGTCATGGGCTTTTACAATATGTCTTTAGTGAAAATGAGGTTCCTGGTGACAGGTTCCCTTTAATCTGCCCCTGAGCTAAAGATGAAGGTTTGTGTGGAACATAATTTTTGTTCATTTTTGGAAAAAGCAGAACAGAATTTGGGAGGTGTGTGACACACCCAGAGATTAATAGTAGAGAATTAGACTAGAACATAGCTGGCTCTGTCCTTGTCCCAAAAGGTTCTCACACTAGATGAACAGCTTATTGATATCAAAAACCTTGAAAGTTATCTCTCAACGCACTGAAAATCCACAGTTAGGGACAATTTTATCTCAGATGTGCAATTTTTGAGTGAGTGTAAGTTTTAGCACATATTCCTGCCACGTACTACACATACAAGCTCCTGATAATAATGTAATGTCCAGGGGACTTCACACTATTGGGTCATGCCTTGGCCATGAAGTCATTTCTTTTTCAGCCCTGACTCATACGTCTATCCTGGGATAAAAGGATGACCCCGTGAACTGTATACACCCATATATTTCTGTGTATTCTAGTCATAGTATGGGAGACACAGCAAGAAACCTAGGAAAGAAAGAAAACTGTACAAAACAAGAAATGTGATTTATGAGTTTAATTCAATTAGGAATTATGTATAGTGCCAATAAATAATTACAATTCCACATTTTTCAAGAGTGGTAAGAAAAGTATGTTTGGGAGTAGGTTTGCTTCCCACTCGGGCAATGTCTGCAGGGAGTCAGTATGACTTCATCTTGTTAGTTTTCTTCCCAAGCACGTGCTTAGTTTTACTGACTACATATGGGACTATTTATGTGTGTAATACATTATGTCAAGGGTTAAAAGAACATTATTTTTCTCTCCAGGTTTGACCTTTGTACATTACCTGAATTATTGTTTGGTGACCTTCAGTTAGTAATTACTGGCAGACAGTCTGGTCGTAATAATAATGACCTGTTAGAACTTGTGTAGAGATGAGCGAGCACTAAAATGTTTGGGTACTCGTTATTCGAGACGAACTTTTCCCGATGCTCGTCTCGAATAACGAGCCCCATTGAAGTCAATGGGAGACTCGAGCATTTTTCAAGGGGACCAAGGCTCTGCACAGGGAAGCTTGGCCAAACACCTGGGAACCTCAGAAAAGGATGGAAACACCACGGAAATGGACAGGAAACAGCAGGGGCAGCATGCATGGATGCCTCTGAGGCTGCTTAATCGCACCATTATGCCAAAACTATGGGCAACAGTATGGCCATGACAGAGTGACAGAATGAAGCTAGATAGCATCTAAAACATCCAATAATTGACCATGACACTATAGGGGACGGCATGCAGAGGCAGCGGCAGCAGCGGCAGGCTAGAGAGTGGCATGGCGACATACCCTAAATGGACTCAGGCTTCAAACCAATGGGTGGCAGAGAGGAACCAAAGGAGGTGAGCAAGAAGCGCTCAAATAATATCGGTACATGATAAAAGTTTGCCAGTATATTTTGTGGATTACACAGCAGGGTGGCGACAAAGTTAACATGGAAGCCATGAAAACAACCCAAAATTCTGCCTGACACAGCTCGTTTGATAAGGGGACCATGTATGGAGGAAGTGAACTAGTAGTAGATTAAAGGTGCTGCAGTTAAAACTATGTTAGTTGGATCTTGGCATGGAGCTGGCGCTCCGCTGCCAGGCGAGCTTTCGCCAATCCAAGCCCCTGTCTCTAGGCTACTCCCCAAACAGCACTTCTAAGAACCTTTTGTATAAGATCAAGTGTAGTAGCGTTCTTATAAGTTTAGGATATGGCGGGTGAGGGGAATGTAAACAGAAGCGCAAGAAGCGCTGAAATAATATTGGTAAATGATAAAAGTTTGCCAGTATATTTTGTGGATAACACAGCTGGGTGGCGACAAAGTTAACAACTTTGATGTGGAATCCATGAAAACAACCCAAATTTCTGCCTCACACACCTCGTTTGATAAAGGGACGATGTATGGAAGCAGCTATATGGACGACTTTTGGAGGTAGCAATGGAGACAACGTGTGGAGGCTGCTATGGAGACAATTTAATTTGGATAGTGCCTGTATGTGGCAGTCCAAAAAAGTTTTCAAACCAGAGGAGCAGGTAGGTGGCCCTCCAGAAAAATGAAATAGATTGAGTGCCTGTATGTGGCAGTCCAAAAAAGTTTTCAAACCAGAGGAGCAGGTAGGTGGCCCTCCAGAAAAATGGAATAGATTGAGTGCCTGTATGTGGCAGTCCAAAAAAGTTTTCAAACCAGAGGAGCAGGTAGGTGGCCCTCCATAAAAATGAAATAGATTGAGTGCCTGTATGTGGCAGTCCAAAAAAGTTTTCAAACCAGAGGAGCAGGTAGGTGGCCCTCCAGAAAAATGGAATAGATTGAGTGCCTGTATGTGGCAGTCCAAAAAAGTTTTCAAACCAGAGGAGCAGGTAGGTGGCCCTCCAGAAAAATGAAATAGATTGAGTGCCTGTATGTGGCAGTCCAAAAAAGTTTTCAAACCAGAGGAGCAGGTAGGTGGCCCTCCAGAAAAATTGAATAGATTGAGTGCCTGTATGTGGCAGTCCAAAAAAGTTTTCAAACCAGAGGAGCAGGTAGGTGGCCCTCCAGAAAAATTGAATAAATTGAGTGCCTGTATGTGGCAGTCCAAAAAACTTTTCAAACCAGAGGAGCAGGTAGGTGGCCCTCCAGAAAAATGGAATAGATTGAGTGCCTGTATGTGGCAGTCCAAAAAAGTTTTCAAACCAGAGGAGCAGGTAGGTGGCCCTCCATAAAAATGGAATAGATTGAGTGCCTGTATGTGGCAGTCCAAAAAAGTTTTCAAACCAGAGGAGCAGGTAGGTGGCTTTCCAGAAAAATGAAATAGATTGAGTGCCTGTATGTGGCAGTCCAAAAAAGTTTTCAAACCAGAGGAGCAGGTAGGTGGCACTCCCAAAAATTGTTTAAAACAGAGGACCGGGTCGGTGGCCCTCCAGAAAAATTAAATGCATAAAGTACTATAGCTAGAGCCAGTGGGCCCTGTCAAAAAATAGCCAGTTTCCTCTGCTTTACTGTAGAAAGAGGAGGAGAAGGAGGAAAATGAGGAGGAGGAGGAGTGGATAAATTATTCAGGTTGAGCTTCCTTCACCTGGTGGAGATTGGAAATTATGAGAAATCCAGGCTTTATTCATCTTAATAAGCGTCAGCCTGTCAGCGCTGTCAGTCGACAGGCGTGTACGCTTATCGGTGATGATGCCACCAGCTGCACTGAAAACCCGCTCGGACAAGACGCTAGCGGCAGGGCAGGCAAGAACCTCCAAGGCGTACAGCGCCAGTTCGTGCCACATGTCCAGCTTTGAAACCCAGTAGTTGTAGGGAGCTGTGTGATCATTTAGGACGATGGTATGGTCAGCTACGTACTCCCTCACCATCTTTCTGTAAAGATCAGCCCTACTCTGCCGAAACTGGGGACAGGTGACAGTGTCTTGCTGGGGTGACATAAAGCTGGCAAAAGCCTTGTAAAGCGTACCCTTGCCAGTGCTGGACAAGCTGCCTGCTCGCCTACTCTCCCTCGCTACTTGTCCCGCAGAACTACGCACTCTGCCGCTAGCGCTGTCAGAAGGGAAATACTGTTTCAGCTTGTGCACCAGGGCCTGCTGGTATTCATGCATTCTCACACTCCTTTCCTCTCCAGGGATGAGAGTGGAAAGATTTTGCTTGTACCGTGGGTCCAGGAGAGTGAACACCCAGTAATCGGTGCTGGAATAAATTCTTTGAACGCGAGGGTCACGGGATAGGCAGCCTAGCATGAAATCTGCCATATGCGCCAGAGTACCAACGCGTAAGAATTCACTCCCCTCACTGGCCTGACTGTCCATTTCCTCCTCCTCCAACTCCTCTTCTTCTGCCCACGCTGAACAGTGAAGGACTCAACAATGGTCCCCTCTTGTGTCTCGCCAACATTCTCCTCCTCTTCCTCCTCATCCTCCTCCACCTCCACCTCCTCCGATATGCGCTGAGAAACAGACCTAAGGGTGCTTTGGCTATCAACAAGGGAATCTTCTTCCCCCGTCTCTTGTGACGAGCGCAAAGCTTCCGACTTCATGCTGATCAGAGAGTTTTTCAACAGGCCAAGCAGCGGGATGGTGAGGCTGATGATGGCGGCATCGCCACTGACCATCTGTGTTGACTCCTCAAAGTTACTCAGCACCTGACAGATATCAGACATCCACGTCCACTCCTCATTGTAGACTTGAGGAAGCTGACTGACCTGACTACCAGTTCTGGTGGAAGTTGACATCTGGCAGACTACAATCGCTCGGCGCTGCTGGTAAACTCTGGATAACATGGTCAGTGTTGAATTCCACCTCGTGGGCACGTCGCACAACAGTCGGTGAGCGGGCAGTTGGAGGCGGCGCTGCGCTGCCCTGAGAGTGGCAGCATCTGTGCTGGACTTCCTGAAATGCGCACACATGCTGCGCACCTTCGTGATTGGGGTATGTCTTGAGGAAACGCTGAACTATCAGATTTAACACATGGGCCAGGCATGGCACATGTGTCAGTCTGCCGAGTTGCAGAGCCGCCACCAGGTTACGGCCGTTGTCACACACAACCATGCCTGGCTTCAGGTTCAGCGGTGCCAGCCACAGATCAGTCTGCGCCGTGATGCCCTGTAATAGTTCTTGGGCGGTGTGCCTTTTATCGCCTAGGCTCAGCAGTTTGAGCACCGCCTGCTGTCGCTTAGCAACGGCATTGCTGCTGTGCCTAGAGCTACCGACTGATGGCGCCATGCCCACGGATGGTAGTTCGGAGGCGGAGGTGGAGGAGGGGTGGGAGGAGGAGGAGGCATAGTAGGCCTGAAACACCTGGACCGAGGTAGGCCCCGCAATCCTCGGCGTCGGCAGTATATGACCAGCCGCAGGGTCAGACTCGGTCCCAGCCTCCACCAAGTTAACCCAATGTGCCGTCAGCGATATATAGTGGCCCTGCCCGGCAGCACTCGTCCACGTGTCCGTGGTCAGGTGGACCTTGTCAGAAACGGCGTTGGTCAGAGCACGGATGATGTTGTCTGACACGTGCTGGTGCAGGGCTGGGACGGCACATCGGGAAAAGTAGTGGCGGCTGGGGACCGAATACCGAGGGGCGGCCGCCGCCATGAGGTTGCGAAAGGCCTCGGTCTCTACTAGCCTATAGGGCAGCATCTCCAGGCTAAGCAATCTGGAGATGTGGACATTAAGGGCTTGGGCGTGCGGGTGGGTTGCACTATATTTGCGTTTCCGCTCCAGCGTCTGGGGTATGGAGAGCTGAACGCTGGTGGATGCTGTGGAGGATCGTGGAGGCGGCGATGGGGTTTTTGTGGCAGGGTCCTGGGCAGGGGGCTGACTATCAGCTGACACAGGGGAAGGAGCAGTGGTGTGCACGGCCGGAGGTGAACGGGCTTGTTGCCACTGAGTGGGGTGTTTAGCATTCATATGCCTGCACATACTGGTGGTAGTTAAGCTATTAGGGGTGGAACCCCTGCTGATCCTGGTTTGGCAAATGTTGCACACCACAGTCCGTCGGTCATCCGGTGTTTCCTTAAAGAACCTCCAGACTTCTGAAAATCTAGCCCTCGCCGCAGGAGCCCTCGCCACGGGAGCTTCACTAGTTGACACATTTGGCGCTGATGCACCAGCTCTGGCCCTGCCTCTCCGTCTGGCCCCACCACTGCCTCTTCCAACCTGTTCTGGTCGAGGACTCTCCTCCGTCTCAGAAGCACTGTGTTCACCCGGCCTATCAACCCAGCTTGAGTCTGTCACCTCATCATCCTCCGATCCCTCAGTCTGCTCCCCCCTCGGACTTCCTGCCCTGACAACAACTTCCCCACTGTCTGACAACCGTGTCTCCTCATCGTCGGACACCTCTTTACACACTTCTTCCACTACGTCAAGAAGGTCATCATCACCCACAGACTGCGACTGGTGGAAAACCTGGGCATCGGAAAATTGCTCAGCAGCAACCGGACAAGAGGTTTGTGACTGTGGGAAGGGTCCAGAAAACAGTTCCTCAGAGTATGCCGGTTCAAATGCCAAATTTTCCTGGGAGGGGGCAGACTGGGGGGGAGGAGGTTGAGGTGCAGAAGCTGGAGGAGTGCCGATTTCGGTGACATGGGTGGACTGCGTGGAAGACTGACTGGTGGACAAATTGCTCGAAGCATTGTCGGCAATCCACGACATCACCTGTTCGCACTGTTCTGGCCTCAACAGTGCTCTACCACGAGTCCCAGTAACTTCAGACATGAACCTAGGGAGTGTAGCTCTGCGGCGTTCCCCTGCTCCCTCATAAGCAGGTGGTGTCTCACCCCGCCCAGGACCACGGCCTCTGACCCCTGCAGTAGTTGGACGCCCACGTCCCCGCCCTCGTCCTCTACCCCTAGCCCTCGGGTTAAACATTTTGAAAATGAGAGTTATAACTTTAATTTTTTTTTAACTTTTTTTTGTGTTTTTTGTTTTTTTTTGTGTTTTTTAGTTTTTAAAACCAAACGATGCTATCCTATTGCTATGGCTATTTTCTAGCCAAGTATGAAAGCACACTGCTATGCCAGATGAGATGACGCTGAGTTATTAAAAAAATAAACGTAAAATAAAAAAGGAAATGGCAGACTGTGCCTAATTGAAATCCAACCCCTAATAAATTTTCCCACTTCGGTCTTTGCGATGGATATGTGCGTCACTAAGCGCAAAACACAGCGGTCGCAAGTCTCACTACAAATTGCTCACAATTTGCTAGTAGATGCACTGCAGCAAGGACAGCCACCAGCAGATCAACCAGAAATCAAATATATATAACGCTACTGTAGGCGTAAGTAAGCCGTTTGGATTCTCCTATGGCTATTTTCTAGCCAAGTATGAAAGCACACTGCTATGCCAGATGAGATGACACTGAGTTATTAAAAAAATAAACGTAAAATAAAAAAGGAAATGGCAGACTGTGCCTAATTGAAATCCAACCCCTAATAAATTTTCCCACTTCGGTCTTTGCGATGGATATGTGTGTCACTAAGCGCAAAACACAGCGGTCGCAAGTCTCACTACAAATTGCTCACAATTTGCTAGTAGATGCACTGCAGCAAGGACAGCCACCAGCAGATCAACCAGAAATCAAATATATATAACGCTACTGTAGGCGTAAGTAAGCCGTTTGGATTCTCCTATGGCTATTTTCTAGCCAAGTATGAAAGCACACTGCTATGCCAGATGAGATGACACTGAGTTATTAAAAAAATAAACGTAAAATAAAAAAGGAAATGGCAGACTGTGCCTAATTGAAATCCAACCCCTAATAAATTTTCCCACTTCGGTCTTTGCGATGGATATGTGTGTCACTAAGCGCAAAACACAGCGGTCGCAAGTCTCACTACAAATTGCTCACAATTTGCTAGTAGATGCACTGCAGCAAGGACAGCCACCAGCAGATCAACCAGAAATCAAATATATATAACGCTACTGTAGGCGTAAGTAAGCCGTTTGGATTCTCCTATGGCTATATTCTAGCCAAGTATGAAAGCACACTGCTATGCCAGATGAGATGACACTGAGTTATTAAAAAAATAAACGTAAAATAAAAAGTAAATGCCAGACTGTGCCTAATTGAAATCAAACCCCTAATAAATTTTCCCACTTTGGTGTTTGAGGTGGATATGTGTGTCACTAAGAGCTAAACACAACGGTAGCAAGTCCCCCTGCAAATTCCTCACAATATGGTACTAGCTGCAAATAAAAAAAAAAAAAGTATAACGTTATTGTAGCCCTAAGAAGGGCTGTTGGGTTCTTGTAGAATCACTCCTGCCTAACAGTAAGCTAATAGAACACCCTAACACTTTCCCTGACCAGCAGCAGCTCTCTCCCTAGCGGCACCCAGACACAGAATGATCCGAGCAGCGCGGGCAGCGGCTAGTCTATCCCAGGGTCACCTGATCTGGCCAGCCAACCACTGCTATCGACGTGTAAGGGTACCACGTCATGCTGGGTGGAGTGCAGAGTCTCCTGGCTTGTGATTGGCTCTGTTTCTGGCCGCCAAAAAGCAAAACGGCGGGAGCTGCCATTTTCTCGAGCGGGCGAAGTATTCGTCCGAGCAACGAGCAGTTTCGAGTACGCTAATGCTCGAACGAGCATCAAGCTCGGACGAGTATGTTCGCTCATCTCTAAACTTGTGGCAACAAGATGAATATGACTCTGACTCTACATATTTTGAGGTTACAAAATAGCATATTGGGGTATATTTACTTACCTGGTCCCTGCGCTATCCTCGATCCGGACTGTCCGACGAGGATGAACTCTGCCACGATTCATGAAGATTGTGCACCCGATATCCTGCATGTATCGCTTCCCCGATCAGTTCCACCGGAGTTTACCTTCTTCTTCCCGATGCATGTAAGTGCATTGTCTTGCGACCCAATTTTGAAGTTAAATCCCGCGGTTTGTTCAAATCCGTCAGACGGCCTGCCCCTCGATTTGTGTCGCATGAAAGCCGGCGCAATTGCGCCGAAATCAGATTGCGTGCACCAAACACCCCTGTTATATCCCTGTTTCAGAGGCACAAAACAGAAATCGTCAGGATGTCTGATGAAAGTGCAGTCCGCGGAGCCCTTTGTAAATGAGCCCTATTGTCTTTTTTAAGGAGAGTTGGCGTGCATGAATGCAGATATTGCAAACAATTACAATCAGTAACATTCACATGCACCCTTCATCTCCTGTAATACTGCAAAGCACAAGAACAAGAATAGAATTTACCGAATATTCGGCAAGCAGCTTGTATATGGTTGGAACTGGAAGTAATATCTGACATTGTTTTGATCTAATCTCAAATACTGTAACCCAGATTGTTTAGCATATTCATTTTATGAAAAATAAGCTCCTTTACAGTACTCATCCTTTATCATGCCCCCCCCCCCCCCCTCTCAGATCAAGTACTTGTAAGGGAACCTGTCACCACATTTTCACAAATACAGCTAGTGACAGGTTCCCATAGAGCCCTATTAACTAAATGCCACCATTCTTTTAGCTAAAAATTAATGTGTAGATAAACCCTTTACCCTGATAATGTCAGCACATAGCATCTTATAGCAGAGAGGAATCATGAAGCGTCTTCTTAGAGAGTCCCTGCCCACACTCTGACCATCATCGAGTTATAGGAGCTAAAAGAGGAATGAAACTGACTAAATGGGGGTTAAAATTATCTTTATTGTGTAAACATAACTAGGAGTTATAATTTGAAAACTTTCTTTCATGGGAAAACCCCTTTGTGGAAAGATCATGGTAAATCACATTGACTCCCCTTCTACTGTCCTGAACTGGAAGAATGGAGGGGACAATTACCCAGTAGAAGTCAGTGACCATTTTTGTAGAGATCTGATGAGTGATCTGAGAGTTGTGTATGAAGTCCTTGAGAAGTTAATAAGTGATATCATGTTTCTTGGGTATGAAACCAATGCAAAGCTAAAGGGGTCCAGTGCAAGAGGGATCTGGGCCACTTGGAACAGTGCCAATATTAGATCAGAACTTTATCCTGTATGAGCAAACAGCATCAGCTGATAAGGGCAGCCTTTGTCCCAGGAGATGACTTGGATAGTTATCACAGGCAAACAGCAACCTACACTGAACACATTGTTCCAACTTCAAATAAAAAACATACAAGTTGCATCATATATTTGGATCTGAAGTGGACTCCCTTACTGTGAACCTCTGAGGCTGTCTAGTGTCTTTCAATCTGCTTCTTAAAGTCCACATATCATATAGTTGCGAAATTGATGAAACATTGCACGTAGATTGATCTTTTCAGGTTCAGCATAGATCATACATTTTTATATGTCTGTAGTAAAAGAATGATCTATAGAACTACATATATTAATCTCCTGCCAAAACCTAACAGAGCTAGTCAAAGGCACCTGTGGTGTAGAAAATAATGATAAATCAATAAGTCCCCCGATGATAGATTTACAGCAGATACAGGTTTCTGTGAATTCTGCCCTGCATGCTTCAGTGAATTTCACAGAAAGATAATAGATCTCTTCCAAAAGACTCTTCCTTCAGCTCTCTATAGAGACTGACTCCGTTATTTACCTGTTACTAGTCTGTACATTGTAGCAGAATACATTAAGAGGATCATCAGATCTCTATATTGTGTTCCTCCACTGTTATCACTAGAAGTTTACGAATAAATTAACAACTGGGTGTTACTGGTTGAGGGTGAGCTTTCCCTGTACACTGTCCGATCACTGTTTGCAGTCAGACTGTCCTTGAACACACCTTTGACAAGGGAAGTAGTAAGATCTAAATTTTGCTTACCTGAAAATTTCTTTTCCTCGAAGTCCAAAGGCAGCACTGATGGTAAGAGTCTGGAGTCCTAATTATGACAGAAGAACACAATAACAATGTTAATTAACAATAAATCAATTAACCGACTGCCCTATAAGTATCCTAGGAGTCAAGGAAGAGGCGTGTTTTATGCAGCAAAAAAATTATTTTATTGGGAGGGAATATAATAGTGCTGCCTTTGGACTTCGAGGAAAAGAAATTTTCAGGTAAGCAAAATTTAGATCTTCCTCTCGTCCTACAGGCAGCACTGATGGGATTTAGGTAGCAAATCAAAGGGGGGGACAAATTTTCGAAGCCACTGTAGATAGCACCGATACGCCAAAGGCTGAGCCAGCTGAGGAGACATCCAGCCTGTAATGTTTAGCAAAAGTATTAGAAGAAGTCCAAGAAGCTGCTTGACAGATCTGATCTATAGAGAGCATTGCATACTCTGCCCAGGAAGTAGCAGTAGATCTTGTAGAATGAGCCCTAATCTGTAAAGGTGAAGGTTGTCCCAAGGCTCTGTAAGCCATAGAAATACTCTGCTATTGTTATTTAAAGCATTGATTGCAGCAAACTGAAGCTTCAAGGTAGCAGGTTTTAAACCTTTATCAAGGCCATCCTGTAGAAAAGTAAGAATATCTGAGACTGAAGGTTCAGATACAGAATTATCTGAACACCAGGATGTGAAGACTTTCCAAACTCTACCATAGGACTTAATGGTCGCTGGTCTTCTAGCTGACAACAATGTCTTTATAACTCTGGATGAAAGACCTAGACCTGTTAGGGTCTTCTTCTCAATCTCCAGGCCGTAAGCTGTAGCTTCTGTGGTGATGGATGGAAAAACCCCATCTGTTCCAAGAGATGTGGAACTGCAGGAAGTTTCCAATATTCGCCCTTGGACAACCTCATTACAAGAGGAAACCATACTCTGCGTGGCCAAAATGGTAGGATCAGAATTGCATTCGGTTTCTCTTCTTTGATTTTGTAAAGTATCCTCTGAATGAGCGGTATCGGAGGAAATATGTAAATGAACAGGTTGGTCCAGGGAAGAGACAGGGCATCCACTGCATAGGGTTGGTCTGACCTGTAAAGAGAGCAAAACATTGGCAACTTCGAGTTCTGTTTGGTCGCCATCATGTCCATTTGTGGACAACCGAACCGACTGACAATCTGTTGGAAGATAACACTGTTCAGGGACCATTCCCCTGGTCTTAGTTGAGAGCGGCTTAAAATGTCTGCCCGAGTGTTCAGAGACCCTCGAATGTGGACTGCTGACAGACTCTGAAGGTTTTCCTCGGCTCAGGAGATAATCTTTTGACACAGTTTGATGAGGGGTGTGCTCCTGGTACCCCCTTGCTTGTTTATGTAATAAACACATGACAGATTGTCGGTCTGTACCTTCACATGCTGTTTTTTCAGATGGGTCTGAAAGAATTTCAGGGCTAAATAAATGGCTTTCAATTCTCTTTGATTTGAGGACAGAGTCCTGTCTGTGGAATTCCATTTGTCCTGAACCCAGAGATTGCCGCACGATCTGTATCCCCCGAAGTCTCAGTGCAGCCGCCAGAACTATGGTGGTCTTGGTGAAGACGCGAGGGGCTGATGTAATGCCGAATGGCAGACAGGTGAACTGGTAGTGAAGAGTTCTTGAATTGGTCACAATTGCTATTCTCAGATATTTTCTGTGACCTCTCCTGATGGGAATGTGGAGATAAGCATCGGCCAGGTCTATTTTGGCCATGTAGTTGCTTTGCTGTAGAATGGCGGTGGCCGATTTTATGGAGTCCATCTTGAATGCAATTTTGGTCAAGAATTTGTTTAGATAGCGGAGGTCTATAATTAATCTCCACCTGTTGTTTGGCTTTGGTACAGCAAATATGGCGGAGTACACTCCTTTTCCTCTTTCTGACAAAGGGACTTCTTCTAGAGCTCTTTTTTGGATAAATTCGTGCAACAAGGGAAGGATCTGAGATTTTTCGATTTTTGTACTCAAAAATCTTTCTGGCGGAATCTTGTCGAATTCCAAAGCGTATCCGTTTTTTACTGTGGACAGTACCCAAGCATCGGATGTGATGTCTGTCCATAAGTGAGCGAAGTCTGCCACCCTTGCACCTACTGGAGACAGACCTGGCATGGCGTCAGAAGTCAGGCTTCTCGTTTTTTTTACTGTGGAAGACAGTTCTGTCTTTAGACTTCTGAACTCCTCTACGTCGGTTACGAAATGCACGAAAAGGTCTTTCTGGTCTTGCTTTTCTAGGTGGAAAGCTCGGTTTTTTGGAGGTACTGGCTACTTGTGGAAAAGAGTTCCCCTTATCTTCACTAAGATTCTTCAACACCTCCTTCAGGTCTTTCCCAAACAAGGAAGATGGGTGGAAGGGAAGTGAACAGAAGTGATGTTTGGAGGCTACATCCCCTGTCCAGGGTTTTATCCACAGGGCACGACGTGCAGAGTTAGCCGTTAGCATGTTCTTAGATGCAAGTTTTAAAGAGTCAAGAGAAAAATCACACAGAAAATCGCCTGCAAGTTTAACAGAAGACAAATTCTCATAAATTTCTTCTCTAGGGACTCCATCCAAAATGTCCCGACCAATCTGGCTTAGCCATAATCTTAAGGCTCGTGCAACAGGCACAGTAGCAAGAGATGCCTTAGCCATGGCTGCTGAGAGTTGATAGCTTCTGCGGAGCATAGCGTCAGCTTTCCTGTCAAGAGGGTCTCTAAGTAAAGAAGATTCATCTGCAGGAAAAATAGATTTTTTAGATAGTTTAGCCACTGGGATATCAATCTTGGGAGGCAATTCCCATTCTTCAGATTCTTTAGGGTCGATTTTGTATACTGCTCGAAAACAAGACCCCAAATCAAATCTTTTTTCAGGCTTAGACCAGCCCTGTTCAAAGAGGACTTTAAGATCAGGATGACTAGGCAATACTTTGGCTTTTTTTCTGGGAAAATAAAAAAGTGCATCTTGGTTAACAGAGTCATTATGAGACTAATCTGTCTCCATTACACTTTTAACCGCCTTGATCAATTTAGAGGTTTTATCTTTGTGAAACAGAAAAAAAAAACTCAGATACATCTGGCCCAGAACCTTCCGATTCAGGGCTATCCCCAGAAATTATCTGGGCTTCTGAGCAGCTACTAGAAGGCAAAGATATAGAAGATGATTGCCTATGATGTTTTCTACGTTTATGATGTCTTTTAGACTTCTTTTTCTTTGAACTCATCTCATCAAATACAACAGACATTTTTTCCTTCATCCACTGAAAAAATACGTCTCCTCCTGAAGTCTGAGCAGGAGCTGCACAAGGGGCACAAACATCATCAGGGCAATCATCCGGTATAGGCTGCTCACAGCTAATACAGTCTCTATGATGAGACTTTCTCTTCCTTTTACCAAGGCTGGACATCTGTAACACAAACAACAAGTGTTAGGACATGCCAAATGAAGGAACAAGGGCACTCATGAAAGGAACAAACCTTAAGCTCAGACTGACTCTGCTGCCTGGCAGGTGCAGAGAGCATACCTGAACAGTACAGCCTTAAAACATTCCCAACAGGAAATGCAATGCACCTGGTCAGAGGCGACACCCGGGCTAACAACCAAATCCTTCTAACATAAGAAAAGGATGCAGGGGACGCGCTGAGCCCTAAGGTTAGCAAGAGCTTTGTTCACAACAATATAGAAACCACCTTACGGTACATTGTAGATGGTGGCTTCAGGAAGGGGGAGATGCGGCAAACAGCAGCTATATCCCAAAGTATTGAGTGCAACACAAATCTGACCTCCACTTCTCTGCTTATTCAAAAGCCGTACCTGAGAATACAGCGGTTCCCGCTTCCAATGGGAGACGCAGTAGGAGGGGAGTTTATCCAGAAACTCCGAAAATACTGGACTTCCGCCACCACGGGGGGAAGGACAGCCTCAGAATGTAGTTTCACCAAGATTGCCACTGGTAAGACATTTGCTTCTACCCTGCTGGACGTGCACCACAGCCCAGGCCTCAGGGGAGCAAGAGGATACTGGCAGTAAACCTAATTAGGACAGAAGAAAAAAACACGCCTCTTCCTTGACTCCTAGGATACTTATAGGGCAGTCGGTTAATTGATTTATTGTTAATTAACATTGTTATTGTGTTCTTCTGTCATAATTAGGACTCCAGACTCTTACCATCAGTGCTGCCTGTAGGACGAGAGGAATACACAGTTGTCAATTTATTCCAAAGAGGAATAAGGCCGAAGGGAATGGACCTGTTTGATGGTCCAATTCCACGAACTGCATAGACTGAAATTTGATGCAAAGACACAGTAATATGATGCAAGGACTCCCTGTCTGGCAGGCAAACTGCAGCACCAGCAACGTATTAACTGTTGCATCATATTACTGTGTGATGCAAAGACTCCCATCCTGTGCAATTTATTCTCTTCCACGGGCTACACACATTTGTATGCGGCATGCCTAACAGCACAGAGTTCTATAAAAATGACACAGAAGTTCTGTTACGTGAGAAAAATAGTTATTTTCTAAAATAGATGTGTGACAAGACCTCGTTAATTTGGAACTGTAACTTAAAATGTAGAATTTACATGATATTACGTCGACAAATATAACAATTATGTATTTCAAGCATCAACCTTTGACATTTTATATAAAACTTGCCTGGTATAGGAGATTCATCAAATGTATAGACAAGTGGGCCACCTACCTAGAAGGAAATATAACATGTTCATATACTGTAGGGACATGATTCTTTCATTGATCTTGTAGACAAGGCTACACAGCAGCCGGTCTGAACTCCAACCCCCATGGTTGTGTGAATATTTTTGCAATTTTGTGTTTGAAACAAAGAATGGTTATCCGACATAGTGATAATTATAAATCCCATCCATCCATGTGACATTGGACCTTAGTGTGATTTCCCATGTAGGTCATTCTAATTACTTTCTTCTTAACATCAAAACTTGGATTTCACTTTGTGTTTTTCTAAATATGACTCAAGACCAGAACCATTATTACTGCCGAATCCACCTTCATAACTATTATGAGTACAGGGGCAAAGAACATATTCAGACCCAGAAACTAAATTGGCCCAAAATCTTTTTGCATAGGGATCCAGCTATGTGAGGTTTTGTTTCTTTCATTCTTTGATTACTACGATACATTTTTGAGTGCAAATGGACTTAATGCACTGCTTACTACAACAGAAACCCAGATACATCATACAGGGTTTGAACTTCCCTTTTAATCATTTTATCTGGAAGTCCAAGAGGTTCCCTTACCATAAATTACCAAACAACATTACACATAGGTCAATAACTGGGCAACCACTGACTTAAAGAGAAGAAAACAAAAATATTCCATGGCTAATTCCTTCAAAAGTGATAGTCACAATACATCTTCCACCCACACTCATATTGTGAAATGTCATAATACTTCTTCATGTCAGAAAGGTTCCCTTTTCTTGGGGATAACTACTGTACATGTATTTATGGTTCCTTCCATCAAAAGTAACAATATTTGAAAGGCTTAAAAAAATAAAAGGTCATGCAGTGCAGATTATTATCCTGTAATAATGATACAGTGGATAATGGTAAATTTTCCTTATTTTAGAGAAAAAATATTAATTTCTTTACTGGATTCTTGAAACAATGAAAAATACTAAGAAAGACCCCAAAACTATAAGAACTATAACTGAAGCTCCAGCTTAACCGTTTACATCATAGTGTGTGCTGATGGTGCCGCAAACACTATGATGTCGGCAAGCGGCTGACGTCATGGTGGGTGCGACATAGCAGGGACCCGAAGACAGAGCCGGAGCTTCAGAATACAGAAGTGGACCTGCGAGGGGCGTCAGATAGGTGAGTACAGAGAGTTTTTACTCGAGTATAGTAGAGCCAGAGATCCCTGACCATAAAATGGCTGCAGAAGGATGGCAGTAGTATATTGCTCTCAATACACATGTACACAAAAGCCATTTCAGGACCTTTGAAGGTCCTCCAACTGTCCCTTCCGCCAGGCAAAAGGGATGCATCCTTATTTTCCCAAGAAACTTTATTCTAGTACCATATTTAGGAAGTGATTCCAGACTTGTAGGGGCTGTAATATTCATACAGCCCTGGGCCCATGGCAGAATTAAACCACCCTTGATGGAGGGTCATGTGATCTGTAACTAGGGATTTTTCATGGACAGTTAGAGATCGCATGACCCTCCATCTGCGGATGAGCTAAAAGACAGGAGGCCTGCCCCTCACACTGACACACACATTACAAAAAGCATGAGGTAAAGTGGCCAACCCTTTTAAATTTACTTGAAAAGTAAACGCCCATTGTAAGCATTGTGTATACAATACCAGTGACCTCATACAGATAGCCCATAAGGACATCACAGGACAGCAGTAAAAATATCACTCCCAACCCCAACTGAGGGTGGGCCTGGTGCCAAGGTCAGAACTTTGCCTGTGGTGTGAGACCACAGCACCAACGCGTGTACCCGAACTTTCCGCTGCCGGACCAAAGAGAAGACCTGCGGGAGGCATCAGAAAGATGAGTTTTGACTTTATTTTTTTCTTGACTCGGGTATAAGCCTTGTTTGAGTTTTTCAGCTGTAAAACTCGGTATACTTGAGTCTATACGGTAAGTTGAATCCGTTTTTTACTAATCAATTGCCATAGAAAAGATAGACCACAGTCATGAGTCTTTTTTACACGTTTTGTGCACATCATCTGTGTTTTATAATCTGATCAAACATGCTTTTGATTCTGATGAATCTCTGCAAAGCTAGTGTGAAAAGAAATAGAGCCATGGATTAGGGATAGACAACCTTCCCCCCTTTTTAGGGGAGTATTGACCTTTCAATATTAACCTATGAAATAGACTACAAATATCATGGAAAAATGGGGAATCACACAACCCCAGATCCTCCAATATTTTAGCCAAGGTAGTGAAAGTGCCCACTTCACCCAGCCGTTTAGGATGGAATTTATCAAGTTCTGGACAAGGTACCATCTTGTAATCTCCAATAATTAAGACAGCTAATTGGGCCAAATCATTTATATGTGCTAATATACATTTCATAATACAGTCATTAAACGGAGTGAAATATATAGAGTTATATTAACAGAAATTTATAAATACAGCAATGTAGGCGGATAAGCTGACTTTCTTCGTTAACTACAGAGGAGTGACATTCAAATGGGATAGTTCTAGGAATTTAAATGCTGACTCCCCTTCCTAGCATGCATCAAAAAGAAAACTAAGCAAAACACGCTCTTTCTGTAGGTCATATACAGTGTCCCTTGCAGAGGCGTCGCTAGGTCAAAAGATGCAGGGCCCGTGCCACTGAAGGGTAAAATAGCCCATTGAAAACAATTGGGCAAATTTACTTACCTGGCACATAAGTTGCTGCCAGATATATCAATAAGCTGTTTATTTTTTTTTGAGAGTACAATTAATCAGGTATGAGGAAATTAATGGCCAAACCCCATTTATTGTTACAATTAGGACAATTGAGAAGCCCAAATACATAAATTAGCAGAATATCCTGCAACCCCCAATGAGACCTATTACAATTATACTTGTTACACTATTATAAGGAATGTAGCCATGAACCAGGACCTTAATAAATCACTACACAACAAAGGATAAATGGTTAACCCCTAGGCGCACCAGGACGTTATAGTACGTCCCGGTGGCTAGATACTTAGCGCACCAGGACGCACTATAACGTCCTGCTTCTGGCACCGGCTCACGAACGGAGCCGGTACCAGAAGCAGCGGCTGTCAGCTGTCTAGTACAGCTGACAGCCTGCGCTAACACCCGCGATCGGAGCCGACTCCGATCGCGGGTGTTAACCCCTTACACGCCGCGGTCAAGCATGACCGCGGCGTGTAAGGGTCTTCCCCCTATGGATCGGATCCCCCGTGCCGCTTACCGGGGGATCCGATCCTCTCCTGGGCAGCTCCGAGGACTGGCATGTGCCCCGGAGCTGCCCGGTTTCCATGGCAGCCAGAACCCTTCCGGGTCTGGCTGTAAACTGTCTGAGCATGCGCAAGCATGCTTAGACAGTTTACACTGCTCTACAATAAAATAGTATTGTAGAGCAGTGTATTGAACTTAAACCAGTGATCAGAGTATCACTGGTTTAAGTTCAAGTATGTAGAAGTAAAATTATGCAAAAACACTTAACACTACACATTATAATAAATAAAAAATAAATACATAAAAATATAAGCCCCTAAAATGTCACTTTCCCATAAAAACACTTAATAAAGTATAAAAAACATAAAAACACAAAAAACCCCCGCATGTTTGGTATTGCCGCGTCCGTAACAATCTGCATAATAAAACAGAATCATTACTGGACCCGCACGGTAAACGCCGGAGGAAAAAAACGCAAAAAAGTTCCGAAAAAAAGATAATTTTTAATTAATACCCTATAAAAAATGCTCTAAAAAGTGATTTAAAAAATTTTATGCACTCTAAAATAAGCCCACTAAAAAGAACAACTGTTCTCGCAAAAAATAAGCCCCTAACCAGATTTGTCAGCCAAAATCTAAAAAAGTTATGCATATGAATAGATGGTGATGCTAAAATGAATAAGATTTTCTCCAAATTAGTTTTTATTCAGTACAATTGAATAAAATACACAAACCCCCCACATATTTGGTATCCCTGCGTCCGTAACAATCTGCATAATAAAACAGAATCGTTATTAGATCCGCAAAGTGAACCCCGTAAAAAACAACCTCAAAAAACTCTCTCTGAAAAAAAGATGATTTTTTATTAATGCCCTTTAAAAATGCTCTAAAAAGTGATTTAAAAAAGTTACGCAATCTAAAATAAGACCACTAAAAAGAACAATCCTTCTCGCAAAAAATAAGCCCTTAAACAGATTTGTGAGGTGAAAAATAAAAAAGTTATGCATATGAAAGACGGTGATGCTAAAATTAACAACAATTTTGCCAAATTACTTTTTATTCAGTAAAAATGGGAAAAAATAAAAAATATATATAAATGAAGTATTTTTGTAATCGTGGCGACCCATAGAATAAAAATAATATACTATTTTTATGGTATGGTTAACGGCCAAAAAAAAACACATAAAAATGTTCCTAAAAATTGACGATTTTCATTTCCTCCACCAACAAAGCTTTAATTAAATCTCACCAATTAGCTATAGATGCCCCAAAATTATGTACCAGAAAAGTGCATCTCATGTGGCAAAAGAAATAAGCCCCTATAGGTCCTCAATAAAAAAAGAAAAAAATTATAGCCTGTACAATGTGACATAGCAAATCGGATCTGGATGGCGCCTCCTTCCCTCCTATGCCCAGGCGTGCGCCCATACAGCAGGTTACCACCACATATAGAGTATCCGTGTACTCGGGAGAAATTGGGTAACAAACTTTGTGGAGCCTTTTTTCATTTAATCCATTGTAAATGTTTAATTTTCCACCCAAAATGAGTGTATTGTGAAAAAATATTACAATTTTCAGACTGCACCTCCGTTTTGTTTTAACCCCTATAAAACACCTAAAGGGTTAACAAACTTCTTAAAAGTGGTTTTTCATACGTTGAGGGGTGTAGTTTCCACAATGGGGTAATTTATGAGTCTAGCTATTATTTAGGCCTCTCAGTGTCAATTAGAAGTTGAGCAGGTCCATCTAAATACGGGTTTTGGTGATTTTACAAAAAATGTGAAAAATGATACCTAAATTCTGAGCCTCATAACATTCTAGTAAAATATGTGGAATCTTAAAAAAACCATGCCAACATAAAGCAGACATTTGGGAAATGTAAGTTATGAATTTATTTGGGTGCTATGACTATCTGCATCAAAAGTAGAGAATTTAGAACGTTGAAAATATAGAATTTTTCCAATTTTTTGCCAAATTTTGTTTTTTTTCATAACTAAACGCAAAAGATTTCATCCAAATTTTTAAACTAATTTGAAGTACAATGTGTCACGAGAAAACAATCTCAAAATCCCCTGGATTTCTCATAGCGTTCCAAAGCTATAACCACTTATAGTGACACAGGTCAGATTTGAAAAATGGGTCCGCGTCCTTTAGGCCAAAAGATGCTGTGTCCCGTAGGGGTTAATAATGGTTTACACTCGGTAATTACAATCAAACAATACAAATACGACATGAAACAATACAAAATATTCAGCCTTCATCTACCTCTGGTATAAGTTTGGGTCCCACATTCTTTTTACCAGAGCATTTCTGAGGCTTCTGAGAATGCTTCCATTGATGCCAAATACACTTACTGTATGGCTTATAGTCAGCCATAGCCTGGCCTAATACTTGTATGCTGATTGAATTATGAACTTGTTCACCCTTTCAGTAAAGCAATCATTGTTTTTGATGATATATTTGTATTATTCCTGGATGAAATTTTAATTGGGAACTTATTTGGCCACCATCATGCATAACATTTATGTTTCAATTATGTCTTGGCAAAGTTAAATCTCCTCTGGGCCAACTGATCTCTCCATACTTTTGGAGCATTGCAGAATCATTTTTATACGCTGTTGTTTGCTCTGATTAATCTATTTCTGAATCATCTGTACAGTTTATAACACATTTAGGGAATGAAATCACATCAACATTGGACCAGCTTTTGGAGAATAAAAAACATTTTTATGTACACAAAATGTCTGTACACAACATCTGGGGATAATATACATTCATGTTCATCCAGTAAAAACTATTGATACTTATGTGGCCATAAAGTGTGCAGATGTTACCATGCAAATCCCACATAATATCATTAATATAATTAGTGCCTTGATTTATTTTGCAAGATATTGCTGACATAAATACTGTTATACAACAAACTATTGAAGAGGGGTTACCGGAATTATGGAAAATTCCTTGGGACCAGGGTGTTAAAAAGGAACAAAATGTACTCACCCTGCTCCAGTTTGCATATCATTTCAGTTCCTGTGGCCAGAAGTGCTGAGTGGTCAAGTAACCTTGGCCAATCAGTGACTTCAGGACAACACTTTCTCTTACATCAAAACTAACGTTCCATGGTAGAAGGAGGCTTCTGATTTGCCAAAGTAGTCCCCATGGTGAGTGCATAAGGGCAGAAGTACCAGGATAACATTGAAATCATGACCCAGAGCATGGACCTAGAAAATCCCTCTATGGAGCACTTATATTCATGGCCGAGTGATAGGGAGGGCTTCAGAGGCGCGTACACCAAGGCCCCCACCACTTATTACTTATATAGGGACCCTCACCAGCAGTTTCTGACAGCTCACACCTGTGAGCTCACTATCTCTGAGCCGCACTTAATTCTGTATGCAGCATGCCTTTCATTGGTTGGCTGACTGGTTTCCAGCCAGGTCCTAGCCAATCAGTGTTACGTTTACATCCTCACAGATCACATGGTTCGATCTGCAAGAGGAGGGAGGAGAACTCTTTTTTTTTGCACAAAGATGCTTAACTTATTGATTAAAGCAGCACAATTCAAAAAATGCATATGAAAACAAGTTTGGGTAGTGAATCAAACGCATTGAAGTATTACTGTGTGTAATCTCCATGTCCATACCACCACTCACATGACATTTCTAAAGGGAATGAAGACACAATAGAAAAAATACATGAATAACGTTTGCAGCATGTAGAGTAAGAATATATCACACATGAAAAATACATATTATCATCTGCACCTTTAGAAAGCATTGGAACAATACTAAAGGGTCTGGGTGTGTTAGAGTCTCATTGAACTTCTTCATGGGTGTAATGTGAGGTTTAGTAGAGGAGACATTCGCACTTGTAGCCAGGGATCTTAGAGGCCCAAATGGTGTCTCTGTCCCAAATAAAGTTGCCAATATTTACACTGTACTACATTAGTATTGTAGTGCAGTGTCTTGGACTTGAACTAGCGACCAAGTCCAAGTTTGTATAAACTAAAATTAGTTAAAAAAAAGTTTACAAAGTTATTAAAATAAATAAATAAAATTTAAGCCCCTAAAATAACACATTCTCTGACAAACACTTAATAAAGTATAACAAAAGACAAATAAAACCCGTAAAAATAAAACTAAAAAAACTTTCACATAAAAAGATAATTAATTAATTATTTTTTTATTTATACCGTTAGGGGCTCTTTCACATTGGCGTTGTTTTTCACGTTCATGGTTAGGTGATTTCCACGGATGCCTCACAAAGCTATTGATTTTTCACATTGGTATTTTCACTGATCTGTTGTCCATGAAAAATTATGAAACAGATTTTTACTAATTCTTATCACTGAAAGCAATAGAATTCTATGGGTCCACAAAAAAAATGTTTTTTTCACTGATGAGGCTGAAAAACCAGGTGTGATGTTCTCAAAGCAATGTTAAACATTCAGTTGTTTTTTGCAGTCAGGGAGATAAAACGGATGCGTCACAGAGACAAAACAGAATAATAACGGAGACACAACAGATAAAAAACTGAAATGGAGCCGCAATTAACGTCAATATGAAAGAGCGACCAAAAGACTAAAAATAACATATTTTTATGGTATGGGGAACGGCCATAAAAAAGCAAAAAAAAAATCTTACCAAAAATGTTTCCACCAACAAAGATTTAATAAAATCTCATTAGTTAGCTGTAGATACCCCCAAAATTATGTACCAGAAAAATGCATTTCAATCGCCAAAAAAATAAGCCCCTATATATCCACATGCTATGATTATCTGCTTCAAAAATAGAGAATTGAACTTTGAAAATGGAGAATCTTTCAAAATATATTTTTGTTTTTTCATAAATAAACACAAAAGACATCATCCAAATTTTTAATCTAACTTGAAATATAATGGGGGTCATTTACTAAGGGCCCGATTCGCGTTTTCCCGACGTGTTACCCGAATATTTCCGATTTGCGCCGCTTGTACATGAATTGCCCCGGGTTTTTGGCGCACGCGATCGGATTGTGGCGCATCGGGGCCGGCATGCGCGCGACAGAAATCGGGGGGGCGTGGCCGAACGAAAACCCGACGTATTCGGAAAAACCGCCGCATTTAAAAACCGAAAATGTGTCGCTTGGGGAGCGCTCACCTTCACCTTCTATGGGATGGTGCATTCCGGGGCGTTAAGATTATTTTCGGCGCTGCAGCGCCACCTGGTGGACGGCGGAGGAACTACCATCTTAAATCCCAGCCGGACCCGAATCCTGTGCAGAGAACGCGCCGCTGGATCGCGAATGGGCCGGGTAAGTAAATGTGCCCCAATGTGTCACGGGAAAACAATCTCAAAAATTGTTAAAGCTTTCCAAAGCTATAAGCACTTATAGTGAGAATGGGCAGATTTGAAAAATGGGGCCGCCTCCTAGAGGCCAAAATTGTCCTGAAGGGACTAATTGGACTTTTTGGGGCACATTTACTTACCTGGTCCTGTCGCGATCCCCAAGGTGCGTTGTTCGACAAGGATGAAGTCCGGCGCGATTCACTAAGATTGTGCGCCCAATATCCTGCATGTGTCGCTCCCTGCTGAGGTCCACCGGAGTTCACCTTCTTTTTCCCAGTGTATGTGAGTGCATTGTCTTGCGACACAATTTGAATTTTAAATCCTGCGCTTAGTCCGAATCAGTCGGGTTGTCCAACGGCCACGCCCCCCCCCGATTTGTGTTGCATGAAAGTTGTCGCAATTGCACCAAAATCCTATCGCGTGCACCAAAAACCCCTGTTAAATGTGGCGCTAATCGGGAATGCGGTGTGTGGTCCCTCAGTAAATGTGCCCCTTTGTGTTTTAGTGGTGAACTACCCAATTTCAACCAACATTATTCTTTTGCATGTAAACAACTTCTATATTAATAATCATGGCTCATCTGGATCTGCTAAAACCCTTTATCCCGTTCTGACAAAGGAATTCCAGGTAAAATTTGATGTATGATGCTACTGGTGTACTTTTGTAGTAACGAACACTTACAGAAGCCAAACTTCAAAGCTCCTTATCTTTCTACTGATCCCTTTGCACTTTAAAAGGCTGAAATTGAAGAGTTATTACTTCCAAATGTCCTTTCTTGTTATTTATTGCTTTTTTAACAGAGGTAGGTAATTTTTGTAATTTACAAACTTTGAACAATGTTTTCTGGAATTTTCATAACCAAACAAAAAGATGATAATTGAATGCAACTAGTCATTATATCCTACCTAGTAAATAGAATTAGAATGGAATTAATAGAAATTATTTGTGAAATAAATGACGTATAATCAATTATATCAGACCTCTGTGTGTCAATGTAATGCTAGCTAAAGGCACAAGTGGTATGCCATCGAACAGCAACAATAGCGAAGAAGGAACTGGATGCCCTTTCATACTCACTCTTAGAAAACAATACACTTAGGACACTTAGTTCTAGCATGTGGCCCTTCACACAAACACTTCACAAATTCAGAAACATTTCATGCATGGCCATTACATTAAATTGGCCAAAGAAAGAGTATCTGTATTCACTGAAGCACAGTCTGAAATTAAATGTCAGGCCCCAAATTAATACTAATAAAGTAAACTTGCTGATGGACACATTCATTATTTTCAAAAAATAACTGGTGATAAATTTTGGAGATTGTGCAGCCATTAATTGTTATCTATAGGTCTAGTATGAGGGTTGTGCTAGATAGACAAAACTAAAATCTTTCCTCTATGTTAAAGAGGAAGTCGGAAAGGAGCATATGGCTGACAGACAGGACCCGTCCCAGATTAGAAGTATGGATAGAGAACAATAGAGGACAGACAGAGCCTTTGGGTACACCAATGGAGAGTGGGCGATTTGAGAGGTATAAACACTAAAAGTGTAGAGGAATGATCTAGGAATGATCCAGGAAAAGGTCAGGTCAGTGGAGGTCATAGCCGGGTAAGGTCATGGGAGTATGTAGTAAGAATTGTACAACAATGTAAGATCAAGAAGGAGTAGCGTAGAGTGTTTGCATATTTCCTAGAATCCCCTAATTGAGAATCAATAGCTATAAGTCTCCACACACCTACACAGCAGCCTTAATTTGTAAGGTCTTCATAAGGAGAAATCTTACTTCCTGACCTAAGAGCAGAGTAGTATTGTTTGGTAGAGGCAGAGAGAGCTTGGTCAGGGCAGAATGATGAGGCCAGAAAGCTAGTCATATAGCGATGTAGAATAAAGGAAGAGGATACTTCTAGGTGAACATGTTGTTCAAAGAGTTTTGAAGCATGGAGAAGCATGAGTTTAATTTTTTTTCTTAATGTTTTCCAAAATTCTTATTTGTTACATGTCAGAATTCTAGTTTATTGTGTACTAGTGTTTTGAATAATGGTAAATGCTCACCAATCTTAACCTTATCTAGTTACTACAAATTCTTGCAAATTGCTAATTCTTGCCCCCTTGACATTACTATGTTTAGAGCATGTTCTGATCTGATGAGTTCTTGTAAATAATCACTTTGCTTGTCCATCTCTAGATCCCTTGATTCTAGACACATGCCAGAAACCTACAGTAACTCATGAAATGATTTTTTCAATATCTCTATTTTTAAAATTTTTGGCAGTATAGTTTTGAAGCTCATATTATATACTTTGCAAGTTGCACATATCTTGTCAGCCAACAAGACTGTTATATTTGTTACCCCAGCATTAAAATAGGATATAAGAGATAATTCACTCTTGTGCACCATAATTCAAAGGCTGTAAACATACGATAAACTTACTTCCAAATTTGAGTTCTACCTAGACAGACCTCAACTACTTTCAAAATCCATAATTACATTAATCTGACTCTAAAACAGTTCCACTTAGATTCTATGATCCACCCACTAAAACTCTATATAATTCAAGTACAATTGATATTATATTTTAGCTCTGAAGGCCTGAAATTGTCTGTAAAAAAGATTACTATAGATCGGCATAAATGTAAGTCTGATGCCTCTGTTAATCAAGGAGCAGCATGGTGGATCAGCGGTAAGCACTACAGCTTTGCAGCGCCGGCATCTTGAGTTTAAGTCCTATCCCGGTCAACATCTGCAAAGAGTTTATATGTTCTCTCCGTGTTTGTGTGGGTTTCCTCCGGTTTCCTCCCACACTCCGAAACATACTGGTAGGCTGATTAGATTGTGAGCTCCATGGGGAAAGGGATTGATTTGGGAAGTTCTGTGCAGCGCTGCGTAATCTGTGTGCGCTATATAAATAAAGGTATTATTATTATTATCAAGGATCTGCTGTAATCCCCTGCTAAACTACACTAAAAATACCTTAAAAATACATTATAAAAAAAACCTTATTCAACCAGATGAGGCCATTAATAATCTTGGGCTTACATTTCACTAGTGGTGCAATCGAAAAGGTCTCCATGTACAACCTATTCCTTTGACGCAAAACTCTTAGAGCAGACATTTTTTATTGCCTTCGAGAATTACCTATTATTCTTGAGCTATTTCTCACTAACAACTATAGCGTTACTATTCACCAAATTTCTCAGTGGGCTCCATATTCAATATTTTCATCGATCAAAACACTAATGGTTTCAACATTACATAGAGAAAGATTTTATTGATTTGGGCAGTAGTCACACACAAAAACAATGTATCAGAGTACCATTGGAATTTTCGACCTTCCAAGAATATGCCTCTGCATCACCATCACTGACCCACTGCCAAAACAGTTTTGCAGCATATGTTCATTTAAGCTTCTCCAGACTCTTTCACATCTATCACATATACCCACATAGGGGAGTATTTATCAGTTATTACTAGCACTTGCGATTATTCCCCCCTTTCAACCACCACGTCCGCGGCTGGCGGGTAGTGGGCCAATGCGGGGCTTTCCTGTCCCAGCACCTGCGCACACACTGAAGCCGGCGAAATAAATGCAGATGGCGAATTTTCACATATAAAAATATGGCATCTGCATTTATTTCGCCAGCATATGAAAGTAGCAGATCTGTCAGCTGTGGTATCCTTTGGTACATTAAACCAGAGCATAGCTGTACAGTTCCCGGTTTTTATTACAGGTAATTTTATAGACCCTGTTCTTCTATGGAGCATGGAGCATAGAACAGTCCTACTCCTTGGTTGATGCTTCCATGGCCATGTCCGTCTCTTCTTGTGTAATGACTCTTTTTATAGAATCTGCTCCATGCTTTGGAAATACATTCTTAGTACATTTCGTCTTCAATTACGAAAAACGCAGTAAAATCAGATTTACCACTTTGACATTTATGTTTCTGGCCGCAGTCATTTAGTCATGATTTTGAAAATTATACCCACTAGACCACACCTTTTGTATCTGATGAAATATTTTGAAAACACAAATTTTTACTTCAATCATGAGTGATTATCCATGACCAGCATCCGCACACATTTCCTGTGGGGCAGGTTGAGTCCCAGTGGACAAGCTATATACTGTAAGGTTGATGTTTAATCACATCATCCAACACCCTTAGCAACACAAGTGTTGATGTATCAAATGTACATAATGTATAGCACAAATGTTCAGTCAGTTTAACTATTTACTATTTTGAGTAAACCTGTCACATAAAAAATGACCGCAAATTAGTTTGCAGCAGGTTGTAAAGTGGGAAGACCTGAGAATAATGATATGTAGATGTGTATGAAAAATGAAGATACATATTGGATCTTATACAGAACTTTTTAATTTTATTGTTACTGTGATTTTTTTTACATATTGGAATCGTATCTCAGAGAGATAAATGTGAAATCAAGATTTCACATTTTGACCTATTGACAGGTTATCATATATGTTTAAAGGGAACACGTCATCATGTTTTTCACAAACACAGGTAGTGGCAGTTTCCTATAGAGCTCTAAAACCTGGGATGAGGGGCTGAGTGTCAGCTCGAGACCCCCCAGGACAGTAGGTCAGCAAAAAGGAGGAAAAAAGCGCACACCTCGTATAATATTGCTAGAGAAAATATATATAGATCGTGAAGTCAGGTGGTTGTTGTAAGACTCTCACCAGGGATAGATGATGTATACGCTTATCTGATGATTATGAGTCAGGCAGCCAGTCAGAGATGTCACGTTCATCCGAAGACCAGGATTTCGGTGTCGTGAGAGAAGCATACACAAGGACCTGAGTTGGGTGGTGGACCGGCGCGTTGCAACTCAAATGAATGGCAGGATATATCCGAAGATGCTTTTATTATGAACACAGCTACGCGTTTCGGCTCCGTACCGGAGCCTTCGTCAGGCTTAACATAAAATTACATATCCAAACAATGCAGTAATATATACACATATTGACAACCGGAAGTACTTAAGGTGGTGACATGGATTACCGGAGGTCAAAGGTTGAACGGGTTCCGTTCGTGAATTAAAAACATTAAAATATGGGAGAAAATGTAAGGGGACATGAAAAGGATTTAAAACATAGCGCATAAAAAGCGTCAATCAATGCAAACTTAGTGAATAAAACACAATGGGGCAGATTTACTTACCCGGCCCATTCGCGATCCAGCGGCGCGTTCTCTGCGCTGGATTCGGGTCCGGCGGGGATTTATGATGGTAGTTCCTCCGCCGTCCACCAGGTGGCGCTGCTGCGCTGAAAAGCATCTGAACGCACTTCAATACACCGAGCTGGACCAAGTGAAGGTAAGCGCGTCCCAAGCGACACATTTTCGATTTTTAAATGCGGCGGTTTTTCCGAATACGTCGAGTTTTCGTTCAGCCACGCCCCCTGATTTCCGTTGCGCGCATGCCGGCGCTGATGCGCCATAATCCGATCGCGTGCGCCAAAATCCCGGGGCAATTCAGGTACAATCGGCGCAAATCGGAAATATTCGGGTAACACGTCGGGAAAACGCGAATCGGGCCCTTAGTAAATGACCCCCACTATTCGAGAATTATATAAAGGGCGACATCCGTGTCGCTAAATGTTTACATAAAATCCATAAAAACTTGGCTTGGAGAAATGTGTGTAAATGTAAACAAATGTATTATAGCATACGAGCGGGGGTGATGATGAATATAGATAGATGTACCCTTAGATTGGACCGGAATCCTGTGAATGACGATATCACAACGGGTGGACTATGGATCGTGAGAGGGGTCAAAAAGGAGAGAATGTCAACGCTAACTGGAAGAATGAGATCGTAGCTCGGAAAGATGACGTGAGTTTGATTGTACAGGGGGCTGCAGGTCCATGGAAATGAACGGTGTGTATGGGTTGTATGATTTGGGGATGGAACTCTAAATGGATTCTATGACTTTGTTGAGACCATTGGGGCACAATGTGTTTAATTTATATGTCAAATACGATTCTCTGCGGTTCAACATTTTTACACGATCAGGTATATTTTCTGATATTCGTTCAATTGGTGTAACACAGATGCAATTGAAGTTGCCCTCATGTTTGAGGGAGAGGTGTTTAGAAAGGCTTTGTTTGAGAAATCCAATTTTTGTTTTATGCTGATGACCATTGAGCCTCATTTTGAGTGACTGCACTGTGCGACCAACGTATTGTGAAGGTTTCTCCAGTGTTTTTTGATGTGAACGTATTAGCCCCGTTGTTGATGCTGTCACAGCATAAACATACTCTGTGTCCACATTTTTAAACCCGATTGTGTCTTTATGTCTTATACTCGTAGTTTCGTTGGATCTCAATCGACTGGGGGCTACCAGGTTCTTGATGGTTGTAGCATTCCGGAATATAATCATTGGCTATCTGGGGAGTATCTCACGGAGAAGGGGATCCTTTCTTAAGATATCCCAGTTCTTGCAGAGTATGGATCTGATTTTACTGTTGCCCCTATCATATGTGGTGATAAAATTAAAAGGACGATTAGATTCACCCATTTTTCTTTTGTTTTATCAGTGACTGGTAGACAATCATTCTGAGTTTTTGTAGCATGTTTACGGTATGCTCTTTCTATTAGATTCCGGGGGTATTTCTTCTCTTGGAATCTTTTCTTTAGGATGGATGATTGTTTTATGTAATCCTTCTTGTATGTACAGTTTTTTCTAATTCTATGAAACTGACTGAATGGCACTTTTTTTTAACCATTTAGGGTAGTGTGCACTTCCATACTCTAAAAAGCTGTTGCTATCGACAGTCTTAAAATGTGTTGTGGTGACAATTCTTTTCTCAGTCTTCATTAGTTCGAGATCCAGGAAGACAATCTTCTTCCTATCTATGTTCATGGTAAACCTAATTCCCCAATCATTGTTGTTCGCTGCCGTGCCAGATAAAAAACAGGTTATCGATGTATCTTTTAAAATACACAATGTTTTTAGACCAGAAGGGGATCCATATATGAATAGGGACTCGAACCGCCCCATGAACAGGTTGGCATAGCTCGGGGTGGCTTGAGTCCCCATAGCCGTTCCTCGGACTTGATGGTAAATCTGCCCTTGGAATTCAAAAAAATTATGTTTGAGTACAAATTCCATTCCTTGGGTGAGGAATTCAATTTGCAAGTCGGGTAAAGTAGTATGTACTGATAGATGCCAGTGCATCGCTTCCAGGCCACGATCATGGGGAATATTAGAATACAGTGATGAAATATCAAGTGTTAGAAATAAATAATTGGTATCCCATTCGAAGTTATCCAGATCTGTGATTAAACTGCTAGAGTCTCTGAGGTAGGAGGGAAGTAGTGTGACTAAGGGTTGTAGGTATAGATTGATGTAATGGAAGAGGCTGCATTGTTTGGATATGTAATTTTATGTTAAGCCTGACGAAGGCTCCGGTACGGAGCCGAAACGCGTAGCTGTGTTCATAATAAAAGCATCTTCGGATATATCCTATAGAGCTCTAGTAACTGATACCCTGCTTTTAGCTAAAAATAGTTTCCCTCAGATCCCCATAAAATCAGAGTTATAATCTTGCCTGGTATCTATGCATCTTTGGAGCAAGTCGAGGGGGCATGGCCTAATGTCATGTGACCAGGGTGACATCATCAAAGATCCTTAAGCTACTTAATATTAGCAAACAATACCCTATGTACATATCTGACCACATAAAAAAATCTCAGCAGCCCACAAGGACTTCTACTCCTCTCCATGCATGGAGATATATATGAGAGGAAAATGTAGGACCCAGAGGAAACCCACTCAAACACGGAGAGAACATACAAACTCTTCGAAGATATTTACCTGGATGGGACTTGATCTCAGGCCCCCTAACTACTAAGCCACCTATTACATGCAGATTCGCTACAGATTTCCACCCAAATTAAATTTGTGCACCAGATGTAGAGAATCCAGACCATGTAGCTCCAGCTCCAGTATTTCAGTGCTGTCCCACCGCCCCATGCAGTTGTGTGATTGTTCCAATGTGCCCCGCAGTGTCCCACCCAATCATCCTGACACTCTATAGCTGCAGAGCCATAATGCAGCCTAAGCAGAAGAACCAGGAGGTGGGATCAGCTTTCTGATACCTCCAAACAGGTCTGTTTTTTCTTTTTAGCAGACATGCGTGGTGGTAGCACCTCCCCTTGGTCGGCCCTGCTCCCTCCTCTCCAAGTCAGCTTCAGAGCCTGAGCAGAAGAAGAGGAAAATGATGGAAAGGTAAGTAACAACATTGCATTTTTTGTTGTTTAATACATTGACAGTAACAAGAGGAAGACAGGGGCCACAATGGAAAGGTGATAGAGGGCAGGGGAAACAATAAGAAGGGAATGTGAGACAGGGACCACAATAGAAAAGGGGATGGAGGAAAGGGACTACAATAGAAAGTGGATGGAGGAAAGGGAGTACAATAGAAAGGGGACGCAGGAAATGGGAAGCAAAGTTAAGGTAAAGCATTGCTAGTGTCTGTGCTTTATCTGCTGACATGCTGCATCCTTCTGATACACATGTGAGAGACACAGACATCAGCTACACAAGTACCTGACATGTTCTGCTATAACATGGCTGCCTGGAGCCTTTGTATGTTTCACATACACACACACAGGCTGCAGGGGGTGTGGCTACCAGCACCAGGAAGCACATGGATGAGCTGTTACACCATTATACCTCACATGATCATACCCTCTGTCAGTCAAACACTGGGGGTGTGGCTGTGCCTCCCACTCATGAATAAGCTGGACAGCTTGAATATGCTAATGACTCATTGGACATCTCACACGTCATTTGCATACAGCTTTAGGACCTCATTACTTAAGTTTACAGGCATGTAGAGGGACAATGAAGGGATAGAGGCATTGCTTTCTAATGGAAGCAATGAAAATATATTTAGTTTAGGGGGGTTATTTTGCCTGACGGGTTCTCTTTAAATGTTCTGTTCATATTTTCACATCAAAAGACCTTGATGATCCAAGTAAAAAAGATGTGAAGATTTGGAGAAACCATAGAAAAATCTTAAAGGTGAATATGAATGATGGTCCACCAGTCATGTCTTATTGTCCTTGATGGAAGCCAAACAATGAGAAAGTAAAAGAAGAAGTCTTTGTTCTTTAGAATCCTGTGATGATTCTAGTTCCTTAGTTTTTGTGGTTGACCTTTAGGATCACACAGAAAATGAAAATTCTGCAGTAACATAATTACATGTTTGCACTGAAGAAACAAAAGAGACTATGTACTGACATTGATAAATTATTAGTCCCAGAGATGTTTTTCATGTCATAGAATAGTAAATCTATCCTAGACTCCATCATTTGTCTTTGCCCTAATCAGTGTTTTATGACTTGTGCTTGATTTCACTTTAGCTATTCTGATTCTTATCTTTATTTGCACTTTTGTTTTTGTAGTGCTTTTTAACTTTTTAACCTTTGTAAAACAATCCTGAGTAACCAAAAGAAGAGAGTTGAGTTCTCAAAAGTTTGTCTTGAAAGCTGAACTGTTTACACTTATAAAAACACTAATATTTGTCATTGGGGGGAGTGTTGGTTCATGGGGGGTAGCACATAAACCTTCATGTTTCCGGTAAAACATAAAATCTAATTCCATGCCATGTTCTTTTTTATATAACCTAAGTGAAGTTTTATGCTCTCAGTGTTGGATCTTGTAACTCAAGCAATGTAAGCAGAATAAGAAATGATTCTTCAGAACACAAACTGTCTGTATCCTTGGAGAAAACATCTGAAGGAAAATTCCTCCTGGGCTAGCACGTCTCTAAACAGAATGTAAAAAAGTAAATAAATACCAATTAATGCTCCGTACAATTGTTTGAATAACCCAATGCCCAGACTTTACGACTCATGGAATATATAGAAGGGACTGTCTGACAGTGCATTTAAGTTTTTCTAAATATATGGTCTAAATCCTGCAATAAAAAGGAAATTATGTTGCAATATGGAGCAATACATACATATCATGACAAGGAATTTCCAACCTACTCAGACTTATTTCCCATCACTCTACAGCCTTTACGAAAACAGCCTGATTGAAAATATTCCTGATAAACAACATCAAGGTCTTACACTTAAGTTGGGTATTTGGTGATCAGATTGGTGGGGCTCCATCGTCCCTTTATCCGTGAATCATGGTCCATTTTCTGGCCAGATTTCATGGACTGCCCACAGTGCCGAGGATAGGAGTATGAACATCATAAGGATATATGATACAAGAACTCCTTTCTTCTCTGCAAAAAAAATGGCATTGTAGCTTTGCAGTGAAGATGTGGCTCCCTGTATCATATTTTGCTATGATGCTTGGAGTCCCATCCTCTACCCCGTGGTCAGACAGGACATGGTCCATGATTCACAGATCAGCCACGGTTGCTTGGTTCATGTGCTTCGGTTTGTTGTTTATGTTGTAGAATGTCTTTTGTTTTTTTGTGTTTTTTATCATTTTAAATGGTAAGAGATATATTCCTCTACAGACGCCATCGAAATGACGAAGCGGAAGCCATTTTAGTCTGCGAACTGCATTTTATTTGAACTGTTTAGAAATTACTGTGTCTTTGCTTTTGCTACCTTATCTTCTCTGCAGCTTCTCTGCTAGAAGGCCATGTTGTGACTTATACAGAGCTAACACAAGGACAATTAGTGTAAACATTCTGTTTATATGAGAACAAGGTCTATGGAGGAAGCAATGTATAGTTTGTCTACATTTTGGAAGAATGTCTTAAAGAGGATGTCCTGGTATATTCATTATGGCCAATATCATTGCAGTATTCTATCACCTTTTCATGCCCCTATGCAGATGATTTTATGTGTTTTATATATTCAGTCGCTAATAAACATTGAGTTCTGCATTTTCTAAAAGACTGGTGTGTCTTAGTCTGTGCTTTCATCCTGGTTAGGGGGAGCCATGAAAGGGTTAATACGATAGTCACCTTGCAACTGAGGGACTGTTTTGAGTCCTAGATAAAAATCTCTTACTAAATGTTACAATGTCTACTTTTCAGCATAAATAACATGTTACCTTTTTTGTTTACTTTTTTATTTATGCATTCAAAATAACCTAACATTTTTCATTTTCCATCAAATGCAAAGCTAGCTTTAGTCATTGTTGGTACTATTTTGGGGTATGGTACATTACCTTTAATAAAATATGATAGAAAAAAGATATAATATATAAGTGTTCACATTGAATGTATGACAGGCCCATAAATAGACCAGGAGTTTTTTACTATTTTCTCCCAATTGCGTGAGCCCATCAGGCTATCACAGGGGTCAGACAATTAACAACTTCGCTCATTGGACTGAATGATTTTACATGTCATAAACCCTGGGGCTACATAAGGTGAGCTGCTCCATAAGGTGAGTGTGTGAACACAACCCATCTTTATTACCTAAGATACCAAAAGCATTTCTTCTCTTTTTCCTTAAATGTCCACTTTCCAAGCACAGAAGAAGAAATGTATATTTGTAGAGTTTAATGCATTTTTATTCCTGTCATGAAGGATAGTAGATGTTAAGCATTCCCCCCTATCTATATTATGGTGTAATATGTTTTCTCTTTTCCTAATTACTATGAATAATTTCTATTGTGTTGTTTTTCCACAGCAATTATACAAACAGATGTATTGAGATCAGGGTCACAATTAGAGCTTCAGGTCCTTATCCTTAAAAAACCTGACTCCAAGTTTTTCCCATTTGTGCCTGCCAAATTATCTCATGAAAATATCTAATACAACAGAGATAGAGTGAACACATGTTCTCTCGATGTTTGCAGCACAAATACTACAAGTCCACAGTGAAATTAAGCTATTTGTTAAAAAAACAAAACAAATGCAAAATCAGATGAGAGAACAAACCTTTCACCTTAAAATCCATGTTAGGGTATTGCATGGGAAATTCAATGTTTTCCAACCTTTTGGGTATACAGATTATATCTTCTTTATTAAGTACCATGTTAAACCGCAATAAAATTTCAGTTGAGAGTCCACAGTTGTTGATACTTTTTATTGTATTTATTGTAATTAAATGATGACAATTACAAGCTTTCGAGATTTCTTAGGTCTTAGGTCAGGCGTGGTACCTGATGAAGAGACTTAAGTAGTCTCAAAAGTTATCAATTGTCATCCTTTTTTAATTACCAAATAAAAAGTATTGACAACTATGGACTCTCAACTTTCATCTATTTAACCACTAGCTAACATGGAACAAAGAATCTCATAACTGTTGAATTCATTGGATTCTTTAATGTCGTCCATTTTTGAAAAGGATAAAGGATAAATATTAAATATTACTTAATTTATTTAAGTTTAGCATCTGCTATAAACAAATCAAATTTTTAAGAAAATTCATTATAAAAACCAATCACAGATGTACTTAGCCTAAGGTGAAAAGAAGAATGTTCCATTTTCTGTGACTTACAATCAGATAACTTGGCTAATGGAATCTTGGACTTCAACTTCATGGAAGAGCAAACTACTTCATGGAAGGACAAGAACTGTGTAAAATTTCCTTTTATAGCCTACATAAAAAATGTCCCTGAACTAATCTCTGAAATGTTCCCCAGAGTCTGTGCCCCACAACTGTCTGTTTGCTTTGGCAATGATAATATGCACTTAGTCACAGCAACAAAGTTTATGTAACTTAAAAATCCCAAGAGACCAGTAACTTGCAGAGGTGATAAAATATATTTAGTAAAAATAAGTCAGATGTTGAAAGAAAAGAGCTGCATTGCTATTGTACTACAATTCACCACACAGGTGTACCTTCTGGTCCTTGTTATTACCGGCCTTGCTTGATACACAGGGGCACAGTCAATTATCTAAATTATCTAAACAATTATCTAAAACATTACCCTTGACTAAATCCATTTTATTATATTATCTCCTATAACATTTAGAGGATTCTCTTTGTGTCTGCAAATCCCAGTTCTTATGTGCTATTAATTCCATGTTCTAGTTCTCCCACAGAGAAATCTTATACGCCATAACTGTATTGTATTTCGCACTCGATTTTCCATAAGAAATCTGTGCATGATGAATACTGTGGAACAGGAGTACAGTTGCTAGAACGCAGATAAAAGTGTGGTCCTCGCTCCACTAGTACAGGCTAGTAAGTTTCCACAATTAAGGGTCCAATTACGCACCAGGTGTGCAATTCTTTAAAGTCATAGGGGCTCTCCACCTGGAAACACAAAAAGCCTAATGTTTGGTTCACATGCAGCAATTGTTAAGGCATTGTCAACGCATTTTAAACACAATTAATTTACAATTTCATTGGGGTACATTTACTAAGAACATTGCAGTCTGTACTATCTGCAGTTTGCCTGTGTGTAGTGCAGGGTGCACCAGATTCAGGATTTCTGGCGTACATTCTTCATAAACCAGGCATCCCCTGCACTGCCCCAACAGAGTGCACCACTTTTGTTTTGGTGCTCCTTTAACATAGGTTTTGCACTAGAAAGAATGTGCAAAGTGCGACAGAAAACTGGTGCACGCCCTTAGTAAATGTGCCCTAATCTGTTTTCATATCATTTACACTATCATTACATTATATCTTTATATTATCTTTACAATATGTTAACATTGTGTCTGTGTAACACATTGAAAATGCAACGTGCTTGTGGCCTGACTATATGAAAGCCACATGTGACAACGGTTGCTGGATGTGTTTTGCTAGCTGGTAAGTAGGAGCCCTATAGTGAGGGTGGCCAGATGTATGGTGAGTGCTGTACAGCAATGATTTATTTTGTGGCTTTATGTTTTCTTCTGTTTGTTACAACCATTTAAATCCACCTGACAAGCCTTTTAAAACACTTTGAGGTGTTGGTATCATATGGGAGGTGGGAATTCATTAAGATTGGCATTTTTAATTCCAGAGTTAAAATTCCCCCTGCTGGTGGTCCGGCTTGTATCCACTAAGAGGCTCTGTTTTGCTATAGTCTTTGCCAGAGACTATAGTAGGTGTGTCATGTCCCACATTCACGCCCCAACCTGCCCTCCGCCAGCCCCATTCCCCAACAGCTCTCCGGTTGGGGAAACCTAAAACTGGCAGGGAGTTTTCTTTTCACTGTTCACCCTGAAGTTTAAATAACTTTTTTTAGATTGATAGATTTTTTCGTATAAATTGTTTTTATTAAACATTTTCAAGTTAGGATACATACATTTGTGTGTTTACAGAGTGTCATCATATTAAATGTAGAGGAAAAAGTCCTTTGTAGTTGTTTAGATTGATAGATTTTTAAATAACATTTTTTTAGATTGATGAAATTAAAGTGATATAACAGATATATTTTATTTGAAGTTAAAAATATAAACACTTTTTATGGAGAATTTGTTTTATTTCTTGTTACTGTGCAGATTTAAATTGTTTTGTTTAGTCGCTGTTATGTGGTTTTATATACCCTGTCTAATGCCACGTAATCATGGCAGGTCTGACATACAACCGTAACACATTTGTGAGAGCTCTGGCTGCCATGGCAATAACAGCCAGAGCTCTCAGTTCTACTCCTTAGATGCCACTTTCAGCATTGACCACAGCATTTAAAGGGTTGAATGGCATCAGACCATGTACTTGTTTTTTATATCAATATATGTAAACTTCCTCACCATCTCGATATAGTCTTATATCTAGATGCAGACAGAAGTTTAAGATGCATTTCTCATAGTGATATTTTGATTTAATTCAATATCATAAGTAAAAAAGTAAAACATATTTTTTAATATTACATCAGACACCTAACCAAACCAACATCCTGGGTCTGCGTTTCTTGAAGACTTCTGCAGACAAGGTAATATTCACTTTTCCATCTCTTTAAAAATGGAAAACTGAGGTAGTGTAGTCAGACACTCCACAAACACTAAAAGCGGTGATCAAACAAACAAACCTGGGTATGTTAAGTATATATTATATATATAACATGTACCTGTTTTATCCATAGCTGTGAGATGTCCAACACCCATATATTTCACTGTCTAGCAGATGGTCAAATAATAGTATATTAGGGTATATTAGGGTTACTGACCTTTACTATCTAATATTAGGCGAGTTAGAGAATGTTTTTAATGAATTTAAAGGGGCCCACAGAGGCTCTGTTACTCAGGGGCCTACTGAAACTTGAAGCCGACCCTGGCAAGAAGCTTAAATATATTTCATTGGCTTATGTTGGACTTAGATAAACGGAGTAGTTTTGTAAAGCAGCATGTAACTAGAATCACTACATGTATAAGGGCAAACAAGAAACATGCATCAAATAGGTCTACTGAAAGATCAGACAGACAAGATCAAATTTAACTATGTAACTATGTTATACTAAAAGCATCAATGAAAAGATTAGGGCTCTTGCAAAATCATGGTCATGGTCAGACATGCAGCCTGTGATACAGATCTGCAAGGAGTTATATTCATCAGATTTATAATTAACCCTTTGATGTTGATTTATTAGGATTAAGCTACCTCATCAGTAATAGTTCCAATATATGTATTTCAATATTTTCCCATGAACAATTTTTTTAGTGATTGCTTCCTGAGGGCTGAAGACCAAGATCTCTGTGTACTTGAGAAACTCTGGATAAACTACCAAAATATGGGTGTGGTGTGTGCCCTCACGTATGGAAAAAAGTGTGCTCATCCACAGAAGTGAGGACATGCCAATAAATACTGGGGATACACCCAATAAAACCCCAGCCTACAGTCCATTTCTTTATTTCAAGAGTGCAAGGCACATGAGCTGAGACATAAGTGATGACATCCATTACAGGCAATATATCATCAAAGGAAAACAGTCCATGCTAGTGAATTATCAATGAAATAGTTATGGGAATATCTACTTGACAATGTGAGTAGTTCATACACTGCCTCAATGGCACTGACCAATGAGTGACATTGGTAAAGATGCGTAAAACTAAATTTGTTATTCACCTCACTAAATGATGATGTAATATCCAGCATATATAATGGGACATTTCAGAGTCAGAGACATCTGGCAAATGAAGAGTAAAGGTGACTCTCCACATACTTTTGATTTTAAAATTGTTAGGGCGAGAAAAACTTTTTAATTTGTTTAGAGAAAAATGTATAAAATTGTCGATATCCATGTAAATAAGTAATAGTGGACCCACTGCGCCACTAAACTGACTTCTATTGGAGATACTCCTGAAGTTGTTGTTTAAAGGGAACCTATCATCAAATACTTTCTTTGTTGATTCAATTTTGGGGACTTTGACCTTTTGATCACATTTTATTCAACTTTTTATGGATGTCAAAACAGCAAAAAAGCAATGATTGGGGCATGTGAACTTTCTTTCTGTTGCAGTTTTCACATTTATAGTTTGGGCAACGTGGAATCTGGGGAACCTAACATGTTTTTGATTTTATGGTCATAAAATTAAGATATTAGGTCTTAATAATACATATATATATATATATTGCCACATTGATCTGTATATAATACTTTTTTCTACATGGGGATTATTAATGTGCATTTTTTATATACTTTGGCACTTAATGAGCTATTATGGTAATTAGCACACAGCACTATCACCCTGACCAGAATATTCCTTTCTATATTTTTTATAGGTAACTATCCCAGCTATTATTTCACTTATTAATTATTATTTTATACATTTTTTACCTTATTTATTGATTTATATTTACTATTTTATGAAAAGCAGATTTTTGTCTGTCATCTGTTTGTAGACCTGAAGAAGCACTCAACTTGAAATGCGAAGTGCGTAATCTTTGTTGTGCACCATTTTTATCATCCCAATAAACGGACACCATCTTGGAAATATTTTGGATCAGCGCCATTTCTAATACGTCCATTTTACACTCCTTGGGGTACATCAACGACTTACCCTAGGTTCTTTTATCTCTACCCTATTGACATTGTGCGATGCCACCTTTTAGGTGTCATGGTCAAACCTGATGCCAGCACCAATCAGCAGGCAGCAGCTGTATTATAAAGTAGACACTTGCCTCGTATTCAGAGTCTCAGCGAGTGAACCTTCTTCATATACAGCGGAGATTAACTTCCTGGTGTGTCTAAATCTGTTAAAAACACAGAGATAAAGTCAGCTCACAAATTAGGCGCCCTCCAGGTGCACTTGATCCATCAAGAGAGGAGAGATAACATCCACCATATCATGTAGTTCTGTTTTTTATGCTACTCATAAATGATTGACCATTGTAAAGTGCAAGCCTTTCCATGAGTGCTGGAATGTTTTCTTTGCTTTTCTGTCTAAATCTGTTTTTATCTCAAATGAAATCAAATATTTCTCAAATGAAAACAAAGGTTTTGGAAACCAAGATATACATCCATTCTTTCCCCACATCTGCAATTGGTGGAGAGTTGTAAAGAGAATTCGGCGTGATCGATCTGTATTTATCTAATGTATATGACAACATTAAAGCAGGTCCATTAGTCGGCTTGTGCCAAAACTTAATTTTGGTGCATAACGGCTACTTCTAAGCCCCACCCTAATTATAAGAAAACCATTCCCATTTATTTATCATGTCTAAAACTCAAATTAAAGTAAATCTTTCCCTTCTCAAAAGCCGTTTAAAAAAATGTTTTTTCTACTGAATTCTTTAGCATTCGGAAGAAATATAACAACACATTATAATAGCGGATATATTGTAACCCCGGGAGCATGCTCTAGATTAACATCTATAATTACACACAGGTGTAGCAATTATGGTAATTAGGCACTTAAGGAATGTAGAACAATGCTTAGACAGAAATAGATACAGAGTATTCCAAATGATTGTATAACCTGTGTATTTAGGCAAGCTTCCAATGACAATTTTTCTTAAAACGTACAGTGTATCCATCCTCCTTCGATTATGCTGGCTTACTTATCTCTGCTTCTCCATCTGGCTCTTATTCAATCCCCGGGTTATGTTTTACAGTTCCTCCCTCCTTGTACAAGTTGCTGAAACCCCTCTTTATGAAACTTTTCTGGTTTATGAGGTTTATTTTTGTGCCAGTTTCTCCATCCGCTCATCGACTGCTGTTTCCTCCCATCACGACGTGATTCATGGAAACCATTGACTCCTTCCAGTGACTTGTGCCTTCATATGAGGGCTTTCAGTGTACACTTTACACTCTACTACACATGGCTATAAATGTAATTTCATTTTGTTGATTCAGATGCAATTAACTGCTTAACAGTTGACATTATATTTTGTTTGAAGATCTCAATACAAGAAACATAGACAAGACTATGGGGCACATTTGCTCCACACTTTTGTCGGACTGTGCTCGTTCTTCTAGGCTAAAATGGCTTGCACAGGTATGTAAGAAGTGTCTGTGCTGCTATTGAGTCACACACGACCCTTTTGTGACTGATTCGGTCCGAGCGCCGTATATATCTTTCAAATTGTGTTGCAAGCCCTATTGCACCACAAAAAAGATGGTGAACTCTGACGGACCAGTGCGGGGAAGCGATGATTTCTGGCACTCGTTCTTAGTGAATTGGTCGCACCAAGCATAATACACGGACAATGCACTTTTAGTGAACTGTCCGAGTTTGTGAATAAATGTGCCACTATATGTTTTACATAGAGCATTATTGCATGAAAGTACAAGTGTGAGGACTGAAGAAATATTCTATAAAGTAATTGTATTAGTAAAATCGTACCTATTATTCATTCCACAAGCGAGATACAAAAACCTTCAACCACAAAATCTTGAGAGGAAACATGCTGGTCATAGGCCATATTGTGCAATACAGTGAAGACTGTCATTGCCATTACAGACGGTCTCCTACTTAAAGGGAACCCGTCACCACTATTTTCACAAATACAGCTAGTGACAGGTTCCTATAGAGCTCTAATAACTATTTGACACCCTGCTTGTAGCTAAAAATTATGCCCCTGAGATTCCCATATATTCAACTTTATAGTTTTATCTGGTAACTAAGCATGGCTACATGTAGTCCAGGTGGGCGTGGCCTCCTCGGGCTGAATCCAGCAGCTCCTCCCCATCCCTATCTCTGTATGCTGCTATAATGTCATGTGACCAGGGTGACATCATCGCAGGTCCTATAGCTTTTGTAGCATTAGGAGCTGTACACTAAGCATATATGTCATGAAATCACAGCATATTTTATCACATGAAATCACAGCAGCCTGCATGGAGAGGAGTAGAAGTCCATGGAGGCTGCTGTGATGGTTTTATGTGGTCAGATATGTACATGGGGTATAGTTTTCATATTAAGTAGCTCAAGGACCTTTGATGATGTCACCCTGGTCACATGACATTAGGCCACGCCCCCGTGGACTAGCTCCAAAGCTGCATAGATACCAGGCAAGATTATAACTCTGATTTTATGGGGATCTGAGGGGAACAATTTTTAGCTAAAAGCAGGGTGTCAGATAGTTATTAGAGCTCTATGGGAACCTGCCACTACCTGTATTTGTGAAAATAGTGGTGACGGGTTCCCTTTAAGAACACCTGACTTACATACGACCCCTAGTTACAAACGGACCTCTGGATGTTACCTCTGGTAATTTACTGTACTTTAGTCCTAGGCTACAATAAACAGCTTTAACAGTTATCAATGGTGCCTGTAATTAAGCTTTATTGTTAATCCTTGTTCTTATGACAATCCAACATTTTAAAATCCAATTGTCACAGAGACAAAAAAAAATTTTGACTGGGGTTACAATAATAAAGTATACGGTTACGACTTACATACAAGCTCAACTTAAGAACAAACCTACAGAACCTTGTATCTTGTATGTAACCCGGGGACTGCCTGTACTATGTTTTGAAGGTCAAGATGTGTCTTGTCTTTACTATCTCTAAAATCCTTCACTGAGGAATGGAGGATGCAGTCAGTATTGGCTGAATACACTTTAGTTGATAGTATGTAGCTGGTCCAGTACTATAGAATATATGGATCAAGAATAACCCACTGTCTGATAATAATAATTACACTGAATGATTATTGTTGAGGAATATGCAGACATATGTAATCCAAACGCAAATAAAGTTCATATACAAAGTGTGAATGTAGATAGCAACTAGTGAATGAATATAAATTATATTGTAATATAAAAAATACATGCAGATTAATAGATTGTGACAACTCCTTTTAGATGTACATAAGCTAGACCGGTGAACCACTTACTATGTATTCGATGTCCTGTCTACCATAATGGGGGAGAAAAAGATTGGTCATATTGGACTTAATGTTGTAACAAGTCATTGGAACACCAATACTATTATTAACTATTGGGTACTGGTAAATATGCAAGCATGGGATAAGGAAAACATTGCCTCTTTTGGCTACCTCGTAAGGCAGCCCCCTTAACATGTGACTTTCAAGAAGCCTAATGACATGTTGCAGGATTAAAGCCAAACCACCATATCTATTCCAGAAGGAACAGATTCCCAACTCTAGCACTGTTATGATTTCTTTGAATCTCGTCAGTAGAGTGTAGGGTACTGGTTTAGAAGAGTGAAAGGCTTTTGACTAGGGTCGGGAAGCAAGAGCTCTCCGTACAGACACTTTGCTAATTAAGGCCACCTCTAGGGAATTCTGGAAACATGCAATTACATTTTCCAGGACATCAAGATATTGAGGACAAAACAGGGCCTAGAAGTTAGGTTTAAGGCTAGAATAACCATTGGAAGCATGGCTATTACATATTCACTGGCAGTGAATGAGATATTATAGTGAAGTATGATAAGCTTGCCTTTCTGTAACTCTATCAGTTATGGTGTTATAAGAGATTAAAGTGTTCAGGCACTTAAGATACAAACATATTGAAACTGTGCTCCCTACAGTTCTGGAATCTATTTATTTTGGAATAGATATAGTGGTTTAGCTTTAATCCTGCATCATTTCATTAGACTTCCTGAATGTCATGCTTGATATTAAGGGCAGCCATAGCTTAGAGGCAATGTTTTCCTTATCCCATCCTGCAAAACAAATTTGCATATTTCATAGAATAATAAGGTCAGCTTAACCAACGGGCATCAAAATCTCTTGATACAGAACAAAATGAAACAATTGTGGTCATCCCGACATTTGATATAATAGGTCTGGATGGCGGCACGCGAATTCCCACATCAGTACTATTACATCAAGCTGCTTGCCGCGGCTCACAATGTGACCCAATATTGCTTCAGATTAAAAAAAACACTAAAAATCCCACATATGGTATCACCGAATCAGTAACAAGCTGTTCAATAAATCTAAAGCAATATTGGACCTGCATGGTAAGTTCTGTAAAAGAAATAAGTAAATAAACCTTGTTAAAAGGGTAATTTTTTATCAATTTCCTGCACAAAAAATGCTCTAACAAGTGGTTTAAAAAGTTATGTGCTCCAAAATAATACAACTGTAAAGAACAAATCTTCCGGGGAAAAATAGTCTCTCAACAGCTCTGTCACCAAACAATACAGAAGCTATACCTCTGAAAAGATGGTAAAGCTAAAACAAATGAAATTTACTCCAAATTGTTTTTTTTCTGTGTAAAATTGGGAAAAAATAAAAAAATACTACATACATGAGGTATTGTCCTAATCGTAATTACCCATAGAATAAACATAACCTAGAATTGTTGTGGTACGGCAAACAGCCAAAACAAAAAAAGTTACGGTAAACTCCTACATAAGATTTGAAGGTTTTCTTTTCCTCCACCCAGAAGTAGGGAATAAAATAGCATCCTAAGTTCTAAGCCTCATAACATGCTAGACAAATGAGAGGATGCAAAACCAAGCCTACATAAAGCAGACAGTGGGGCACATTTACTAAGGGTCCGAATCGCGTTTTCCGCCGGGTATTCTGAATTTTACGGTTTTGCGCCGAATTCCTCCGTGCTTTTGATGCATGCGATCGGATTTTGTCACATCAGCGCCGGCATGCATGCAATGGAAAACGGGGGCGTGGCCGTCGGAAAACCTGACAGACTCGGAAAAATCGCGCTATTTAAAAAAAAAGTGTCGCTTGACACAAACTTACATGCACCAGGAATAGCATGGTGAAGTTCGGCGGACCTCGGCGCAGCAGCGACACCTGGTGGACATCGGGCGCACAACCTTAGTGAATCGGCGGAAGACCTGAATCCTCGTCGGAGAACGCGCAGCTGGATTGCGACAGGAACGGGTAAGTAAATGTGCCCCAATGAGTAAATGTTTGTTATTAAGTTATTTAGGTGTCATTAGTATATGCCTGGAAAGAAGAACATTTTTAATTTTTCTAAATTTTCGCCAAATTTCAGTTTTTTTCAGAACCAAATGCAAAAGATATCATCCACATTTCTCCACCAACTTGAAGCACAATGTGTAACAAGAAAACAATCTCATAATCACCAGGATATGTTATAATCACTTATGCACACATGTTAGGTTCTAAAAGGGCCGTGTCAGGAAGGTAAAAAATGGCTTTGGCATGGGGTTATAAGCTATTTGAGCCCATGCAACATTTTGCTGAAATATGAATGTCCCAAAGTAGCAGTTTTGTTTCCAAAAGACAAAGTAAAGTATAAGCATCTGGATATTTGACTAATGTAATGAGCTTTTTTTAAAATATTCGGTATATGGTAATAAGATGGATTGTATGTTTATGTTTTAATGATGACGATATATGACAATTCTACATTCACACAGACACTTTTTGGGTTAGTGAAATTATCCAGACTTGTTGGCACATGTATGGAATAAAATTGCATCTTTGGTAAACAAACAGTTAAGGCAGTTACCGCTTTAAGTGCGGCTTTATAAGTAGTGACCTGTTTCTCAGTTTGCCTCTGGCTTTGAAGTTATTAAGAGGTATGGATGCAAACCTGCAAAGAGTATAGTGCCAGGAGGAGGCTTTGTATAATTGATAGCCAGAATGGAATATTTCCAGGCTAAGCTCATAACTCTTGCCTGACAGCTCACATCTGTCTGGTGCAGTGGGCAAACTTCCTCAGGTCTGAGGTTAGTAAACATTTCAGGGCGATGATCTGCTCAGCGGTATTAGAACGCGTTGTGCAGTATATAGCATACGCCCAACTCCAGCGTCTGAAGTGAACACTTCTCGCTTTCAGAACATGGTCAACAAGAAATTATTTTGAAAGCTACTTTTAAAGCAGGGTTTAGCCTGGCCTCTAATAAGAGAAAACAAGTTTTGCCAAAAAAACATTAGGGGAAATACAACTCAGACACTCCTTGGTCAACGGAAAACAGTCCAGCAAATAGATTGTGATCTAGATTCTGCCAGAAAAACTTTATAACAGCAATTCATCATTTCACATGGACCATGCACACATTAAAGTGTTTGCACCTATGCACTTATTGATCACCGGAAAAAAAGAACTCAAAGTGCAACTAAACTTTTGAAGCAAATTTCTTTTTATTACAGAAATGGATATTTAACTTTGGAAAATACTTCATTAAAGGAAACAATCATTTAAAATAAAACAAAAAAAACTAGAAATACTTGCTTCTCTTGATGTTGATCCCGGCGCTGGTCTTGGAAGCAAGGGAGAGGGAGGTAACATCACGCGGAAAGTGTGAATTCACGCCCCTCGCTTGACATTATCTGGGTGCGGGGGCATTCATAATTAGCAGCCCGTAGTGCCGGACATCTTGTCCCCATGCTCCGGGCTATTAATTATAAGTTTCTTTTCTAGGTGATCCTGGCATGTCAAGACTAGTGAAGAACACTGCTGAGAGGAGTATTTCTAGGTTTTTTGTTTTTTAAAACGTTTGCTTTTCTTTAAGAAAAAATACTTTTATTTGCCCTTTTAAGCTTCTACTTTCTCATGTAGTGAGCATAAGAAAAAAGGCTAAAGATTCACTCTTTCCATACCTAGAGAATATATCAGTGATATCCAGTGATTGTCTGTAAAGTGTCAAAGCATAACTGTAAAGTCACTGACAATAAATTCTTAGCACAGCTGGAGACAGCCTTTGTCAACAATTCCAACAAAACCTGTATCGTTCTGCTGGCTTCTTCCTAGCCTGAGATAAAGCCTAGTATATCTATCAGCCCTTCTAAAATCATATTCAGCTATTCCTGAAGTGGGTGGCAATTCCTGGTTGTGACATCAGCTTAGGGCACGGATGGCAGAGTACTGAGGGCATTTATATGAATCAGAACAGCATGTTTGTAATTGTTCAACCTAATGCATGTTAAGAGTCATATGCTTGTGACATCACTCAAAGTCCTTTGCCAAACCACTAAGGTCTTTCACATGAATCTGGGCAGTATATTTGTATTTGAACAACCTGAGCGATGTCACCTTCTTCTTCAAGGTCCTATTTTCTTGCACACTTCTATTACTGCCCCTGCCAACAAGCCGCTTCTCATCTCCAGCTGTCTTATAAGGTTTCCCATGAAACATTAAGCATGGACCAGAAAGCATGGAAAATGGAGATTAGCCTGCAGGGAAAGGTAAAACCTATGTAGCATCTAAACACCTGAAGATTGCTAAATAGAGTAAATTAGAGAATTGCTTATTTTTGCTAAGTGCAGACTTGTTCTATAAGTCATAAGACATTTTAATAGGATTCTTTATGCCTCATCTGTCAGTGGATCCGGGACAGAAAGTTGATTCACACAAACCGCTTAAATTAGGATGAAAGGAAGGAGTTAAAGAACACAGGATCATTATTCTATAATGTATATCATCACCACTTTTCATTTATGCTGTCTTTTTTAAAGGGGTTGTCCTAGTATGTTAAAAAATATATAGGTAGCCTGAATGGGGCTGTAAAAAAAAATAAACGTATACTTACCGTGCTGTCCCGCGCAACCATTTGTTACGCTGAGACAGGAAATGGGTGGGCTTGACAGGCCGGCGGAATTTGTCAGAGCCAAGTGTGTCTGCCCCTGTACACAAACAGGCACAGTACCAACAGACATTTCAGGCGATCTATATATTTTTTAACATACTCAGACAACCCCTTTGATGTTTAGTTACACTTCTATGTTAGCTACTGGCAATGACCTTCTACATGTCTTGGTGTTGGAAAAGCTGAAGAATGAAGTGTAGAAACATATACAGGCAGTCCCCGGGTTACATACAAGATAGGGTCTGGAGGTTTGTTCTTAAGTTGAATTTGTATGTAAGTCGAAACTGTACATTTTATAATTGAAGTTCTAGACAAATTTTTTTCTTTTGTCCCAGTGATAATTGGAGTTTCAAAATTTTTGCTGTAATTGGACCAAGAATTATCCATAAAGCTTCATTACAGACACCTTACAGCTGATCATTGCAGTCTGGGACTATAGTAAAGCATCCAGAGAGCTTCTCCAGAGGTCACAGTGGGCAGAGGGGTCTGTCTGTAACTATGGGTTGTCTGTAAGTCGGGTGTCCTTAAGTAGGGGACCGCCTGTAATCACAATCCGGGCTCTCCCTGGACGAATATAACGATCTCAATGTATGAAGAATAAAGACTGTTGGGCACATTTACTAAGGGCCACAGTACAATGAGTACAATGAGATCATCATGAAACTGTTTAGAAAAGGACATAATATAAATGACAGGGAAGTGGATGTGTAGAGTTGATGACTTCAGTACTTCAAGGAGTATCTATAACCACTGCCGTCTTTTTGAACATGTGTTCTTCTTACCAGTTACTCTACAATTACTGTAATGATTTTATTCCAAAGGTTTGTCAGTAACCTGCTATTAAGCTTTATGAAGCTGACTAGAAGACTATAGTTTTGTGGTTAAAATGCCAGAGGTACATTAGTAAGTTACAATTATCCTGTATAATGCTAACCAAAGAATTGCTGTAAGGATTATTGTGTCTACCATCTCAAGAAGCTGCAGTATCAATATTGTTCCTCTGTTAGGGAATTATTAAACAGCTATTTTCACAATATGAACCTATATCACAAATCAACCTTATCACATGTATTAGGGCATAGGAACCTCACACCAAGGGCTTCTTTTTTTAGTGACATGCCTTGACCCCTTACTTGTGCCAGAAGATGAGCCTCTATGTAGCAGCAGTTCCCACTGTGAGGGCGCTAACATGTCCAAGTATAACATACAGATGACTGCTATTCATTTGTCTTGCCAGCATGTAATTCTGCACATTTCCTACAGTAGGCACTGCAAAGTAAATATAAGTCCTGCCTAGCTGATTGAAACACAAATCTTTCTGAAGAACGAGTTGTCTTTAGCAGACATTGGGGCTCATTTACTAAGGGTCCCTGGAGCGCATTTTCATCGGGTTTCCCGATGATCTCCGTTTTGCGCTGAATTGCCCTGGGATTTTGGCGCACGCGATTGGATTTTCCTGCATCGACGCCGGCTTGCACGCAACAGAAATTGGGGGGCGTGGCCGTCGGACAACCCGACGGATTCGGACAACGCGCAAGATTTAACATTTAGAATTGTGTTGCAAGACAGGCACTTACATGCACCAGGAAGAAGAAGGTGAACTCCGGCGGACCTTGGTGCGGAAGCGACACATGCAGGAAATTTGACACACGACCATAGTGAATTGCGGCAGACCTGAATTCTTGTCTGACAACTCACCACGGGATCGTGACAGGACCAGGTAAGTAAATCTGCCCCAATGTCTTAAAAGTCTATCTTCATCTGTTTTACGTAGGAAATCTACCACTGGTATTCACTGTTAAAGAAAATCTACCATTTTTAAACATCAGTTTTGAGCTGATCTCACTTACTAATAGCCGTTTTTAAGATGATACAGGCAGGGTTACGTACAAGATAGGTTCCATAGGTTTGTTCTTAAGTTGAATTTGTATGAAAGTCCAAACTGTATATTTTATAATTGTAGTTCCAGACAAAAAGTTTTTTTACCTCCGTGACAATTGGAGTTTCAAAATTTTTTGCTGTGATTGGACTAAGGACTATAAATAAAGCTTCATTGCAGACACTTTACAGCTGATCTGGGACTATAGTAAAGCATCCAGAGAACTTCACTAGAGGTCACAGTAAGCAGAGGGGTTCCGTCTGTAACTAGGGGTCATCTGTAAGTCGGGTGTCCTTAAGTAGGTGACCGCCTGTACTTTTTTAAAACCTGTAAAACAAGAAAAAAAATGTTTTATAAAAATATTTAAATGAGTGTATTGCGCTCTAATGAATAACTGCTTTCCTGCTCAGCGCTCCGGCAATAGATAATTATGTATGCCTCCTTCATTAAATAGGCTCTCCTACCTCTTCTGGCCGAGAGTCGCTGATGAGACTTAGCCAGCTGTATACACTTTCGTGATTCTAATTGCACATTGGGTGGAGTCAGTGCGGCTTGCGAGGGGTGCCCCATCCTCGTAAAAGAATATAAACATATTGTACACAAACATGTTTACACAATTGCACACATTAATCACTCATATACACACACATTTATATACTTATATTCACACATATATAGACACATTGGGGGAGATCACTGCTTCTATGGCAGTTTTTATGGTATAGAAGCATATAGGTGTGGAGAAAGTGTAAAAAAGTGTGGTGGCTGGTGGAGGGGGCGGGCATGGGGCCTTCCCACTTTCTGCCTGCAAGTTGGGTTGCCAAGGCCACTGAAACTGTGGGCCCCACAGCAGATGCTATGGATGCTACCCCTGCAGTTATACCCATCTGCTTTCTAAAATATATTGCCAATATTAAATGGGATAGCCATTTTATTAAGTTTTTTAATATACATAAATGAATTTAAATACGATTATAAAATATACTTATCGTGTACTGATAGGCTGCATCAGTCACATGCCATTTGCTATATAGTATAGACTAGCATGCTGCATAAATGTTTCAAACCCTATCTGTTCTTGTTTCTACAAGTCATCTTACTCCACATAAAGTTGGCTGAGCCTTATTTAGGCTACTATCTATTCTTTAACCTGCAATTCTGTGTACTGTCTCCTAGTGACTAAGCGGCTCTGAACCAAAACTGCCTGCCTGGTCCTTTGACCTATACCTTAGACTCCACCTTTAATCTCACCCCCACTGTTTCATACCTAACCTTTGGTGCATCTCACTAGTATCACATGATCCACCTGGACAAGTTGTCAAGTTCTGGTACCACTAGAAGAGGTGATGGCCTTGTGGTCCATTTGCAGTGAACTTAAGACTCCTGTACGGAGGTCAAAGAGTAAAAAACTGAAAGAGTTACTTCAAAAATACTCATAGGAATTGGGAATTTTAGTTATCATATGATGACTTTTCCCCCATCTGTCTCTTACTAATATCAACAGGGAGGAGAAAGAAAAAGTATACATGAAAATTTTTTAAGGGGGGGCTATCATCAATAAAAGTCTTTTTATAGGGGTGGACTTTTGGAGAGGTTTCACTGCACATAGACCTGGTATTTAGGGAATTGAATGCAGCATCTTCAAAAAAACACTGCATATATATATATTATATTGCAAGCATGTGACTAGTGATGTGGATCCTTGAATTGATTTTGTTTGTGTTTCATTGTCCCCAATATTTACCTCTCCCAGTGTATTCACTAAGACTATTTGTTTATAAATCCAAAAATGCAGTTACACAAAGGCTAAACCTATGGGGAGGATGAGAAAGCCTCACTTCCCCCCTTGTGTACATCACCAGTGAGGTCATCTCATTCCAGCTGTGTCAGGAAGTTTGCTTCTTTGATGTTCAGACTGATAAGATAAGAGGCTACCTGACAAATGGGAACAGCTGAAGGTGACTGGTCTTGGTATCTGTTCATACCTGTCAGGAGACATTTAGGATGTTGTGTAAACTCTTCAAGGATATACACATGCCTGTGAAATTTAGCCAAGGATTTATTCTCTGCACCACCCAATGCCTTGAGTTTCCCACTGATAGGGTCCCTAACCTTGATTATATATTTAAGCTAAATGTTCCAGCCAGTCATTACTGTTCACACCATTCTTACAAGTGTGGTTATTCTATGGCCTGAGGACCATCAATTATTGGACTACTATAAAGTAGTCAAACACAAAGGTGTCAGAGCAGAAGAAGCTTTGCATATGGTGTCCTTGTAATTAGTAGCATCACCTATAAACAATGCGCCAGCGAATGATAAATCTCTCACCCCTTAACTCCTCAAATGCCAGGTGTACAAAACATTTTTTAAAACTACTAAGATTTATCTGACCCGCAGAAAAGCAAGTCAAAACAAATAAAAGGCAGGAACATGCGGCACGAGTTACGATACATGTGCCCCATGAAGTGTCACATATGCCTCCACATTGTACTTTAAGACATTTTGTCCAGGTTTTGACAGGGTTGCGTCATTGAACTGAGAGAAAAAGCATGTTGTTTCGATGATTTGCCTTCAGTTTAGAACATGATGTAGCTGATAGGAAGTGTTATGAGCAGTGGTTACGTGAAAGCACACACTCATGGTCGGGCTAGAAACTTTGAGTGCTGTGAAATAAAACCTTTATGTATTTAGCAATGGGATTTGACAACAGTTGAGTCCAATTGTGAAGGGCTTGTGGTGAGCGTTTCAATCCTGGCTTGCTGCGGAGCAACACACTGCCCCAACTAGTGTTAGAATCTTGGGAACTTGTTGCTTTTCATTGGTGAAATAAAATAACCTTATTGAGATTTTGACACCTTTTAACCCCTTCCTGTTCTGCGCCGTACTAACCCCTACTATTAGTGCTCAGCGTCATACTAGAAGGGCACTGACCCTTCATTGGGAATCGCGGGACGTCACCGGTAATCTACCACTAACATCCCGTGTAACACCTGTGGTCAGAGCAATGGTGCGGGTGTTAACCCATTAAATGCCAGGGTTAGTGCAACCGTGGCATTAACATGGCTGCAGGGAGATTCCCTGCTCGATCGGTGCCCCCCGCAGAGTTTTAGGGGTGGGGGCTGTCCATAGCAAGGGCTTTCCATAGCAAATGCCATATTGGACCTTACAGGCAGTGCGTCAGCCTATGCATCAGCATAGGGCTGGCAGTGCTAATACATCAGTATTGCAGGGAATTATAATAAACAAGCAATCAAATGAGTGAATTGAAAGGAGTGAAAAAAAGTTTTAAATAAAAATAAACTAATAAATTAATGAAAAAAAAGCCTCGTTACACACTACACTTACATATACAATAAAAAAGTTTAATTCACCATACAAACCCCACATATATAGTATTGCCACATACCTAATGACCCTACAATAAAACAAAATCCTTATTACAACCGCACAATGAACTGTGTTAAAAAAAATTTGAAAATTGGTTGATATATACCGGGTTTCTAATATAATATATTTCAAATTTCATTAAAAAAGTAATGATCCCCAGAAAAGTAAATTGTGAATACAATATACAGAAAACCGATGTTTGATTTAAAAGCAGTGTTACATAAAAATAAATTATCCAGACATATGGGAAATGTTATTTAGCAGCTAATTTAGGTGGTAAAACGATCTCCCTGAAAAGGAGATGATTTAGAATTTTTAAAATTCTCAAAAAATTTCAGCATTTTTAATTTTTTTTTTAATAAATACATGCAAAACTTATCAGCCAACATTTACCAGTAAAATGAAGTAGAACATGTGACGAATATAGAATCTCATAATCGCTTTGATAAGTAAAAGTGTTCAAAAAGTTATAAACATATAATGCAATTCTGATGTGATGTATGTTTGTATTTTCACTTTAAAATTTTAATAAAAATAAAATGTAAAAAAAAAAGTTATAACCATATGAAGCAACGTATCCCCACCTCCCTGTATGGATAGGAGTCAACTGAGGAAGAATAAAAAATATTTTTACAGCACAGCGGAATCATACAGAAAAAGAAACTCGTTATCTCCTTCTGTTGCTGTGTGAGGCTGTGTGTACTGCTACTCTAAGCTCTGGGAAAGAACCACCTCCACCTCGGGCCTACTCTCTCCCCTCCCAGGGAAAGGGTTGGTTTCCAGGCATGAGCCAGAGCGGCAAGCCCCAGGCTCCTGCTTCCTGTGCCAGGGCGGCGGGAGGCAGGGGTAGCCAGCTACCGGCCCCTGCCTGAAGATGCGGAGGTGGTCATGTCCCCTAATGTTGGTGCTGGTCCAGCCAGTTTGAGTGATGGCTGTAATGTTGTGGTGGATAATGCAAGTGGAGTGAGTGGTGCAGAACCTTTACCAGCTTTGGGAGTGAGTGATGGAGCGGGTGGCGTGGCTGAATGTAACATGGAGGTGGGTAATGTTAATGTGGTGGGTACAGAGGTTGGTCCAGTTGCTCCCCCAGTGGCGGCCCCAGTTAAGAGTTATGCCAGTGTCGCTGCTGGGTGAAGTAGGGTTCCATCATCCTCGTCTCTTGGCTCTGGGGACGGCCTTTTGCAACGGCGCCTCTTGCAGGCCTTACAGAAGGGTGAAAGGATGATCAATGTAGCTGGGCAGGAGGTTGATTTGTTATTTTGGTTAGTGAGGCATGGCCTGTCTGCCTCCCGAGAGCAAAGAGGCAGGGAGACATCATGGTCGCTCCTGACAACCGGCCGGGTGCCAACCAAAGGAATGTGTGTCCTCCTCGGGCATAGGTAGTTGAGCTGCTGCTGAAGATGGACCTCAAGGCAGCTGACATCTTTGCCTTGATCCATGTCTATGGTACATCTGAGTTTGATGGCAGCTTTGTTCCGCCGGAGGGGCTTAGCTCTTCTGTTCCAACTATGAGCTGAGATACAACGAGCCTGAGTGGCAGGACTTTGCTGTGCAAGCAGTGTCCCGCCAGAGACACTATTGGTCTCTTACTTTTTACTGACGGGTTATTGAGTTAAAATGTGGACGGGTTATTGAGTTAGAAATGGGGAGGTGCCTGATCCTGGATGATCCTGGGACAGGAAGTGCCTCTTTATGAGGATCAAGCCCTACCTTTTTACAAGTCAGCAGGGGGTCTTTGGAGGGGACTTCAATGCTGTCACGAGGCCCCAAGATAGGGGAGGTTCCAGAGACAAGCTGACTTATGATAGCGTCGCTCTTAATAGGATAGCTAGTGAGGCTCGCCTGGTGGATGTTCACATCCGGCACACCCCAGGCCACACAGGGTTCACCTATTAGAGAGGTAGCTGCAGGTCTAGAATAGACAGGTTTTATTTAAAGGAGAAAGCATTTCTTAACCATTGTATGTTGTTAAGGTGGAGTTCTCCGACCACTGTCTAATTTTGTTTTCTCCGAATGTTACAGAGACCCCCCGAATGGAAGAGGCTATTGGAAGCTCAATTCATCTCTCCTTGAAGAAGCAGAGGTAAGACAATCCTTTGAGGACTTTCTTCAGAGTCAGATACCATTGCTGGGCTTTTGTAGCAGTAAGTCGGAGTGGTGGGAGATGTTCAAGAAAAGGGTGCCGAGATTCTTCCACCAGCTCTTGAGCCTCAGGAGCCTGGACAGGTACCACCTGTAACAGGGCCTGAGGAGGAAACTCGAGCACCTTGTCTCGACTGGAGGTAGTCGTGAGGACATCTCCAGAGTGAAATCTTTGCTGAAGAGGTGTTAGTACGATAGACACGCATCTTTGGTTTTTGAGAGGGATTACGGGAAATACCGCTCGCTTCCATCAGGATCCCCTTGAAGTTCTGGGACGTGACTTGGCGCTGCTTCAGGATTACAAAGCTGTTTGTGAGGGACAATGTGAAGTGTAGGAGCTCTGAGGAAAGGGGTTGTCATCGGGAGGAGTGCGGTGGCCTGCTGGAGAGCATGGACCACTTCCTTCTTCAGTACCCCCTTAACACAGAGGTGTATAACTGGATGGGCGCTTCCATCCATTGGCCCAGGTTGGCCGGTCTCTCCTATGTGGAGTGGGCCTATGGAACATTCAGAGGCCTGGGTGGCTGGAACCGCTGCACTTTATTTCCACGAATCAAAGTTATCCCCTTTCCCTATCATCACTGAGACCACACCGATGAGCAAGTTAGGCTGTGGATAGGGTCTAACTTGATTAGTGGGGAAACCCTTTAAAATTGAGTCATACAGTCCCGAAAGCTTGTGTATAACGTCTTCTATTTCAGTTGGCCATTAAAAATGTAGAGTTAACTTGTTCACCAGTCCTTCTCTTTTCTGGGGATATCACTAAACTCATATTCACTGCATGTACAGTATGTGTATGTGTTCTTTCAGACTGCTATTTTTTCTTAATTACAGTTATATTTTCACTTACTTTTCTATGGTGAAGGCATATAAATAAGATATAACTTTTATTAATATTGTATTAAAAGAGAATAAAATATGTACTTATCAACCACCAGTTAAATCTCACTGATCACTGCGTGTCAGTGTTGTAAGTATAGGGTACAAGGGACCTACAGGGATAAACATACAATATAGGAATAATTTACAACATATGGTGACTCTGCTATCTAAACCAGTGCATATTAGAAAAGGCATAGATCTCACCCATCTTGTCGTCACAGTGGGGGAGGTACGGGTGATCCGTCACGGGCACTATTAGGTCAGGATGAAGATGATTGCACTGCCCCTATTGTGCCCTATATCTTAAGATCTCCCTTTAGTCCCAATGTTGCTCCCGCCCTAACAAGGACGGTCCCAAGCTTTCCCTGTAGGTTTGAAAGTAGCCCTATTCTGCCCTATACATGCAATATTCAGTCTTCCCGACGCGTTTCTAGTGCCACTCCTTGTGGAACTTTCATCAGGGGAATGGAAACAATGTTGATGAATGGCTGTAGGTCTGACAGCAGTGGTCTGTGGTGGTGGATGACACAGTGGTGCACTCCACTCCTATAGCGAGTAGGAGTGCACCACTGTGTCATCCACCACCACAGACCACTGCTGTCAGACCTACAGCCATTCATCAACATTGTTTCCATTCCCCTGATGAAAGTTCCACAAGGAGTGGCACTAGAAACGCGTCGGGAAGACTGAATATTGCATGTATAGGGCAGAATAGGGCTACTTTCAAACCTACAGGGAAAGCTTGGGACCGTCCTTGTTAGGGCGGGAGCAACATTGGGACTAAAGGGAGATCTTAAGATATAGGGCACAATAGGGGCAGTGCAATCATCTTCATCCTGACCTAATAGTGCCCGTGACGGATCACCCGTACCTCCCCCACTGTGACGACAAGATGGGTGAGATCTATGCCTTTTCTAATATGCACTGGTTTAGATAGCAGAGTCACCATATGTTGTAAATTATTCCTATATTGTATGTTTATCCCTGTAGGTCCCTTGTACCCTATACTTACAACACTGACACGCAGTGATCAGTGAGATTTAACTGGTGGTTGATAAGTACATATTTTATTCTCTTTTAATACAATATTAATAAAAGTTATATCTTATTTATATGCCTTCACCATAGAAAAGTAAGTGTAAATAATGTGGCAGGTGAACCAAGTAGTCGGGCGATAGAGGCCTGTGGCAGTTTAAGCAAAAGACTGCTATATGTGAGTTTGACAGTTATATTTTCCTTCACTATCTTGCTAAATGATTATGCGCTGGCATCATAAACTTATCACGTCTTAAGAAAAATTTTGACACACCTCTCAAAAACATGAAATTGTCTTTTTTTACCTGTAATCACTAAGGTGTTAATCTCAGATCAAGACCTAGACGGGGAAAAGTATGTGTAATGATTTCAAACACTCAGTGTCTGTAGTCTTGAGGCATTGGCCTGGTAAGAATAGTCTAGACAGGGTAGACTGAGTAATCAATGGACCCAAACAGTGGTTGCTAGAAAGGTATTTGTTTGTGGACTTCCTAACTCTAGCAGCTTCCCTGTACAGGAACTTAGTTTCCATTTACAATTCAACAAATTGACAAAAATCCAGTGACCTTTCATTTTGGACAAACATCATGCAATCTACTTATTTGGTACTTTCTGTTACAGAGACACATTGTGAATCTGAAATAACGCTTAATTATTTGAAGCTGGTAAACACGTCATCACATTGAAACAGTACATTCAGTGCAAGCAAAGTGGAAGATTGTTGTACGATATAATCTACTTATTCAATAATCTGATTAAAAAGTGTCATAAATATGAAACAATGAAATAATAGTTTTGCATGTAGGTAAGAGACAGCATAAAATGGTATGTGCCATCACTTTTGCCGATTAGTGATAGATGAGTGGCACTATGGTCCATGAGTTTGAGAGGGCCCATAAGGTACCTCTTCCCCATAAAACCAAAACAGTATTATAACCTATGCATTATAGTTGGGGGGACTCTAAAAATGGTGTATGTAACAAGCAGTGGGTTGTGAATCATCCTACTGGCTTGACTTTGGGCCACACACTAAGTGCGTTATCCCTGGACCTCTCTGATATTCACACAGGGATTTGGACTTAGCTGCGGAGAGGTTGCTTCCTTTTGTGGTCATCCCAGTGAGGATAGCAGCTGGCCAAGTAGGCTGATAGACCCCAGTACGTGGTACCAAAGGATCAGGCAAGCAAGTAGTCAACGTTAATCCGAAGGAGAGGCAGTCGGCATACTAGCAGAGTCGGGAACAGGCAAGGGATCATGGCGGGTTGGATACCAAGGAGCACAGAACAGGAACAAAGTCAGAGAACAAGCAGGGGTCACAAACTGGAAATCGCTAGAAACAAACACCATGTAGCAGGACTAGACGAGCCAGGAACATTTGCTCAGGGGCTGGGGAGCAAGGCATGCTTGGCTATAAGAATGTGGGTGACCACTCATAGGCTCATCAGCCATTGCAGGTATATATGCCCTGCTCATTTAAGAAGGTGAGAGAGGCGCCGCCATAAAAGTTATCTTGGAGAGGGAAATTAGAGCTCTCCTTACAGACACTTTGCCAATTAAGACCACCTAGTAGGCCTGTGGAGGCTCATAGCCATTGATGCATTACTAGGGGATTCTGTAAAATATACAAATATGTTTTCCAGGTTGGCACAAGGAAAACAATGGGGCACATTTACTTTCCCGGTCCTGTGGAGTTCACGAAAGTGCATTGACGATCATGCACTCTGCCGCGATTCACTAAGATGCGCCCGATATCCTGCATGTGTTGCTTCCCCGCTCTGATCCACTGGAATTCACCTTATCCTCCCTGGTGTATGTAAGTGCATGATCTTAGGACACAATTTGAAAGTTAAATCCCACACTCAGTCTGAATCCGTTGGATCGTCCCAAGGCCCGTCCCCTGATTTCTGTTGCATGAAGGCCAGCACAGCTGCGCCACAATCCCATCGCGTGCGACACAATCCCCAGTTAAATACCTGTCCCTGTGGCGCAAATCCCGAAAATGACTGAAAAACCGACGAAAGTGCGGCCGCGGACAGTTAATAAATAAGCCCCAATGCCTCTTTATGCTACCTTGGAAGGCAGCCACCTCAGCTTCAAGTATGACTTTCAAGAAGCCTAAGGTCATGATGTAAGATTAAAACCAAACCATCATATCTATTCCAGAAGGAAGAGATTTCCCTCTGTAGACTTTTTTGATGTGGTTATGTCTCTTCAGTACAGCGTAGGGAACTGGTTTGGCTGGGAGATAGGCTATCACCTAGGGTCAAGAAGAAAGACTTCTCCTTACAGAGATTTTGCTACTTAAGGTCATCTTGTAGGCCTGTGGAGACTAAAAATCCCCTAGTGGAGCATCAATGGCTATAAGAAATATGCAAATACAATTTTCCAGGATGGGAAAAGGAAAACAATACCTTTCTTTGTTACCTTGACAGCCCCCCAACATCAAGCATGAGTTTCGAGAAGCCTAATAACATGATATGGGATTACATGAGAAAGAGGGATAGGGCAAATTTTATCTCAAAATTCCATTAAACAGAAGTTCACCTAAACCCATTAAACCAAGTGTGGAGACATGGCTGAGCCAAGCAGGTATGTTTATGATAAGTTGGAAGATAGATTGCTGTAGTGTTCTCTGTATGACCAGCCTTAGGTCCCAAACTAATACCAACTAAGTATAGACTAAATATTGCACATTTTCTATTCATGACAAAATGTCTGTAAAATCATAAACTTAATAAAGTCTCTGTGTAATAACTCAAAATGCTTGAAACAATTTTCAGTTCAAAATATATAACAATAATGGATTTATTATTTAACAGTCTATGTTTTTCATTACCCACCAATACATAGACTTTTTATGAGCTGAGAGTGATATCATACAGTTATTATGATGAAAACCATAACAATAACACTTAGTTATCAGCGACATCTAATGCCATGTTTTTCAGGCACTTTCTACATAAGTCTAGGCCCATTGTACTGAAATGGTCAGGAAGGAAGCTGGTGTCTGCATGATCAACTCCCTGCAGCAGTGAAGTTCTTATCTGCAGCCTCCAGTGATGTCTCTGTAGGGGTAGGGTCTGTAGCTAATACACATTCTCTACTGTAGTTTCTAATATCAAAAAGCCAATTTTATTCAGCACAGTATAGATTACCAGGTCTTTACAATGTTATCAATAGAAAAATCTTAGAATTAAACATCAATGCTCTTTTAATACCAAAGTCTTTCCCCTCTCCCACATCTTTCTCCTGTGTTTCCATGCCCCTTTTGCTGGGCTCAGAGACTACAGGGCTGCTCTAGTTGCAGCCAATGACCACCAGACGCAGCACCACATGTCCAGACAGCCTAGCCTGCCTTTGTGAAGGCCTGCTCAATTTGAAGAAGGTTCCAAAGTTCCGCTGCCAGCCGCAGATGTCGTGTGCGATGCCCGCATCACTCATCACCACTACTCGGACTTCGGAGCTGTGGGGAAAGAGATCCATGAAGAAGGTGCTTACACCCACCTGAGCCGCAGCCTTACCACATGGAGAGCCAACCAGGCCAGAGGCCACTTCCACCATCCGTAGGTCCCATCTGCTGCCCGTTGTGACCTTAGATTGCATGCACGCCATGGCTTGCTGGAGCTTCGTACCAGCAATGGTCGGACAACCACCCTGCCCTGCCATCCACCAAAGCCCAGTGACACTGCAGATACCGCTACCCTCCACACCCACCAGGCTCCCCACCATCAGGCCCTCCCCCCCAAAAAACTACCAGGCTCCCTGATCTACCTGGCCAGTCGGGCCTTCCGAAAAGGGCTACGGCAGTAAACAAACTGTACACCACACTCCCGAGTAGTACAATCCCCATGCTGGCACCTAAGGACTACACCAGCAAAAGGCGGCCCGGGGTGCTCGACTGGGTGCAACAGTGCGCTGGTTTATGGCGGGCATAAAGCATCGGTCATGGAGTGATGGAGTAACCCCCCACTTGGTAGCCAACTGGTGGCTGCTCTGGTCTGTTTGGATGCTGTAATGAGCACCCTTGGTGGTAGCCGGTAATAAGGCAGCTATAGCGCCAGCACCGAGTGCCATCAGAGCTACATGTGGCATCTGTCTGGCTTAAGCAGACACCAACACCACCATCTATATCTGTAGGTAACCGGCATAACATATGTTACCCTTGTTCGCAACTTGAGTCTACTGTGCATTGTGTACCTGTAAACTGTATGTATCCTGTAAATATGTATGAACCCTTGAATTGTGTAATCCATATATGTATGTATTTATGTATGTATCAATGTATATGTATTTTAGTAACAAGCAAGAAGTAAGGAAAGAAGTAGCAAAAAGCAAGCAAGCCTAGTAATTCATAAATGTCTGTTAACTAAATGTGTTGTCAAATGTATGTAACTATATGTTGAGCACTATGTAAAAAATTATTTCCCCACCCAGGGATCAATAAAGTATTATCTTATCTTATTATATATCAAATTCAGATTTTCCATCATGGCATCACTGTTGAATAAGTGTTAGCACTGTCGCATTCATACAGTAGATTTCTTATTGAAACATCCTGATAGGGTAATTGGTGGTCTATAAATGTAGTCGTAATATGTATAGATCTGTTTCATATTCTGAAATAAAATTGTTAGCCCCATTGCATACAAAGACTCAAGGTAGAGTCAAATGACAGGTTGAGCTTGTAAACGAGCATTTTTGGAAATATAACCTGAGCTAAAACATCTTCCTGGAGATGAAGCTAAGCTGTTTATATATCAATGCGTAAACTGTTAGTTCACCTGGCATGCGTCAGGTGTAAAGCTCCTGGTGATAGATTCCAAAGGATTGCTTTCCTCTTGCTAAGTAACCCAATCTTCATGCATCTTTGGAGGTGGATGTAGTTAGGCTCTGTGCCATACAATGAGGTGTGTGCATTTGACACCTGGCAAGAGCAGGATGTGTAGGATAGACCAACTTTATTAACAGAAACACTCACAAAACATCAATATCAATATACATTTTATAAGGAATGTAGGAATTTATGGCTATATACATTAGATTCTTTTTGAATTATCTTGCCATTATGATGTAGGTGAATACTGGACCTTCCCATTTAACCCCTTAACGCTGAAGCCACTTTTCACCTTCCTGACACGGACCATTTTTTAAAATCTGACATGTGTCTATTTAAGTGGTTATAACTTTGGAACGCTTTAACATATCCAGTTGATTTTGAGATTGTTTTTTCGTGACACATTGTACTTCATGCTGGTTGAGAAATTTAATAAATATATTTAGTATTTATTTATGAAATAAATGGAAATTTGGCAAAAATTTTGAAAAAAACAATGTTTTCCAAATTCAAAATTTTCTACTTTTTGGAAAGTTGGTCATAGCACTAAAATAACTTGATAACTAACATTTTCCATATGTCTGCTTTAACTTGGCATCATTTTTCAAACATCTTTTCCTTTATTTTGGATGTTAGGAGGCTTATAACTTTAGGTGCAATTTTTCAGATTTTTACGAAAATCATCAAAACCTACTTTTGGAGGGTCAATTTAGTTAGAAGTGACTTTATAAGGCCCACATGACAGAAACCCCCCACAAATGACACCATTTTAGAAACTACACCCCTCAAAATATTCAAAACAACCTTTGGGAATTTTGTTAACCCTTTGAGCGTTTCATGAGCGTGAAAGATAAATGAAAGTGAAATTAGAGAAATGTAATTTTATCTTACTATAGATTCATTTAACACTAAAATTTGCACCTTCACAATGGGTTAAAAAGGAAAATGCATTTTACAATGTTGAGGGCAATTCCTCTTGAGTATGCCAAT